>NW_024870678.1:29115000-29861250 GCF_019054845.1 Dipodomys spectabilis
GGTTTATAAACCATTTTAGCTATTTAATTGCTTAGTCTTTTTTATTTCATAACTATAATGACAAACATTTACCTGTTTCCTATACACCTTATTTCTCCCAGGCTGTCACTTGTCTTTTTGATTATTGTGATTTTTGTCATTTAGGATGTTTTAGTTTTTATGTAGATAAATATCATAACTTCCTCTTTGTGGCCTTTTTTGAGAAAACTCCCAAACCTCTAAGTTATAAATGTCTATAGGCTTAATTTCTTCAACATAACTTTGGATTTCTTTTATTTATGTATAGTTACTTGATATATTTCCAAAATCTTATGAGAGTAGATGTTGGGCAAAATTTAATTGCATTTTGAAAGTGACAGCTAATTGCTCGACCACTGCTTAGTAATAGCTCATCATCTCCCTGTGAATTTCACCACAGAGTGACAAATGACATTACCATTGTCACATATTAAACTTTCCTGGATAGCTGAATCTGACCCTACACTACATAGGCAATCAAGCCACCCATTCCCGAACAATTACATACATGAGTTTAGTTACTACAGCTATACTAGGTATTTTTATAATGATTGAGCAAATGTCACCCTAAAAATCCTTTTCAAATATTCTTGAGTATTTTTACATTTGTGTTTCAGTTGAATTTTAAATGAAACCTGTTAAGTTCTTTACATATTTCTTTAAGAATTTTATTTGCGATTACATTGAATGTGTACAATTGGGGATAAACAAAATCTTTCCATTGTTAAATATTTTCCTCCAGGAATATGCTAGGTTTCTGTATTTTATTTAGGTTGGTTTATATATCCTTCAGGAAATGTTCTGTTCTGGGGCTGGGAAGTTGGCTCAGTGGTAAAGCGCTTGCCTTGCTTGCCTAGCATGCCTGAGGGCCTGGGTTCGATTCCTCAGCACCACATAAGCAAAAAAGAAAAAAACTGGAAGTGGCGCTGTGGCTCAAGTGGTAGAGTGCTAGCCTTGAGCTGAAGAGCTGAGGGTCAGTGCTCAGGCCCAGAGTTCAGGCCCCACGACTGGACCCCCCCAAAAAATAAAATAAAATATAAAAAGAAATGTCTGTTCTTTGCCATACTAGTCTTTCAGATCTCTTTAATTTTGGTTTTTGCTTTCTACTGCTACTATGTTTGTAATAATGTTCTGGTCATATGCCCTGTTGATTGCCTTATGAAGAAAAGCAATGGTATGTTGAATTTTATAAGCATGCATAGGTACAAAAGGCATTTTTTCTGTTGATTCTCTTAGATCCTCTAGATGGGTAATCACATTGTGTGCAAGTGATGTTTTTACCCATCCTTAAGTAATGCATGTGCATGTGCATGGGCTATTTATATTTCAGTCCTTATGAACATTTAAATAGCATTATTGAGAGTAGATACTATCATATTCTTACTAAGCACATTATGCCATTCACAAATAAATAAAACATATTTAAAAGCCTTGAATTTCCTGCCACATTTTGTTCAGAGGATGTTTTCATTTTTATAGCTGTAAAAAAATAACAAAACTGCAATACTAATCATATGCAGTAATATTTAAAATCACTTCAATCTCTGTACATTGAAAGTTTCTTATAAAATCCACCAAGGCTAAGATATGGTATATTTAATAAATTTGCATTGATTTATCAACCAAAATAACTATAGTATGCAATTCTGATATAAACTTCTATTATATTTTAGCCCATATAATCATATTTTATATTGACAGATACAAACATATATGTGCAATCAGTGTAAAATTATAATGACAAAAATGAACAAAGACACTACACCTAACATAAGAATGTGTATATTTTAAAAGCCAGGCATGATAGCACATGACTTTAGTCCCATCATTTGAGAGGCTGAGGCAGTGGGATGATGGTGGAGGCCAGCCCGAGCTACATAATGAGATCTTATCTCAAAAACAAAAACTGCCACTCTTTTGAGATTTACAAACCAATTCATATATTTTGCAATTCTCACTATTATGTAAATAAGATTCATCAATGTGGGTTTTTTTGGTATTTCTATAATTCATTTGGAGACACTACTGGTTAATAGTGCATTGTGTGATTATTCAGCAGTTTATTTTACATCTACCATTTTAACATCTCTGAGTTATTTCTAATTTAGGGCAACATTAATAGTAATAGTATCTGAACTATGGCACATGCTGTCTGGTTCATGCGACAAAATTCCTCTAGGAAACTTCTTACACATGCAATTTCTTCAGCAGAAGGAATGATGAACCCACAAGTTCTCTTAGTGACAGGTAACAGAAGACATAGCTCTTCCAGAAAAGGAGATTCTTTTTCATTTCTAATTTACTAGCAGTCTAGCATGAATAGCGGAATTTTACTGTAACATCCTTTATCTACCCTGCATGAGCTATTTGAAAATAATGCTACATAACAAAACATAGCAGAACCCAGTGGCTTAAAACAGTAATTACCTCTATTCATTCATCTGTAGGCAGGCTGTGGCCAGCTGATTGAGGGATAGAAATAATTGGATGAATAGATTTGAGGAGAACCAACAAATTATTTTTTTATAGAGGCTGTAATTCCTACTAGAAACTTCAAAATGGCAGCACGTTGTCATGGTGATTTCATTTTCTTAATGAGTAGTGAAGTTGAGCATATGTTCATGTGATTACTAGCCACTTCTATATAAATATATATAATAAATACTTACGTATGGATATGTATCTATTCAAGTCTTTAGTCCATTTTAAAATTGTCATTGTTAAGATTTCTTTCTGTTTTTGTGTTTTTAATTTTAAGCTATGAATCTTTATATCTCCTGGATATTGGTCCCCTTTCAGATATTTGAGTTGCAAATATTTGTGTAAGCTACTATTTCATCCTCTTCCTAATGTTTTATGATGTACAAAAACATTTCATGTTGATATTTTTTGTTAATATAACTTGAAGCTACTTAGAGACATAGACAGAAATGTTATACCTTGTGGTTAAATGAAGCTTTTCCATTCTATCACATAATTTTGACAGCCTATTATTACATGTTTATTTTTATGATTCCCTCCCAATTTCTTTAGATATAGTGTATAATTATTTTGTATTCTAAAGTCAATCATTTCCCTTTTAATTCTTTTACGATTTAAACAGATTGGCAATTATTTCCACTAACTCTTACTTAAAATAGCACACCATTTTGTAGTTGGTATTCTATGAGAATGATTTTATATGGGAATATTTCTATTTTGTAGATCTACATGGGAATGGGTAGACCTTTGCATTTGTGGACGTTAAAAGTATTGTTCAGGGAGCAATACAGACCCTTAAATTTGTGTGGACTAATGAGAAATTCCCAGCATCAATTTTCTCCTCCCACAATTGATTTAGTCTGCCAGTGGACAATAGCACTAGAAATAACATTTACACTCTGGACTATTCAGGGTTTCCATGATTGCTGCTTGTTCTCTGACCCTTTATATCCTCCGGATAGTGAAGAAGGATTACCTTATACTTGTTATTTGACTCTGAGAACAAAAATTAAGTAAAGAGAATATTTTATCTAGACAGAAGCTGGTCTTTCATTTGTCTAATTTTTTTAAGCCAGAGAGTCTTCAGAAAACGTATTCTGTCACACTGCCAAAATCACCTACTTCTAAATATCACACCAATTCAAAGATAAGACATGCTATTGTTCCAAAAGAAAAGGCGTAGGAAGTAGCTGCCTTGGTGAGCTTAATACAGTATCCTGATCATCATGAATGTTTACTTAGTAAAATGATTGCTGCAGAACATCATTACAGCTTGGCTTGACAATGGATCCCCAAACCTCTAGCATGTTTTCCAAGGGGCTGTAACCCAAGCTCAGATCTGTCAGCAGACAGATCTTGTTAGAAATCATAATCCAGAATGTGCCAAGCTACTTCCAAATTTATGACACACAGAAGTTGTGAGGTACAGTTAAGTTCTGATTGCTGAGTTAAGCCAGCAAATTTTGGAATAATGTGTCCTATCACAATGATAAAGACCGGTGCTCATGTTAAAAGATTAAGGTCCGTTATTTTTCCTGATAGAATCTGCACACGCAGTCTCTTCATTGAACTCAGTCCGGCACTTTAGTTTCTTTACGAATGATATAACCAGACCATGAGCAATAGATTTCAATGCATACATAAACAAGACCAAAGCAAATCTCATACCTGACTCAGTAGGAAAATCTACACTCCCTGAGAGAACAGGCACTATAAGAAACTGATAAAGATGCTCCTCATCCTTACTTTCTCAGGGGAACTGTAAACATCCAACTGATAGCATTGCTGTATTTTATGTGTACACATTTACATTTTCTCCTGGAAAACAGCAGGCTAGGGTTTGCGAATGACAATCCTACATTCACTGGGATTTCAAGTAGGGCTATTAGCTATCTATGGTAATAAGAAAAAAATGATATCACTAACTAACAGAGTGTCATTCAGTTATTTTCCCAGCTTTCATGTTAAAGCTTCAAAGAAATCACATTGGAAAATATGAATGCTTGAATGAAGTTAAAAATACATATAATGATCCTGGTAAAGTTTGAAATATATAATGATTTTTAATAGAACAGTTTTTGTTGGACCTACTTTTCATTAAGATGGACAGGTGACAATAAGGTCTATTTTAAAAAGTGAAATGTTTGGTTGTGGTTGTGAATTATGAGCATCTATTTATTTAAATAAAGGTAATGGTTGCTAGTGTAAAATAGTTGCTAGTGTAATATTTACTTGGGCAAATGGCAACAGTGACATTGTCCACTGGCAAGCATACTGCATGAAACCTCAGATGCACTGGGGAAAAGCTTTGTTCAGAGATAAACACACAACAGTGACATTGAGCTATTTAAAGCAGAAATTTACTGACGCTACGTGGCAGACAGTGAAGGAGAGCCCATTTTGCTTTATGAATCCTTTTTCTTTTCTTTTAGATCAGTATCAATAACTACAGTCAGCTCTCCATGTGCCACTCATCCACACTCTTTGTTTCATGGCATTGATTATTTATGTCTTAAATTATAGTTGTTCTTTCATCTTTTTGCTATGGTTTAGAGAACAGCTTCAAGGGCAAGTAAGAAAAGAAATTTCTCAATGGGTGACTTGGCAATGCACAAACAATGCCATAAGAAATAAAACTATGTTTGCTGTCTTGACACACAACTTACAATGTTCATACTTAGTAGTGTGTATATTCTTATTCCTGTGCATTGCTATAGTACTGGCACAGTGTTAGTTAAAAAAACAAATGGGCCAGGTGCCAGTGGCTCATGCCTGTAACACTAGCCAGTCAGGAGGCTGAGATCTGAGTATCATGGTTCAAAGCCAGCCCAGGCAGGAAAGTCCGTGAGACCCTTATCTCCAATTAACCACCAGAAAACCAGAAGTGGTGCTGTGGCTCAAGTGGTAGAGTGCTAGCCTTGAGCTGAAGAGCTTGGGAATAGTGCCCAGGCTTAGAGTCCAAGCCCCATGACTGACAAAATGAAAGAACAAATGGGATAGTGCAAACTCATCATCATAGTTTCTTAAAAAAAATTCTCTAGGCATTAACAGTCATTACTTAAACTTGTTTCATAAGTTAGCTGTGGATAATCTCTCCATTAAGCCTGCTGTTTAGTGTGAATCTCTGGTATGGAGTATAAGCCAAGTGACCAGCTAGTTTGAATTCTTCCCACAATATAAGCTTTCAATAGACCTGGGAAACTCACTGAATCTTTTACTGGGTGTGACAAAAAGAAGTTTCTACATTTTTCTTTTTTTTTTCTTATACCAAAGATAGCTAATTTTTTCATCCTTTTAAATAAAGCTAAAAATAAAGATGGAGTTGTTTTTCATTTTTTATCTTCATCTCATTCTTTTCTGTGGCTGGAATTTAAGGAAGCAAGAGAATCATCAATCCACCATTTTCCTGAAGACTAAACTATAGCTAGTGGTGTGACATATTCACTCTCTTACCTACAGACAATGACTAAGAGGACCTCAGACTGGGAAGGGAGTGAATGAATCATCTAGAGGCATTTGTTGCTCTGTTCAGGGTGACTTTGTGTTAGAACTCCAGACAAAAGTGGGCAGTTCTGTATGACTCAAAAACAAGCCCTAATGATAAACAGGATGCCTGAGCACAGGTTTCTAAACAATAGTCTTGATGGCCTGAGCATCTTACAATTTCTCTGCTTTCTACTTAATTTATCTGTCAGGCTGTCTGGTTAACACCAGGATCTAGCCTTTATCTCTCATTAGTTTTCCAGGCATCTCACACATCCACTAATAATCTCAGCTCCTCGGAGGCCTGCCACATAAGAACTATCTTAACAGCAGCAATACTTCTACTGGAGTGAGGAGTTGGTCCTGAAGCTGAGGAGCAGGAAGAAATGGAAAGCACGGAAACCTGGGTTAACCCCATTGAAAAAGTAAAAAGATGGTTCTTCCTTAAGATTAGAGAAAATGATAGAGTGAGAAACATAAAGAAAACTCATTGTTGCTGGGCTCCGGTGGCTCACAACTGTAATCCTCTCAACTCAGGAGGCTGAGATCTGAGGATCCTGATTCTAAGCTAGCCCAGGCAGGAAAGTCCAAGACTCATATCTCCAAGTAACCCCAAAAAGCCAGAAGTGGAGCTGTTGGCTCAAGTGGTAGAGCATTATCCTTGAGCAGCAAAGCTCAAGGACAGTACACAGACCCTGAGTTCCAGTCCCTAGGACCAATACCAAAATTTAAAAACATCTTACAGGTTTGGAACTATGAAGACAATAAATTTCATGTATGTGAAATATGAACAGGCTTGAAGTTGACAAATGTCTACTAATATGTGGGCCAGGGCAGCAATTTCAGCTAGTACTTTGCTGTCCCAAGTACATCATTCGTGAGCGGTGGCACAAAACCAGAAAGCTAAGATGGCCAACCTTAGCAGGCTTTCTAATGAAGTACTCTGCACAAGTACCTAAGGTGCAAGGTCTTTCCATGGAGGACTCTGCACAGGTGGAAGCTGCTGAATGTGTCCATTACTAAACCTGACCTTCAAAATATCCTTGAAATCTCTCCATTTTTTTCTACTTGACTACTTTGGTCTAGTCAAGCACCAGTATTTACTGTATTTACAGACTAGTGACCATAGACATCTCCCAGTGGGTCTCTTTCACCCACTCCTCATCCCTTTCACAGTTTTTTACAAACTTTTTTTAATGCAAATGTGATCATGTGTCTTCTCTGAATAAAATGTATGCTGTTCTTGCATCGACATCAAAATGAATAAAAAATTAACATGGTATACAAGGCCCTTCCCTCTCTAACCACGTCTCCTTTCTCATTTTACTCTATGCCCATTTCCTCTCTGAGTTCTAGCCAAGTAGGCTCTTTACAGGATTGCAAAATATACATATTTTTTTCCTAACTTGGACTGTTCTCTTACCTACTCTGCTCTATGTATGATTTAGCTTAAGCTTATAATTCATTTCTATGTACTCTCACACTATACTTTCAAACCATATGCTTACCCTGGCTTATAATTACTCACTTCTGTCTTTTCTTGATTAATATATGTCGCCTCAACTAGACTATAAGTCTCTTGAGGGAAACAGTCAAGTCTGTTTTAGCTCATCATTTTCTAAGAACAGGAACACAACACCTGGCATATTTCTGAAACACTCCAACATATCTTTTGTGCATGAAGAAATTATTTAGTGTATGTTCCCTGTTTTTGAAATATGTCTTGCCTAATGAAAGGCCATAGCTTGTATTCTACCATTACTATCTTACAAAGATAATAGAAAACTTCACACAGAAGTATATACTATCATTGTTATCATGGTTATACAAGAGACATTGACAGAAGTGTGTACCTTGGGAAGAGGAATTAATTTAACCAAGATAAAGAGCTCCATTAGGAATTGAGCCAAGGCCTGTTGTGTACTCTTCTGAGTCTTTTCTCTTTGTTCCTTAGAGCATGAAGGCAAAAGAATCTGATTGATGACTGCCTTTCTGCTCACATCCTGACTGCATAAAAATGTTCATTGATAACATCAAAAGATGTTTCCTTTTGCCTACTGGCATATAAATGCAGAAAAAATTACAGCTCCCAAGCAAAGTAGACGTTGGTGTATCAGACATCTGTTTAAAAAATAACAATTTATGTAATTAGAGCTGGGTAAAAAGAACTTGCAAGACAGTATGTCAGAATTTACTTGAAAGCTGTAGAACAATCATTTATATGATGCTGCAACTGTGCAGATTGTCATCAAAACATCCCTCATCAAAGCCTTTTGAGTGAAATAAATAAAATAAGAGTGACAATCTTGATTCCAGAACATGTACATCCCATTCTGTCTGATTTTCAAGGGCTTGTTTTGATGTCTTTACCTCAGTAGGGATGAGAATAACTGCAAGGCGGAAATGACTGACGAGTTGTGCCTTCCACTACACAACGTAAGCAGTGTGGGAAGCCAATGACTCTCCTGAAAATCTGTCAAGAGCACACAACCACACAGACATGTACTATATAGCTGTCTACCAGCAAGCACACAGAGCACTATAGACCACTTCCCCTTCTGGCCTATCCCCAAATACTGCAATAGTACATATTGAGTTTGTTGTGAGAGAGACAGAAAGAGTGGAATGTTGTGGTGATAGTTTTCATGGACACTACAGCAATTTGCTCTGCAAATACGTATATATTCATACGTACATATGTGTTTATATGTATATATACAGCCTGTATATGCCACATATATATGTAGGTATTTGTGTATATACATATATATGTATATACACACATATGTATATACTTATATATTTATATATATACACACATAGACACACACATATATGTATATACATACACATATTTCTGAAGCCCTCCTCACACATGCTTCCACAGGCTCAGGCTTCCACCTTCCAAGGATAAACAGAGCTTATCATTTCTCTCTAAAATAGGAGAGAATGATCTTCAACCATAGCTTAGTCAAGTATAGATTTGGAATTTTCTCTTCAAAAATTACTTGCTTACAGTTTGTCATGATTGGCTATCCAAGCCATCTTTTTTAAAAAAATAGTGTCCTCAAGACTACTTAAGTGGAGAAACACAGAGAATGCCCATACCCACCCTTCTGTTCCCTGGGGGTGGGGCAAAGAGGGACAGGAGATACAAATTAGTGACTTTGTTCAAAGTACTCTCTGTGCATGCTTAAGAAGTACCACATGGAAACTCCTTCATACTAGAAGTTCGTGCTAATTTAAAAATATAATAAAATAAATAACAGAAAGGAAATAGAAAAGAACAGCAGAATGTGCTGGTCTTCATAAGAACTGTCACAGAATACACTTACCACATGGAGCCAGGTGCTGGTGGCTCACGCCTACAATCCTAAGAAGGCTGAGATATTTCAGGAGGCTGAGATCTGAGGATGCTGTTTAAAGCCAGCTGGGATAGAAAAGTGTGTGAGACTTTACTCCAATTAGCCATGTAAAAGCCAGAAGCAAAACAGCCAAGCAAGAACACAAGGCCCTGAGTTCAAGTACAAAAATAGGAAGATGATAGTTAGATAATGGATAGCCCCATACTGACACAAAAAGGGATGATAGTTAAGATGATAGATGGATAGGAAGGTAGGTAGTTATAGGCGTACATACATACATACATACATACATACATACATACATACATACATACATACATACAAACATACATACATAAATCACCACATGCTTTACCCAATTTCTTTATAGCCTAATATCAGAGGGTAATCATGACTGGGTGTTCAGGATCAGTTTAGGAGAACTATCAAGTAGGTGAGATATGTAGACTATTTTTTGGTAACAATACATGAAAAGATGCTGTAATGAAGTGTCTAGGTTCAGCAAGCATATGAAGGATCCACACTTCTTGGGTGGCAGTAGTCCAAGTTGTATCTGATATTTGTAATAACAACATCTCCTGATTCCTCACAATATAGCTGGCCTGCTGGTGTTTGACATCTAATATTTAGAAACAGAGGTGGAAGCATTTAGTGATATGAAAATTCAGACTTCTGACTGTACCAAACCGAGAGAATGATCACAAAAGTACTAATATTCAAATAAATAAACATACTAGAAAAAAGATCTTTCACGTTCTTTTTCAGTTCAAGTCATGGACTAGGCGAACTTCCTGAGGGTACTACCAAAGTTGTTATGATATGCAAGCTGAAGGACTCTAGCTAACTTTTTTAAGGTAATGACCTCAAATGGCCACACATGGGTAAGTGTTGTCCACACACTTCCTTCACTGTTGTCCTTTCTCTTGTCCCAGTGAATGATTTCCCTCCCTGAGTTTTTCCTGTCTGTAGTATTTTGTGGCCATCTGGTGGAACTCAGTGACATTGCCTCTGATCCCATCAGTCTGTAAAGTTGGGGTGACCAGCTTAAATATCTGTCTCAAAGCACAAAACTGAACTGTACTCAGATGGCTGCAACTTCTCAGAGATTGCCTTCTACGACATGTTTTGATGTAGTGGCAAGGCTGATGGACATGGGACGCAGAGGATTGTCTGTTATATAGGAATACATTAACACACACATACAGATTTTTCCATACAGACTTTTCCTTCTGTATGTGTGAACCTGTGTCATCATATCTATTTCCCATCATCTGTGAGATATAGTGTAACTCAGTTTCTTTTGAGTAATCCATAATCCCCAGGCCAAAAATTATAAAGAGGATAGACAGGCATAAGGAGAAGTAATAGCTGTTTGTATTGTCAAAATTATTTTATGGAGGCAGAGACTCAAGATAGAAGGTATATACTTAACTACTCAGCCAATGTGTTAGAACTGAAACAAAAGGAAGAGTTGAACATGCAGCCATGGACAAGCCATGGACCATTAAGGTCTTCTGAGAAACACTGGTGACAGGACTTTCTATTTTCTAATTGGGCTCTGAGGGGGATAATCCTGCAGCAAAGCACCAATGGCAAGAATACAGGCCAAGATAAGAGTCTGGAAGTAGCAGGAGGCCTTTAGCTGGAGGCTGAAGAATGGTAGCTGTAGGTGCAGTTCCTCTGAGTAAAGGGTCCGTATTGGGTGCCAGGCTAGTCAAAGGAGGCAAGAAGAACGAAATAGGAATCCCCCTGATGTCTCCATACCTCCAGTCTCCCACGACTACCACCCACCACACACACGCAGCTCCAGCCAGGGCCAAACTCGGCCTCCCTGTTGCCAGAGTCCCACGCTTTTGCAAAGTCATCCTGAGGTGAGACTTGCAGAGGTGTCCTCTGAATGACTGCAGGGCTCCCAATAATTGACTTTTCTTGAAGAGATGACAGCAGCAGCAGAGGCCGCTCGCCGGGAGGAAGTGCGCACTGGCTCACCGGCGCTCCCCTCCCACCTCCCGAGACAGCACTGCCCTCTTCTCCCCATCTGGAACCAGAAGGTGGCAGCCCGCTCAGAACTGGCACCACATCAGCCCTGCTGGAGCTGTCTTTATTATTCTGTCTTAGGAAAGCACCTTGAAACAAACAGGGGCCGTCTGCTGTCAAGTGTGTGGTGCTTAGCAAACTCAAAGAGCTTAATGAAAGCCAAGGAATCCTTCCTAGACCATGACTACTAATGTATTTGTCTGATACAAATTGAATGTGCAAATCAATAAGAAAATTAGCATCTGGGAATCTTCAGGTTTTCACTGAATAATTATCCTACAGGCTTGATCGAAGATTTTATGCAGATTCATTATGAATATGCATTAAATGGGGTTTGCATGCATAATTAGTCTACGCAGCCATAATTCTAAATGAAAGGGCAATTAATTTCAGCTTTAGCTCTGCCATATCTCATTTAAATGTTTAATATTGGCGTTCCTATAACCGAGGTAAGTACATGATTTATAAGTCCCTACTATATAATTATCTGGGTTTTTTCCTATTAAAATAGTTTTTAAATGTTCAAAGAGAAGACAGAGGAAAATGTGTTTATATGAGAGCGTTATTCTGGTCTATTTATTATTTGCTTTTGTAACTTTTTATTTTGAAATAATTTTAGGCTCATAGGAAAATTGTAAGAATAGTACAAAGAATTCCATTCCAATTTCCACCTGATCACAGTATATACAATGTGCTCTACATAGAGAGATGGATAGATAGATGATATAGAGAGGGATAAAGAGATAGAGATGTGCATATGTATGTGAATATATATGTCTTTTCTGAACCACCTCAGGATAAGTTGCGGCCATGAAGCCATAATTTTCCTTTTTTCTATATAACCACTCTCATCAAAATCAGGATGTTAATAAAAAAAATTATTCAATACTATTATCTAATCTTACAAATATTTTACCAATTTGGCTTTCTGCAAAGCTAAAAAATTCCTACTTATTTTTGATACCTCAATTATAGATCTTTACCTATGCAAAACTAACATATTAATTAATATAAAACAAGATTCAGCCAGATGTTCTAGTAGGATTTGCTGAATTCCAGTACAACTGTGTATTTGGAATGGGAGTGAGACACTTTGACACTCTCTTAGAAAGGGCATCACTCAGGAAGAGTTTGCTGGATCTCATCCTCACCATGAAATGAGTCCTCCCCAGGGTGTTTTGCCACCAACAGTATGTGATTCTCATTGCCAAGAAGTGACAGAGAATGAGACTGTTTGCAAGGCCGAACACCTTATGCTGGAATAATGGAATTCTTTTTGTGTAGGAATCCTAGCTTGATTTGTGTGGCAGTAGAGTGTAGTGTATAAAGTCTGGCTTTTTAAAATCTCTAATCATCTTCTTGTAGTGTAAAAACAGAAATATCATCAATGATTTGGGGCATATAAAGATCACTTTGGGGACAACTGTGCATAATTATCAGTAGCTTTATCCTTCTAGTCAAGAATGCATTCCACTCTTGGCATTTGTTTTTTTTTTTTTCTTCCCCAAAGATGTAATTCTAAATACAACAAGTAAACATTCTAGCTTCATGTGTTTTTATTTGACTGAATGATCTCTAATTTTAGATGGCACATGGCTAATGCTTTATCCATTTCCCACTAGCTGAATGCAGCACCTTGGCTGTGTGGGTTATGATGGTCACAGTTGCCTCTAAGGCTTTTCATGGAGTTAAAGGCCACGTTCCTTGAGATCATCAACTTTTACTTAGACTCACATAAGCCTGAGAAGATGCTTAGAACAAGGGGAAAATACATAGATAGTTCTGTCTTCATATGACACCTATCTTTTTTATGACCTTAACGTTTAGACTAAATACACCTAAGCAGCCTTCGTGACTAGAAACACTAGACCAAAAAAGGCATGAAAACCACTGGTATCTGACTCCTTGGAAGACATTCTTCTACTCCCCGGATAGGCATGAATATTTCTCCCTTTTCTTAGCCTCATTATTTCTATATTTGGGAATTCACAAGTCCCTAGAGTTGAGAGACTGATTTGTGAGCAAATGCTCTTGCTTGTCTCCAATTCTTTGGCTACTGAACAAAGTTCACTCCACTCCTGCCATTCTCTAGAGTCATTGGCTTTATCAAATGGCAGCAGAAGGAAACCTCTCTTCTCAGGAACAATATAATCATATTAGAACTGGGATTTTAACATATAGATTTCTGGGGGGAATAGACATTCAATACATAATAGGAGACATAATTAAAGACTGACAACCATAGACCAATAAGCTGAGTTACAATAATGTCTAAATAGTTCTCTACGGCTTTGCGGAGCCTGGATTCTCTTTGTGTCTCTGGTCTGGCTCTTGGCCATTTTTAATTTCCCAGATGACTCTCCAACAATTCTGGAATCGTGTGCAGTTTCTTTAGGGTATCATGTTGTTTCCTTTCCCTAGAGTAGTAGCTTTCTTTTGAATCTCCTTTTTAACTAATTTTTTTTAAAAAATCATTGTATAAAAATCTCAAACTGTATACATACCATTGCTTGGGTTCCTCTACATTCTGATATTTCCCTGAAAGTATATATTCAGAATTTCTAGTTACAAATTTTGTTTAGCTCACACTTATCTTTGGGCTAAACTGGTAAAATGTACACTGACCTATTCCAGTTAGACAACAAAATTTCAGTGAGTATCTATCGCATTCTGGGAGCTAGTCCATGAGGCATCGCAGCCTCAAAGTTGAGTAAGTCAAATCCATCATCCTTGGAAAGTGCTGAGCATAAATAGCATCCACACTGAGCATCAGACATCCCCATATCAATCACTCCTAGTATGGGTAGCAATCATTTCATATCTGAAACTTGCTCGCAGCCAAGGAGATTTGCCCAGTGGTTCTCATATTATTAACTGACAAAAAGTACATGCCAGGAATGCAGAGTACACTCTCCGAAACTACAGAAAAATACTTGTCGAAACACTGATGCCATAGAAGATTCTAGTAGCCACAAAACTATTGCTCTCAAGAATTATTTGCAAATAAGCTCATTGTAAATAGGGAATTTTTTTCCCCGACCGATATTTGGTATTAAAGGTGATGTCAGGGGGAAAAAAAACATTCTCAAGGTTAGGAACCTACAATTATTTATTAATCCAGCTAAACTTGAAGGTAATAATGACTTCACTGCCAGAAGAAAAAATATTGATTGTGGCACACAAGTGACCAAGTACTTACTTAAATTATCAACTGTAGTTGCTAGGAATGAGATGCCAACGAGCCTCCTTTGCCAACAGATGCCAGCCCTCCCTCCTAGCTTATCAAGCTGACATTTTCATCATTGAAAACTTCCAATGGCCTGCATTGGCTATCGTGCAATAAAAATTTCAAAACTGCCGGGCGCCAGTGGCTCACGCCTATAAACCTAGCTACTCAAGAGGCTGAGATCTGAGGATCGAGGTTCAAAGCCAGCCCGAGCAGGAAAGTCCGTGAAACTCTTATCTCCAATAAACCACCAGAAAACTAGAAAGTGGCACTGTAGCTCAAGTGGTAGAGTGCTAGCCTTGAGCTGAAGAGCTGAGGAACAGCGTTCAGGCCCAGAGTTCAAGCCCCACAACCAACAAAAAAAAAAAAAACTTCAAAACTTTACAGGCTAGGCAAAGAATATTCCACTTTCATGGCACATGTCCAGGAAGGAAAGAAATCTGATCTAGACTATGGCATGGATTAATAACACTCTGGGCTCATGTTATCATGGCGGAATAGTAAGGCTATAGGACTGTCAAGTATCTTGTAGCTATCAGAGATTGTTTTACCTGAGTTTTTTTTTCATGTGTGTGAAGGCTTTTTGTAGGACTATAAAATAAGAAGGTGCCAGAGAAGAGAAAATTGGAGACAGATTTTGGATCCTGAGTCTGAGCTCCACGCAACTTTGGCTACCCAGATATGGTTTCAAAAGTGTGGCCTCAATGGGAAGAAATATGAAGGCTTCTAACTAACATTTGGAAA
The DNA here is from genome assembly GCF_019054845.1 of Dipodomys spectabilis. Taxonomy (NCBI): domain Eukaryota; kingdom Metazoa; phylum Chordata; class Mammalia; order Rodentia; family Heteromyidae; genus Dipodomys; species Dipodomys spectabilis. The sequence continues at coordinate 29,130,355 of NW_024870678.1, forward strand.
TAGTTGTCATACGATCCCACAATCCCATTTTGGGATATTTATCCAGGGGAAAAAATGAAATCAGAAGCTTAAGAAGGTAGGTGTGCTCCATGATCACTGCAGCATTCTACATAACAGCTAAGATATGGAAGCAATTCACACACGTGCACGCGAGCGCGCGGGCACACACACACACACACACACACACACACACACAGGAATAGTATCTAGCCATACAAAGAAGCCAATCTCATCAAAGATGACGCGTACAAACCTTTAAGGGTATTATGCTAAGTGAAACAATCCCATCTCAGAAAGACAGATGATATATGACACCATTTGAGGTATCTAAAATAGTCAAAGTCACAGAAACAAAAAATATACTTTTTGTTATCGGGGACTGGGAGAAGGAGAAATGGGATTGTTCTTGAGCATATATAAAGTTTCAGCTAGGCAAATCAAGTAAGTTCTAGAGAATACTCTACTGTGCACACGTTAGCATATAATGAACACTATTGTATATACATGTAAAATTTTGTGGATAAGGTAGATCTTGTGTTATACATCTTTTCTACAATAAAAATAGATGAATAACCTTAACAAGTACAAACAAAATGTTGCCACAGCAAATGGCCATGGGTAGGAAAGGGAGTTTAGAGCCCAGCTCAGGTTACCAGAAACAGAGTTTCCCATACTTTTCCCAAGACTATTATTTTCATAGAGCCCATTATCACAGTCTGAGGAGCTTCAAAAGGCATAAAGTAAAAGCTAATTAAGTAGAAATAGACGTAACTTATTTCTGTCACTATAAGAGAGTACCTAATTTAAATGATTGGTGGGCTATATCTAAAGTTGAATATGCTCTGCTCATCAGGGTCAGTGGAAGGGAAACAATGATGCCTTAAGCAGATAGCACATTATCCCCCATGTAAGTCAAATACTTAAAGATGCACATCTTAAATTTCTTAAGCCCTGTTTGGACAAGAAATATGGGTCTTATAGAGTGACAATAAATTATAAACTCAGGGGACATCTGTTATCATGCCATATTTTATGTTACTATGGTTAGACTTCCATAACTAGATCTAAATAACTCAGAAATAAAACTCTCAACACTCAATTTAGAGAAAAAGCCATTTTGACCTTTAGTGGGATATTCTTAAAACTGCCTTTTGTTATCATCATGTAGACTCAACACCCATAAATCTTAACACTAATGCAATGTTGCTCCAAAAGCTTAGAACACTTTGTGAATGGCCTTAAAAAAGCACAACTTCCAACTAGAGCTTGAACTCAGCACAAAAGCGACCACATTCCATTTGTTCATCTCCTGAACCATACATCACTTTTTCAGGATCAGTTATTCATATTGCACGGTTTGGGTTAGGACAAAGGTCAGTGTTTTGTATTCTCAGCAAGAGAAGTTTAGCTGATTCCAAAAAGAAGTTGAGATATGTGCTTTGTTGTTGTTGTTTTTGGAGGGAGGAGGGTACCTTAAATTCTAGCCTTCATTCCAAAATGGACTCATCTTGTCATTTAATAGCATCCTTCCCCACAAGTGGCCTGGCTGATTCTGAGAGGGGATTAATGCATTCCAGCACCAGCAGCAAGATGGACACTCCAGCGAAGCAGATGCGTGCTCTTCTCTGTAATTACTTTCAGCTCTTGCTTTGCCCTTTACTGTCTTTCTGAAATTTAACCTTAATGGAATCAGTATGGCATTTACCCAGGGATCAGCTCCAGATTGGGTGAAATTCACAAAATAAAGGTTATGACATAGTAAGTCTACTAATCACTTTTTGTGGCTAGGATTGACCAGTAATTACCTCAAGTAGAAGAGATTAAGGGTGACATGTGGTTATCTTGAGGTAAGAGTTATTCATCATCCCTCTCCTCATTTTGTCCTCTGCCTTTATCACAAGAGTAGCCCAGGCTACTAGGCCCAAATTACAAATTCAGAGTTCTGACATCATAGAGAACAGTTTATTCTGTTGAATTGCTGACAATGTAACTGTGAGAAGCTCATTCTATATCCAGAACAAGAGACAGAGTTCACTGATAGAAAGGCGGTTCCACATTGCATAAGAAGGAGGAAAAATGGAGTCCCCCCAAATTTGCTCAAAATGGATTTTAGAAGAATCATAAATCTCCCATACACAGCTGCCAGAGGCAAGCCTTAGACGAGAACTGAATAGTCACTTACTTTTTACTAATAACAGAAAGATTTGCTTACACACGTACTTTATAAATGTCATAAGGTGATGATTTTTTTATTATTTAAATAGTTGGCTCCTGAATTTCTATTAGAAGAATTACTTTCTTGGAGCAATATCTTGATAAGTGATTAAGATGGAAAGCTCTATAGGGCTTTATTTTTCAGTGTCTTCCAGGTTTCTGAGGAGAGAGAGAACACTTCTCTGTGTGATTCACAACAGAGATTTGATTTAAGAATATGAACAGGAGGTGACATAGACTCAGACTTGGAGGCGGGGATTTAGGGAAGACTTGTCCTATTGATATTCCTTTCAGCATTCCACGAGTATTGTTCATGGAATTTCCCCCTTCAGACTCACTGTTCTATCAAGTTTTAATTGTTTTTAAAAAATCACATAATCATAGATGACTACACTATATTTTTAGCCTTAATGAGAATTTTTAAGGTGCCTCAGGAAGAAGAGAGGTACTCATTAGGGCTAGTGGAATAAACAGAGCTGGGAACAGCTAAGGAACACTCCAAAGAGGACAGCTTCAGTAACCCCAGAAGATCACACTGATTTGGAGAAACCATCATACTTCTCTAGGATGTAGATTGGCAAGGGATTTCCCACAAATTTGTCAGTGCACAAGGTAGCTCTCCTACTGGCATTTAAGTAATGCAGTCATTCATTGAATTATCATAATAAAGTTTTATAACATCAGCTGTAGAGTAAAGGAATTCACACCCAGAATCCATTCTAGTAGCATTGACTTTGTGGAATAGCCCTCAAACTCCAAAGGCATGACCTCAACAGTAGGACTTATATTAGGAGACTGAAATCCTGTCTACCCTCTAGGCTAGTTTTGTACCTCCAAACTTTTCTGTTTACTCCTAAACTCCCCATCCCTCTCCACCACTTAAGTGGCTCTTCTTCAGCACATACACATACTGAGATCTCTTCCATCTTTATTCACCAAATCTTGAATAATATACATAATTTCTAATTCCTTTGCTTCATGACCAGATGTCTAGAAATGCCTCCTGTACTTTTTCTCTACCCTTTCTGTCCATTCAATTTTCTGCACGCCGCATCTGTCTGTTGTCTCCACCATGGTCATTTGTGCTTTCCTGATCCTAAAATTTATGGATAGCTTTGGCCTTTACCTCATTTCCTTTCTCTAAAACATCTGACGAACCAAAAACCTCCACTTCCGTGTGTGTTTCATCTGTAAAAGTCAGTTTCATGCTTGAGTCTCTTTACTCTTCTGCTATCTTTTCTTATACTTTCCTTTTCCCAATTATTTCTAAATGGTCAATGTGTCCATTTGCTTCTACTTCAAGTATTTATCCCAGAGTCCCATACATATGTGTCCACTAGTGGCAAGGTAGGATCCTGATAGAGATACACATTATGTAATATATGTGCATGTTTTCCATATGCAGATGTTATGTATTCTTTCATTTGTAATGTCTATTTTCATGAATATTTATGGAGGATCTACATTGAGCTAGGCTTTCTTCTAGGTTCATGAAATAAGTAGTTAACAAACTAAAACCAACCCTACCTTACACTCAAAATCCTGTGAAATTAGACAATAAGCTATGAACAAAATAAATCATGTAATTTGTTTAAACAACTATAGAAAAAAGTAGAATTTAAAGGATAAATGACCGGGAGGGGACATTTGGCAATTCTAAACGGGGTGGTTTGGGAGGTGTGTATAAGCTAAGGGAAGACTTGAAATGCATGAGAAGTTGTTTTGCTTCTGAACAAGTCAGAACAGAAAGTGGTCAGAGGAACAAAGAAGTCATTTTGAGGGTAGAGAATAATTTCAGGTTGTGTGTGTGGATGGGAATGATTTGGCAGAGTGAAAAACTGACAAGCCTTGAGAAAGCAGAGATTGGAGATGTCTTGTTCTGGAGTGGGCAGGGGGATGAGGATCTGGTACACATTTGGAAAGATGGCCTTCAGTGGGAGTGTGCAAACTGTAGTCACGGTAATGAGCCAGAAAGCTAAGTAGACGTGCTTTATTCCGGTGGGAACACTGATACAAATTCTTCAGCTTTTCTCAGTGAAAAACAAATCATGCTTATTTTCCAAAAGAGAAGAAGGGTTAGAAGCTATAAATTGAAAGTTTTGAAAAGATCAAAGAAGATTTTAAAAAATTATCTAGTATAATAAGAGATAAGAAAAATCTTATTCCCAGGAAGCACTTAAAAGACTCACTTAATTTGTGTGACTGTGTGGGTATGTGTATACTGCTATTGTTGCTTTCTAGGTACAATTGGTTGAAGTGATGCAGACACAGAGATTAGGTAAAAGCTTGAACTTAATCAGAGCTGTTATTTTGTCAATTTCATACAATGAAGTAAGAGGAAATAGGAGATCAGAATGATTGACCATGAAGTTAAGATGTACAGCCAGGAGTTTAAACATTGAAGGAGTAACAGATAGATGGAAACACTACATGGTTGGTTCCAGTTGGGGTTGAGATATTGTTGAAAATAATCTAATTACTTTCCAGCTTTTTTACTAAAATCAAGTAGAGTGAATATCCTAGAGGGTATAAAAACTAATATACTACAGAGTAACCAGCAAAAGTCATGGCCAGCCAATATAGTTCAGGCATTTGAGGGGTCACACATATGGAAAAATGTACAAAACAAGGCAATGTAAACCATTAGAGGGTCAAAAATAACACCCCCAAAATGGTGAAGAACTACATCTAAATCTTTTTTCATATAACCCAGTTTGACTCCGTACACTGGGTGTGTTTTGATTAACTTCCTGCATTCAGTTTAAATAAGTGCTATCTGCTGGATGCCTCCACAGAGATACAAAACAAATAGTTGAATATGACATGCCCACCCCATGTTGATTGAATGTTTGATTCCCAAGCTGACAGTGTTATTTTTGGAGCAGTTGAAAAGTTCACGAAGTAGGGCTTACCTAGAAGAAACAGGTCACCAGTGGTATGTCCTGAAAAAATCTACCTTGTCCCTTAGCCTTCCCCTCATTCTCTGTCTCTCCTTCAGGCTTCCACGAGGTGAATAGCTCCATTCCACTATGTTCTTTCTCATTTCAAACCCAAAGCAGTGAAGCTGGCTAACCAATAGACCAAAATCTCAAGAACCAAGAGTCACAAAAGCTTAAGTCATCTTCCTCAGGTACTTGTCACAAAGAGGAAAACCTACCTAAAACATATGTCCTGGACTTAACTCACCAGTTTATTCCTCCTCTGAACCTTCCATCAGCCAAATCAGAAAATGGTATGATTCATCCAATGCATGCAAAGCAGAAACTAGGGCTTGCTAGTCAATTCCTGCCCTTACCAGCCACATTAAAGTATTTATCCATCTCTGTTGATTTAATCCTCAAAACCCTGAATCCTTATGATTGAAAATCATCTAGACTGCCGTAGTTATTCCCCGGCCTTTTTGCTCTTTCTTTGTTCATCCTAAAACCAACTTAAGATGGCAGGGCTAGAGGCATAGTATAGTGGCTACCGGGCAAGTTCATGGCTCTAAGTTAAAACCCCAGTACAATTGCCTCGCCCCAAAACAAGATTGCATATTACTGTTTGATTCTGTTGTATGAGAAGATTCTGTTAACACAGAGGAGAGTAGGTTCTGAAAACAAATGGAGAAGAGGAAAAGAATCAGGAACCAGGAAAGAGGTGTTGAAAAAGCAAAATGTAGAAAGCCATAGAAAAACCAAGTCAATGTAAGAGCAAAAGTGAAGGAGTCCAAGCTGGTTCTGGCTCCCCAGACGTGGAGGAGAAGGAGCTGAAGATTCCATTAAAAGTCCGTCATGATGACAGACTGCAACTCTAGTTGCACATTACACAAGCCCGAATTCCAGTACAGTGCAGAACACCTTGGTGAAAGAAGACATTCAATTACTTTTTATCTTTGAGAGTCACAATAATATGACATCCTGAAAGGATGACTATTATTACTCTGAGAACAGGGACAATCATGACTCAAGGAGTCCTGGGACACCTTGCCCAAGATGCTGGGTGTGAGATGATCACAAAAGATGATCTAGGAGAGGGAGAGTGACCAACAGGGCCCCACAGGGCAGCAACACTGACAGAACAGAACAACCGAGCCAGCTTCATGGAGTCTATGGGTTAACATAAAGGCCTAGATAACGTCTTCAATTCAATGACAGAACACTTCCCGAATAACAAAAATAGAGTCAACTATGTGGAAGAGAGTGATAGAACACAAAAAGGCAAGATCAGAGAAGAAACACCCCTACGCATATTATAGATAAAACACTACACACACAAACCACAGAACGAATACTGACTGCTACAAAAGAGAAGGAAAAAGTCAGGAACAATGGCAAATCTATTAGAATAATAGCAGATTTCTTAACACAAGCTACATGCCAAGAAAACATTAAAGGACATAATCTAAGCTCTGGAAGATAATAATTTTCAACCTAGATTAGTATATCCAGCAAAGCTAACTTGCATAATTAAGGAAAAATTTAAAAACCTTCCATGATAAAGAAGAGCTGAAGGAATTCATGACCACAAAACTAAAACTGGGGATGCTTTTTTAAAAACACTAATAACTAGTATCCATCTAGGATAATCTTACCAGACAAGCAGAAAAGGTCAAAAACTATGTACATATGACCATATAAAATGATGCTAAGTGAAATGAGCCTCAAGATATAGACACAAGAGGTTTTATCTTTGTCACTGTTGTTTTTAATGTATTGTGTGATTTTTTGTTCCTTTTTTTAAAATAAGATTTTATTGTGAAGATACTGTACAAAGGGGTTACAGTTACATGATCAAGATAATGAGTTCATGTCTTATCAAGCATTGTTGCCTTCTCCTTTTTTTTCTCTTTTGTTTCTTTTGTATATTCTTCCCCCATGGTATAACCCCTGTTATCACTGTATTTGATTCTGGTGCCCTGCATCTTGTATATACATTTTTTTCTAATTTGGGGAGGGAAAGGGAAATAACAAAATGCTGAAACAGGGATACCAGTTGACCCACTGTAACAATGAGATGTACAAGACACTATGTTGAAAACGAACTTTACAACTTGGTGGGGGGAGGGAGGAGTTGGGGAGGTGGGGAAGGAAGGGATGGTAGGGGAAAAACAAAGGAGGGGGGTAACAATGTTTGATAGGAAATGTACTCATTCTCTTACTCATGTAACTGTAACTCCTCTGTACAATATTTTTACAATAAAAATATATTAAAAATAAAATAAATAAAAACACTGCACACATGTTTTTTATATACACGCATTTATAGAACATGAATATGTGTGAGACTGGGGGATAGGAGAACAAAAAAGAAAGAGAATGATAGAGGATGAATAATATTGAAATACATGATGCTTATGTAATAAGAGTAAGGAAACTCACTAGAAGTTATGAATAGTAAGAGGGGGATCGACGAAAGCAAACAATAGATAATCTGGACTATACCATAACATAGACATGTGCAAGTTACCATGGTGAAATCCCCTTTTCACTAAAAAGAAGTGAACATGAATTACAGGAATATAAAACAGGGAATGTTGTGGATAAGTATCCCTCCGAAGAAGGAAGGCCAATGGGGAGGTTGAATGAGGGGCAGGTAATTGAAGTAATTTATACACATGGGTGAAAATAGAGGTTGAAATTGTTTTAAGAAGGGAGTGGTGAAGGGGAGAGATGAAAGGTCAGGACTCTGTGTATGGAAATGTCACAAGGAACCCACCTTCGTCTAAGTATCATATACTAATAGATAGTTTTTTATGCAAACGAAAAAAGAGTGTTTGATCTAGACTATTGTTTGTGGGGCTGGGAAGGTGGCTCAGTGGTAGAGTGCTTGCCTTGCATTCGATTCCTCAGCACCACATAAGCAGAAAAAGCCAGAAGTGGTGCTGTGGCTCAAGTGGTAGAGCGTTAACCTTGAGCTGAAGAGCTGAGGGAGAGCACCGAGGCCCAGAGTTCAGGCCCCACGAGCAACAAAAATAAAATAGCAAAACAATAACTAGACCACTGTTTAACTCTGCTTAAAGTGTTTCCATGGTTTTGCATTATCCTTACTACCTCCTGCTTCACCTTTCTCTGATCCCAGTAGTGTCTCCTCCATATTGTGATCCTTCCTCCAAGACAGCCTCCTTTTTCCTTTTGAGAGTACTTGTCTTTCTTTGAAGTATATTAATCCTCATCCTTCATTTTCTTTTTTTTAATTTAACTTAGTTATCACGGTGATGTACAGAGGGGTTACAGTTACAAACATAAGGTAGTGAGTATATTTCGTGTCAAACATTGCTATCCTCTCCCTCATTTTTCCCCCACTACTCCCCCAAGTTGTAAAGTTCATTTTCAACATGTTGCCTTTTGAGTATCGCCTTTGTATCAGTTCACCCTTCTTTAGCTAACTATTGTTCATCCTTCAAAGTCAACTCAGCCATATCCTCAGCCTGACCTCCAGCATAAGCTCCCTTGATTTTCTCTTTCTCTTGGTCAAGGTGATTCCTAGTCCCTTATTGGCTAAAACCATTGAAAATATCTCTTCTAGATCAACCAATGGGATACATTTTTGAAAAACAAATGGAACTGCCTTGTATTTAAAGTTGATTGATATAGCTTGGTTTCATTCTCCATTAATGAATTCCAAGTTCCTCTGTGCCTGGTGTTCAACTGCCCAAACTAGGCACTGAGAATGCATAGACAAAGAGGCCATTGAACAGATGAAGCTTGCAGTATGCAGACAGGGTCTTACTCCACCTCTCTCTTCTCAGTCACATCATGGTGCCACCCACAGCTTCATAGCTTCTTAGAGCCAGAATTCTCTCACCTACAAAATAAAGATTATGTTTCCAATAAAGGGTTGTTGTGAAAGTAACTGAATTCACACATAAGAGGCTTAATAAAGGGCAGAACACTTCTCACAAGGAGTTTCTGTTATAATCCACTTGGGAGACAGTAATTTACATAATTAACCACAAAAAAGCGTTATTAAATATTGTTAAGAAAACCCTATGCTCTAGAGACAAGGGAAAACTTAATCCTGCTTACAAGAGGGCGGTAAGGAAGATTTCACAACAAACTTTTGTCTACATTACCTCAAACTGTGATTCTGTCTGTGCCTCCCAAGTGGCTAGGATTCACTTATTACTTATTCCAATGTATGTTATTTATGTGCTTGTCTTTAAAATCTATCTCTCTCCCTCTAAAAGATGATTCAGGAGAGATTGCATCTTGTACATGCAGGTTCACGTGTGGCATTCAGTATAAACAGCCACAAAATACTTGCACTATTTGCTCATTGGCAAATGTGTGGACCTAATTCTGAAAGAATTTTGATTTTATTATTTAAAATAGAACAATATTGTGAATGATTATGTTGACCGCTCCTTCTTCCTCAACTAAGCAAATGAGGATAAGAATCTGCTGTCTGATTCAACTAACGGTAAAGTTGGAGTGATTTTTCTCAGACGATCTCGGGGCTCTTACAAGAGTATTCATCAGGTAACTATAAGCAAAAAAGGCACAGTTCAGGCTGATAGGGAATATCAGCGGCTCTGAGGAGGAGGGTACATGAAGCAGTGTGGGGAGCTATCTTTTTGCCTTGATTGAGGGTTGCAGAGGGCATAGCACTGAGTGGCTTTTCTCCTAAATGGATGCAAAGTTCATGAGCAGCGAGGATGATTGATTGTTCAAATAGCAAAGAAAACCCTGCCCGTTTTACAGGAAAGTAATTCCACCAGCGTGAAGGGGTGAGCCAGGCTATGCCATAACCTAAACCTGTCATTTCTACAACAAAACACCGTATGTACTCAAAGGAAACCAGGAAAACAAAACTATGTCTCAGTGCTGTGCCTCTCAGGTCAGGGATATTCAAAGGCTCTGGCCAAATGGATCTGTGAAAGGTCCAGTCCATAGCCTGGTGGCCAGACCTCCTGCAGCTGCCGTAGAAGATGGCTTGCCCCTTGCTGAAGAAGGTTTCCTCCCCCTCATTATCTCATGACTGGGGCTTATTTTTAAACAACGTACTGATGTCACTCTGATTTGCTCTTTTCTGAAAGAGAGTTTATTATTGCCTGATGAACTCTATCACTCCTAAACAGTCACGTCGTTTGCATCAGCCTCTGAGAGTGAAGACACAATAAGCACTCTACTTCTCACTTCCCAATGTCCCACCCATCAACCCATCGGTGTCAAATGCCCTGCTATCTCTGTAGACCCCCGGTCCTTTTGATGATCCCAGGCAATGTGGGAAGAATGCTACACTGATGCGCGGACAGGCCTGTGATACTGCATCAGCATCATCTGCCATTCACATGGTCGTCTTGACCTACCACTACTCTTCCTGTCTTTGCCTCCTTCCCTTGATATTGCAAATTCAAGCAAGGGAGAGGGAACAGGTGATCCTGCTCTCCACTGTCCCATTACTCCAACTCTTGCAACTCCTCACCCTTGGATCCCACGTCACACAGATTCGAATATGCCACACAAGGCTCCAGGGAACACCTTGGTAACCTCCGTATGACCATCACTTGAAAATGGGCAAAGGAAAAGTTGCTTTAGTAAAACTTGACAACCCTCCAACAAAGTGAATACATTGCAAGGTGATACTTCCTGTCAAGAAAACCTTGCTTCTCGAGAGAGAGATTTTTAACACTCGGTGTGCATTAAAGTCACCTGGGAGCTATTTTTAAAAATACACTGAGAGGTTATGATTTAATTGGTTTGAGGTGTGATATGATGATGGATATTTTTTTAAGCTCCCCCAAAATGGGCTAATGAGCTGTTACTGTTACGAACCATGGCTCTTGGGGAGGGAGGAGGAGCCTTGAGCTTCTGGAGGAGAAGCTAGGCTGGGAGAACAGACTCCAGCTTTGCAAAATGACTTTGTCACTAAGTACATACACAAGACAAGCCACAATAAGGTAAATGAGAACTGAAGCCCAGCTTAACTGGTGCTGAAAAGCACTAAGCTAAGGAAATCCCATTCTGCAGTTAAAGGGTCTTAATCACAATGGATCATGCCTATCTCTCTTTCTGGAAAGTTGAATGGAGTGCAAATGCTCTGTGGTAACTCCGGTGGGTTTTGCTTTTCTGATGACACATTGGGTAACTTCACTTTCACGTTGTAAAATTTTCTCTTTTCCAAATGGACTTTCATAGCAATGAAACTCTCTGTGTCTCTCTTCTTCCTGCCTGAAGCCCAACTTTGATGTATTGAAGATTGGGAGGGGAACCCTTTTAAATGAATTTCAAGGCTATGTCAAAAAGCAGTTTAAAAGCTAGAAAAATATTGTCATAAAATGGCTAAAGTCAGAAATACCTGGGAAATTCACGGCAGGAGCATGAACAGTTGAAAGTATGGTTCAGTCGGTGTTTCACGGTGTTCTTTCTAGGCTATTGGCTTTCCAATGTCATCCTCTTAGAGTCCTGGATCTGCTACTGTGTTTGCCTTTGCCATTTCTGTGCCCTGCCTCTAAGTTCTCTGCTGTTGTAAGAAGTTTGGCAGCCCCTTTTCCTTATCCAGGTGTTTCTTTTCTGTCCCTGGCACATATAGCACTCAGCTGTCTGCTCGTGAGACACCCAGTTCCTACCTTTAGCAGACATTGAGGTCTCTTACCTTGGACAACAGGGAAGGACCTGTGCAGAGATGTCCACACTCACCACATTCAACTCCTGTGATCTTCTGGAAATGGATGAAAATTAGATGAGGCGAGCAAAGGCTCTTTATATTGAACCTGCTCTAGCAAGAGAACCAGACACCATTATTGTGTTTTGGCAAAGACTCACAGGACGAGGCAGAAGAATGGAAAAGCTTTGTACAGGAGGATAAACTCTCTAGTCTTCAGTTATTGCCCTGACTGAATCTGGACATGCAGAGGTGGTCAGTGAGCCCACTAAAAGCCAACCCCAGACAGTGTCCGTTCATAGCACCAGAATTTCATATATGTGAAAGTGGTGTACAGATGGGTGCCAACTTACGATGGTTCCACTTAAGATTTTTTTTGGCCAGGTGATGACACAAGTGTCATACGCATGTAGTAGAAACTGTTCTTTGAAGTTTGATCTTTTCCTACACTACTGCTATGCGCTAGGATACTCTCTTGAGAGGTTATGGCAGAGACCACAGCTCCTACTACCAAAGCGAAACAACTGACTCCCCACAATGCACTGGGCTGCTAGGCTAAGATGCCTTGAAGGTTAGAGTATTAAATACACTTGCTACTTAATAGTATTTCTAACATATGTCAGGTTTATCACAAGTTGGAAGAGCTCTTAAAGGTACATGTTTTCATCTCTGAACCAAAACACAAATCTTTAATCCTATGTCCCTGTTCAAGTTTGATCTGAGTTGAGTGATAAATGAAGACTATAACATTTTGTTCCTTAGGGAAAATTATCTTCTTGTTAATGGAACACTTTATAAAACAAGTTTTATATGTGAGAATAGAAGACTATAAAAAGATCGTGTGATAAACATTCAGCCTTTCATAAAATGTCTTAAATTCTAGCTAAATGTTGAAGCTATTATAAATTCTCTTTATACATACCTCAAAGCTTTTTTAAAAATGGAGAAATTGAGCTAAATGTTTAAGCTGTTGCAAATTCCATTTTATGTACACCTCCAAGCTTTAAGAATTGCAAAAATTAAGAATGAATTTATGAGTATGGTGAATCTAGAATTCTAAATTGCTTAAAATTTGGATATTTTACACAGCAGGTATATAAGATAGACATTATCATCAGTTCCCATTTTAAGAATCATTAAATTCTAAAAGGATTACAATTATACTAGATTCCTTCTTATTTTATTCATCATAAACTAAAAATAAACAACCAAATATAAAATTCTTCCTATAAATCTCAGAACTGTCAGAAACTTTGACAACATTCATTAACCATAAGCACCTGTAAGCACATGTATGTGCATGTCCAATTTTTTTATAATTGTAAAAATAGGAGCAGGTGACATGTGACCAAAAAACAAAGCATATGGGAAATAGTTTTATGAAGAACTAAAGATAGTATTTTGCTACTGAGGAATATATACATATATATATGTGTGTATACACATACACATATATATAATGTATATGCTTGTTCTCTGTGAGAATCGATCATTAATGGTAAATCATTCAAAACTGGAAATACTTAGAGTTATTTTTATTCAGTCTATATTGCTTAATTTTTTTATTGTAAAGGTGATGTACAGGGGTTACAGTTATATGTCAGGCAATTAGTACATTTCTTTTTGAACAGTGTCACCACTTCCCTCATTTTCTACTAGCTTTTCCCTCTTGACTCCCTCCCTCACAAGTTGTATAGATCAGTTTCAACACAATATCTAGTGAGTATCGCTGCTGTACTGGTTCATCTTTTGTCACACCCATTTTTTAAATTAAAGATTCTGTAATTACTAAACTTTCAATAAATTTCTCCATCTAAGCCAATCGAAGGTATGAAGGTAATACATAGTATCTGCCATATTAAAGGCACTAAAGAGACATTTTTAATGAATTAATACATGAACTAGAATTGAGAATGTAATTTTGTTGCAATAATACTCAAACATTGAGAATCCTCTAGAGGTAAGTACTATTGAAATTGACACTTTTTAAAATTATTGTTGTCGTTTTTAATGTACCGTATGAAGTTATTTCTTTTTTCTTTTTTTCCTTTGGTTTAATCTACTGTTGTCACTGTTTTTGATTCTGGTACCCTGTGTCTTATATATACATTTATCTGATTTGGGGAAGGGAAGGGAACAACAAAACGGTAAAACAAAGGACAAAGGGTGAACCAATGCAACAGCAATACTCACAAGACACTATGTTGGAAATGAACTTTACAACTTGTGGGGGAGGGGAGTGAAAGGGGGAGAGATACTGGGAGAAAAAGTAGAGAGGAGGTAACAATGTTGGACAAGAAATGTACTCATTGCCTTACTTATGTAACTGTAATGCCTCTGTACAACACTTTTATAATAAAGTAAATTTAAAAAAAGAAATTAGCACACTTCTAATGGTAACGTGTTAGAGATGATTATAGGACACAAAAAGCCATATATGATTAATCTTTGGTTGGTTTATGTGTCTTGAACCTCATTGGAAATGATGTAGCAAAATATTCTACATTATTAAAAACATCATGCCAATTTTAAACTATTTGACATCTTTTTACCAAAAAAAAAAAAAACACAGCATTTTATGTGAGAAAATTGAAGTAAAGAAAGCTTCTCAAATAAAACATTTACTTCAAAAGGATCAGGACCCAGTGTATCACAAGTGGAAAACATTTTGGGATTCTAACTATGAAAACACACTGGAAGAAAACCCTGAGTCAGCATGTCGAGGCTCCATCTTAACTAGGATGCAGCAGTTACTGGTTCTGACCACACTGGTCATAGTGACTAACTGTGAAAGATCTCAAGGCTACCTTGTTTCTCTGCTGGCCAGTCTCCCTCCGTCTGTGATGCTCACTCACGTTCTTCCTTCCTGAATCCTCAACAATTGCCAACACAACTAGAACGTTTCATTCTTCCTCCTTCCAAAGAAATTAGAGCTTGAGGCTCCAGAGGGCTCATCCACCCTAGTGGAAAGTAGATTTCCCAGAGGAGCAGATATTCAGGACCATGGGCTTCATAAGTCCTTTTCAGATCTACCTAAGCTGTCCTTCGAGATGCCCAGATAGAGGACAGCCCCCTGGAGACGAAAGCAGGACAACAAAGGTATGGAAATGACAAAGCTGTCAAAGCAAGCACATTTTATTGAAAGCCCAAAATAACCAGAGAATGACCAACTTTCTTTAGCAAAGCCATTAGATTGCCTTCACATAATGGTATTTTTGTGGGTAATTTAAGCTTAAGATACTTCCCTAGCCCTCTCTGGACAATTAAATCTTTCTTTAGAATTTAGGGATTCTTTAGTCTCTGACATTTTGCTTTAATTTTAGCTGGCTTAATTGTTTGCTTTCCTCTTGTCTTTGTATTTGTTTTGTTAGTTGCATTTGTCCTTCTCAGCAGTTTGGTCCTAAGATTAAATTTGTGAGACTAAAAGGGTAAGAAATATAGCCTCATCAAAGATATAAACAGAATGGAGGCAAAGGACACTCCTTTCCTTAATCATGAAAAATGAGTGGCACTTATAGTAATCAAGGTAGTCAAAATAAATTACTCTCAGGTCAGAGATTGATTAGTGGATCCTGAGAGATATCTATACAAGCAAGACTAGCGTTATGAAAAGAATAGATTCAGGCTACTGTCAATGGACAAGACATAAAATAAAGAACACAGCCCCTTGTCAAGAAAGATCATGTTAAAGATGATCCAAAGAAACAATTCTCCACATGAGAACTCTGCAGCTAAGAAATGTCAAATGACTTGGCACAGGTCATATGATACCCTATGCATGCAGAACAAGATAAAGCAAAGTTTACTGGTTCCAAATATTATGTTCATGGTTTTGAAGCCTTTGAAGTAACCACTGAAATTAAGAACGAAGTGTTTGCATTAGGTAGTGCTGTGGTATGTGCCTATAGTGTAATCACAGAGGAAATTAAGGCAAGTAGATAATGAATTTTAAGCCAGCCAGTAATAAAAAGCAAGACCCAATGTCAAAAATCAAGTAAAACAACAATAAAAACAAATACAAAGAAAAGAAGTATTATTTTTATATTTCAATTTAAATATAGGAAAGGTAATTTCTTCCTATAAGTGAGGGTTCTAAAAGCATATAGTAAACCCCTCTTGGACTCTGAGATGCATATACACTGATAACAGGATTTATATGCTTTCTTGAGCACTTTTTTTCTTTAATCTTTGCCATATTTTTCCTCCCTAATGGGCCTTAGATTTCTAAGAACTGGAAGGAAACAGAGATTTATATTAGTGCACATTAGGTCTTGGTAAGTGTTCAAATGGAAATTATAAACTGAGCATTGAACTGGGAAAGCCAAAATAGGATATTATATTTATCAGCTTTACTAACTTATAGTGATGCTTATTTAACATTTGTAGTCAACCAACCTACCTTTTATATCAAAGACCCACATCCTTGGTGAGTCATAGAGTCCTATAACTCTATTGCAAGGAGAAAACAGACAGATGTTATGCTTGAGTTGTGTCCAATAGGGACAAATTCACCAGGTGGAACCAAGAAAATCAACCCAAACAGGCTAAATTGCCTGGCAAATGAGTCAGGATGAGTCTGATTCTCTCACTTCCATTAGGAAGGCCAGAGCAAGCTCCCTGTTCACTGGGAAAAAAGAGCCAGTGGCAGACTGAGTCAAACTTCTCTGGCTTTCCTGATTTTCCTGGAGTTAGTAATCCTCTATTCTCAATGACTGAGCTAGCAAGCTTTATTTGTTCACTATGTCAATGAACCTTGTGCTGTCTGCAGCTTACTGAAATCGGTCAGAAGAGTCATTCTTTAGTTTCATGGAAAAAAAATAAAACAAAATAATCAGCCATTACAATTACCTAACACTAATTAGGATATTATGTCCCAGGAACAGGACAGGCTGAAAAGTTCAGTATCCTCAGCATCTGAGGCTGAAAGTCTGATAAGGACCACCTAGGAGGTTGAACATCAAAGGTCAGATTCCTGGAAATCTCCTGCCTAGGTAAAGGAAAAGAGAAGTTGCTATGCCTTGAATATGTCCCTGAAATTCATGCGCTTTGGGGCTTAATACCCAGTGTGGCAGGGTTAGGAAGTGGGACCTAGTAGAAGGCACCACCAGACTGAATGGGTTGATGAGGTCTTTGCAGGAGGCGGTGTTATATAAAAGAACGTGTTCACCCCCCTCGCTCTCCCTCACCCATTTTAGCACTTTCATCTCTTCCCACCTTCTTCGCTGTCTATGGCTTCTTCCCTCTCACCTCCAATCCTAACCTGGGTTTTGCCAGTAACTCCAAGGTCTGGAAACTACAATCCAGCACCTCATTTCAGCTACTCTTATTCCCTTAGAGAATTCTGAGCCATCATCTCAAGTCATCAATGATACGCAAAGTGCAGCTTCAGGTGACAAGGTAGTAAATGCATCATCATGACAGTTTTCCTTTGTTTCTTTTAGTTGATATACACAGAAGCAGCTTACAGAAAGAATGCTGGAAGTATTGAGATAACTGTTTTCTTTTTAATGCCACTTCCAAATCATTTGGTTTTATTTGTTTTAAAAGTAATAGAAAGGGCACGGGAGCTGGATGCTGGTGGCTCACACATGTAATCCCATCTACTTAGGAGGCTGAGATTTGAGGATAATGGTTCAAAAATCAGCCCAGGCAGGAAAGTTCATGAGACTCTTACCACAAATAAACTACTCAGAAAAAGCTGGACATAGTGTCGTGGCTGACGTGATAGAGTGCTAGTCCTAAAAAAAAAAAAAAGGAGCTCAGAGACAGCACCCAAGCCCTGAGTTCAAGCCCCAGGACTGGCACCAAAAAAAAAAAAAAAATAAGAGAACTGGGTACCGTCCAAGTGGTAAAGCACTTGCTTAGGAAGTGTTGGACCCTGAGTTACTTTCCTTCTACTTAAGAAACAAAAAAGAAGCAAAACAAACACATTTCCTAAATAACCATCCCAAACCAATATTCTATTTCTCTTTTACCCTATCCAATAGTTAATCCTAGTCTTCAAGACCTTTCTTCACATTTGGGCTCCAGATAATTTTTCTAGACTCTTCTCTGGTCGTGTTGCAGTTAGATCCCATTCTTCATTTCTGTCTCCACTGGAGCAGGGATCCCACCCATCCCCATCCCCATGACTTCTGCAAGACTCTCCAATTTCCACAAAGGCACACCAACCTTACTCTCTATCTTGGGCTCTCTAGAGTCTTTTAATGAGATTCTAATCAAGAGTTCAGTTTATTTTCACTTCAGACACTCTTGAGAACACATAGCTTCAAGCATCTGCTCTCTGGCTTCTATTAAGAGCCTGAATAAGAAAAGTATTACCCTTTGCTTCAATCAATGTTCTTCCTGAGAACATTTACTTCTTCCTACCTTGAGGGCTTTGCACAAACTATTTTCCCCACTTCTTTCCATCATAAACATGTCCATCAAGATGCAGGATGCAAGCAGGACCTTGGAAGCGGCCTTTGTGTTCCACTCCTAACAGTCTGGAAGCTGTACACTGCAGGTATAGCTTTAAAATACCTTAATGAAAATGCACATTTTACTAAAGATGCCATGGAAGGACAGAAGTTCACAGGGTTGCAACACCATTCACTGATTGCTATTGGTCACCTATGTGTCCCCCAAAGCCTTTCCTTTGGACATTCCTATTGTCCTCTGCTGCCTTTAAAATCATTCTTTGTTTTCCTAAGAGTTAAATTATGCTCTCACATCGTCTGGAAGTGAAAAGCCAGAGTGCAATCTTCCTACTTTCAACTCCTGAGTAGACGGGATAGCCATGCCCTACCACAACCAGACCTCACAGACCAAATTAAATGCCCTGTCCTTCAGAAGCTTTCCCAGATTCTCCTAGGTGGACAGTCTTTCTCATCTGCTACCTCCCTTGTGAGGTAAATAATATGTTCTATACACATGCGTGAAGAATTGCTACTATATAAGCTACATAGAGAGTTAAATTTTAAAACAACTATACTTGGTTTGGTGTTTGCATGGATGTTGTTTAATCTTGATATTGTTCAGGGAAATTCTTCAAAGGCTGCAAAGGAACCTTCAGGGGACTGTGATAGCAAGAAACCACGGCCCCAAAACTGTGAAAGTACATGAGCTGTGCATCAGACACTGAGATCTTCCCCCTTCTCGGTTCTTTTGAAGTGTGGTCTGTTAAGATTTCAGCAAGACAAAAGGCAATTATACTTCAAACACCTTCTTTTCTTGTAGTTAAAATTCATAAGCCCAATTATCATTTTTAAAGAACACAAAGCAGTATGACACTCTTTTGGAGAGTTAGAACCCAACAGTTGTTTTTGTGATTTACACCAGATATTTTACTTGCAATGATGTAATTCTATGTCAGAACTTTATTTACTTTTTTATTATTTTTGTGTAGTTGTAGATGGGTTACAGTTAAATGAATCAGGTACTATCTGTATAATTCTTTCGGAACCATTTTTCCTCTTCGGTCACTCTCCCCCAATCTTTCCCTCCTGTCCCCACCCATAACATATCCAGTTCATTTTCTACATAGTGTCTGATGAGTATCACTGTTGTATTTTTTCATCCTGTTCTACCTTTACCCTCCCAAATACAAATAAAGTAACAAACAATGCAAAAGGAAAAGAGAACAGAAACAGCAACAATGGCAAATAAAGAGTGTCTCTTGTTTCCTTTTTTTTTGGAGTTCTTTGCATAGAATATTATTTTCTATGATCATCTGTCCATTGCTATTGAGCCTTTGCCCATTACTCCTATGCTTAGCTTCCTTTGGCATCAGTATGTTAATGACTAGGGTCTTGTATAGTTTATCATGTCCCAGTTTTATTTATTTGTTTTGGTCATTCAGTATGTTTACTTGTATCTTTATAGCCAAATTCTACTTCCTACAAATGATGGAAACCATGCAGTCTATGTTTATTTGGTTCTGGCTTACTTAGCCTAATATATTGTTTTCTAAATCTTCCCACTTCCTTACAAATGGAACAATATCATTCTTTCTGGTGGATGAGTAGAATTCCATTGTGTGTGTGTATATGTGTGTGTGTGTGTGTGTGTCACATTTTCTTGATCCATATGTTCACTGAGGGACATCTAGATTGATTCCATGTCTTAGTATGGTAAACAATGCACCAATAAACATGGTTGTGCTGGTGGTTTTAGTTTGTCCTGACTTGTGGTCCATTGGATAAATGCCCAGGAGCAGAATTTCTGGGTCATAGAGAAGTTCTATGTTTAGTCTTTTAAGGAACCTCCATAATGCTTTTCATAGTGGTTGAACAAGCTTGTATTCCCACCAACAGTGTAATAGGGTTCCCTTTTGGCCACATCCCCACCACCAGTTGTTATTGTTAGTTTTCCTGATAATGACCATTCTAACTAGAGTGAGGTGGAATTTCAGATCCAGAATCACAACAAATCAAAGAAAGGTGAATGCATGGGATTATATCAAACTGAAGATCTTCTGCCTAGCAAAAGACACAGCTAGCAAGATGAATAGCGTGGGAGAAAATCTTCACTAGCTATACATCAGACAAGGGCTTCATATCCAAAATATACTTACAGCTAAAAAATTTAAACCCCCAAAAGTAAATCATCAAAAATACAACAACCTAATCAATAAATGGGCTAAAGACCTAAAGAGAGACTTCTCAGAGGAAGAAACAAAGAGCGACTGATAGATACATGAAGAAATGTTCTACATCTCTGCCCATTAAAGAAATGCAAATGTCAGAATTTTATTCACATTCAATTGGCTCCAGATTCAAGTAATTGAAACAAGGCTTTCATGAGGTAGAACTGAGCTATGAGATCAGAGTACAGGAATATTTCACTTTCCAAATATATTGACGATAAATTTTCACATTTCTTCATTCTTGGCCAAAAAGAAAAATATATCCCGGCACTGTCCTCACTGATATTATAAAATATTCCCAAGGAATAGATGATAGAAACCTGTTATGGTACTGGCACTGAGCATAGGAAAATTGCTAAGGGAAATTGCATCTGGATAAGCTGTCTGCCCCCAGATGGTGCCTCGTGATGAACAGCCTACCCTGCCTCACGCAAACTTATGGTCGCAGAATCCTCAGTCCCAGAAAGAGTGTATTAAGCTTTGCAGAGCCATGCATCTCTACTACTGTGTCATGCATAATTTAATATCCCCATCACCTGCCTTGATGTAAGCTATAATGCATAAAACTCATTGAGGTAGAAATAACCTAGGGAGCCCCCTAACTTGTGTTATTACAAGTTCCTCTTTATTCATACATCCCAGAGTCCAGTAGGACAAAAATTTCATAAGCTGTTACATGTATTTACAATTTTCAAACTCTGAATCATAGAAAGGTCTACAAACAGTCATCTGAAAACAGTCAGTAGGCTCTCTTCTGCTCCATGTCAGGGTAGATTTCATGTCTTCCAAGTCAAATGTCCCCAGCAGAAGTTTCATAACCAACTCTGACCCAAGATTTGACATAGGTATAGGCTAAGAGTAGTTCAGGCTGCAAAACAGGGATAAGATAGCATGCATAAAATATCCTGAGAGATAGACAATCAAACATTGAAAATGATGTCACTATTACACGTGTCATATAAAGGAACAAATTGTTAATCCCAATATGCTTAAATCAACATGCAAGAGAAGAAACTTGAAACAAGAACAAAAAAGAGAAAGTCATGATAAAGAATGACTAACTTTGAGGAAGAATATAGTCTGTATCTAAATTTCTACTTACAGAGAAACAAATAAAGATTTACTAATTACTAAAATTTTAGGAAATTTAACAGCATATCAGATTCATGTGAATAGAGAACAGAATGGAAGTAGTTAGAAATAGATTAGGCATAAATAGATGAGAACTGAATTGTAGGAGATGGAAGGGTGATAGGCCTATAATAATATCTGATCAGCGAAAAGATAAAGAATTGGACATAGGCTTTTTTTTGTGGATTTTTAAAAACTGATCAATTCTGAGAACTATTGAAAGACCTCCAGGAAGTCAAATCCTTCTTAAGTGGAGCAAATAAGAATGAATCCAATCTTAGACACAATAGCAAGACTGAAAAAAATAACCAAAAATTTTTAAACTTTCAGCAGAAGACAAATCTCCTGCAAAGGAATGACAAGTGGAATGACTGATAATTTCACATCAAAAATAGAAAACCAAAAGACTACAGAAAAGAGACAGAAAATCATTACTAAACCAAAGTTTCATTCCAAGTAACAACACCAAACAAGAACCCACAGGAAGCAAAGAAAGTTTCAGATAAAATAAAGTCAGATGCACATATGCACTTCCCTTTGGTAAGGTAAATTCTAAAGGCTGTAGTTCAAGGAGAAGGAAAAGAATCCTAATGAGCAAATTTGACATGCCAAAAGGAATAGGAAACAAATATATGAGCAACATGGACCAAGTCAAACTATGGAATGAACATCTTTAACTTCACAGTTTGATATAATCAATGAAATATAGACTAAATACAATTCTCTACAAAAATTGACTATTTTCTGCCCAACTATGAGTTTTGAATATGGCCCTTGATGGCATATCCTGCAAATATGTCTAAGAAACTACTGGTTAATTTGATCTCACCTGGTTCATGACTATATGTAGAAAATTGATTGGATGTTGTATATGTCAAAGATAACACTTGGGTAATCAATGTTCCCTTAAGCATTTAGTATGCTTCTGTCTTCCTTCAAAATTGTTATTTTATTCCTTAATTCATTCCCTAGAGCAAGTTAATTCACACACACACACACACACACACACACACACACACACACATACACTAAGGTGATTAGTTCTGCATTGTTTATTTCTTGGAAGGGGACAAAATAGTTCTCATGCTGACCACCCTCCATTCTTCTGCTCAGTGTAGCCACTGTTTATTAACTATTATATCCTTTATTTATTATATCCTCAGTCATCCTTGTCAGCATCTCAAAATCCTTTTCAAGTGCTCCTGACAGCCATGGCAGCCAATGAGAGACGGCCCTGAACAATAATCCTCGATCTTTTTCCTAGCTTTAAGGAAAATGATCTAGGATTGATACTTCTTTCTTTAGTTGTTAAAGAGATAAGTACTATTTTACTTTTATCTTGGAACTATTCCTCCACAGCTTGCTGCTGGCAAAGAGTAAAAAAAGTTAAAGCAAGCAATAATACTCACTGAGAAGTTCACAATGACTTAGGCATGCACAATCTGACACATGGATAAACACATTCTACATTTGCTTTTTTAAAATTGAAGAAGAATATGTTTTCATACATAATAGCTACAGAGCATCTTTGCATGCTGCTTTATAGGTATGAAAGCACAATCCCATAAACCTTTGGTTTCAAATACTAAAACAAATATGTAATGAGTGATACTGACAGACAAGTGCTAGCATCTGGGGATATGGAAGTTCTTCTGTGCTTAAGCTTGGAGTTTGGTAAAGAAAACAACCATGTAATGTGTAGTATCAAAAAATAACTTTGGCGTATAGACAGCTTTGACTGCTGGCCAGTTTGTTGTTTCTTCTTTAGGAACTTGAACGCTTCCTGCCCCCTCTCTTCCCTCTGCTGGGAAGATGAACCCACGATTCACACTAGTTGCACCAATTTGGAAAGTCCCTCCCACTTACTTTTCTTTGATCACAAGAAGGAATAAATTTCTGCCAAACAAGACATAAGCTTCAGAGGCGTGGCACCAGTAACCCAGGAGATAAGAACCACAATCACCATCTAGCGATGATGTGGTCCACCATGTACACCAGAGCTGAGCTCCCGCACATTCTCCTAAAAGAACAGACATTTGCTCTCAGGAACAAGACAGTAGCTTTTGATAGGAGTCTCGATTCTAATCTCTGCCTATGAAGTAAAACAACTCAATAATTCCTTTTCCTCCAAACCCTGCTCTCATTGCTTGCAATCAGCAGAAGTCCATGGACCTTGGTTATAATCACACACACACATACACACACACACACACACACACACACACACACACACACGAGTGGAAATATACAATGGCAATTATGATGTTGTGATTAAGAAAAAACTGAATTACTTACAGTCTGTACATTGCAATTCAATAGTTTTAATAGAATTAGGGAACTAAAGGCAATGAATAATAGAGAACTAGAACTAAGAGAGAACTAGAAAACGAAATAGACCTAAATAAGTTCTCTATTAGTAAGGTTATGCACAAGAACAGGACCAATAGGATGCATAGACAGACTGATTGATTGACTGAATGATTGATCATTGATTGATTGATTTTAAGAAACTAGATAGTGTGATTTCAAGGACTACAAGACTAAAACTGAGCATCTGTCTGGAGTTGATCTTGTAATCCTGAGCCTGGAGGCAGAACTCCATCCTCATTTAGAAACTCAGTCTTAAGAGCCCACACTGCATATGAGGTCATCTGCTTTACTCAGATCTAATCATCTATGTGCTACTCACATTAATTGAGCATCGTAGCCAAGAAAAGCAGATGTGACTAGTCATACTATTTGCTTGCTAGGTTTCTTGTGAGGTTTTGATAGGTTCTGCTCTCTGTTTGCCATAGTGGTAGGAAAACATGGGCTGCTCCCATCTAATGAAGAACAACACTAACACCATGTCAGCCATCCTCTCTTCCTCTCCCTTTGCACCTTGCTCCAGCCCCAGGGCACAGGTTCCCACCCTGCCTAGCTTTCCCCTCCTCACAACCTTTTCTGATGTAGCTCCTTCTGCCCACAACACTTCAGAATAGACCCCTCGGGTTTATCTAAATCTAACCTGACTCATAAATTAAGTTGAACCAGGACAAATTGGCAATATTTTGGCTATTTTTTACTTACAGAGATCTGCCATTTCATATGTCTGACTTTTATAAAAGTAAGCTCCTTTACCACACTGTGAATAGGGATTAACAAGAAATCCCAGGGGGAAATCCAGAAATAATTGAAAGGATATGGGGGAATTAGAACTTTACTCCACAAATGAAATCTTTAAAACTCCTTTCCTTTCATCTCTCAAAACACACACACACACACACACACACACACACACACACACACACGGGAGGGCGGGGAGAGAGAGGGAGGGATTCTTGCATGCATACAAAGCTTTCCTGTGGACAGCATATACACTGTGTGTACGGTAGGAAACCAGACCAGTAGTTCCATCTGTTCCACTAACCACCCTTCGTTCAACTCTCTCCCCTTTCTCACTCTCTCTGACCTTTCAGTAATTCCTTTGTTTTCCCACAAGGACTTTCCTGACCTTTTCAGTATAAACCATTCAGGCTGGCAGTGCCCATCCAAGAAAAGGCATAACCTGGCAGGGGCAAAGGTTCCATAATAGAGGAATTCATTAAGCCTCGCACTAACCTTTCTCTGTTGTCATAGCATCTTAGGCGGGCATAACTGATTTCCATACTCCATTACTTGTGTATCTGCTTTATGCTTCACGTGCTCCCACTACAGCCAAACTATCAAGTGGGGGAAAGAAAAACAAAGAATAACTTAGTACATATTAATTAGGCTTACATCCTAGGGTCAAATTTTCAACAAACAAAACTTGTGTATAGAAATATAATAACATGCATATCAAAATTCCCCCAGGCTTTGAACTGTGTTCCTATGGAGATAACTTCAACCGACAAGTTGGAGTACACTGCATTTCATTTCATCTGGGTGGAGGTTAGAGGCAGTGGAGGGGAGAGAGACTGCTACTGATGTGTTTTTGTCTTTCCTTATTTCCATGTGCAAAGGCAGCCAGTTCCAAATTGTTTCTGATGAGCTAGGTTCTTGCAAAAGTTACTTGATCCTGATATGATAGAATTTTCTGAGCTTAGAAGATGAAGAGCCCTTCTAAATTCCCTGTTGGCCTCTCTCTGGCTTTGAGGTTAATAGGGAATATTTAGAAGGTGGAAAGTATTTGGAGCTTTGGAAGGTTAAGTCACACCAAGACAAGGAGAGACACAAAGTAGTACTGTACAGGAAATGAGTGATCCCACATTTGTTAACTTGGAATAAGCCCTTAGCATCTAGCTCCAAAATATGTCCTGGAAATATCTGGGAAGAGGCCTCTGGAAGGACTCCCTTCTTCTCATCCGGTAGTGTACTCTTTGAGTGACTATCAGGTATTGGCTGAAAACCATAGACTTGTCTCCTTAAACATGGAAATTGAATCACACATACCACAATGTTTATCTCTGGTTTCCATTCCCTCTTTGACTCTACTTGAAGCATCTCTAATGCATTCCTATTGAGCTTATTATGTTCATAGTTTCATTTGCTTGTAATTATTTGAGAACATTGGGTGATACGTGCATGAGAAAGTTATTCACAACTCTTTTTTGAAAGCAAATCAGTTCACAGCACAGGGTCCTATGCATGGGTTTATTCTCTCTCCTAAGGAATAATGCATTAATATAAAAATGGAAAATAAAAGCATGGCAATGTCAATGTGTTCTCTGCATATTTTACATGCAAAAGATGTCTCTAAATATGCAAACATCAACTCTTTGGAGTAACATTTCATTAAATATTTTAATTATCAAATTACATATTTTGAAAGTAATCCTTTTTAATATTTTCTGACAGGAGTTCCAAAGAGCAGTTGGCTAAAATACAGACACAACTCCACAGAGCCAGAAAGTAGAGAAAAAAGTAGGGAAAACAGATAAAACCTCAACTTAAAAGTATTCTCTTCTACTTAAAAAAATTGGGATTATAAACATCTTTGAAAAGAAACATCACACTACAATATAGAATTTCGATTTCAGGTTCTCTTTAAATGACAAAAATTGTACAGACTAATATTACTTGGAAATCTGTATACACGGTGATATGACCACATTAAGGTAATTAAGATAGGCATTTTCTCACAGATACAATCTTTTTTCTGGTAAGAACATTTTTGCAATTTTTAAAATGCAATACATTTTTACTAATACAGTTACCAGGTTATACAATATAACTCTTGAACTTACTCAGTCTGGCTACAATTTTTATAGCCATTCATTTCCATCTTTCTAAACACCACAAATCATGATACTACTCTCTATTGTGAGTCCAACTTTTTAGATTCTACATGTGTGTGAGCTTGCACAGTATTTGTATCTCTGTGCCCAATTTCACCTAACATAATGTTATTCAGGTACATCCAAGTTCTTACAAGTGAGCAGATTTCTTATTTAAGACTGAAATCGCATTTCACAATGCATATATACCACGTGTTCTTTATCCATTCATCCACTGATGGACAATTAGGGTAATCACACACTTTGAGTACTACGAATAATGCTTCAATAAAAATGATAGCTCAGGTTCTCGCAACAACTTACTGATGAAATTTTCTTTAGACATATAACGAGTTATAGGATTACTCAATCATATGGAATTCTATTATTTAATTCTTTTAAGGAACCTCCATACTGTTTTCCATCATAGTTGAACTATTTATGGTTATTGTCAGTGGTTTGTGAGGGTTTGGGTTTATCCACGGCCTCTCTCCTATACTTTTTGTTTATGGTTTGTATGGTAGCCATTCTAACAACTATAAGGTGATGCCTCATTGTTTTAATTAGCATTTCTCTCCTGAGAAGTGGTTTTGAACATTTTTCTTTTTTAATATGGTTTTATTGTTATTGTAAAGGTAATGTACAGAAAGGTTACACTTACATAAATAGGTAATGAGTGCATTTCTTTTTGAACAGTGTCACCTCCTCCCTTGTCTTCTCCCAGATTTTCCCTCCAGACAAAGTGTATAGTTCACTTTCAACGTAATACCTAGAAAGTATCACTGCTGCATTTGTTCACCCTTTGTCCCTCTATTTCTGTGCTGTCTCCTTAACCTCCCCTAAACAGGTAAATGTACATACAAGACAAAAAGTACAGAAAACAAAAACAGTGACAAAGAGGAAAACAAACAAAAGGCAAAATGACAAAAAAAAAAAAAAAAGCTTCTTGTTCCCATTCCATGAAGTTCATTTCAATAAACATCATTGTTTATGAGCATATGCACATTTGTATTGAGCCTTTGTGATCCTCTCCTAAGAATATCCTCCTTTGGCCTCACTGTGTGAATGTTCAGAATCCTGTATAATTTATAATTTCCCAGTGTGATTTTACAGATGATATGATCCTGTATTTAAAAAACCTATAGATTACCCCATTTGAATATTTTTCATATACCTATGTGAAACTGGCATTACTTCTTTTGACAAATATCTGTTGAGATCTGTTTCATGGCTTTGATTAGATTTTAGATTTCAGTAAGAGATGACGCCTGGCAAAGTTACTGGTTAGTAATAACGCAAATCCAGCAACAGTCTAAACTGAACTATTTTCTTCTAGGATCAGATTCAGGGAGAAGCAAAGTCTTGCTGCTCCTGGTCCTATTTCTCCTACAGACACCAATTCTCTCACATGCACAAATGATTCAATTACACATGGTACAAGGGCTGATATCTCAGATACCAATATTGCAGCAATCTTATGTTCAAACTTAGTTTGCTATAGAGAAGAGCTAATGCATACTCAGTATTTGTCCAATGTATATATCTCTCAGCCAAGAGCTTTCTAAAGGAACTCTCCATAGCCTAGAGCCAGGCAAAATAATTTTCTAAAAAGAAATTATCAGTAACCTGTATTAGCAGCTATAAATTAATAAATCCATATTAGTCCTAGTATGAATAGATTTATCTCTGATAATCAGTAATCAACAATGGGAAATAGAAGAAGATAGGCAATGCCTAGATCTTAAGCCACTACTTCTCCCAACCAAAAAAAAATAATGAGTGGACAACAATGGAAGCCAATAGAAATAAAAGGCAGTGGATTTGAAAAAATTAAATCAGCACTGGGCTCATCTTAGTTTCCATTTCTTGACAATGTGACTTAGTCTAAGTCCTTTAGTTTCATAATTTCAATTTGTATTATAGAAAGAATAGAGTGTCTGATAATAAAATCCCATAGCCTGAAGATAGTTAGCAAGTAATTGGCAGACACTAAATGTAAGGATTTGAAATGATTTATAATAATTAGTATAGCTCTCTTCAATATCATTAGCGTCAATAATTAATCACCTCTAGGAAAAACAAGGTTTTTAAAAATGAAGGAGAAAAGGAGGCAAGGAGAAATTTTCTCCTTCACAACTTTGCCTGTGGACAGCCTCTCCAATGGCATATTCTTTCCCCTCCCCCCAAAAAATGCTAAATTGTTTATAACTGAATCATCAAATCAGTGAAGTGAATTAATTGATTCCCAACTTAGAAGATACAAGCTCCTTTACTGTAATTAATCTGAGACTATCTTATACAACAATTGTAGTAATAAGTGTTATTCATGCTCTTATGCTGCAAACACATAGCTGGATGTAACCATTTAGAGGGGGATATTTTATTCTTACTTTAGTTTACAGTTGCAGACATTCCAACCTATAGTCCAAAGCATCCATGGTGGTGGGAACCTGTGGCAGAAGTTACTCATCTCATGGCAGATAGGACAAAGGGAGACAGAGGAGGACCGGGGAGCAGGATAGCAAGGACATGATCCAATTCCCTACTTCCTCCAGGAAGGCTCTGCCTCCTAACGTTTCTAAAACTTTCCAAGCAGTTCTAACAGCTGGAGACTAAAAGCCTTTCCCAAGTGAGCCTATGAAAAACATTTCCTATTCAAATCATAACAGCATGATGTTAGCTCTCTATTTCTGTGATCAGATAACCCAAAATCCCCAGGTGCGTAATACATAAAGTCAGAAATCACTCTATAACCTGAGTAATACATAAAAGAAAGGAAACTTAGTCCAATTGTCTCAATGAATGGCCTCAAGTCACCTCCCTTGAATAATTCAAGTAGAATTGAACTGCAAAACGAACCACATTGTTTGCACAGTAAGTTAGGATACAGTTGATTACAAAGGAATCCAAAAGTATAAATTAATGTATAGGTTGAAGTCCTTCCGTTCTTTTATTGAATGTACACACATACATACATGTTTATGTAAATATGCACCACAGACTTGAACAGTGAGTATGTGTGTGTTTCAGACACACAAATAAAAGGGAGCTCAAAAGTTCTATGGTAGACATCAAATGAACTTCAGGCCAACTATTCCGATGGAAGGCAACCAGCCTACCTGCCCCCCTTGCGTTATTCCCTAAGTCCCTGGAGCTCATTTCTGCATTAATCCCGCTGTTCCTACACTGAGGCTTTCAGCAGTGGTCCTGTCCTTCACCAGTGAGAAGAAACCTAGTCTGCACTGTGGCTTACGCGAACAGCATGCGGACGCTCCTGGGAAGTTTACAGGTGACTTTTTCTGCCACATTCCTTCTCTGTCTGCGTGGAACTTTGACTTTCATTTGTCGGCGTTATGAATGATGCCCTCTTTCTTTCTCACCTGGGCATGCTCGGATTGGAGGTCCTTTCTATCTTGTGCTTCAAAAGTAGGATCCAAGTTTCTGAACTTGACCTTCCGTTCCACTTTCCCTCCCAAGTGTCACATCCCAGAGCATGGCACTGACAGCTGGTGATCTGCCAGTCGGGCTCCATATGGTACACAGGTGCAAATGAACGCTCACAGCAAGCCACCCGCACAGCTGCAACCTCATCTGCGAAAGCAGATGAGCTGGCTATTTATACGCAGTGGGAAGGCAAGCCAAACGTGAGACACAAATCCAACATGAACTGAGCTCTAGATCCAAAGACAGACCAGCTCCTCTGCCCTCAGAGCTCCAATCCATCCAGCAATTTCCTTCTGGAGAAAGAGCAGCTATGAAGGCCAGACCAGGAGGCTGCACTGGGTTTTATTTCTTCTCTGAAGCAGACAGTAGCAGGTATGGAATTAGAAAGGAAGGTCGTGGGTGAGAATGGCAGCTCTGCTTTCTCCAGGAAAAAAACTTGAGCCTCTGAGATTGGCCAAGTCCTGGAAGAAGGACAGGTGTCCTTACATTGAGTGGTCCTACAAGGACTTCCCGTCACTTGTTTCCAGACAAGTGGTGGGAACAAGAGACTGCATCCTCTCTGGGATGAGGCGAGGAGAACACAATTCATCTCAAAGCTTAAACGTACAGAAAGCAGCAATGGCAACAAAACCATAAGTCACTGTTGCTTAACATACAACTCTCAAAACTCTGAGGTGCACATCAAGAAAAGGAAAATGTAAAGCTGCTCTTTCCATGTAAGAATGGAAGCGTCTAGAGCTGGGGAGGGATGTAAGACAAGAAGGGAAAGGGAAAGGAAGAAGGAGAAGAAAAAGTAAGGGAAGGTGAAGGGGAAAAAGAAAGGAGAGAAGGAGGAAAGGGATGAATAGAAGAAAGGGAAAGAGAAAGCATTCATGAATGCTGTAGTAACTCCGGTATTTAAAGCTATCTTAGGCATATGAGTGTGAAGATGCTGCATATTATAATCTTTCAGGAGCATACAAGAGGTAGTGAAATACAAAGACTTAATGATTGGTCTCTAATCCACCTTAGCTCTGAGACATTAGGAGGAAGAACTCCTTTATTCTTTGCTGATTTTCACACTGGAAAATGTGGATTCCCTGAGCTCCAAACAGCTCCTATCATTAACATTCATTTCTATCTTTTTTTTCTGGAAAATTGTTTTTTACTTTAATATGCAAGAGCTGCCACATACCCATGGCCCATACTTATCATCCCAGCTACTTAAGAGGCTAAGATCTGAACAAAGATTTAAAACCAGTCTCTAGCTCAAGAAAAAAAAGTCCTCAAGGCTCCATCTTCAAAAATAACTGGCAAAAAAAAAAAAACAGCTAAAAGCATGGATAAGATGTAGAGAGTCAGCTAAGCTAATAAGCCAAGCAAGCTCAAGTTCATGAGTTCAAACCCTAGTGCCAGCCAAAGAGAAAAATGAAAAAATGTGGAAAGGCTACCCTCAGTCCTTAGTTCCCAGATTGTGGTCATTTCTCTCATTCTATACATTATACTCTCTACCACCTGTGACCTTGAATGTCCTCTCCGCTGGTGTATTGCTCCCAGCCTTGCCTCTTACTTACATTGTGCCTCTAACACCTTGTACAAAGGTGAGAGCAATAGTCTGTATTGCTACTGAGTAGCGATCACCTTGACTACCACTTCACCTCCATTCCTAAGAACTAGCCAGTGAAGGTTATTGAAGGTGAGCTGTTTTTAATGTGGCAGAAGGCTGAGAGTGCCAAGAACCATTACCAACACCCTAAAAAGCAAAGGACCATCAGAAAGTCCTGAAGGCCACCTTTCAAAATGCCAGTAAACTTTTGCTTTTATCAGGGGTCAAAAAGAGCTACTAAACTTAAAAAAAAAAAAAAAAGATGAGCAATTCTGAGGTACGTCAGACCAATAGATTCAAGCTGTAGCCTGGCAACAACCCCAAGGCAAGAGTCACCTATGGCCTGAAGAATTGGAGTGGATTAAGAAAGAAAATTGCCTGGTACCTGTGTCAAACTCATTCTGGTTTTAGTGGCCCTATGAAAGGACAGTGAAAATCCAATGCATGGAGCATTTTCTTCTTAGGAAATACAGAATGAGGAAGTTGCCTTTGGTAAGGGAGAAGCATGCTTTTCGCACATTCTCTAACCCCATCCTTTACGAGTTAACACGGTCTTACATGGGCACGGTCTTTCCTGACACCACGCTACCGAGTATCCCAGTGATCAAAGGGCGACGCTGCAAGAAGATACTCAGCAGCTGATTCATGCCTCTCACCCGTGGCGGATGGTTTATACCCTGTGAGGACCTGGAGCTCTCACTCAGCAGATGGAGGAGAGGGACAATCAATCCATCTACATTTTCAAAGTTCAATTTGAATGGACTTGAGAACTGACATGTTCCTAGACTGCTCCAAAACCCCTTTTGTATCTTTCTCCCTGTCTTCTCCGGGATTGTCAACACTAACTACTGCAATTGCAAGCCTTAAGATCTAGGTGGGCTTAAACAACAAAGGATGGTTTGTTACTCAAGCACAGTCCAGTGCGGGTTGGACTGCCTGCTCCATCTCGGAGTACTGTGGTAAGATAGCAATCGTGTGGTAGGCTGGGTAGAGTGGCTCAAACCTATAACTGTAGGTACAAGGGAGGTAGAACTCAGCAGACAGAGGTTCAAGACCAGTCTAGACATAAAAACGTTCTCGTGAGTCTCCATCTTAATCAATGACTGAGCATGGTGACATAAACCTGTTGTGCCCGTTATGGAGGAAATCCAATGTCTGGGGATAGTAGCACGTGCTGGTCAAGAAGACTGCAGCGCAGACCAGCCTAGGCACAAAGCAAGTAAATGATACAAAAAGTGGCTGGACGTGTGGCTCAGGCAGCAGAGCCCCCCGCCTCACAGATGTAAGGTTCTTAGTTCAATCCTAGTGATGACCAAGAAAGAAAGTTGGATGGGGCTGACCAGTTCTTATTGTCAAGTTAGGATCCAATCCAACTGCAGGAAATCCTGAGAAACAGAAGAAAATGCATGAGGGTGAGTGGATATTGACAGTATTTATTTCCCATCTAAGCAAGCACACTGACTCAGAGGATTGATATTGAGGCCTGGATCCAGATCAGGCCTGGGAACCCTCACAATGCAGAATTCCCTGCCCGGCCTCCTCCCACACTCCATCGTTATTTCGGCATGGTTATTACTTCTGACGTTGCCCTGTCTCCGTGAAGTGCCCAGAACATGACAGATAGCACAAGATGGATCTACCTAGACTTTCTCTTAGTTATAACTATTGCTTTCGTTTGTTTCATGTCAGTTGACTGTCCTTGGATTGATAAGGTTACAGCTGTCATCGAATTTGGGAAAATATGTATTTCTTCAAATGAGTTTTCCCCTTCCTTAAGGGACTGAAACTCACAGCATATTGTGTTGCTGGAAGTTGCTTCATTGCTCAGTAATGATCTTTCCACTTCTTTTCAGATGTTTCTCCCCTCTGCATTTCATTTTTCAGTTGTTCTATTCTTGTCTATTAAACTTAACTGTTCTTTTTCTCTTGTAATATATGATGGAGGACTTCTTTCCTTCCTCTCTCCCCCTCTTTCCTCTCTTCCTTCCTTTTGTCCTTTCTTTGTTTGATACTTATTTCTATTTTTTTCCCAGGACTGGAGATTGGGCCTCAGGACTTACCCTTGCTAAGTAAATGCTCTACCACTTCAGTTACTACAATCTCTGCCCTTTCCTTTGTGTAACATTCCCTGCAGCTAACTTGGAACTGTGATCCTCTTGCCTCTGCCTCGTCAGTAGATGGGCAGGATTACAGTCATGCACTACTATGCCCAACTCATGCAATTTATTTCTTCTTTGGGATTTTTAAAATTATCTTTAAGTAGTTGTAGAAAAGAGTGGCCATTTAATGAAGTAATTTAAGAATATATTGCATCTTGATCAATATCTCCTCTTTCAACATTTTCACCAATCCCTCCCCTGCCCACTCCTTACTTCTCTCAATCTTATAGGACATACATAGAATTCTTGACTACATTTCCCCCTCTTCTTCTCTTCATCCACCTGCCCCTTACCTCTTGTCTCCACCCTACCCCTTTCAAGTACCCACTTCTTGGTGTATATGTTACTGAACTTTGACTTTGACTTTCTAAAAATTAGACTATTTGAGTTCCTCTTTCAATCTACTATATTTCAGTTAATACATTTGCATACACTTTCATACCACCCAACGTATGTACTTATACATTTGTATATTAATTCTAGCTTCTACATATATGGGAAAACATGTCTCTCTTGGATGCCTGACTTACTTCACTTAATAAAATTTGTTTCTTTCTTCACGCATAATTTTTACCTGTAGAAGTCTAATTTGAGTCTTTTTGTATCTTGCTATTCTCCGCTTTCTTCTTTTAGTAGATGAAATATGTCTTTAATAAACTTTTTAATGTGTTTTTCTACTAAATGTAATATTAATGTATCTTTTTAAATTGGTTTTTCTGTTCATCATAGGTTGTATTTTCTTTCTTTGCATACAGGATTATTTACAAGGTCTGCCAGACACTGTAAATGTTATACTTGCTGGATATTTTTACATATGTATAAATATTTTTGAGCTTTGTTTTTGTACCTAGTTAAGTTTACTTGAAATCCGTTGGATCTTTTGGTGTGTTTTGACTCAATGGACAAGCCTTTAGTCAAGGCTAGTTTTCTTGTGTACATTTCTGTGGATGATTACGTTTTTCTATTCAGCTTAGTAGGAACAGCCACTATTCCAAAGCCCTGTGATCGAACTTCTCACATCTAATGTTTACCTTTCAATATGTCACCTCTCTGTTACTGTCCTAAAACCTAGCTCCTTAGGGGAACTTAGGTCCTCAGCTCTGCCTCCTCAGCTGGAATCTTAGCATGAAAACTCTCTTAAGAAGGTCAACCAGGCCGGGCGCCGGTGGCTCACGCCTGTAATCCTAGCTACTCAGGAGGCTGAGATCTGAGGATCATGGTTCAAAGCCAGCCCCAGCAGGAAACTCCGTGCAACTCTTATCTCCAATAAACCACCAGAAAACCAGAAGTGGTCCTGTGGCTCAAGTGGTAAAGCGCTAGCCTTGAGTTGAAGAGCAGAGGGACAGCACTAATGCCCAGAGTTCAAGGCCCACGACCGACAAAAAAAAAAAGAAAGAAAAGAAGGTCAACCAGGACTGATGCTAGTGGCTCACGCCTGTAATCCTAGCTACTCAGGAGGCTGAGATCTGAGCACCATGGTTCAAAGCCAGCCCTGGCAGGAAAGTGCGTGAGACTCTTGTCTCCAATAAACCACTCAGAAAACCGGAAGTGGCGCTGTGCCTTAAGCAGTAGAGCACTAGCCTTGAGCTGAAATGCTGAGGGACAGCGCCCAGGACCAGAGTTCAAGCCTCACTACTGGCAAAAATAAAAATAATAAAAATAACTTTTAAAAAATGGTCAACTGGACACAACAGGCTTGGTTCACTTTTTTTCTCACAACTCAAAGACTGTTGTCTGCATTAACGAATAATGTCTTGAAAACTTTTTCCCCCAAAATATTCTGCTAGGGTTTTTTGTTTTGTTTTTTTTTTGTTCTGTGTCAGATGGCAAGTATTGTCCCATCCTACATCTTCACAATCCTGTTTTAAGAAAATCACTTTAACCCTCTCATTATTTTATTTGAGAGACCTTGCACTGTCTTCTGTTTGTCTGAGATAAAGTGTGGTGTTTGGAACGTGGCCTTACCTGAGCTAAGAAGAAAATAAGCAGCATGTAGGTAAAACAGCAGGGCACTGCCAGTATCAAACATTCCTATAGGAACGTTTATACTTTGAAATTGTACTAACTCTTCTTCTTTTTGTCTTTGAGGCTATACAGCCCAAGCATCTATGTTTTTGAGCACCATCAAGATAAACGAGAGTGAATGCCATTGTATTTGAAGATACGATGATAGAGAACATTTTATACCATATGCATACTTACTGTTGTGTGTCTTCTTAAGACCTTCCCATAACTTGCAGACAAGCTCGTGCCCTACAAAATGATCCTTCCTCTTTAGCTAACTACTATTTCTGAGCATCGTCTGCAACCATAACCTAGACTCAAAAGAGACTACTTTGAATATGAACATATCAAGTATTGTTCCAAATATAGCCCTACCCAAAGAAATGCAAAACACACCTAACTCCAAATAAATGCTCCTGGTCTTTACTCTTGAAAGAGTAATCAATAATGAATTCTTCTCTTTCATAATGTAGACTCTAATTAGATCTCAATGCTACCAAAACCCTCCTAATTACCAAAAGAAAAATTTATATTGTTGGGCTTCTTTCTCTTTTTCCTGTTTCCTTTTGTGTATGACCCCTCTGAAGTATTTTAAACCCTTGAAATGTTCATTTAAAAAAATCTTATTCCAATCACTACTCCTCTTGTTCATGCTTTTATCTCACCTACATTATTATAATAATTGTAATTATTATAATAATTATGGAAAGCGTGCAGCAACTGGAAACATCATAGCACAGAGAAATAGGCAAATCAGGGGTCTCTCACCTGAAAGAAAGATTTCCTTCTTAATATGTTGTTCTTCTGATTAATGAGAAAAGTAAACCCAAAACCTGTTTCCATTTTGAACTCATTTTAGTCCACGAAGAATTGAGTTGCACAGTGTTCAGAATATATGAATTACTAATATAACTTGAAGTGGTATTTCTCATGCGGGGAGAAGAGTGATTGCCTGATGTTGACTCTCACATGCACACTTTATAATCCACAACAGAGAATAAAATATTGAGAAACAAGTTGCACAAGAGTGAGAAATATCCCCTGCTCACACTGCTGTGTTTACTCGCCTGCTGTGATCCATTAGCAAACAGCTGTTCTTTGGCTTCTGAAGGTAAGAATTCTCTTGGTACTGTGAGTTGGAGAGAGGCGAGACTCATTTTTCCAAACAGGTTGAAGCTAGGTCCATTACCTGGTTTCTAATTCTTTTCCGTGTATAACATGGATTTGGCTCTCAATTCATAGATGCTAATGGTGATTACTGAGCAGAATTCACAACTAAACTCTTGTATCATTCCCAAGAAGGGTGGAAAATACAAGAATTTGTGTTAAAGTAAGTTTGGGTGGGCTATACACATAATGAAATATCTAACACCTTGAAGTATGTGCTGAATTTTCTTAAATGAATCCATCCTGGCATCTAGAAGTTACCAAGAGATTTGTAGAGGAAAATTAAATATTGGTAAAATCTCATAAACAGAATGTCTGAATTAATATGCTACGCATGAACAAATCGGAGGGTACTTCGCTTGGAAAAGCCACACCGATTCAGCTGTTATTCATTCTCTTGCAAAGTTTATTAAGGATGTGGTTCTCAGTTGCTGAGGATAAACAACAAAAACCTCAAGATAAGTTTCTCCGCTGAGCCATAATGAATTACACATGTGACTGGAGTGTCTTTGAATAATGTGCTTTCATTGCCAAATACCGGATTTTGTAGACCTCATTGAGTACGGTATTGATATTTTTATCTTCTGAGGAAAATGCAGTCTAGCAGTTTAATATTTTTTTATTATTAGAAAGAACCTAATATAAGCCACAAGTACTGTAGTGAAGTAAATTAGGTTTACTTTGAAGGGCTATTTATTCTTCATTTAACAGGAATCATGCAATTCAGACTAATTCTTTGGAGAACAGAATTAAAATTCTTCAAGTGGAACATGTTTAACTTGGAGAATTGAACTCTGTGTGTGTGTTTCTGTGTGTGTGTGTGTGTGTGTGTGTGTGTGTGTGTGTGTGTGTGTGTGTGTGTGTGGATACTGAGGCCTGAGCACTGTCCCTTAGCTTTTTTGATCATGGCTAGTACTCTACCACTTGAGCCCTGGCTCCACTTCTGGCTTTTTACTGGTTAATTGGAGGTAAGAACATCACAGACTTTTCTGCCTGCACTGGCCTCGGTTAGGACTTCAGGCATGAGCCACCACTGCCCATCAAATTGAGCCAATGTTAAGTAATGTGCTTCAGGAAACTGAATTCCAAATAATCCTAACATAACTGAACTTTGGGGATGGTATTAAGGAACTCTTGAGATTCCGAGAGAGCACACTAATTAGCACTTATTTTCCTAGGCTGTCTTTCCTATTATTTTGTACATGCACATGAACACTTCCACTTTAGCCACTTAATGTCTTAGCCCCATTATTCATTGATTTGTTCAAATTATTTTTAGACATTAAACAACTATTGTTAGACATTAAACAATGTCTAAAGCAGAGCCTGTGACTTACACGTTATCATTGATAGACTTCAAATTTCAAGGCGAAAGCATAACAGATAATTAAAAACTAAAGAAAAATGTGTAATGACTAATAAAATCAGCTCTATCATTAATATACCAAAACCACACTGCTCTTTTCTAGGGGGAACTTTTCCTATATGGGGTTCTAAAGTAGTAGAAGATATCTAACTACTGAAATGGGTGGAGAAAGACCCCAAGAGATCCAGAAGTAGCACAAGCAACAAAGAAGTCACTACCACCTCTAGTCTGAGAAAAAGGCCAGGAAACAGTCTGCTGGAAAGAATCTCCAGACACTGAAAGGGGCTCTGCTGTTCAGTGGTGTTGCCTGTCTCCAAAGGCTGCCTAAAGACATTTTACACTTGATGTAAAGGTGTCTCCATGCATAGTCAACCATAGCCTAACTTGATAAGTAAACAGACTATAGCCGACTCTTGCCCAGGTAGCCGAGTCTAAGCCAATCACAAGTCGCAGGTGCTGAGTCTAAGCCAATCCCAAGTCGCAGGTGCTGACTTGAAGAGGTTTGAAGAAGTCAGGCCATGCTGCAGTGAGCTGGGCCCCTTTCTGTATGGGTCGCTTCCGTTTTCCACGGCATTTCATTTTCTGTAGCTGTAAATACAGCCCGACCAAGAGATGCAGTGGGGAAATCGGAATCCGTTTCGGCCCACACTATCATTTTTGATCCAGACCATTCATCGAATTTTAGAATCATAAAAGAAGTCCACTAAGACGTTTAAATTGTTGTAGAAGCAGCCTGGGTTGCTGACCTCTGGGCTATCTGGATTTGGTAAACGGAAGCAGTCCAATATTTCTCACGATCAGACTTGAAAAATCCTTATTCATAAAATATGAGCAAATCTAATAATACAGTGAAAGAAAGCCACATCTCAACTAAATTACACTGGTACCTTTGTGTATATTTCACTTATTGCATTTTTTAAAATTACTCATTTTTCTGTCCTTATTCATTTCTTTTTAGGACTAATTCCTAGAAATAGAATTGCTAAATAAAAGGGTGAGTATATTTTGAAGAATTTCAATGAATATTGCTTAAATTACTTAAAAGAGAGCTGATGCAATTTTTATTTATCTCACAAGAATGGTATAAATATAAAGCCTTGGTTTCTTCCTATATTTTTGTTTCCCAGTCGACTTCTCTCCCCTTTTTTGTAGTGATTCATATATTCAAGATTTATAAGGATTTTGCAAATGATTGTCCTGCCATAGTGTTTGGTTTTATGTGTGTGATTTTTTTGCTATTATTTATCTGGTTTTTTTGCACAGTAAGTTGTTTTTAATTTTTTATGTAATTATAAAAATCTAAATATTTATTTTATAGCATCAAACCTTAGGACATCCTTTTCAAAACTGTCTTCATCCAAAGATATTTATAAATCTACAGTTCAAAGTGTTTTTCTTCTAGTACTTTTCCATCTAAAATTCATCTTGTCAGATAAACTGTAAAGCATCTTATTTTAAAAAGTCATTTATTATCCAAGAACTATAATCCATGTGTCTCGACTTGAAATTCACTGCTATTCAATTGTGAGTCATTTTAGTCTATTTTGTTTTCTTATTCTTTTGATAAGAGTATGTGTTCCGATGCCAGAACCATCTTGCCTTAGTTACAAAAATTATGAATATACTTCCATTTTTCTTCAATTTTCATAGTTATTCTTATTTATTTAGACTGAATATAGCACAATTTAATCATGCTCAGACAAAAGTTTTACAATGATTACTTTCAATTTAGGTTGTAATCTAGAGGAAATCACCAACTTTAAATAGCTCTCTTCCCGCAGATTATGCTATCATTTAAATACACCAAGTTGGAAACTGCACATCTTTGGTGCTTTCATACTTGTGTTGCTCTATTAAATAAGAAATATATTTATTTGCCTGCAACTTACCATTCTCAGTGGAAAATAAATCCATTGGTATATGCATTATTGATTCTGCATTCAGTCATACTCAGCTCATGATTTTCCAGAAATACTTTAAAGTTACATTATTGCAAATAAAAATATTTTTTGGACAGGTGCCGGTGGGTCATGCCTGTAAACCTAGCTACTCAGGAGGCCGAGATCTGAGGATGGTGGTTCAAAGCCAGTGTGGGCCTGGAGAACAGGTAGCAATTACAACCATGTGTGAAGGAATGATTGTGAGCATGTCAACTTTTACCATCCCGCCCTCCGCCAGGAACAACAATGTGGACTCTTCTATTATCCAGCCTCTCCAATGGTGCTGTACAACTAAATATTAACAATATTGGAAACTTAAAACATCTTAAATAACTAAAAACATTTTTAAGTTAGGAAGCATGTTTCTATTTTTAAGGTTCCAAGTTTATGCATTATCTGATGAGTAATATGTGTTGTGGTTCATCAAGTATAATTATTAATGCTTACAGAAATTAAGAATAGTTTGCATCCTTTTATATTCTTTTGGTTGATAGGTTTACTAACAAAACATTCTTATATGATTGGTCATTATGTAATTGTGTCTTGATAGATCATTTATATATTGCTTAGTAAATCTGCTGACATTTCATTTAGTATTTGAACTTATATCTACAAGGAAAACAAAATTGGTAAACAATATCTGCATGCATGTGGCCATAATTTTGCACATGGGCAAAATTGTTTTAGGAAATTGTTCCAATGATATAAAAATATTTCTTTTCTTGAAAGTCCCTAGAACTCCAAATCTAGAGTGTATTTTTTTAATGTATGTTTCTTTAAAGGTCAGCTTGTTCACCTTTCTTCTCAAGGCCACTTTTTTCTCAATTTATTGTGTCTTACTATTATTTCAATTATGTCACTAAAAATTCAAATGTGGGCTAGGAGAGTGGCTCAGTGTTAGAGTGCTTGCCTAGCAGGCATGAGGCCCTGGGTTCCATTCTTCAGCATCACATAAGCAGAAAAAGCTGGAAGTGGTGCTGTGGCTCTAATGGTAGAGCGCTACTCTTGAGCTGAATTGCTGAAGGACAATGCCCAGGCCCAGAGTTCAAGCCCCATGACTGACAAAAAACAATTCAAATGTATCTACACATATATAATAATATCATTTTATAAAATTGCTTTCTCTTCATCTTGGACATTCTATTTACTTCTATAATTATTTTGTTTTCATCAAAAAGAATACAACAGTATTTCTTAGCCTTGACTAGTACCATTTCCCTTCAGAGGAATTTATGAACATGATATAATTCTCCATTTACACATATTTCCTTTTATGTTCCTTAACAAAAAAATTCAACTAGGTGTTATAAATTTCTTCATAAATTGCATGAACATTTCTTTGGTAGATTAATTTATGTTCAAACAACAGCTTTTCATTATGCTACACACATAATTTTTTTCTCCTTTTAAATGATATTTCTAATTTGTTCACCTTGAATGCAGAAATGCTAATAAATTTCATCTGCTGACCCAATTGGCAAC
This sequence comes from Dipodomys spectabilis, assembly GCF_019054845.1. Classification (NCBI taxonomy): domain Eukaryota; kingdom Metazoa; phylum Chordata; class Mammalia; order Rodentia; family Heteromyidae; genus Dipodomys; species Dipodomys spectabilis. The sequence continues at coordinate 29,172,295 of NW_024870678.1, forward strand.
CTCACTAACCTCTTTTAATTGTTCACTGTTTCTCTATACTCTTGTATTTTTGGGGGGGTAGAGGGGGGGTTGGGCAGCATCTGAGAATAAGTGCCATCTTATTTCCTTGCTTTTTGACCCTGGTTATTCCTACCAGTTGTTTCTCGTATTAAATTACTGCCTTAATCCCTTCCTCCTCCTATGTATAGTTTCAGATTGATGTGTTGAGTCCACAGGGCTCCTCCTGCCACCCTTGCCTAGGTATTTTTTTTCTTACTTCCAACAACTATCAAGTATTTCTTACTGTGATACTAACAATTATTCCCTGATCTCAACCTTCCCACAATTTACAGTGGCATCTCTCACTGTACACTGAATTATCTTTGTGCTTTATTTTTAGGTCCCCTAACTTTTGAACTAGCTCCTTATATGTAGCTTCCTGGCAATGGCAATCAGGAGGACGTGCTAGTTTCTGTCTCCCTGCTTCTCAGTCCCAAGTCATTGGAACATCACCCTTGAACGTCTTCCTCTTCCCCGGTGCTTGATGCAGAGCTTTGTCAGCAGAATGCTGAGGAGCCTCGGAGGGAGAACGTTTTGTTCTCTCCATGTCTGGCTATTCTCTTCTTGGTTTCTCAACAGCATGAAGCACAAGCAGGGCATCCTTTACACAGCGTCTCCTGACACCTCGGAGGGCGGGTCCACGGGACAGTTTCTCAGCAGGTCCTTCTCCTTCTAGCTTTAGCGGGGCTTTCCTTTTCCCGTGGAGAGGCCGCCTCAGACCAGGAGGCCGAGGGCCCTGGCACCGCAGCCTGGCTCCACCGCTCACGCATCTTGGCTCACGCATCAGGAGCATTTGAATCTCATCCTCAGCTGTGTTTTCCTTGGATCTTCTGGCCCCAGACCTCTAAAGGGGCCGTGCTCATCATGCCGATCCGATAGTCCCTAGAGTGTTCTTACTCTCTAGTGAAAAATCCCTGTTACAGCAGTTCTCCATGTTAAAGACTTTCTCCTGCTTACATTGATAGTGGCACTTCTGACTCCTGATTGGCCTCTGACTATACCAGTTACGAGATGGCCTTCTTATTAAATTCTCTCATTATTAATAATCGTCTTTTTGGCTGTTTTTGTTTTTTCTTTTTGTTTTGCTGTTTGTCTATATGTCTTTGGGAGGGGAGGGAGGCATCGAAATGGAGGGACAAAGGGTAAACAAATGCAGCAACGGTACTCACTGGACACCATGTTGAAAATGATCTATACAACTTGTGGGTGAGATGGAAGGGAAAAACTGGGAGAGAGCAAGGGAAGGGGTGACATTGTCCAAAAGAAAATATACTCTTTACCTGACTTACATAATTGTAACCCTTCTGTTTTATAAAGATTTTATAATAAAAATGAATTTTATTAGTAATAACCCTTATTACTAAATTATATATATACATATATATATATACTTTGTACAATATAAAAATAAGAAGGTGGTTTTGGTAGTACAGCAAGATTTTAGTATTCCAGCAGAGTTGATGTTCACCAAGGAGCAATACTGAGAATGTGCTTCCATGAGAAAGTCAACACTAAGTCTTAAAGGATATCCTGATTTCCAAATATGTGTGCTCCATTGTCTGTGTTTGTGTGTGTGTGCTTCCCAGTGAATTACTTTTGAATGTTTCTCATTCCTCAAGCTTTCATTAATTTACAATTATCTGTGCATAGCATGACAACCAGATCCTTTGTTTACAGTTCTACAGTCTAGTGATTACAAAGCTATTACCAAGACTAGTGTCTGACCCTGCCATTTCTGACTTTCTTTTTCCTCTGTTACCCAAACACTTGTGCTGCCACTACAAGGTGCCTTCATACTATGCACAGACTTACATTATAATGCCATGATATGTCATAATGCTGATGAGACAGCACAATGACACAGAAGTATTTTCAGAAACCATTCCCATTCCGTACCACAATGATCGTCATTAGTTTGGGGTTTAACTCTTTCCAGAATACCTGAAAACTTCCAATCCTACACCATACAAATTTAAATACCACAACTCCATTTTTCTCACTGGTGGATCCCAGAAATTCCTGGGGCCTCTATAAAACCATCTGACAGAGGAAATGTGATGGATGGAAAACAAGAGCAACACTGTCAGACAAGAAATGTACTCGTTGCCTTACTAGTATGTACCTGCAACCCCTTAGTACATCACCTTTACAATAAAATAAAAATTTAAAGAAACAAAAACAGCCTTAATTTGTTAAGATTGAAGCCTTTTCTGAATTTTATAAAATATGTGAATAAAATAAATACCCATGGCACTGTGCATGGTTTTGGAAGCAACCGGTGCAGGTGAGGGATCCGAACTTAAGCTTCTGTAGTGTTATGTGACTTCTGCTTCTGTTCCTGGGATTTCATTTCTGCAAGGCAGCTGGTGAAGAAGTGGATTCTCCCAAACCTCATTTCACTGGAATGGCCGCAGACATCCCAGGACCAGAGACAGAGGAACATGACTCTTCATGCTGTACCCTAGTGTTGGTGGGGAGTTTCACACCTGCTGCAGTGACTCGGGGGTACAACAGGTATTATTTCGGGCTGTGACACCCTACAGCTGTGAAATTCTTTCTCTATGCAAACTAGACTATATTGGGAAAATCTGTTACTTATGCATTAAAAAATAATTCTATTAGAGAGGCTGACCTCTTTGACCTACGGGTTGTCAAAGGAACTAGAAGAAACGAAACGAGCCTTTCCTGAACCTTTAGCCCTCCAGGTCCTGCCTTGCACCTGAACCTGTGTTCTTTCTTTCAAAGCACTTCTTTTGGTTTCATTGCACATTCTAGGTGACCAATTAATTAAAATCTATCTCCCAAAAGAATAAAATGGAACTATGTCCATGTTAGGTACCAGCACCTGCCAGCTGGCATGTAGGTGTCCAACATATGTTAGCTGAAGAAAAGCAAAAGCACTCATTCCATTTTCACGATTTTGCCTTATAACTGTCATTATTGTCATATTCAACATATTTTATTGATAAGCTGCTCATGTATCTGCACATCTACTAGATTATACATTCCTAGAAAACTGGCCTTATTTCACAATTACATTTAAAACCTCCATAAGTACTCAGCAAATGTTTGTTGAGCTTACTTACATCATAAACAGGGAGTTGTTTCTGACAGGCATCTCAGATGGTTGCCTTAGCTACTCTGAATCCCATCTTTCTTTAAAATCCGAAGAAGTTATGCTAGCAATGCCTCACAGGATACTTTCCAGTAAAAAATAAAAGTTAAAAATGATATGCTTATGTATACAATGCATTTTCTATCTCAAATCACTAACAGTATTTTAAACCATTTAAGTAAAGGAAAAACAGGACTTCTGGGTAAATTTAAACAGCTAAGGGAAGTTTCATTAAAATACATATGATGGAAATACGTTGATTGATTTTTTACTCAACAGGTTTATCAACAATAAAATGTTTATTCATAGAATCCAAATTGGATAACCATAAAAGGTTTATGCTCTTTGGGGGCCATGATAAAGATTCTGAAACAGTATTATGCATTTTTCAGAACTTATTTTAAGAAATAAAATAGTGTATTCCTCTTAGAAATTTGATATCATTATGGTGCTGACTGGATAAAATTATCATATATAAAGATTTGATTGCTTCCTAGAAGAAAAGTATTTTAGAAAATACTCAAGAAAAATATTTTAGACATTTACACACACTAGACCACTTAGGATAATTTAGGATAATAGATTTCTGGTAAAGGATAAATTATACATACAAGCACACAAATATATATGTATATATATATATATGAATGATTCTATGTATTAATTTTTACCCGCCTGTTATGAATGTAAATTTTATAAGGAATCTATAAAATATAATAACTGGTAAGTCTATACCAGACATAGAGTAATTTTTTGAGATTTCTGTATGATATTAAGAGTAATGTTTTATAACGAAGACTTTCTTTCTTTACATTGTTTTACAATCTTTAAATTGGGTAACAATGAGCATCATTTGTTAAAAGCTGTGTAGTTTTATTGAGACATTTGCCCCAGAACCTGAACATAATTTTCCTAAGTTAAACAATTTACAAGGAACTGCAAAGAAACAGGATAAGAAAAAAATCTGAAAAATATATCTTTCTTTTGTCCTTAAGAGTTTCCTCTTGCCCTAGGTCAATCATGGAATTCAAAATCATACCTTGCAATGCTTTGACTTGTTCCTAAATAAATTCATCATCAGGACAAAAGAGATCAGAGAATCTCTCTGTTGTTATTTAGACTGACATGTCTTTTGGAAAACTAGAATAAAGATGAAACTAGCTCATGTTTCAGATGACTAGGAAGTCCTTAATTGTAAGATTGGGAAGTCCTTAATTGTAAGCCTATAGATGATTTGTAAAAAGATTGCTAATGAAGGTCACTGGCCCCTACTCATCAATTTACCTGGACTTCCAGAGTCTTGAACATTTCACTACATGGACTGTTCCACTCATTCTCTGGAGATTTTCACAGTGTGGAATGATGAAAGAAGTTCCCATTCTTTTTATTTTTATTTTATTTTAAAGATGTTGTACAGAGGGGTTATAGTTACATGAGCAAGGTAATAAGTACATTTTTTTTGTCCGTCATGGGGCTTGAACTCTGGGCCTGGGCGCTGTCCCTCAGCTCTTCAGCTCAAGGCTAGCGCTCTACCACTTGAGATAGCGCCACTTCCGGTTTTCTAGTGGTTTATTCGAGATAAGAGTTTCACAGATTTTCCTGCCTTGGCTAGCTTTGAACCACGATCCTCAGATCTCAGCCTCCTGAGTAGCTAGGATTACAGGTGTGAGCCACCAGCTCCTGGCATGAGTACATTTCTTGTCAAACATTGCTACCCCCTCCTTTTTCTCCTACTATCCCTTCTCTCCCCCCTCCCCCACTCCTCCACCACCATCCCCAGAAGTTGTAAAGCTCATTTCCAACATGGAGTGAGTCTCATTGTTGCAATGGGTCATCCTGTGTCCCTGTTTCAGCATTTTGTTATTCCCCTTCCCCTCCCCAAATTAGATAAATATATATACAAGTTGCAAGGTACCAAAATCAAATACAGTGACAACAGGGGATATACCACAGGAAGAAGACATAAAAAAAGAAGAAAAAAATCATGTAGTACATTAAAAACAACAACAACAACAAAGGAAAACTTCATGTGTCCATATCTTGAGGTTCATTTATCTTAGGGTTCATTTCATTTAGCATCATGTTGTACATAGCTTTTGAGCTTTTCTGATCATCTGATAAGATTATCCTAGATGCATACTCATTATTGCAAATTAGGTAAACCATGGGACCTCTATTTTTTGGGTCTGGCTTACAGAACATCAGTATAACAAAAATTTCCTCATTTGATTACATTTCACCTAGATCTTAGAATAGAGTCATTGTCCAATCATGAAAAGAAATCACAAGCAAGAAGGAACATCAGGAAGCATAAGACAGAGCAAGGAGAGAAGACGCCGGAGTGGCAGCTGACTAGGGCAGGCGAGAGGTGACAGAGGGAAGGAACTTTTGCATTCAGACTGTGGATTCTTGGCGTCATGAGGGCCAGGAGAAGACATGAGGCAGGAAGACATGCAGAGGGGTTCATAGCGGATTCATGACAGAGCAAGATGATGGCAAAAGATTAAGTGTTCTTGTCATAAATGGATAGATTGTATGTTTTATGGTTTTTTAAGTGTTTTGCACTACCAGGAATTGAACTCCCAGGGCCTTGTGCTTCCTACCACTTGAGCTCTACCCTTGCCCTCCTATTCTGTATTCTGTTTTTGAGATTAAAGTCCCTCTAACTTTCCCCAAGCTAGTCTAGAACTCACAATCATTTCTCTTCTCCATTTAGAGCATTGATTGTCCTTGGAGAGACTGCTCAGGGTGCCCCAATACCAGGGTATGATGAAGAAAATTTATAGATTAGTCAGAAAAATGAAAGAAAAACATTCTTCCAATATAATGTATAGTCTTGGCTCTGGATGGAATTTAGGATAAACGCCTCACTTCTAGCTCATTCTTGATTAGCAAGACAATGTGTCTAACATTCAACCTAACACAAAAATGTAGGGACATTCTGTACATTTAAAACAATCTCTGACATCTGCATCCATGTGGTGGAAAATAAAGAGTCACTCTATCTTTTAAAGTGCTTTCCTTTCCAAACGATAGAATTTTATCTTAAAATATACATTACTCACCGTCTCTCAACATTTATATCATGATGTCAGCCTCATAGTATACAAGAATTTCAACATGGTAATTTTCGTATTTTTATTTGTAATTGTTTTCCATTCCAAAAAGAATTAAATATCAAGTTTTATAACTGATCAAATAATATGACAGAATGAAAATAAATTTAAAATAAGAAAGATGAGGCAAAGGGATAAAAAATAGTAGAACTGCAAGCACATCAAGGATTAAAGTTAGTTCAAGAAAGATGCACTCAAAAAAGAAAGGAGGAAGGAAGGAAGGAGGGAGGGATGCAGGGAGGAACAGAGGGAGGGAGGGAGAGAGAAAGCGAAAAAAGAAAGAAAGAAAGAAAGAAAGAAAGAAAGAAAGAAAGAAAGAAAGAAAGAAAGAGAGAGAGAAAGAAAGAAAGAAAGAGAGAGAGAGAGAAAGAAAGAAAGGGAGGGAGGGAGGGAGGGAGAGAGGGAAGGAAAAAAGGAAGGTAGGAAGAAGGAAGGAAGGAAGGAAGGAAGGAAGGAAGGAAGGAAGGAAGGAAGGAAGGAAGACGGATGTTCTCATTTGGTATGCCCCATGTGGAAAATGAACTATGGAACCTGTGGGCAGGGATGGAAGGGGAAACTGAGAGAAAGCAAAGAAAGGGGTGACATAGCCCAAAAAAAGTAATATACTCATTGCCTGACTTATGAAAGTGGTCACTCCTCTATATAACACCTTAATAATAACAATTAAATTATATTCCAAAAAAGAAAGATGCTCTCGTGGTCTTCTCATGTCATGAAGAGGAGGAAACTAATTATTTCAAGCTTTGTAATTGCATAAAGTGTTTTTGTTGCTCGGGAACATCAACTATGTTTTATTCTTTGGCCAGAGAAAAATGCTTTCCATGAGATCACTTGCAGGAATAATACTGTGTGATGTAATACATCAACAATGTACTTGGTACACATACAGTTTGCCTCTTGTAAGACAATCAATATTGGCCGAGGATGGCAAGCCAAAAAAAGAAGATTAAATAACGCAATTTTCGGAAAGAAGATGGGTTAGAAGCACAATAAAACTTTTAAAGACTATGGTTAAAATTGACATATGGTACTTGTCATGACAGCATAGCTATAAACCAGTGTGTGTGTGTGTGTGTGTGTGTGTGTGTGTGTGTGTGTGTGTGTGTGTTGTGAAATAGCTCTTAATATACTCAGAACAAAGAAGATACTAAACTGAAGCCATTGATAGTTATTTAACTGAATAAATTACCTAGCCATTAACTTACTTGGGAAAATGTTCTTGTGAAATGTTTTCTTCACATTGCTTTTGGATTAATATGTACACTAGAGCTGAACACAGAATCCTACAAATACTTAGCTTGAATATCAGAGAATGTCAAAAAGCCCATGTTTGCAGAGCATTACTTACAATTCCTACCAAATGTTAAGGAGAGAATCACTGTGACATAGACAATGTGAACATCTCTGAGGGCTGATGAAGACAGAGAGTCAATGGATGAGTAGATGCTATCCAGAGACAAATGGGAGGGGAAAGGATTCCAGGAACAAGGAAACATATGTGCAAAATCCAGAGGGTAAAACAGAACATTTAAGTTAATTCACTTTGGGGTGTTGGTTACCAAGATGATGAATCGGCTGAAGAGTAACTCATGGACCAGCCCTAGATATCTATTAAAAACTCTCTAGTTTTTGCTGAGAACAACAAAGAGCCATTGGGGAGCACTAAGAAAGGAAGAGACAGTACCATATTTAAAATTAAGAAAGTATCTGTGTCAGCAATGAAAGGAATGGTCTGGAGAGAGGGGTAAGAAGAGCAATTTGAAAATATGTCAGAATGCCTTAATCATCTGGGTCAGAAGTGAGAGGGACCTGGACTTAGTTAAGAGATATTTAGGAGATGTAATTAAGCAGACTTTTGAGTGGCTTAAAAGGGTGGTAAAAGTGAAGATAACAAAATAACATTTCAAGTTTTTTGTCCTAGGTTCCTGAGTTGCCCAACAGAGAAAGTACAGAAACTGCAACTGAAAGAAGGAAACTTGACTGGAATATTAAAGTTGTGACATATCCTGGGAGATGTTCAGCGGAAAAAAATTTTGATGTATGAGCCTGGCACCCAGAAAAGGTTTAGAATGAGGATTGAGATTTGGGTGTCACTGGTATTGATGATGATTGAGAAAAATCTCATTGAGAATGGCAAACACACTATCCCTCCTGACACCTGGACAGAAATTACAATACAAAACCTGAAGATAGAAATACACCTGCCACTGTGAAGACATGGTAAAAGAAGGATTGCCCGCAGGTAAAACATTGCAGTAGAGAGCATGTTTTTAGAAGACTGCTGATAGATAAACTAAAGCAAAGGACAATGTTGCTTGACATATTTTATGAGGGGCATAGAGCAGCAAGGGAGATGGATGATAAAGTATTCACTGGAACCTTGAGAATATTTCTGGGTTTAAAGTTTCAGGAATGATGACAACTTCTCTGGGAGGAAATAGGGCGGGGTGGGGGAGAAGCTTAGAGTAGAGAGACTGGTAATTATAGGTCTGGCAATGACTACTAGGTTCCCACCAACATTTTCTTCGCTCTTCCCACAAACATTTTTTAGAGCTAGGAAAACAAAAAAAGAGAAAGAGAAAATATATCTAAAACAACTCAAAATTATAATTAAGATTTCACCATGAAGGGACCACAAATCCCAGTAGACATAGGTCTTTGGAAGGGAAACATCTAATTGCCAAAATAAAAGTAACAGCTATAAAGGAGAAAGAAATAGTTATTTTGATTGAAAAATTAAATGAATATAAATAAATCAGAACATAATGATAATCACTTGTTGCTAGTAGCGATTCTCACAAGCTATCGTTATGTACCACTGTGATTTACATTGGCATTTCTATAATAATGAATGATGTTGAACACCTTTCCATATATTTGTTGGGTATTTACATGTTTTTGAAAATATGACTTTTGAGATCCATTTTTTTAATTGGAGGGAGTTGTCATTTTTTTTTGTCGGTCATGGGGTTTGAACTCTGGGCCTGGGCACTGTCCCTCAGCTCTTCAGCTCAAGGCGAGTGCTCTACCACTTGAGCCACAGAGCCACTTCCAGTTTTCCTGAGTGGTTTATTGGAGATAAGAGTCTCATGGACTTTTCTTGTATGAACCATGATCTTCAGATCTCAGTCTCCTGAGTAGCTAGGATTACAGGTGTGAACCACTGGCACCTGGCTTATTTATCTTTTTGATTCTAAGTCATTTGAGCTCCTTATATTTCTTTTTGAGTTTAAGTAGTTGTACAAAGAGGTCGTAATTTCATGTCCGGTTGTAAGTACAATGCATCTTGATCAATGTCATCCTTTCATTATTCTCCCCTACTTTCCCTCTTCCAACCCTATTCTCAAGTATCTTACGTATTTTAATAGCTCTCCCTTATCAGATGTATGCCTCCATTCTGTCTGTTACTTCTATCATTCTGTTGTTTCCTTAAGCTTTGCAGAAACTCTATAGTTTAATCCAAACCTGTTTATTATTGCTCTATTTCCCTCGTATCTTTAATATTAAGTTCCTAATCCAGTTTGCTTTTGGATGACAGCAATCTTTTTTACTGACTTTCAACTATTTCCTTTAGAGATTCTGGTATATTCCCAACTATAACTACAGTATAGAAATTCAACCTGTCTTTTACTTGATCTGTACAACTAGTAGTGGGCTGGGGGAGAAAAATGAGGGAAGGGGTAACAAGTTTGACAAGAAATGTACTTATTTCCTTGCTTATGTAACTGTAACCCCTCTGTACATCATCTTGACATTAAAAAAATAAATGTTTCTTTCACACAAAATAGCTCCAATTTTCTGCCTTTCCCTAACTGTCCTTTCAGTAATATTCTCACAAGATAAACCTGAGAAATGGGGTGTAGAATATTCCAGTTTCTTTTGAGTTTCCACTTTTCTCCAGTCTGTTTATTTGTTTTTCACTCCACAGTCTTTTTTAAATAAACTTCATGGCAAAAGAACACTTTATTTAATGAATGTATATAAGAAGTTACAATGTGAAGTAGAGAACATATTCATTAGCTTTGATATCTTCCCTACTTTTTTATTGGCATCCACTAGTTTTACAAGAGGATTTCATTGTGGCACTTCAGTGTGCGCATGCAAGGTACCTTGACCACATTCACACCTTCCATCACGGTCCCTTGTCCCTTATCCCTCTTCCCAAAGCAATCTCAGCAAGTCAGTCTTTACACATGTACATGAAGTATTTGACTACATTTACCTCCCTCAGCCTCTCCTTTCCCCCTCCCCATCCTGCCAGTACCTCCACCTGAGTAGGATCTCTTTTACAGTACTGTAGTTCTTTTTTTCAATCTTTGTCCAAGATTGTTTCACCTTGGCAGTTCACATATGTGAACATATGTTCACATATGTGGTCTTCAGTTAGAAGTAGTAATTGTATCTTCCCAAATCCATACTGAATGAATAACCTCCATGACTTAAGTATGATTGGTACCCTTATGAAAACAAGACGTTTGGATCCAGACTCCCATATATGATAAATGCTGGGTGAAAGTTAAGGCAGAGAACAGGCCGATGGTTCTGTAAACCTAGAAATGTCAAAGACTCGTAGAAATAAAAAAAGTGAAACTGTTTCTCTCTCCCAAGGTTCAGAAAGAATTGAGCTTAATACACTTCGGTCTCGGAGCTCCAGACTCTTAAAGTTATGAAAGAATCAATTTCCATCATTTTGGCCATCAAGAGTACAGGACATTATTACAGCTGTCCTAAAAAACTGCAATACAAGACCAGAGTTTACCACGGCTGGTTGATTAGAAGCTTCCACTAACAAGTCAACAGTCTTTCTCACTGGAAAATAAACTCATATTCTCTCTAAACCTCTAGAATTTTACCTGTGAAATAAGGATAGTCACATCTCATAAGACTGCTGGAAAGTGTCGATAAATTTCTATACATACCTATAAAAGCACTATATGCTATCACACCAAACACTCTCCGTAGTTATTAGCTATTCCTATCCTTCTCTTGTTGAACTGTACACCAAGCTCTATTCACTCCAGGTCCATCATCAAATAAAACAGATGTAAATCTCTGACTCTATGAAGTTCACCCTGCAGTGAGAGGATGTAGACAATAAAATAAGGAAATTATGTAACATGTTGTCCTATAATTATAATTATAATTAGAGAGGGATTGTGGGCAAATTGGGACAAGCAGAGTCAGGTAACTCTTTGTAGAGTGGTAACAGGGGAGACATCATTGCGGGTGGTGTGCATTCATGGAGAAAGAGCCTATCGGGTTGTATTAGTCTGTCTTTTGCTGTTGTAACAAAATACATGGGTTCTTCATGTAAAATAAAGAACCTTCTTTAGCCAGAAGACCAAGATCAAAGAGCCCCACAGGCTCAGCTTGGAGTTAGGGTATCTTGACTGTGTCATGCAGGAGGGATAGACTGAATGGCAAAGAAGCCAAGAACATGGGCAGTCGCACTCTGTAACAGTAGTGTTCACAGAAACTGGCTAGTGTCCTGTGTGAGAACCACATTAGTTCCTCCTGATGATAGCACCCTGACTAACCTAATACCCTGCCAGTGAGCCTCACCTCAGAAATTCTACCACGAGCAACATGATCCGAGATATACTTTTCCAGGCTCTTGTGTGGGGGCAGATTTGACAGTGGTAGGGTCTAGGAGAGAAGGAAGGACAGAAACAGGAATTCTGCAGAGGAATCTATTCCTGAAACCCAGTGTGGCAATCAGACTTGAGAAGGTAAAGCACAGAGAGCAGATCTCCAACAGGCTTTCCTGATGGACCCAATGTGAGGTCTGAAAGAAAACAGGAGAGACAGGGATGGCTTAGAGACTAAAAGCATGCTATGGCTTGAGCATGTCACCGCCCCCCCCCCCCCCAAAATACCAGTATTGAACTTTTATGCTTCAAGGTGCCACTGTTGGGAAGTGGAGTTCAGTGTCATAAGAAAAGACTTGCAGGAATGATTCATTTTCTCCCTTTTTCACAAGTGCCCACATGCCCTTGGCTTTCTACCACGCATTGAAGGAGCATGAAGCCCTCACCAGAAGCCAAACAGATGATGGCACCATACTTTTGGACTTTGCAGTCCCCAGAATCAGGATATAAAATACATTCTTCTTTACACATTCCATTACAAAAACAAAAAACAGACCAAAGCAAAACCTGAATGAGTGAAACTATATACCCTTAGCTGAACTGGGAAAGACTTTTGACATCATGGTATAAGGAAGGGGGGAAAAATACAGTAGCTTCTATTATTGTTCAACTCCTATATATTATAAGTATTATTTTTATAATGAGAAGTGGCTTCATCAGATTTTTCCATTATTTTTATCTAGATCACCCACCAGATTCTCTTTTATTTCCTTGCCCCTTCTGACAGCTAGTGGAAGATTACTTCTAACCAATCTTTCTCTGTGCTGGTACTGGGGCATGAACTTAGGGCCTCGTGTTCTCCCTTAGTTTTTTTTACTTAGGGTAGGTGCTCTACCACGTGGGCCACACCACCATTTCCATAGCCAATCTGATTCCTTCTGAATTCATTCTTGTCTCGCAGAGAAGTAGGAAAACACTGAGCATGTCTAACACAGACATGTCACCTTGACTCCCTTCCGCTTCAGAAGTCACACCATCTCTCTCCCCGCAGAAAACATCTGCTTTTTCTCTTTTTAGGAATATCACTTTTTTTTTTGCTTTTTCTTGCTTTATTCATGTTCTCCCACCTCCCCAACTTCCATGAATCCTTCCATCAATTCTTCTTACTAACCACACTGATCTCATTTCCATTAATTCTCTTCCAATTCCTCAATACCACAATAAATCCTTTGACCTAGCTTCCTGGCTAACTTTCCTCTGGCCCTCAATTACAACTGTTTCATATAAGGAAAAGTCGGTTGATACCTTTGGGTCTGGCTTTGGTTTTTTGCTCCTTTTTAAAATGAAGGAATTACCTAGATTATCTTTTAAATTTGTTGTGTTTTAACTTCTGATTTGGCTCTATGTTTAACTATATTCCATGCTATCACGGGTACCTATCTAGCTCACTTTTCAATCAATTATTTCTCTCATTCTTGAGGCTTAATCATATTTTTGCACCATTTTAATGCCAAGTCACAAGTTTTTCACTTGTACCTTAACGTTGGTCAAAAGGGAGCACATAACTTTTCTACTTTTCCTAACTTTCTTGTACATAGGTAAGAGAAGGATAATGTTCAAAGTCTCTAAGAAAGTAACCTTATTTGGACATTTGTTTACTTGAGTGAGCACTTCTTTTGATTATCTTGGAGAAAGCTGTGGTTGAAAAGTTTCCTAGATCTGGGGGATAGCTAAGTGGGAGAGTGCATGTTTAGTAAATAAGGGTCGTGGATTTAATCCGGAGTACTTCCACCCAGGATAAGCATTCATGCCAGAGACAAGGAGCTAATAACACCCTAGCTGCTTTGATTTTCCAGGCACATTCTTGAAGGTTCATCCTCATTTCTCTGAAGTACCCTTGCATATGAATTCTTTGTCAACTAAATGTGCCTTTCCATAGGCTAATTTGAGAGTAAGAAACAGAGTTTAACTGAGCTGACTCCCCCGTTTACAAATGAAAGCTTATTCTTTGAGGTTCTAGATTAAATGGATAATATTAAAACAATTCTGTCTTTTTGAAATTCATTTATTTAGCAAAAATTCCAGGTGATCTGAGGTAGGGTAGCCATCCTATTCATTGAAGACTACAGGTTATTCCAGAACACTTTCAATAGCCCTAAACTGGTTTTGTTCGGCAGAGCAAAAAGACAAAAAGTTGGAAATACACTCCAAAATTCAATTCTATAGTGGAAATTATGAAGAAATTATACACTAGACATTAAAGAAATTTACACACACATACATGTATACACACACTTATGTATATGAATAGTATTCCATTTTTAGCATTAAATTTCACATGTAATATTATGATTGCTAATGGGTTCTTGAATACAACAGCTATTTCCAGCTCTTTTTAGCACATTATTCAATGCTGGTTTAGCTATTTAACATTGTAAAACTGTACAATTGTAGGGCAAGTGTTGACTGTCTAGTCTCCTCTGCCCAAAACAAATGTCACCTCTCTTGAGTGCCACCCTGCCTCGGAGTGCTACCAGAACTTATTTTCTATCCTTTCCCTAGACCCTCTAAATCACTGTCTGTCCTACCTATCAATACATTACTGTGGAAGAAAGGAACAGAAAAATACACAGGCATTTTAGTTTAACTTTTAAAGTTTGGGTTTTGAGTCAGACAAATGTAGCTCTGTATTGTGTGTCACGTGACAATGGATAGTAGATTTCACCTCTCTGAATCTTAGCTTCCTTGTGGACATACTAAAGATAATGCAAGCTTCCCCACCGGAGCCTATGAAGGTAGAATTAGATAAAATGGTAAAGTACCTAATATATGAAGATGCTATTAGAAGGCGTCTGCACCTGTTGCAACAATGAGAAGTACAAAATGTCATGTCAAAACCAGCTTTACAATGTCGGTGGGGGGGGGGGGGGTATGATTGGGTGGGGGGGAGGGGGGAGGCTGGGAAGGGAGGTGAAGGGTAAACAAAGGAGGAGGCTGCAATGCTTGGTAAGAAATGTATGCATTTTCCTGCCCATGTAATTGTAACCCCTCTGTACAGTATGTTCTCAAATAAAATAAAATTAAATTAAAAAAAAAAAAACTAAAGGAAGGCGTCTGCATCCAGTGTTCTACCATGTCAGTCACACTGGTGTCAATGCAGGTCTGTTTCCAGGTCCTGCATCTCAGAAGGACAAGTCTTGCTCATCTTTGTATAGCCTATAGAACCCAGTGGTTCTAAAGAAACCAGGTTCTAAAGAAACAGCAGCTGTGAGCTGCTTACACTGACAGCTGAACTGTGATCAGACTCAAGCTGCTGAGTCAAATCTGTGGCTTTGGCTCTTGGGGTTGTTTGGATAATACAGTTCTTCTCGGGAACTATGGCCACTCAGGCCCCAGTGGCCTGTAGGTCATCTACTGTGTTTTTAGGTTGCACAAATAGAACTTCTCATCTAAATTCTTTGGCAACTGATCAGGATACTCTTCATTTCTCACTGTAGAAACTGCTACAGGGGTATCGACCTTATCCTGGATACGGATTAAAGTGAATTGACTGCACTATGCTAGAAAGAACAAACTGTATTGAAAACAGCGCTATGTCAGATAAACAAGGGTAACAAACACCAGCTCAGTCCTGTCTAACCACCAGACCCTGGGCAAGTGCTCTATGCTCATTAGACCTCAATTAAAGCAAACACTGAGCTAACTCTAAATCTGCTGTTCCACGGGGAGGCTGGGTAGATAATGAAGACAATGTCTTAAAGTACATTTTAACCATCAGAAAGCAGTATGTAGAAAATATAATGAATGGGAAGCCATTACTTTTGACCCCATTGATCTCTTCCTTTGTCATAATTCAGGCTTCTACTTTTATTTCTCCCTTTGGCAAATGATCATCATTTTAGTTAATAAAAAATGCTCTGTGTGTGTGTATACATGTACTCATAGACTACAGTAATGAACTCCACCAGTCAACCAGGTCAACATGCCAAAACCACAAGAAAGTGCTGTTTTGAATCCCTCACACATAGTAGCAGCAGGGCAAACGTCTCTTCTGCAGCGGAACTGAGTGCATGCTTTGGTTATCTGGTGCTAGAACACTGCATGGCCAACTGCCTCTGGCTTTCTCTCCTGTGGCCATCCCAGCATCCTTTGCACAGTATCTCAAAGACATAGTCCACTAAACACGTCACAGAAAGTCATCCTCACAGGAAGGAAAGAGGCATGGAGGAGGAGAGCACACCAATCTTCACACTTCAGGTGGGGTCTCAGTCGCTAGATCACTTAATTAATATCATCTCACACTTCTCTAAAAACAAGCAAACAAACTGAGAGGAACGAGAAGCAGGTTGGCCAGCTACCGAGTGCATCCGAGAGAACAAATCTTCCCGAATTTCTGGAAGAAATCTTCTTGAGCCCTGGACAAGGCATCTTCGTCGATGAACACGGCGGGCCTCTTGGCCATGAGGAAGTATTGTATCTTCCTGAGCTTCCAGCCCAGCACATAGTGGAGCCAGCCGCAGACGGCCGCAGTGGAGCGCCCCACCCCGGCGTTGCAGTGGACGTACACGTTGTGTCCATTCTCCAGGAGAGCATGCAGGAGACACACGGCCTGGGGTAGCATCTGCACTCGGCCTAGGATTGAGAAAGCACAGCAGGCACGTGAAAGATGAAACCTCCACATCAGCACCCACAACTGAGCCCCCCAGGGCTTGGGGTAGGCCCAGCCCTCTGTGGGGAAGGCCAGGAGGGGAGACTTGGCCTCATTCCTCTGTTTTCAAGAAAAGATGAGATACGTTTAACACCTGCTCAGAACCTCTGGACACTGCTGCTCCGCTCAGTGACTGTCACATCAATGCAGATTTCCCTTGTAAGGAGAATTATTGCCTGTGGTTCAAAAGGATGGATTTGCACATCTTCCAGAAGGGTTTGGAATTGAGTTTCACTTTTCCAAAATGTCCTACTAGCTCAAGAACAGCTGAGTAGAATTCACCCTTATCAGTTAAAGACCTGAGCTCATTCATTGATTAGACAAATGAAATTAGAAACAATTAGATAAGGCTCATTTTCCTTTGTGCAATGGAATGCTGGTACATGTGGGATAATATAATCCTTCATTTCTTCCTTCATGACCCTGTGAGCACTACACCTGATTGAATTTCTGTGTTATGGGACAATTATGGCTATAGTTATGACCATTTTAGGACTGCTATTTTAATTATTACACTATCCAAATACCTTATACTGGGCGAGGGTGTGCCGTGTCCTGCTGAGCCCTGACTAATTCTGCTCCTCCTGTAACCCTGCAGAGCAGAGGAACACTTCACAACCATCCTTTGCACTCTTGCACACAGGAGGACATTCCTGCTCACACGTACTCACTACAGAAATACTTCATGGGTTAAGGTTTTTGGTTGGTTGGTTGGTTGGTTGGTTTTCTCGCGGGTGGAGGGTCATTGTAAATGACTACCTATACAGAATCATGGGTTATAGTTCTGCACTTTCTTATACCTTGGCCTTCTCTGCCTTCCATGGAGGAACACAATGCCCCAGAAGACTATTCCTAGGACTACACAGGAGAGACCTGTGCAGGCTTCATGCTGCCATTGCCACTCAAAGACTGAGGAAACGGGAAAAGCCACTTCCCCAAAATGTCTGATCTGCAGCCAGGTGCCCAGGGCTCACGCCTGTAATCCTAACTGCTCAAGAGGCTGACATCTGGGGATCATGGTTCAAATCCAGCCCAGGCAGGAAAGTCTGTAAGAGTCTTATCTCCAATATATTACCCACCCACCCCCAAAAAAAAGCTGGAAGTGAAGCTGTGACTCAAGTGAAAGAATGTCAGCTATGAGCAAAAGAAGCTCAGGGACAGAGCCCAGGCCCTGAGTTGAAGCCCTAAGACCAGAACACACACACACACACACACACACACTCTCTAACCTGCAGATCTTCCCTAACCACAGATTTCTCCTAGAAGAGCCACTCTGGTCAGTTTAGCCCGTCTTCTTTAGGTCTTCTTTTGAAATGCCACAACACACTGCAGTCAGGTACCAGTACCTTGGAGGAACAGTAATTTTGCAAAAGAGCCCCTCATGGCTGGAAGGCCCTTTCTCAGTCACCGTTCTATCTCACTTCAGGCTTGTCATGCTCTGAGAAGGAGTGGGGGTCTGTAGAGAAGCTAAGATAGTATTCTGATCCTTCTACCTGCTCTTCAGCCCCTCGAACAAAACCATCTAGAGCTGCATGCCCTACCCAGCAGTTCAGAGGTGTTCGCAAGGGAATGATTAGGTGCGCCCAGTTGGTGGTCCCCAGGGGCTCAACTGATGCCCCTCTACTGCCCAGTGCTAGCAACGTGTGATCTCCGCCTGGTTTCTGAACACATCTCGATTAGAGACACACTGGCTCCATGAGAGTCTGGGTCCATGTGCAACCTAGGAATTTTAATTCATTGAAATCCATAGGCCTAGTCTCAGGATGCTCTGAGCAGAGCAGACCTGGCCAGACGTCCTCCTTGAACTCTCTTAGAGGCACTAAGTATCCTGGAGAGAGACAGCAAAGTGGAGAAAGGATCGGAAGTGCCAGCAAATTGCCTCCCTGTGGTCTCAGCCATAGCACTGTGTGGTAGATCCACCATCTGAGTAGAGCTCAATGGAGGTCAACTCTCTTAAGATGTGCTTGATGGGTGTTACTGCTCTCTGCATGGATTCTAGTCCTACTGAGAGGAAGTGCGACACCTGCTGCCACATTTCTGGTGGTAAGAGAATCAACTGGCAACTCTGGGATGCACAGGTGCCTCCCGCTTCTCCCCCATTGACACCACTTGAAAAGTTCTCATCCAGAGCGGCGTTTCCCTCCACCTCCCCTTCGCCCCTCCCTGGATACCATGCCTTGGCAGGAAACATAAGCAACAGTGTTGAGGCAGGTTCTTGTCAAACGCCCGTTCTATGCATAGGCCACAGTCACATTTGCAGCAGGAGCTTCTGGTCTGGGAGTTTCCGCTGCTGATGCTCAGCTTACACTGCATCAGTGAGGTGGCTCTGCCACGAGTCACGGTCTCTCCCCTAGGCCTCGGCCTGCCCTCCGGCTAGAGCTGCTTCAAGGAAGAGTCTTCTCCCATGACACTCATGGTATAAATACCTTCCTTTCTTCTTAATCTCTGAAAGATTATTCAAGAGGCTGACACACAGTTTACTAGTTAGAGGGACGCATGCTGGCTTGAGGTTCTCCTATCTCAGGTTCATCCTTCTGAAAGAACCATGGCAGCTACCCCATCAATGAGCCAAAGGCTCGCAGCTTCACATAGATTTCACACACAGGGACACACCCACCCGTGGCCTCCTCACACAGCCTGACCATGGAGGAGCAGTGCTGAAGAGGACAGGTCGATTTTTAGGAAGGGCACCCATGAAGTGGCCAGGGCAGTGTGTCCATCATCTTAGGCTGGGCCCACTGGAGCCCTGGTGTATCTGAACACAACTGCAGTGACTTCACTCTGCTTTGATGACTGAGAGACAACATGCTGAGGCCTTGCTGCCCACCAACGGCTGTTCTAAGTTCTCCACATCGAAGAGATCCTTGATAATCACCCTTCCACATCTGTGAGGCTGGTGATATGTTGTCCTCTGTTTTTAGATAAAGGAATTGAGGCCTGGAGGTTTACCCAAAGTTAACTCACCCTGTGATCACTCAACTCAGTCCCACCAGACTGACTCCAAAGCTTCTGACTTTAACATCTCCACTGTGGTCCTTCTCTAACTTACATGGTTACTGATACCATCTCCCCAGCTTGACAGTCTGAATTCTCCCTTAGTCCTTCTGTGCCCTACTGTGCTAGTCTTGTGCTGAATGGGAGAGGTATGCCCCATACATAGCAGCACTTCTCCTACAGAAGCTCTCTGCACCCCAAGGGGCCCATCTCTCTGCTTCCTAGGAAGCCCAGACCAGTAAGGATCAAAAAGAAGGTCCTGGGCAAAATGCTATTGTATACAGGTACCATATTTTTTGGATCCACTCATCTTTTGTGGGGCATCTGGGCTGTATGTCAGTTGCAGAGAAATGAATAGAACTAGAATAAATCATGTTAAGTGAGGTAAGCCAAGATCAGAGAGACAAACAGCACATGTTCTCTCTGATATGCAAAAGTTAGATCTAAAACACATTGGGAGATGACAAATTATATAGGATTCTAGATATTTGCATACAGTAAGATCAAAAGAGGGTGTTGTTAGGAGAGAATCACAAATGTGCAATGCCTAAGCGCCTCTTCATATTTTTATAAAATATATACCGAAATGAACTCCAAGATAGGGGAACAAAAGACTTATTTTTCTTTTTTCAGTTTTCAGTCTATCTTCTATACCTTATAAATGGTGTATTCACATGTGCATTTTTGCACAGGGCACAGAACTCTAGGGGAAAAGGGTAAAAAAGTACAATAGTGGAGCACACTGGATATTGGTAAAAATAAAGTATACAACTTGTGAAGAGACGGGAGGGAAGGAGTAGGAGAGAATGAGGGAATGGCTGACACTGTATGCAAGGAAATGTACTTATTACTTGACTGAAAGGAAATGTACTTATTACTTGACTCATGTAAATGTAACACCGCTAGACATCACCTCTATAATAACAATAATGTAATTTAAAATTTTTTATTGGAAAGGTGATTTACAGAGGGTTCAAAGTTACATGAGGTAATGAGTACATTTTTTTTGAACAATGTTGTCCCTTTCCTCATTTTCTCCTGTTTTCCCACCCCTCCCACTTTCCTCCCTCACCAAGTTATAAAGTTCCAATAGAGTGTCTTGTGAGTATCGCTGGTGGATCGGTTTATCCTTTGTCCTACTGTTTCTGTGATTCCCCTTCCCTTTCCCAAATCAGATAAACATATACAAGACAAAGGATACAAAATCAAAAACAGTGACAGCAGGAATAAACTAAAGGGAAAAAACAGAAAGAAAAAAGAACTGATCACGAACAGTACACTAGAATAAAACCTCTTGTTTCCATTTCTTGGAGTTCATTTCAATAAGCATCATTTTATATGGTCATATGCATAGCTATTGAACTATTGTGATTCTATGCTAAGAATATCCTAGACAAATTCTAGTTATTACAAATGAGGGAAAAAATGCAGTCTATGTTTCTTTTGATCTGGCTTGCTTCACTTAATAAAATTTTTTCCAAGTCTTACCATTTCCTTACGAATGGGCCAGTATTATTCTTTATGATGAAAGCATAGAATTCCACTGTATATATTGATCCATTCATCTACTGAGGGCATCTGGATTGATTCTGTATCTTAGCTATGGTAAACAATGCTGCAGTGACGTGGTTGTGGTGGTAGATTTAATATGGCTTTGTTTGTGGTCATTTGGGCAAATGCCCAGGAGCAGAATTGCTGGGTCCATGTTTAGTTTTTTGAGGATCCTCCATACTGCTTTCCAGAGTGGCTGAATCAGCTTACATTCCCACCAACAGTGTAGTAGTGTTCCCTTTTGGCCACATCCCCACCAGTATCTGTTATTAATTTTCCTTGATAATGGCCATTCTAACTTGGGTGAGATAGAATCTTGGTATTGTTCTGATTTGCATAAAAATTAATAATAAAGTAAATTTTAAAAAAGAAGATCCTCAGGGTCAAGGTTCACCATAAAACACCTGCATCACAGGGTCAGTGTCCACCAGAGCAACTAATGTTTAGATTTCCTATACAATAGCTCCATAGAGAACTTAATTTGAGAAGAAAAGTTTCCATTTGTGAAAAAAAAAGTAATATATCTCAAGATAAGGCAAAAATTCAGATCTTTTTATGTAAAAGATTCCAGATTTTAAATGCTGGCAACTGAGTTGAAATTGTATAAACCTTATGTAGGTCAAACAAAATACTCTACCATCTGTGTTTCTCACTTTGGAATTTAGAACAGGCTTTGGGGCTCAATAGACGTTCAGTAAACATTCTTTAAGTGCACAGATAAAAAGAAAAATAATAAAAACATTCAAACAATCCTGAAAGGGCGAGTCACTGCTCAGATCCTCTCTACACAATTTTTGGTTCACACTTAGTCCAGGCTGGTCCAATTCTGGACTGATGAAAGCATCCTGAAGGTGATCCACCTATTGAGTAACTCAAGGTTGTAAGACAGGATAGTTCACTTGGGCACATTATGTGGAGCCTCCTAAAGCATCAGAGTCTCAGACAGGGAGGCCAATGATCCCTACAGGAATGCTTTACCTGCAGCTGACTTTGTGTGCAATCTTTCATAGCTCGATTTTCAGCCTTTCTAAAACACACACACATACACACAAACACACACACACATACACACACATACACATACACACACACACATACATACACACATACGCACATACACATACACACATATACACACACATACACACATACACACATACACACTTTCCTTACTACAGAAGCAGACATATGGCTGAGAATATTATTATTTCATTTGAGCCTATCTTTTTTTGAGCTTAATGTGGATAAGGTCCATTCAATCTGTAACAACTTTTGGAAGAGACTTAGAATCTGAGGACTGATCCTATAGTCCTAGCTTCAGGACTTTCACGGCCTTTTCGTTACCTGCCCCTATTGCTATAATCCAGTGAGGTAGAAATTGCTGGGTCTATTTTCCAATGCAGGAGCTACAGGGTAAGTGTCGCACAGTTGCTCAGTGACTACATTGCTGGTGCCCAGGTGTCCTACGTCCAAGGTCAGTGCCCGCACAGTGGCAGTGCTGAGCTCAGTCTGTTGAATGAATGAAAGCCAATGTGATCCCAACTACAGAGGGTGGCTGAGGACACTGAGCGTCACACTAACTCATTCAGGAGGCCAGGGCAGGCCACACATCATACACAGCTCTGCATGAACCCAGGTCAGAATTCAATCTGAATTCTCTCCATGGGGTGGATGTTTCCATGAGCAACTTTGTTCTGTTCAGATGAATCCTGAATTTGGGAGACATTCACTTTTCAGGAGAGAGACTAAACTTTAACAAGAAAGAAAAAAGAAGAAGAAGAAATGAAGCTAAGCCACGCCCATGGGCAGATGACAAGGTGCACTAGAAGGATCAATAACACAACCAGTTGTAACCAGTCGGTGACAAGCAGTGGGAACAGTCCAGCCTCACAGACAGTCTCCTTCCCAGAGTTCATCTGACAGCATTATGCCGCTGCTCAAAATGCTTCCAAAGGGATGTGGGTTTATTTTTTTCCTCTAGAGTTCTAAAAATATTCTGCAGGTTTCATCTCTGTGTGCATAGTGCTATTGTTACAAGCAGCATGGATTATCTATTGTAAAATGTTCCTCGGTCAGGCAGGAGTGGGGAGTGGGCGGTAATGCTTTGATAACTCCTTGGGGTTAAGCTGAACGGAAGCTTTCGTGTCACTGTCACCTGTGCTGCCACACTGCCTCTGCACTGAAGGTGGCCCCTGCAGCACTAACTGCTATTGCTGTCTGGGACCTGGTGACCTCCTGACCCCACCAATGGATTGAAGACAACTACAAGGGTTCCTTGGGGACAGATCTCCATCAGGCATCTACAGAACCCAAAGACATTGAGCAAATGACCTACTGCCAGCAAAACCACCATGCCTGGATAGCGTGGCAGACAGAGAGCTCAGCTTCTCTTAGCCTGTCTCCTATAGTAGCCAGGCAATGGAATCGAAGCAGCTACCATCCAGACGCTCTGGTCCTTCTATCCCAACAAGTTTATCTATCTTGAGGCAGCAAAACATGATGGCCAAGGCAAATGCAACCTACGTTTTTTTGGTTCCTTGAGAAAGGACAGAGCTCTTAAGACTAAATCCAGCTTCTTTGTATCAGCTTACCAAAAAGAAATAACCAAGCTATCCATAAAGCTCCCCATCTCTGAGAATAACAATTAGACCCCCATCTTCAGTGGTAATGGGTCCAGTCTGGCCAATGGGACCACTTGAGGCCCAAAAGAGGCCAAGGAGGAGCTTCCCTGTGGTCCTCGAGGTGCAACGTCTTGCCGACCACAGACTCTTCCAGAAATAAGCAACCTCCCCTGCAGCTTGAACCCTTGCATAAAACTCTAGTTTATCATGGGTGTTATGGACTGAAACTATGTCCATCTATGGAATGCGCCTGAAGAGTATGTTTGGGAATGTAGGGAGACATTTCATAGTGTTGTATCTGGGGCAATTCTCTGGCTCAAGACTGCAGGCCTTGAAATCCAGGCTGCGTGTCTTTTTAGTTCTATTACCTGGTCAAGCTTACTTAACTTTTTGCCCCTTACTCTCTTCCTCTGTGAAAATGGAATTAACTATAAGGTCTGTCCAGAGCCACCTTAGGAGAATTAGTTACATGCATGCATGTAAGCTGCCTAGGAAAGCATTTGCTGGGTAGGAAGGGCTGATGGTACAATGTTTCCTGATTCCCTGTCTGGGCTTCACTTTGAAGCCTGTTGCCTTTTCAGAAACAGGTTACCAAACTACCTCTGCCTATGAAATTTCCACAGCTCTCTGCTGCCCCCTGCTGACATACCATTGACACTATCAGCGTAACTGTCAGCTACAGTTACCACTACCCACTCAACATTGAATAATATACCCTAATCTATAACCAAGCTGACATACATATTGTCCCTCTAAAATCCCATGCTTTCTGGGTCACTAATCTACTAAACATATCCTTTCTCCCCTCACCTCCCCCTACCCAAGCCAGGCCCATCTGAAATACAAGGCATTTGCCTGGCCTCACTGTGCTCCTCCAAAACTCTAACCCTCCCAGAGCACATTGCTCATTCTATCACGTCTATTCTTCTCTTTGTGGTAGTACGTTGTGAACTCATCTCTGCCTTTAGATCAGAACTCTGCCTCCCCAGCAGCACAGGAATGACCACACACTAATTCCCTGTTCAAAGGCCTCCTGTCCAGTACTTGCAGAGTCAGTGATGGATGATTCATCAGCCCCAACCCCTGCAGTCACCTGGGCTCCTACTCAAGCCTCACTTCCTGAGGAAAGCTTCCTAGATGATCTGGGTTTTCTCAAAGCAACATCTTTGTATCATTCTAACACCAGCATGTACCATACCTTTCCATTTCCATTTTTACTTGTGCGTTTAATACTGGCCGTCCCTACAAGACTACAAGGCTTTACGACGGCCATGGTGCCTGCCTTTCTTTACCATCCTGTTCCCGGACACCGGGGTACTGCCACACATACATGAAGTTACACAATGAACTATTTGATGAAGCCAGAATAAACTAAGGAAGCCAGAATAAACAGAATCTGAGTCAAGATGTTAAGAGATATGTATTCAATGTATTCATTCTAATACTTTACATTTGCTCCATTTCAACCTTTCACATTTAAGACACTGAATTATAGCTAAGTAGGGATATAGATTACATAGATGGATAGATCGATGTTTAGACAGAGACAGACAGACAGACAGACATAGACAAAGAATAACCGTTTCCTAGAATGCGGTCAGAGTCTTCCTCTGATCTTTACCTTCAGTGCTCATGTCTGCTGTGGGCATCCAGACATAGGCCAAGCCTTCCTCCTTATACAGCTTCATCATAGTGTCTGGACTCATGGGTTCTGGGTAGCGGTTACAGCCGGAGGAGTTCTGCACGATATCCCATTCCGTCTGGAAATTCATGACAGCTGTAATCCCCAGTTCATGCTTCAGCTTGACGGTAACATGCTCCACTTGGCGAGGACAGCTTCCCAGCCAGATATTTGGCACAATTCTAACAAGAATACATGGGCCAACTATTAGCATTGTGGCTCTAACATGATGGCCAAGAAGTATTAAAATATAATTTGCCTTTCGGTCTGGCAGAGAGAAACTTGCATTTTATAGGGCTGTGAAGGACAGTGCTATTCTTATTGAAAGAAAAGGCATGTGGATGCTGCTGTTTTGAGGAAAACAAAGAATTCACTTAGCTAGGATGTCGGACATGGGTACCAGCAAACCTCATCAGACGGCACCAGTGCCCTTTGCCCCTCCAATCTCAGGCCACCCTCCACCCGGTATGCTGCAGGGAGCAAGATGTCTGATGTCACTTCTCAACAGTACGTAAACTTGTACAAATTTGTTCCAAAGAGAATAATCTGACACCTTTAAAAGTGCCTTTTTGTTCATTTTATCTTACCTCTAATCATCCTTTAATGTGAGTGACAGTTTAAGCAATTTTTAGTATCAGAATTTTTAAGGTAGGAAAAAAAGCTTGTTTAAGTAGGCTGTTTAGAGAATAAAAATTCTATTTAGGTACCTTTTATGTAAGACATACCAAAACACAAAGACATAAGAAAAGAATAAATGTTATGGCGATCTTGCAATTGAATTGTAAAAGACATTATAACTCACCAGAGAACCATTTTGTGAATAATTTACCACAGATTATGATTGACATGGAGGATGTCTGGTTTCTCTAGTAGAGATCATTTAGAAAGGTCAGAGAAGTCACTACCAAATGGACAGTGACAATCTACCCAGAGAAGGATTAAAAGCAGGGCTTAAAAATATATTTTAATTATCCCTAAGTAGTTCTACAAAGGATTTGCAATTCCATACGTCAGTCTCTGAGTGCAATGGCTATGGATTAATGTCACCCCTTTCGTGATTCTTCCCAGTCCCTGCCAACCCTATCCACCCCTCAATTTATCTAGCTTAATTTGCATATATACACAACTAATAGTATGACATTTGCCCACCCTTTCTAGCTTTGCATTCATGTCACATGAGGTACATTATAAAAACAGCTATTACCAGAATCTTTCTGAGACATATTCCTAACATGGGTCTTAAATAAGGACTGTGATTTCATGGATCATTGGTCTTTCTTGTTTCTCTAAGAAATTTGCCAGATTATTTATTCAGTCATATTTCAGACTCACAGCTTGGTAGTCTCTTTAAGCATGCAAGAAAATCTTCATAAATAGATCCTGATACCTTTCAAAAGCAGTCTGTTTGGAAAGAAGAGAACATGGAATTTCTCAGTGACACCACATGTACACATAAATTGAAGTCTCATCTTTCTCCACAAATAATTTCAAGACTGTAAATGACTCCTAGACAGAAAGTAAGAAATATGACAGAGTTTTGAGAGACTGTCTGTCCATGTGTTTAATGCACAGGGTCAGGCACCAGTGGCTCACACCTGTAATGCCAGCTACTCAGGAGGCTGAGATCTGAGGATCACAGTTTGAAGCCAGGATGGGCAGGAAAGTCTGTGAGACTCTTATCTCCAATAAGCTCTACTAGAAAAAGCTGGAAGTGGTGCTGTGGCTCAAGTGGTAGAGCACTAGCCTTGAGCAAAAGAAGCTCAGGGACAGAGTTCAGGCCCTGAGTTCAAACCGCAGGACTGGCAAAACAAAAACAAAATCTAAACATTAAAAAAGAAACACCTAAACATACTCGAGTCATGACAAGTATTTATTGTGGTTATACGCAAAAAAAAGAATAATTTGTAGGAAAAAATTGTACGCTTGAATTTTTTAACTATTTCTGCTGAGATTTAACCAAACTACATTTAAATAAAATCCATCCTAGTCATGTTACAAGTTAACTGAACACCAGGGGAAAGAAATGAATGGCTGCCAATTTGGAGTCTGCCTTCTCAGACTACATCTCAAAATCCATGTAATCCATTTGAGGGAGTGTGGGCCTGCACAGGGAGTCACGCCATTTGTTTAACCTTGGGGACTGGGAGCCTGTCCTACAGCAGCTACTGAAGTGAAAGGCATGAGCCACTGGCTCACATCAGCGGTCAGGCAGAGGAGGCCTCCCTGGCAATAATGAGGACACCAGGTAGAGTGAGAACCCACGTGCTGGAAAAAATCACCACAGGGGACTGATGGGAAGAACTGGCACAGAAGAGACAAGAGACACCAGGAGGCATATCCACTCCGTGGGCTCAACAGCAGAGAGCCCATCACTAATGGCCATGAGAAACTGCAGAATAACCTTTACCTAAAGGTAAGAATTATTACGTCCACAGGAGATATAAAAAGAGTAGCGAGAAACCCCAGATAATGGTGGCACAGATGTATGCACATTGGCTTTTATTTATGCAGTGCCCTCCTCCCTGGCAAACCAGCCCTACACCATTCTAAAAGCAACAAACAACAACAAAAACAAACATGAGGCTCTTTCAAAACCCAGCTAAGAACTTAAGGGGAAAACACAATGTGGTATTTTGTCAGTTAGATAACAGTGCTACATTTAAATTATTTACTATTTTGACTGTGGCTCAAGTGGTAGAGTGCTAGCCTTGAGCTGAAGAGCTGAGGGACAGTGCCCAGGTCCAGAGTTCAAGCCCCACGACCGGACCAAAAAAAAAATTATTATTTTGGGGGCAATTCAATGTGAAATTAAAATGTGGCCTGGCTACTAAATAATAAGTAAAATAAAAAGTCTATCAGTCCTGTACTTTGGACCTCATTAGTGACAAAGCAAGAGAAACATAAAAAAAAATCAACATATCATAAGCTCTAACTTTCATGAGCGCATACAGCCCCTTCTGCTCAAAGTTTGTCCTCTAGTATTCAGTATTAAATTATTAATGACAAATGTCTACTCCAAAAGGGCGCTTATAACAGGGGAAGCTAGTTCAGGCTGAATAACTGCTCCAAGACAAATTCCAGTTTAGAAAGTCATACTAATTAGCTCCTTTTTAAAACATCATTTTATTAGCATTTCACATGGATCACACAATATAGCATACATAGAGTGCATGGAGATTGCGTTAAATGACAATACTAGGGTTTTTTTTCACTATGTTACATAGCCGATAGCCAGATGAAGCAAACAATTTTGATCTAATGTCCTTTTTATTTTCTATCTTATTATATTCCATATGATTAAATCAATCACAAAAATATAATGAGATGATGTCCCCCAAAGTTTATATGATGAAGTCTTTACACCGTCTTCTCGGAGAGTGACCTTGTGTGGAGGCAGGGTCTCTGTATTAGTAACTAAGTTAATCTGAGATCCTCCATCCAACTCAATGCAGACGATGTTCTTGCAAGGCAACAGCTGGAAATAGACACCGAGGGAAGGCGATGTAAAGACACAGAAAGAACATGGTCACTGCTGCAAACCGGCCAAGGAGGCGGCCTGCAACAGATCTTTCTCTTGCCCCCTGCCCCATTATGAGAACTTTTAGACACACAGAAATGTAAAGCCGCACATCTCTCTCATGAGACCACTTATATGACGGGCCTTTGTTACAGCAGCCATAGTAGACTAACAAATGCCTGAACCTTCTGGTTTAAAATATATCATCCATCCCATCATCCAGATTCTTCTTCGTATATCGAGCTACAGGTGTATTTTCACAGGCATTTTTCACTAGTCAGCGTGATTGTGACAAACACTCCTACTGTTTGTGTATAGCACTCAAATGACTCCCTGGGACACAGTACACACCCACCACCCCGCTCCATCATCCTGCATCCTCTCCCCTGAACTCCTTCCACGTGGCAGTGAACACCACCACATCCTGGCTAAACCCTTCCCTTCAGCTTTCTGGCAACACCTCAGTTCTGAAGTAACTCGTTTTGATCCATGCAGTACAGTGTTGAGCTCCTCCACAGGGCCTTCAAAGACTAGACTCCAATGGAAAGTCACCTAAAATGTATCAGAGTACAGTCTCTAAAAGTCATAGCTAGGCTCATGCTTTCTTTGCCTTTTCTTTTTTCCTTTTTTGGTGCTGGAAGCACCTTATTTATATGCCTACTATTCTATCATGAACACACTTTCAATCCTTTAGCTTTTAGGTTGCTTTTGAGAGGTCTCACTAACTTTTGCCTGGGCTAGCCTTGGACCACAATCTTTATACCTCCTCCTCCCAAGTTGCTGGGACCACTGGTGTGCACTATGGTGCCCAGCATTATAACTTCTTAAGGCTCTTGAGTCAAAGACAGTTTGGCCTTCTCGCTCTAAAGCATTTGTTACCCTGGAATTCTATGATATGCCATATTACAAAGTACAGGGGCAAAATTACTCACACAGTTCACTTCTTAAAAGTCAACCACAAGGTTACACAAAGACTGAGATACATAGCTTTGCGGCTTCAGCTGGTTCCCTTGACATGAATTGAAACAAAGTGTTCCTCTAAAATAGCCTCTTGGTGTGTTCATTTTGTTTCCAGGGCTGAGCCTCCTTTGAAGGAGTAAAATGTCATCTTTGGAATTTTTCCACATAATGAACTTGAAAGGATTTATTTAAAATTAATCACTTGGCATAATAAATGGGAAACAACAGAAGATCAAAGAAGTAATAAAAATTAAACATGGGTAACTGTATTTGTTTTAAGATCATTCGGCCTGTTCAACAAATATGTAATGATGCCTGTTTGTCTGGTTTGGGGTTTTTTTTTGGCCACGCACTCAAAGCGCACTTTTATTTGGGTCTGCAGAGTCTGAGGGCAGGCAATAAATATCAATTTACCCAATTTATAAAGGACAAACTCAGGGATTCAAATAGACAGTCCTGGGAGAGCTGGACTTCAGATTAGACAGGAGAGGCTTTTCTGACGCAGTGGTACTACACCTGAGATCTGACATACAAAACTGGGTGACTGGGTCATGAGATATCATCCTCACAAACTGACACGTTCAGTTAAAAATCCCTTTGTACAACTACTTAATGACAATATAAATAAATCAAATAAATTTAATTGCATTTTAAAACAGAAAAAAAATGAAAAGAAAATTCAGCCCAGGAGCCAACAGCCAACACCTACTAAAATCCAGCTGACACAAATGCTATTTCACAGAGACAGTTTAACATACACTTGGTTTCTGTGTCTCTTCCAAATTACCTCGTTAGGTGGTTGTGCATATCTATTATCTGGTCTGTGACACTCTGTTTTTCCAGTTTATGGTCACATGCCTCTTGTCTCTCTGTGATCTCTACATGCCTTCTAAGTGTAAATGTTTCTCAGAGTCCCAAACTGGTCTCTCTTCAGTTGTTACATGCCTAGATGTCTCCTTAACATAACTGCTTAAACTGCCATCCATAAGGCAGGCAAATTCCAAATCTACTTTGCTCAGATCTCAACTGGGAATTCTCCTGTATCAACTGAACTCATCTGTGCCAACTTGTACTTTTCGCTTCCTACCCACAAACCTGATTCTTCTGAATTTTGCCCAGTCTCCATAAATGGTGCTACAAAGTGCCCAGTTATCTAAGCCAGGAAATTTTACTTGGATTCTCGCTCTTCCTTTCCCTCTCCCATTAACCTAGCCATGCAAGTCAATATCCTGCATTAATGTCAATTGCTTCCTGATTGCCATTACCATCGCCTTCCTTCAGATCCTCAGCACTCAAAAAGTGGTTTATACCAATAGCTTCTTAAGTGACCTCCCAGCCTGTCTTCCTTTCCTACATTACTGGAGTTGTCATTTCAAACAAATCACGGCCAGGAGCCAGTGGCTCAAGCCTGTAACCCTAAGCTACTTAGGAGGCTGAGATCTGAAAAGCATAGTTCAAAGCCAGCCCAGGCAGAAAAGTCCATGAGACTCTTTAATTCAATTAACCACCTAAAATCTGGAAGTGGAACTGTGGCTCAAGATAGTAGATTGCTAGCCTTGAGCACAAAAGCTCAGGGAAAGCTTCCAGGTCCTGAGTTCAAGCCCCACAACCAAGCCAACCCCCCCCAAAAAAAAAAAAAAAATATATATATATATATATATATATATATATATATATATATCCTGACACCCTGCTATCAATACGGAGGTGATTACCCATCATTTTCTACGACATCTCAATACTTTGACCTCATCCTTTAGAATATGACTCCCATGGAAATCTCTAATCCCACATCACCATGTGAGCAGAAAATTTAAGGGTAATGTGTTTACTTGTCTTGAAAAGTCCCATGCCTTCTCCTCTCCTGCTACTCTTCTTCTTGTGTTGCGTTTTCACTGTTCATATTCTGGTTAAGCTAACTTCATCTTCTTGATTCTCCAAAGGCCCTGAGCTCCTTCTTACATTCCCATGACAATTCATGCAAATAATCGCAGAGCTTTAGTGCAGACTCCTGTCTCTCTACCCTGAATGATCAGTCTTACGGAAAGCTTCCTGCTCCACAGTGAGCACCTGAAAACTAGAGTGATGTTACTCATCGCCATATCCTTAGAACTTAACATCAGGGGTTTCCGGTCAGGGTCTGGGCGAAGGCGCGGTTGGCATCATGTCCGGCCGCGAAGGTGGCAAGAAGAAGCCCCTGAAGCAGCCCAAGAAGCAGGCCAAGGAGATGGATGAGGAAGACAAGGCCTTCAAGCAGAAACAGAAAGAGGAGCAGAAGAAACTCGAGGAGCTGAAAGCGAAGGCCTCAGGGAAATAAATCTGGCAAAAAGTTCCTTGTCCCTGAGATGATGGTGACCCTTGATTCCATTCCCATTCAACATCTGGATTTCCTGTCGTAACATTTCTGCCACCTATAGGTAGAATGAAGTTTTGTCTAGGACTCTGAACATTAAGAACAACCTTTAAAAAAAAAAATCCTACAGTGGCTCAGTCTGTAGTTTGTCAGCCATTGCTGAGCCATTGCTACCTCAGCTGTAAATTTCAAGTAACCCAGCCTGGGTTCCTGCCAGAGTCTGCTCTTTGTTCTACTCTTGCATTCTGTATCATCTTGAAAGTAAACCAACTCATTTAAAAGGCTAAAAAAAAAGAAAAAGAAATAGAACTTAACATCAGCCTCATCGCAACCATTAAAAGCAATAGAT
The DNA here is from genome assembly GCF_019054845.1 of Dipodomys spectabilis. Classification (NCBI taxonomy): domain Eukaryota; kingdom Metazoa; phylum Chordata; class Mammalia; order Rodentia; family Heteromyidae; genus Dipodomys; species Dipodomys spectabilis. The sequence continues at coordinate 29,204,887 of NW_024870678.1, forward strand.
GGTTGAAAGAACAAATGAAGGAATGAAGTACCATCTGTAGATATGGCTTTACTAGCCAAAGACATTTTAGCTGGTTCATTCAACCACCACTAACTAAACAGCCTTTCCATGACTTTTGCAAACTGTGATGACATTTTCAACAGTGTTATCCCAAGGATATATGCAATAAGTTATTGGTTGAATTTAGCTCAAAAATAATACTTTTCTCTACAGGCAAACACAAAAGCTTTTTTTAGTAAGAATATAGAACTATGTACCTCAGTGTGTTTCTTTTTTTTTCCTTAACTGCCAGAAAGCTTAAATTTAGTGTTTAATAGTACTAATTAGACTGTCTCAAATCCTTTATAATTTTTATTCTATTTGTTCTCATGGACAGTCTGTTTCCTATCCTAAATGCTTCTATGTATTTGATAGCTTTTCTAAAACCTCCTAAGGTACCTCAGCGCAGTAGGTAGCACTTCAGTCTCATAAAAACCTCCTATTATAAATAATTGTATATTTGTAAGCTGGTGGAGAATGGTGGTAAAGTCTTCAAACTACTTACTTCTTCCACCTTCATGGTCTCCATCAAGACAGCCACATAAACACAGAGACAGGCCTCTATTTGAGCCGTCCAGTTTCATTACATTTCAGAATCCTTGAATCTTGGTCAGTTTGATTCTGCAGCTATGCACATCTATTCAAAGATCTCACTGACACAAACTAAACTGAATATTGTAACAGGCAGTACAATTCATCTGCAATAATTATATATATATATATTACCTATTATGTATTACCACCTATCATGCTAAATATTATAACCCATGCACAATAAGGCTGTTTCATTTCCTGCTATGCACTTTATATGTTAGCTATTAATCCAAGTGGACACGCTTATAGACAAAACCAAGTGAAATTCTAGAGTATGCTTAAAACCATGGACAACATTAGAATTCCTTGGAGATTTCATGGAAATATTTCTGTCCAATCCTCAGTGAATTCAGGATCTCTGCAGTGGTGGGAGTGTCTTCAAGGATCATTATTCTAAGTCTTCCTAATGATTCTAATGGACATTGAGGCTTAGCAATCACTAGGGTGAAGTGGGGGAGAAGGGTCAAGCTTAGCAATACTGGAGCCATGGAAAGGGGTCAAGCTGGAGATAAAAAATTTGTCATCTTTGCAGTTGGCCTAACCAAACAGAACCAAGAAGATACAAACCAATGAAATAGACATATAACACGTAATAAGACTGAAGCAGTATAAAGAGTCTTCCAACAAAGAAAAGCCAAGGATTCAATGGATTCACTGCTGAAATTTGTTGGACCTTTAAAGAAAAAAATAACATCACTACTCCTCCAATGTGTTCATACAATAGAAATGGAAGTAACACTATCAACTTCATTCTATGAAGCCATCACTACCCTCATTCCCAAATCAGAAAAGGACATAACTTATAAAAAAAAAAAAAATTATAGGCCAATATCTCTTGTGAACATAGATACAAAAGTTCTTAATAAAAATACTTTCAAACCAAATTTCAATAATATTTTCAAAAATATCATACACCATGATCAAGTTGGCATCACACCAGGGATTCAACGAGAGTTCAATACACAATCAATAGATATAAACAGATGAGGGACAAAAGCCACATCATCTCGGCACATAATAAGCTTTAGACAAAATTCAACACTCAAAAAATCCCAGAAGAAAAGGAATAGAAGGAATGTGCCCCAATATAACAAAGGCTATATGGGACAATCCTATAGGCAACATCATGCTAACAAGGAAACCATGAAATCATATTCACAAGAAATAATGCAGGGGTGTACATGCTTCTCACCTTTATTCAATATAGTACCAGAACTCCTGGCCAGGACAATAAGAAAAAGAAATAAGAGGGATTCAAATAGAGAAGGAAGAAGTAGACTTATCCCTATTAGCAGGAGATATGATCTTATATTTAAATACCCCAAAATAACACAAAGATCTCTGATATCTGATAAACTCAGCTGTGTAGGAGGATATAAAATCAGTGTTAAAAAATCTATAGTTTTGCCAGGTATCAGTGGCTCATGCCTGTAATCCTAGATACTCAGGAGGCTGAGATCTGAGGATCACAGTTCAAAGCTAGCCCAAGCAGGAAAGTCCATGAGACTCTTATCTCCAATTAACCACCAAAAAGCAGAAGTGGAGCTGTGGCTCAAAGTAGTTGAACACTAGCCTTGAGCCAAAGGAGCTCAGGGACAATGCCCAAGTCCTGAGTTCAAGCCCCATGATGGACAAAAAAAAAAAATCTACAGTTTATCTATAACAAAAAGGAACAGGATAAGAAAGAAACCAGTAAACCAGAGGGTAGTTCCACTGACAATAGTATTCAAAGAAAAAACTAGATTAAAAAAATGGAGATACTAGAAGACAGAAAGACCTCTCATATGCATGAAGTGGCAGAATTAATATCATGAATATGCCTCATTTAAGAGTATTATGTAACTAATCCTACAAGAACAGCATAAGGGTAACCTCACATGGGTAAACTTGTTCCAATACACATTCGGCTGCAGGGTGACCAGCCTCTGTGGAGCACACCTCAGGAAACACAAGACTGGTAAAGCCCTTTAAACCCCAGTGTAACTTGAGTCATCTCTCTACCTTCAAAGGGCTGGAAAAATATAGTCCATAGTTGAAAACCACCTTGTCCCATGTTTTGCAAATAAAGTTTTACTCAAAATAGCCATATTTAATTGCCTACCCATTGCTTTTATCTTATTCTCCACAATTGTAGCAGATTTGAATCATCAAGACAGAAACTATATAACCCACAAAGGTTAAAATGTATCTTGAAAAAAACGCCGGTCTCTGCTTTACAGGCATAATGAATTGGGAAGCCTGCAGCTCAACTTCAGACTCACTGAATCATCAAGGAAAATTTTGTTCTAGCAATGAGTACTTCTATACCTATTTGTCTGTAAGGAGAAAGGCAAGATTCACATATCTAGCTAGCTGGATGGATAGATAGATAGATAGATAGATGGATGGATGGATGGATGGATGGATGGATGGATGGATGGATGGATGGATGGATGTAGACAAAGAGAGAGGAAGAGTACAAAGACAGCAAATGGCCATAGGCGTGGTGGCAGAGACAAACAATGAGGATTATCACAAAAGCTCCTGTGATGGAGAAGAAGCAAACTGTAAACAGAAGATGATTGATGGTTCTAACCTTCAAGTTAGATGCTTTCATGTGATGGGCACTTTTTCACACTGCCTCTCCAATAGTCTATACAAATATCTTTTTCTTTCCTTTATAATTACTACTATTAATCAAGTATAGACCTAGAAAATATGCTCTGGTTATCTGATTCTCGTAAGTCAGGTCTTCTCATCTTCACTCTATAGGTGAATAAGCCAAGTCATATCAAGTTTAAGCAAACTCTCCATGCCTTCTCCATGGTTGAGCTTGTTGTCAAACTTCATTTGCTCAGTTTCAATTTTTTTTTTCTCCTACTAATAGCCTATTGATTCTCTACAAGCTCAGCTCTTGGATAGGGGTAAAAGAAAATTTAAAGACAGGTGAGGCAAAATAAAGTAAGGAATCTGCCAGAATCTGGCATAGATAGAAACTCCCATAACATTTATCTTAGGGGCTGAATTTGATATGAGTAGAAACACAGGAAGCTACTGAAGAATAAAGAATAACCGCATTGTCTGAAAATGGCAGCTGCAAACCTTCTCTCTTGTGTTCCATCTAGTCAGCTTCTCTCAGCCAAATGTACAAGAAATATAATTTGGTGTTTAGAAAATATGCTTAATTTACCACCAAAGCCATACAATTTTTCTTGAAGAAGTGAATCCTGCATCAGCGTTTTAAAATGATGGTGATTAAGATGACTACAATACACTTCCACTGTTCCTTTCCTTCCATTATTTGCGGCACCCTGACGGCAGGTAATTATGCTTTGGTGGACTTTCCTTAGATGTAATTTGGACCACTTATCTGAGATGCTCAGAAGGGAGCTGACTAAAGAGAAACCTGCTTCGACCAATGCAAAGGATGCTGCTTCTCCTGAGAGCCTCTTCCTCTCCTGGCAACACACAACTGTTCTGCAACCTGAAGCAGGGAGTGCTGTGCTCATGAATTGCCTTCTCTAGACAGTGCTTCATTTAAAAGAAAGCAAGATTTGTATGACATATGACTTCATATTTACAAAAGGAAGGTCACGAGTGTGAAATAACCAAGGAAAGAAAACAGATTTAGGGACATATGTGCCTACAGACAGACAAACACATCTACAAATTCCCTCAGCTACTCAGCTACTTGAACAACTCATAATTTGCAATTGTGCTATTTCATAAAATAGGTCAAAAGGGACTTCAAGAAGTGCATGTCTGTTTGCCACACATAGAAATTCTGTGCATGGCCGGGCGCTGGTGGCTCACGCCTGTAATCCTAGCTACTCAGGAGGCTGAGATCTGAGGATCGCGGTTCAAAGCCAGCCCGGGCAGGAGAGACCGTGAGACTCCTATCTCCAATAAAACCACCAGAAAACCGGAAGTGGCGCTGTAGCTCAAGTGGTAGAGAGCTTGCCTTGAGCTGAAGAGCTGAGGGACAGCACCCAGGCCCAGAGTTCAAGCCCCACGACCGACAAAAAAAAAAGAAATTCTGTGCATGGAAATTCTCTGCAGCCTCTTCTCTTTGGCATGGTACTCACTGTGGCTCATAAAAAGAGGATGGTCCCAGGGCTTTATTAAAACACTAAATTACTCTATTTCTGACTAGGTCCTGGGACGCTTCAACTACATTTTTATGAGACTTTTATTCCTTTTATAATCTAAGACAGTGCAGCTATTACCTGGCTTTTTTTTACGGTATCCTAACAAACATCAGGACGCATTTTGGCAAATACAGCCATTTGGCTTCACTGCATTCTTGAGATAAGTGTAAGTGAGAAGAATACCAAAGATGTGAGTGCACAACTCAGGGAAATCCACTGCAAATCAGGTGATGAACTGAAAGGAGGATTTGCTTTCCTTTGACTACACTTTGCTACCTTCTTTTGTTTTCCATGAATGGGAATCCAATTTCCTGGTGGAAAATATTGAGGGAAAACAGGGTAACATGTTCTTCTGATTATTCATCTTTCAAATACATTAGGATTTTTGCAACCTATCTTTTTTTGAAGTATTTACAAGAAAGAGTATATGTACTGTAAAACATGAGTGCTTTACAGGTATACCAGAGTATACTGTTCAGTAAGTTTTTAAAAATTGGGTATGTTCATATATCCGACCAGTGGCAGAATACAGAATACAGAACTCACACCTCTTTTCAATTTTTACCAACAAGAAGTCACTTTGTCTAGCTTCCTGGATACATAAACTTCCATGACCTTGCTTTATCTACAAACTGAAACAGAAGTACTGAGCCTGAAGTCATCTCTATATTGTCATGCAACTCTGAAAGAATAAAGTCTAGACTTTTCATCTGGTGTATTATCACCGGACTTCCTCCTAGCCAGTGGAGAGAAAAATTCCATAGGACAAGCCGATCTCTTTTGCACATTAAAGGAACTTGTGACTGCTTTCAATATAAGGATTAGAGGATATTCTCCTTCAAAGTCTTTATACAAAACCTTTGATATTGTTCCTTATGACCTTTAGCAGCTCACCATCTAGGAAAGAAAATTAAACACAGAAAAAGGATGTTAAGACAATAGATAAATTATAATCAAACCTTCAACTAATTGTCTCTGCTCAGATCACAGTTCTCAGCTGCTATTGGTTTTATGTTAATAAGAATTCTTCAGAGAAAAAAAATGAAGTGTGTGTGTGTGAATTAGAGAAAGTGACTTAGTTCAGGAACTGGCTTAACTACTTACAGAAGCTAACAAGTCCCATTTGCAGGGTGAATCTTTAGTAGGCTAAAGACTAAGAGCCCACAACACAGTTCAAATCCAAAGCAATCTGTTAGCAGAATGCCCTCTTCTTCCAGAAAAGGTCATCTTTCCCCAAGATCCACTCACACTAGGGATGCTAATCTGTTTAACTCAAAGTCAACTGTTTCATGTGCCAGTCTTACCTAAAGGTTCTGCTATGACTTGAATATGGATTAAAACTTTGGAGGCGTGGCCCCCAGTGCAACAATGTACAAGAAATAGAAGCCAAAAGATGGAGGAGGCTCTTACATCAAGGGGAGTGCTGCCCTGGGAAAGGATTAAGACACTTCTCAGGAAACACACTTTCAGTCCTTTTAAGAAAGGTGTTCTGGAAGCTGGAGCCTGGTCTCACTCAGTCTCTGGCTTCTTGTGCTGAAATGTGATCCCTTCCTACAGTCTATACCCCACCACTGTACCCACCATCCGGAGATGCAGCCAGGTACAAGCCCTCAAGCAGAGCCTTGCCTCTGTCCTGACTTTCAGCCCCTAAGACTCTGAGCTATACAGGTGTTTATTCTTTATACAGTTAACTGATCTTGGGTATTCCATTATGGTAGTGAAAAGCTAGCTCGGATACCTTCAAAGAAAGATTTAGAAAAATATTTGATTAGATATCCAATGGCTTAGCTACTAACATAAAATTTGGGGAGGGGAAGGGAAAAAAACAAAATGGTTAAATAGGGATACAGGTTGACCCACTGTAACAATGAGATATACAAGACACTGTACACTGAACTTTACAACTTCAGGTGCTAGGGACTGGGGGCCGTGGTGCGGGCAGGAGGGAGGGGGGAGGGGGGAGGGAGGAGTTCGGGAGGTGAGAAGGAAAGGGATGGTAGGGGGAAAAAAGGAGGGGGTAACAATGCTCAATAGGAAATGGACTCATTACCTTACCCATGTAACTGTAACCCCTCTGTACAGTATCTTTACAATAAAAATATATTAAAAAAAATTAACCATCAAAAGTATGTATCACATGCTTTCTCTTAGGAGTTCTGATCTTTTCTTCACTTGATAGATTGATTTATTGCTAATTAAATTAGCAGGGATTCATGCTAGTTAATAAGCTCCTAGGGCAGGGAGATTGTCAATAGAGCAATATATTTTTATACAAATGTCAATAAAGTACCATATTCTGCACAGTGTGCAATCTTAACATTGTGTCAAAGCACAAATGACAGAAAGTCATTTTAGGACCACAGAGCAGGATTAATAATAATAATATAATAACAATAATCTAACCTATGTTACTGAACATTTTCTTGATTTCAGGAAATACAAAGGGATTTTGATCTGCTCTATTCATAGTCCAACAGGAATTCCCAGGTGTCTACAGACCTTTATAAACTGGAATTCTAACTCATTTTTTTTATTTCTGCAGTATTGGTAGACATAAATAATTTGCTCATGGACAACACCTCCTGCCTATCTATATAAAATAAACCACAAATTTTGCTTGTACAGAGAATTTGCTACCTGGCTACTGATTTCCTAATATTAAGTATTTATAACAAGTATTATAGTCTAAATAATTTATCAAAATGACAAAGTAATATATCACTTATAATAACAAAAGTACATAGAGTGTAACAATAAAAATAGATATTTAAAAGGAACACAGAAAAATCCCACCTAATACAATAAAAACTGTCTTGTTTCCATATGAAGGAGCTGTGTAATAAAAGATAGCTATGGTCTCTAAAGCAAAAGCATGCTCATATTTCAAAGTTTTTAGTTAGTAAAAATAAGAAACATCCTATGTGTCTTGCAATTTATCAGAAAAAATGAGCTTATACAACAGAGAGATGGTATCTAGATTGTTAAATAAAAGGAAAGTTTAAATAGGTGGCATAAATAGGACTGAATATTTTATAACACTAAATATTAACAGGCTAGATTTACCCAGCAATAAACAAAAAATGACTCTCTTAATCATTGAAAAGGCAAAAGTGAATGTGGTAAACATAAAATCGTACTAAAAGTAAACTTGTTTGGAAATGTGCAAAATAAATTTAAAAGTAATTTTTATCATTTTCTTTTATTCAACATGAATACACCAAGGCTTAAGATTCTGGTTGTTGTTTTAAGGTAGGGTCTCACTATGTAATTCAGACTGGTGTTAAATGCTTCATCCTTCTTGCTCACTCTCACAAGTGCTAGGATTATCACTGGGGGCTACTGTGTCCAGCCAAGGCTTAAGATTTTAATAGCATGCAAGGTTGAATTCAATGCAAAAATGAGAACTTTTGGCTATTTGAGAACTTTTGGCTATTCCACAGCATTGAACCCCCTGAATGGACAATAAAATTACATTTTACAATCAATTAAATGATTGAATATGCTGATAAAATTCTTACTGACACGTTCAAATTTTTATCCAGTGGCAGGAAAAGGACTTCCCTAATGAGTTCTAGAGCAACTTAGTTGCTAATTTACAATACTCTTTATGGTGATCATCAAACATGTCTTAGAAACTTATGTGTAATAATGTTTTGCCTCATTTAATCCTGGCAATAAAACCACACAAGATAAGCTTTCAAGGGTAAGGAGTAGACAAATGAAGAGGAGAATGTATATCCTAAAGGATATGTATATCCTAAGGGATATTATCATAAGAAGCTGAAGGAAAGGGTTGGTAGGAGAAGGATGAATGACAATTTTGAAAGGGGAGATCAAAATATATTATATTCATAAACTGCTTTATTAAATAGCAACTCCTTTGTACAATTAAATAATAAAAATAAAAATGGTAAAATGATAGTCATTGTTATTCACTAATAGGCAACATAGCAGTTAACTAACCCCCAACGCCACCAATACATAGTATAAAGTTAGGGTTCAAATCCCTGACAGTCCAACTCGGAGAACAGGATTTTAATAACTCTATAATATAAGCAGAAATTAATTTAAAACCTTAATAAAAAAAAAAAAAACCTCACTTGAAGCACAGGCATGCCAGTACTGTGGGGGTTTTCAGACATTATGCTCTGGCACTAAAGTTACCTTAACCCCCCCATTTACTGGTGGACATGCTACTTTTGCGAGTCTGTCGATTCTGGTCAGGATTGGCTCAGGGTATCAATTACCTCGAATTGGTCCTATAAAGTAAATGTGCCAAAGTTCCCCAAGATCATCCCCACATTTAAATTTGAGTGCCTGTGTCCCTCTTGAAATTCACATTTTGAAATCCTAATCTCCAAAGTTTTAGCATTTGAGGTAGAATCCTTGAGAGTCCTAAGAGCAGAAGCCTGGTAAGTGGGATTAGTGCCTTAGATGAGCAGCCAGAAAAAGTTCCCTTGCCACTTCGACCATGCGATGCTGTGGCCAGACAGTGCCATCTGCGAACTAAAAGGGAGGCCCAACCCCGCTGATACCTTCACCATGCAACTCCCCAACTGCAGAACTATGAAATAAATCTCTGCTGTTTGCAAGCGAGACAGTTTACAGAAGCTCATCAGAGTTTCCCAAGGAGACTGACATTCAAACTCTGTAATCTGCTCCATCTCACCAGAGCCACTTGTACTCGCAGCTGAGATGTATTATAATGAAAAGATACAAAGGAGACCCAGCAAAGGACAACGATCCGGGGGTGGGGGGGGGGGGGGAGCAGGCACAAGCTTCCAATAGTCAGAGGAAACCCAACTGTGCCGGATGTGCTTAGCTCCCCCTACCCCCCACGCCCATAACAAGTTGAGTCCACACAAGGAAGTGCTGCTACAAGGACGCCCATTGGAGAGACTAATTGCCAATCATTTCTACTGGGAGCTGGTGGGTTGGTCCCCTCTTCCTAGCATGGGCCCAAATTCTGGGCTCCCAGAAAGGTAAGTTTTCATAAACACACTTTTTGCACAGTTCAGGCACAGTGAGTCACCTTTATTTCAGGAAAACTGTTTTTCTGTTTTTATTAATGTTAATTGCACATAACATTGATATTAATTGCACATAAATGTTTACCAGCTAAATCCCAGAAACCAGCAAAAGACCAGAGTTGTATGCATCCTTCTCTAAGAATAGTTCCAGGCCTGTTACATGTATAGTGAACATAAAGCTACCTCCAACGGTTGTGGATCACTCTATAATAATAATGGACAATTCTCTACTTCTAACATTTCTTGGTTTAGATTCTTTGTTTTCCTCCACTCAAAACTACCCACTCCATCCACGAGTTCTCACTGGAAACATCACCTTGTTTGGTTTCCTCTGACAAAGCATAGTCAGACTCCAGCAGTCTGGACAATCTAAAGAGGAGAAGGTAACATCTCTGATGGTAACCAAGTTACAACTGTGTAGCAACTGGGTTTTCATCTCCTCTTCCCAGTGCTCGGACCCCACGTGACACCTACCTGAAAGTTGCAAAAGCCTTGAACAAAAGTTCTGGATTGGAAAAGAATAATGAGCCACTAAATTTCACAAAATTCACCATGCAACCTACACATCTGAGCATCCGTTACGTAAAAAGCAGTGAGGAGATACAAAGATTGAAATCAGACATCGCTCTGAGTTAGGAAGTAGTCTTTTTGCCAATTTGGGAGGTTTCAAGGAGTAACTTTCACACCAAGCAGGTGAAGTGAAGGTAAGGCTGAGAACACATCAGTGAATTGACAGGGAGAGTAACATTACAGAGGGACATGGTCAGTATTTAGGACATCCTGACATATGATGAGAAGATGTTTATTATAAATATTAAAAATATATGCTATAATATGCAAAATATAGATTATGAATCTATTATTAATATAGCATATTATTTATGTAATAATATATATGTAGTATATAGTAACATACACTATAGTTCTATATAGAACATAGACAATATATTTACATATAAATAATTTAACATAATTATAATATATATTTTATATTTTTTTATATAAAAATATGTATTTTATATAATGTATACAATGCATCTTAGTATATGTAATACATAATATAGTGAATATTAGCATACACTATAGTTATATATAAATATAACTATATTGTAAGTATAATAAATTTAAAATGAATTGCATATAAATATATTATTCATAAAAATATAAGTATAGTATAAATAAATGTATATACTTATATGTGTATAAATGTATATATTAATATACATGATGTGTTATATAAATATGTTATATATTCATATATAGTATATAATATGTAACATATGATAATATTTTATATATCATATATTTATGTACATAAAAATACTATAGTTGTATATTATATATTTATAATATGTAATAGTATAAACAACTATATAGTTATAAATATGTACACATATAAAATACTATAAATGTACATATTTATAAATATTCCCATAGCCTTTTTATGTGCTTTTCCTCAAAATGTCATACACCATATTTGAAGCTTCCAGTCACCTCTGATCTACAAGGCCCTTTTGAATGTCTTTGATGGTCAGGCTGCATGAAATTTGCCCAAAGATTGTGAGGGCCAAGTATGGTGGTTCATGCCTAAAAGCCACTCAGGAGGCAGAGATCAAGTGAATTGTTGTTAGAGGCCAGTCCAGGCAAAAAGATAGGGTGCCCCATCTCAACCAATGAAAAGGTAGACATGTTGAAAGTACTGGACACTCCAGCAATGAGGAAGTATAAACAGGAAGATGGCAGTCCAGTTCAGCCTCCGCCTAAAGGTAAGACCCTGTCTCAAACGTAACCAAGACAAATCAGCTGAGGCAAGCTGCAGTGGTACAGTGCCTGCTTATAACTCACAAGGCCCTGAATGCCACAACGAAAGGGGGGTTCAGAATTCAATATTGTTTTGCTAAAGGTAAAACACTCTCTTGGCCCTTATGCTTATTAGACAATTCTGTTATTATTTGTTGTTGTTGTATTTACTTTGTCTTTCTGGCCTTTGCCTTCTTTCATTTCTATCCTTCACTTCGCTCCTTCTTCCCTGCTAGTCTCTCACGCATTTGGTCCCATAGTAACAACGGCTCTGACTTTCAGGTTACATGGCATTTTATAATCATTGGTTTGAGCAGCCGGGTCCTGAGGCTATTGCAGAACAGAATGTTCTGAGAAGTGTAGGAACAGAGGATGGCTTTTTTGTTGAGATGTTCAAGTTCATGTTCAGGACCAGTGTCATGGTCTATCAGGAGAGCGTCAGTCCACTCTCATCATAGCAAAGACGGATAGCCTGTGTCCTGGGGACACACTGTATTCAGGCACAGAGCACGCAGGTGCTAAGTCTCTGGACTGCTCTTCTGTCTTGTCCTAAATGGATTCCCATCAGCTGAGTAGATCATAATACTACATTCACTTTACCTAGGATCTGGAATAAAACTTGATTTCTGAAAGTTTTCTTAGTACACAAACTACCTTTACAATGTCTATAGTTGCTATTTGGCTGTTCCCTCAAAAGGTATTTGCATTAACAGGAAAGCCCAAGACAAATATCTTTAAATAAGAAATTTATCTATCAATAAGACAAAATAGTTTAAGCCAATGTTGGATAGCAAATACTTTCTGCATCTATCCAAGCATGCAGTTATATTTTACCCTCTCCTTACTTTGCATTTTAATTATAGATATGTTCCATTCAATGGCTGACCTGTTCTGCACTCTATAGCATTATTTAAATTTATGGGCTTCTTATTTTTAATGAGGACCCATCATTTGAGTTCAGCATTTACAATACAGTAGATGATTTCTGCTTCTCAAGTCATTATTTCTTCTTGTCATAACTATTACTAGAACTCAGCAACATTTCCAAAGTTACTTGTGCTCACTTTTATTTCTAAAAGCAAAAATCCAAGCAGATGTCTTTCGTATTCCTTTAATTTAAAAATACAACCAAAAAGTCTTATTTCAGTTTGCTTTGGTAATGGCATATTTCACTGAATTTCAGATGAATGTTATGCTGTTTTCATTAAAATTCAATTCATCATTAAGCAATAAGAACATCTACTCTAGGATGACACATGCCTCAATAGTCTATTTTACAAACCTAAGTATGTAGAAAAATATACTTTGCCTTCATAAGTGAAAGTAGTGAAAAGCCATAACAGCTTTCTAATTTCAAAATCCAAAAGTGGCTTTGATGTTTAATTAAACTGCTACCAACTGAGTTTCTTAAATTATTATTTTAATTGTACAAATTTATGGGGTATGATATGGTAATTTGATACATGCATACACTGTGCAGTAATCCAATCAGGAGAGTTCCTTCCTTCTCCTTAAAATATTTAAAATGTTTTAACACAAAATAATCACACATATTGACAGAGTACAGTATGATTTCATACTCATGCACAATAAACACTGGTAAAACCAGGGTAACTGACATGTCTGTTCTCTTGTTATTACTTTGTGTTTAGAGCCTTTGCACACCTAGTTTTTGCTAAAATGCATCATAGGTTATCATAAACTCTAGACACACACACACACACACACACACACACACACACACACACACACACACGTGCATATGTCACCCACCCTATTCTGTAGAAGACTAGAACTTACTCCTTCCTATGACTGTGTTGGCTACTTATTACCTAACCTCCTTCTAACTCTCTGTCATCATGATATATCTTACAAATGGCCTTTCTCTCTTTTTTTAACACCTCCGTATGAGAGAGAACCTGTGGGATTTGTTTTTCTGCATCTGGCTGTTTTACCTCCTGTAACAAGCTCTGCTTTCATCTGTTTGGCTGAGAGGATACCATTCTTTTTATGGCTACGCAATATTCCCCAGCTGAGGCTCAAAACATAACGTCAGCAACACTGCACCCGAACCAATGGCAAATTTAGGGGCACTTGTTGGTCTGGCAAATGGATTAGACACCTTTGTATCATTTTTAATCTCCATTATCCTATTTTGTTTAGAAATATTTGTTTCCAGGTTTAGATGTTCAGTAAATAGCAAGTACCATCAAATCCATTGTTTGGTTCATAAAGCCACAAATCATGTTTTACACCTCTCTTCTTCATAATTTGTTTCCACTCAATCAGTCAGGCTAAAATCAAACAGGAATAAGTCAGAAAGATGTGTTCACCGAGAATACTAATTCCTTAATATTTTGAAGTTGCATATTCTTTCACTCCCAGTGCTCATATTCTATTAATTATAGCTCTAACCAAAGCAATAAATTTTCATACACATGAGAATATATTTCCTTGCCTATGGCATAAATATTGCATGTTCTATAGTAAATAATATTTAAGTGATAATTGAAATGTTGGCAATTTAATTTTGAATTTCAAAGTATCAAAGGATGAATAACATTCATATTTACTAAATAAACTTTAAATTCTATGAACTTTGAAAGTGCAAAAAGTAAAACAAGAGTTGGTAGGTGAAAGTAAATGTCAAAAAATATGGAGACCCAAAAATCCCAATCTTAGAAAATAGGAAATTTCAAGATAAGACACTGTCAAAAATTGATGGATCACAAAATAGAGTTTTTATGAAAGTAAGTCATAATAGCAGTTTTTGTTACATCCGTTAGAGATTAGAGAAGAGAGAGAGGACAAATACAGAGCTGAATTTCTCACAGGCAATACAGGACAATCAATAGCTATTTTATACCAATACATTAATAAATGAATTATAAACATCTCATTTCAGACTCCAGAAAAACTAAGCATAAAGTCATTAACTATAATCACATCTGATGAGTAGGAATGAAGGAAAAGTATCATAAGCTCTGCTTTTCATCTAGCTTTCTCTTCAGTATTTTTATTATCGCATATATTGCTAGTTAATACTTAAACAAATATGTTAAAACATTAATAAATAATAAAGGAAATGACCACACCCAAACCTCACGGTTTGTTTTCCACACAGTTATTTGAATACATTTTTATAAGGATACACCACTTCTCATTGATCTGTTGGTCAGTATGATGCAACTGCTCATCTAGGATATTTTTAGTGCATTTTTATTTTTAACTCACAATATCTAAATAAATGGGTGGTTACTAACCTGACAAAATGCACTGATAAGAACATATGTATCTAATATAAGGATTCTCCTTTTTTTAAAAAAAGCATCTTTCATATATAGAACCAAAAGAGCTTATACTCTGACTCACTGTCTTTTTCTCCTCAAAGCACTGAAGGTCTGTAGACTGTCCCCCCCCCCCCCCAAAGAAGCCACTGCCATGTTCAACACAGTAAATATTCCCATTGTCACTTCCAGTTCTACTTTTAACTTATCAACATGGCGCTATTTTTACCTTGAATAGTGCATGGCATGGTGGCCTGCGATATTAAAATAGAAATCTGTTGTGTGTTTCATCTCATTGGTATGACCCGTGGCTTCAATCCAGTGTCCTATTGGGAGACAATAAACACCATCCACCACGTTGTTTTCATTGTAAATACAGCAACGGTCATGATGAGGCCCATTGCCTGGGAAAAGAAGAAATGACAATAGAGCAATTAGATGAACGCTCTGCGCCAACAACCTTTGAGTGGCTGATTCGAAATTAATAGCCAGATGAAAGTAAACACAGAACCACTTAACCTACACATTTCCATATAAACACATCAAGTGAGAAAACAGTAGGAAGTTGCAAACTGTCACTTATGAAAATCAAGAGGATTCTGTGCTTCCTTTGAGTACAAAAGTCTAAAAAAAAATTATTAACTCCTTCAGAATCTCATGGTACTGCTCTGTGCCTTAAAAGGCCAGCAGGTAAAACGGGTTATTATCACTTATAAATAAGGAAACTAAGTGTTTACTAGCTTGTCCAAGATCACCAAATGACTAAGCACAGAGTGGGTAGTAAGTTGATTTCCCTAGACCCTTACGTTTCAAGCACCTAGTAGTTTCATGCTACTCTCTGCCTAGATCACATATATAAAAACATGGTATCTTCCTCCCAGGACTAGGAGATAGAGACAAAAGAATATATCTCTAAAACATTATTTACCTATTTTTCAATTCTGTCTAATACCAACCCCATTAGATGCTTTGCTCTGAATGTTCAAATCATAGCTCCTGCCCCACCCCAGAAATGTCTTATGCTGAAATCCAAACCCCTAAGGCAATAGCACTGGGAAGTAGAACCTTTGGGAGACAATTAGGTCATGGGGTAGAATCCTCACAAAGCAGGGGCTACTTGAAAAGAGGCCTCATAGATTCTGCTTGGTTCATTCTGCATGCAAACATACAAAGGTATCATCTCTGAGCCACTGTGGGCCTTCACCAAACATGGAAGCTGCTAGTGTCTTGATTTTAGATTCCTATGTTCACAATTACAATATGCTTCTGTTGATTTTAAGTGATTAAATCTATGACATTCTGCTAAAAAAGGAGCAGGGGCAAGTGGTAGGAGAGAGGAGTAGAAAAGGGGAAGGGAGAGGAGGAGAGGAGATAAGCCTTCATTCATATGAAATTGATCATTATTTATTATTAAAATATGTGATTATTTTAAATTATTCTTTTCTTTAAACCATGTACATGTCATAAATTATAAGAAAACTATATCAGCAAAATACATGTCTGAGTGATTTATAGGAATTACATTTGTTATGACTACAAAAACTAAGTAAATGGTTTGCTACATGTTCTTTCTTACAAAGTAGCCTAAAGTTGCAGAACATAAAATCTAAGGAAAAAAAGCTAAATTATTAGGTGGTTCTCTGGAATAGAACCCCCTTTCAATCAACTGGAAAGCACAATGACTCACTTAATAAATCATTACTAATCTTCTTAGATTAGACTCTTCTATTCCCTTAATGGCTGCAAGTCACTGCACCGCCTCTCCATTAACCTTGATATTTAATAGATGATAGCTAACCTATACCAGAAACACACTTGACATTTATGTTCAACAGAACTATTAGCAAGAATATAGATAGATACTAATAGTATTTAATAGAAAATATTGAGAACTGTGTAAGTTTATTCTTCTATAAATAGATATTGAGACAAATCTTTTACTAGGTCATGAGAAGAATTTAAATATTTGTCATAAGAACAATGTTCTTATGTAATATTTTAAGCCTGTATGGCCAAACTTTTGTTTTGAAAAGACCTGTCTGGTTCCAAAATGGAATTTCCAATTTCCAAAGGAAAACTGGTTGAAGAATAATGAGAGAAAAAGGATAGTAGTAGTAAACTACTATGTGATCACCAGTAGAGGATGAGGAAATGTTCTTGGTAGAAATGGAAAGTAGATTCAGAAGGGACAGGCTACAGGACGTGGTCAATAAAAAGAACTTGGGGAAAAGATAAACTTCAATAATCAATAATAAAATAGAGGAAATGGAATCAATAAGAATTCTCAAGCTTGGGCTGGGAAGGTGGCTCAGTGGTAGAGCGCTTGCCTTACATGCATGAGGCCCTGGGTTCGATTCCTCAGGCCCATATAAGAAAAAAGAAAAAAGCTGGAAGTGGCGCTGTGGCTCAAGTGGTAGAGTGCTAGCCTTGAGCTGAAGAGCTGAGGGATAGCGCCCAGGCCCAGAGTTCAGGCCCCACGACTGGACCCAAAAAAAAAAAAAAAAAGAATTCTCAAGCTTTTAGTGAATGTAACTGCAACAGGGAGTGGTACCATCTACTTAGATGCCAAATCTGGAAGAAACTGGGTTTAGAATGTTGAGTTGCCAGGGCAAATTTAGTTTATTTTTAGATATACAAAAGGAGGTGTCAAGTTGAGCTACAGTTAATGGTTTGACACTCCGATCAGAATCCTGAGCTAAAAATACAGATGAGTCATCTGAGTGTAAATGACAATTGAGATAAGACCCAGATGAATCATAAAGAAAAGCAATATTGAGTGACAGAAGGAAGGGAGGGAGGGAAGGAGGGTGGGAGGGAGGAAGGAAGGAAGGAAGGAAGGGAGGAAGGAAGGGAGGAAGGAAGGGAGGAAGGAAGGGAGGAAGGAAGGGAGGGTGGGAGGGAAGGACTTTGAAATGTGGGATAATAAGCCTTTTGTGAATCTGCACATGAAAATTTACCTCTAGTCACAACTGAGCCACACAGTGGAGAACAATTTTTCTATTTGATAGAATAACAAGTTAGTGGATTCATACTCTGTACATCATAGGCCTGGCCTCATTTGTTCTCATTAATAGTCAAACTAGGTTTATTCATATGCAATGAGAACACAACAAAGGTCTTTGCATGTTGTTTAGCAGCCGGTGGGACACAGTGGTGCTTTCCGAGGTAAGCTTGAGGTAAGCTTAAGGCAGCATAAAGAGCAGGAGAAATAAATACAGCTCAGCCTGGGAGCCACTCACAGCACACCTCCAGAGGGAGACCTTCGAAAGATGACTCCCCAAAGAAACCTGATCAGGTCTAGCAAAGAATTTTAAGAAAATATTTATTACACAAAACAGAAAACACTAGAAGGGAAGATTTCCATGTTAAAGAAAGACATGAGGACAGCAGAGACTTTTATCAAGCTAAATTGAAGCAGTGTGCTAGGGGAGTAACAAAGAACTTGGAGGGGAAAAAATAAATGTCAGTTGTTCTTTCCTGAGGAGAATTAGCAGAGGTTGAAAATAGTTCACTCTAATGTCGTGTTTTCAATGTATGGTGGCTGAAATGCTACGTCAGAAGGCACACTAAGGGGCAACTGGTCTTTTGGGAAAGGAAATCGTGACGTTTTTCTTGGATAAAGAAGACTGAAAATGGAGTTCCTTGAAGAAAGATGTGTGAGACCAAGAATGTGAGAAAGGGTTGGAAACAGGGGACTTGGACCTTAAGGTTTGGTCAACAACAATGTCTGCATCAGGCACATAAGCAATAAAATGGTTTCTATTTAAAGCAGAACACGGATGAGAACAAATTTAGGTAAGTAGAGGAACAATCTACAGCTCCAGGGGAGGTCTATGTCACTTACCAAAGTACACATCCATGTACTTAACTGGATTCCATGACTTTGAAGAGTACCAGACCCATTTATTCACATCTTCAATCATTATTTAAAGAAGCCATATGTGCTAGTCACCTTCTTGTCACGGTTATGAAAAAACTGAGATCATTAATGTATAAAAAGAGAAAAGACATGTTTTGCTTCTGTTCTGGAAGTTCCAGCCCAAGATCGGGTGAATGAATTCATTGTATTGGGCAAAGGAATGATTGTGTGACTCCTTTCATGAGCCAGGAAGCAAAAAGTGAGAGTTAGAACAAGACACCAGTTATACAGCATAGCCCTGACTCCTTGGGACTTGTGGATTCATGTGAGACCTCCCCCCCACACCCACACTCCCACACACCTCCTAGTCCCTGGGAACTAGTGCTTTAATACAAGTGTCTGTGAGAGGTAGTCAATACCAAAGCTAAAATCTTGACATGAGTAGATTTATAATAATCTACATACCTTGGAATGGAATATATCACAAAGATGGTAAATTCTCCTAAGAAACGCTCAAAAAAAGTTACTATTAATCAATTATGTGTCCATTTGAAGTTAAACATAATAATCAAATTCTTCATCTTACATAATGTCCACAGAAAATCCGAAACTTCTTAACAGACTTGACGCAAAGCAACAAACAAAATTGTGAATAATTCAATAGAATATAACCTTAAAAAAAAGATCCAAGCCAGGCGCCGGTGGCTCACACCTGTAATCCTAGCTACTTCGGAGGCTGAGATCTGAGGATCGAGGTTCAAAGCCAGTCCGGGCAGGAAAGTTCGTGAAACTCTTATCTCCAATAAATCGCTAGAAAACAGGAAGTGGTGCTGTGGCTCAAGTGGTAGAGCACTCATCTTGAGCTGAAGAGCTGAGGGACAACACCCAAGCCCAGAGTTCAAGTCCCACAACCGACAAAAAAAAAAAAAGATTCAAAGATTTGACCTGGTCAGAAATTTTTCTGTGCCTAATGCCATGCCTGAAGGAATGAAACAAAGAGATCACTGAATACATCATCTCTGCATAAATGGAGATACATTGCATTTACTTTCTAAGTCACAGGCAGAGATGTTTATTCATGTATTTAATGAAGTTTTATTAAATTGGACTAATTTTTTTAATGTTGTTTTCTCTACTATCATTACAATGTTTAAGCTACTGTCTAGACTTTTGTTGTTGTTGCTTATTAAATTGGCAGGTCTTTTTTTTTTTCTTTTAGCTCTACAGCCTTCCCAGAATTGAGTAGCGATTTCATGGTGGTCTATCATCAACACAAATCTAAGTTGTAAAAATATATATGACATTTGTGTAAGTTTTCTGATATAAAAGGGAATACTTCTGACCAGATTTTGCTAATTCATTTGTTACACATTGTAAAAGCTTTACATCTCCTGTTTGTGTACAGACAAATAATGCAGGGCAAAAGGAAATCTCAGTAGCCGTATCTCAATTATGTCCAATATTTGGATATGGAAAACATACAGTAACCATATTTGTAACAGAAACTCCTCAGAAAACTGACAATTACCTTACACTTAATGCTATCCTAGCCCAGAAAACATTCATTTTAGCAATTTCATAGCTAATAAATATTTTGACATGAAATATCTCTTCAATTAAGATTTTCTACAATGTGGACCAAATAGCTTAAAACATTCCCTTGAACTGATCAAGTTCTGCTGTGAAAAAAAAAAACCATCTTTGATGGCTTTGTACTTGAGTTTCTTTCTTGTCAAAATATTTTATGAAGATTTTTATATGCAACTGATGCGAAGATCATATAGACCCCAATCTAACTATGGGAAATAAACTACAATTGCACAGATCATTGAAAGAGAGTATGAGAAAGTCAAAATTTCAAAGACTAAATGTTTCTGAAAATGATAAGTCAAATTCTTTGAACTTCTTTTACAGAGATGCTTTAGACTGTGGAAATAACAGTGCTTACTTAATGTATTAATTGGGGAGACAGAATCATGTAACATTTCAGTAATGATGCACTGCCTGAATGAAGATGATCCAGTGAGATATCACTTCATGATGCCTCTTGTTTCCTGTGCTAACTCTCAATGATGTCTAAATAAATTATCATGGTGCAATGGTAGCTCCACCTATAGTCCTAGCTACTCAGAAGGCTGAGATCTGAGGATCATGGTTCAAAGCCAGCCTGGGCAGGAACGTTCATGAGACTCTTCAAATTACCACCAGAAAACCGAAAGTGGAGCTATGAACAAAAGAGCTCTGGAACAGTGCCCATGCCCTGAGTTCAAGCCCCATGACCAACCAGAAGAAAAAAAAAGGAAAGAAAGGAAGGAAGAAAGAGAGAGAAGAAATGATCTAAGGACAAATCTCCACGACCATATCTTGACATTTTCTATACTTGTAAACTATGTACATATAAGAAATAACTCAAGAAGGATTTGTTCCTCTACACACTACACCTAGTCGTAAAAAAAAGAAGTTTTGACTAACAGCAACTTAAACAAATATGTCTATCTCACAGAATGAGGAATGGGAAGTCAGACAGCCCAGAAGCAGTGGATACCCAGTTCCCTCTGAGGCTGAACTACACCATCCTTCAGAGATAGACTTGGTTTTTCATCGGATTCAGGGGCTGACCCTCCCCTGGGCATCATGTCTGGAGTGCTTGCCATATGAAGGATAAAGGCCATGCCAGCTAAGTCTATGCCCCTTTATATGAGAAACGTGGAAGCTCTCCTGGGAGTCTCACCCAAAAGATTTACCCAGCACTTGTGACCTAGATATCTGGAGATCAATTGCTAGCCAAGGGGAATAAAGTAATTGTAACTGCTTAGAGCTACAATGATTGATCACACCACTGCTGAGACAAATGGGTATCCTGTTAGTTAAGGAGAACGTTAAGGAACAAATTGCTACGTATGCCACTGATGGCAATGAAGATAGGTTGGAAAACATCATCTTTCTCCATCAAAAAAAAAAAAACAAAACACAACTTTTTAGGACATAAATCATATTTCCTGAGGGATTACAAATCCCAGCCTGACTTAATTCAAAAGTACCCAATGTATCAAAATTTTAATTGCAGAGGATTTCCAGTTAAGTTAATCAACAATAAAAGAAGCAGTGTTGTAACATACTTCCAAAAAATGGAAAGACTGAGAGGTGTGGTTCAAGTGAACAAGTACCTGCTAGCAAGCCTAAGCCCCAAGGACCAAACAAAGCAAACGGAAAAAAGAACTCTTGTCAAGACAGAAGGAAACAGGCCATTGTTGCCTACTTCCTGAAGGTGATTTGATTTTACAGCCTCCTTGCTGTTCTATCTCCTCCTCCTAACACAAGCCTTAAAGGGCCCTCCCTGAAATCTCAGGTGTGTCTTCCCCCAACGTCCCCCATTGCCTGCTTTCCCAAGACTAGTCTGCCCTCACCCAACTTTCTCACTTCCTGTTCACTCTTGAGAGCACTATTAACATCTCGAGAGCACTATTAATATCTGCCCGCAGCCAATCACAAACCAGCTTCTAAATGAAGTGATATTCTAACTGCCATGTTAATTTCTCTTTTTTTTTCTGTGTGCTAATCTCCTGGAAGGCAGTGTCTTAGAGCAGGCAGTGCATGGTCCCGGGATTCAGCGCCAGACTCCATTTCAGGTCTGTGGGGAGCAGTATCACTCTTTGTACCAGAACCCATAGATGCTTATACCCTTGGAAAGCATGGCACCCTATGTGTGCGTATTCTATTCTTAGCTCCTGGATACTTTAAATCCCTTCTAGGTCATGTAGACTACCTACTGATGTGAAGTCTATATAAATAGTTGTACTGCATTGTTTCATGAGTGCCATTTTTTTTAACAGTCTGTATACATTCAGTACAGATGCAATTCTTTTTTTTTTTTTCAAATAGTTTTGATCCAAAGCTGGTTGAACTCACAGATGTGGAACCCACATCTGTATAGAGAAGGCTTACTGTATTACTTACTGTTTGTACTCGGGAATGAGAAAATCATTTAAGCAACCTGTGGCTGTTTCCTCATTTGTAATTTTTTTAAAAGGCTAACAGGATCTATGACATAGAGTTGTGAGGGAATTCAATTAGATAATCCATTAGAAAAAAGTCTAACACAGGGACTACCACAGTTGGTGCTCAATAACTCAATGACAGCGCTCAAGTACTACTATGCCTTTCTTATATCTTGCAATCCTTGTAGTCTATATGGAAAGCAGATGCACTGACTTGTAAAACAGGTCCAACATTAAACCATGCTCAAAAAGTATTAATATAAGTTTTGTTCGGACTGATGTAATAATATTAACCACATAGATAATGTATTCCCAATTCTAGATCTCTGATTTTTCCTGTGACTCACCTGGTTTTCAGAGTCTGACCACTCCTTTCTTAAACCATGCAAACTTTCCCCTGTGAAACTCCAAAATAGTATCCCTTCTCTTTGACAACAAGCGTCCTGTTTCCTATTTGTCTGAAATAACTTGTTAATGTGAAGATCAGCTTGTATTAATTATTCTTGTTGGTTAATTCTTCAGTACATATTTTGAATATTGCTTCTCTCAATCAAAACACCAACTCTCCCCTACCCCAATTTCCCTTATTGGAAAATTAGCAATTCTTCTTCCTAAATCACCAATGCACACACAGGGCAGCGAAGAGCTGGGAGCAGGCTGCTTCACATGCTCCTCACCTCCTGCTGCAATAGCTTAATAATCAGAGTCCTTAGGGTCCAGTTGCACAACTTGCAATAAATCTACCTCACTAATTAACCAGCCAGGGTCATTTTCTAATTTGTATACAAAAACAAAAATCGTGAAATTTCACAAATATACTTTGCTGAAACTAAGATACTCCTCCAATGTAAGATATACATTTTTCCTGTACAAATTGGATTGATATCAGATCAGGAAAGATTTCAAAGGCGATTTTTAAACCTGTATCTGACATATGCAAAGATGGTGAACTACCAGAGGTTTTTGCTTTCTGTAGTTCCTAAATTCCTGTGTAAATCAGGAAATTAGATCATCTTAGTCAAAAAAATATGTTTTAAATACTCAAGCTGGCAGAGCCCCAAACTTATCATCATTCTAGATATTGTAAATCCAGAACATGGCTTATGACTACAACTTTAAGCGAAAAACATGAAGTTTCCAGCAACGTATCAATTTACTGTCAGATGTTTTAAAGTAAAATAACTTTGCTTCCTCCCTAAAAATATTTTTGAAAGTCTATTTAACACACAGCAATTAAAATTCCTACTAAGTTTCAGGTATTTAAAAATAAAGATGCCCTCTATTTGAGTCTAGTTTAATAAACAATTTAAAATAGCCTAATTTTTAAAACAGGTAATTAATCTTATGCAAGATATAGTTCCTATGGCAGCTTAAAAATCACTTTGATTACCCTCTTACAACTGAACACTAATGATCCACTATAAAACTGGATAATTCTGACTTTCTTTCTTTGAAACAGGACAAGAATACTCTAACTTACACTAAAGCTTAATATCAACAGAAGTCAGCAAGGAAATTCCACTGTGAATTCATCTTGTAGAAAAATTCTCTAGGAGATTCTGACACAAAGTAGACTGATAAGGAATCAGAATAAAGCAAATCTCAAACACATCATAATCATCAAAGGATTCAGAATTACAATAACATGATGGTTTATAGAATATGGAATAATAATATATGAAGCACAGTCTAAAATGCCCACGACTCTTTTGAAAAACAAATTATTAGGCATTCATAAAGAACAAATGGCAAGATTTCTGTGAATAATTTTCAACTAATTTCAAATTTCTGTATCAATAATCACAACAAAGAAATGGGTTTTGATCTGATCCAAAATATGAAGAAGTTCCAGAAGCACTGATGTTTTAGGAAGATTATGTTAACATGTAAATACATATTTTTAAGTAAATGACCATGGTCTTTTTAGAATTTTTTGAAAGGTACATGTTGGATAAGAAGGGAGAAAGAGAAGATGGAAAGAGAATGTGGTCCTCATATAAAATGAATTTTTTTCCATGCAATTGCAAACCCAGTGTAAACATAGTAGAGTAGAAGTGACATGCTGCCACCTAGAGGAACTAAAATGTAGATCACTCTTATTTGAAAAGATTACAAATTTCCTATCATTTTTTAAAGTGGAATAACAGAGCTGAATAATTTTCAAAGTGCCTCCAAATATATTATTCCTTTTTTAAAAAAAGACAGTGGTCTACATAGACATGTTAATACATCTTTCTTGAATCTAGGGCTATGGATTAAGTGGCATGATGGAGTCCTATGACTAAGAGCAAAGAAACATTGGAGTTCACAACACATGATCGTTCTCAATTTCCCGTGACACCTCTGTTCCTGTCCAAACAGTGCAATTTACAGGAGATAAACTGAGACTCAGAGGTAATCTATCATCTATCTACACACACACACACACACACACACACATACACACATATATATAGTCAAGTAGTCTGGGAAACACAGCCCATAACAATACCCTATTACCGTGAAAATCTTGACAGTCTTGTGTCTTTTTCTTTAAAATTCATACGGGATTTGTGTTCTATCCAATAGGACATACATGTGTGTTTTCCTTGTCATATATTTTCTTTTTTCAAATGTCTTTCCAAAAGTTGATGTTCTTAGACAATTTTGTATTGTGATCTCATGTTATAAACTCACAGGCACAGGCTTGCAATCAAGAAAAGAAGACAGAGAGTAGAAGTATACTCAGCTGTTGGGCAAAGTGATTTTCAAACAAATATTCTCCTTAGGAGATACTTTTACATGGCAGTGAAAAATCAAAAACTAATAAACATAAACCAGCCAATGACAAAACATTCAGTATTTATATTAATTCCATCGATAATAGTCTTCTATATTAACTTCACCTTTGTTCATATTATTCTGCACTAGTGTATGTTAAAGTAATACCTTAAACCAATGTATTTTCACAGAACATTTAGAATTACCTCTACCCTAAGGCCAATATTCAAATACAACCAAATCTAAAATGATGGAAATAACAGTGTAACCCTAAATCTACTGCTCCGTGTGTGAGTTCCAGACTTGTGCTGAATGGTTATGATACCCATCAAATAGATCTCCACTGACTGAAATCAATGGAGATGGGAAGATGTTGCTATTTTGCAATGGAAGACATAAATTTCATTACTAACTTTTTCTTAGGGTACAAATAGTTCCTGAAATCTACAATGACAATATTCAGAAACTTTGTAATTCTCTTCTATAGTTTACTTGTGTTTGGTGCAGGGCTTCGTGCTTGCTAGGCAAGTGTTCTACCACCTTAGATATGCCCCCGCCCTTTATGCTTCAATTATTTTTAAGACAGGGTCTCACATTCTTGCTGAGTATCAGCTTTGTATCCTGAACCCTACACCTCCACACACTCCCCCACCTACCAGGCGTGAGCCATCAGGCCCAGCCTAATAATTCTCTTAGAGAAACAGTATGAAGCCTTTTATGACTACACAAAACAATTCCTTATAAATCATTCTCCTAATTCTCTGTAGTTTTTGCTAGACAAAATTCAAGATAATATATTATCCTGAATAGACACATGAATATTTGTGTGTATACAAAGACATATATGCAAGCCGGGCGCCGGTGGCTCACTCCTGTAATCTTAGTTACTCAGAATGCTGAGATCTGAGGATTGTGGTTCAAAGCCAGTCCGGGCAGGAAACTCCATGAGACTCTTATCTCCAATAAACCACTCAGAAAACTGGAAGTGGTGCTGTGGCTCAAGTGGTAGAGCACTCTCCTTGAGCTGAAGAACTGAGGGGCAGCGCCCAAGCCCAGAGTTCAAGCCCCACAATCGACAAAAAAAAGACATATATGCAGATGTATATAAGCATTTTAAAAATAAATAAAATGAAGAATTCTTTTTCATCCATATGTCCCCTGCCGCAGTTTCCTTCACAAATGTTGAGTGTGATCATGTGTGTATATGTGTGTGTGTATGTGTGTGTGTGTGTGTGTGTGTGTGTGTGTGTGTGTGTGTGTGTGTGCCGGTCCTGGGGCTTGAACTCAGGGCTTGAGTATCTAGAATGACAAGAGAAGAATAAATCTGATCCCAAGTGCTCATTGAAAAAAAAAAAAAAAGAGTAGGATGGAAAGAACAAGATGCACACAGCTCAAGAGCTCAAAGTATGATGGAAAGATATACAACAAAAGAATAAGTAGAGCCGGGCACCAGTGGCTCACGCCTATAATCCTAGCTAATCAGAAGGCTGAGATATGAGGATCGCGGTTCAAAGCCAGCCCAGGCAGGAAAGTCCATGAGACTCTTATCTCCAATAAAAACCACCAGAAAACCAGAAGTGGCACTGTGGCTCAAGTGGTAGAGCGCTCTCCTTGAGCTGAAGAGCTGAGGGATAGAGTCCAAACCTATAGTTCAAGCTCCACGACTGACAGAAGAAAAAAAAAAGAATATCATGCTTGATTTTCTTTCAAAATGCTGCAATGTTTCAACTACCTATCTAAGATCTACTGTTCTCATTATTCTTGACAGTCATAACTCTAATTTGCTTCAGGGAGCAATGAACGTTTTGGATCAAGTGTATAGTAGAAACAGCCAAGCACAACATTTGTGGCCAGAAGGAAGGAGTAGTAATGCTTTTGCCTTCTAAATAAAGGGGATTCCAGGGCTGCCTTTTCCTAATGTCCCTCTGCTCTCTTATTCCAGAGAATCCACATGTGATGGCTACAGCCAGGCCAGCCTCTTGTCTCCTTGAGGAGTGCCAGGAGAATGCAGTGGGACATCTCCCTTGACAAGGAATCGTTGGAGTTGTTATTTTTCTTCTCTGGATTAAACCATATATGCATGAGCTGTCTGGAGGGAAGTCTGGCTAGGTGGACTCACATAGGCTGAGTACACAAAGCCCAGGGGAATGGAGAGAGCAATGAGAGAGAAAAGAAAGGCTGTCTGCACTCCCACCTGCTTCTAGTGGGTGATACGACTTCATTCTTTTTTTAGACTGGCTCACATTTGGTTTCTATTACTTGCAACTGAAGAGTCTAGCCACTATAACCAATGTGGTTCTGAGCTGTAATTAGAGGTGTGAGAAAAGCGAGCAGGTGCTGTGAGAAGAGATGAGGTGGTTAGGGAAGACTTCTAAAAAAGCTACAGGAAGCGGCTAGAGTGTGGCTGCAGGGGTAGAGCGCCTGCTTACTGGTACCAAGTCCTCAGTTAAATCCACACTACCGCCTCTCCCCACCAAAAACGAGAAGGAGACCTACAAATAAACATACACCAAACCAGAGAAGACAGAGTCCATGGAAAGATTTCCCACCTCCTTCCTCAATATGACCCCTCCCCAAGGGCCACCAACAGTCAGTGTGTTCCCCAGACACTGGAAAGGACCCTACTGTGGACAAGGGCACTGGAGACCAGCTGCAGCCAACGCTGAGATGTCTGTTTATATGGCTGCTTAAGACATCTATGTATGATACATGTATATGCACACATATTATATACATATATGACACAGGTATTTCTGTAAAATAAAAGTCAAGTAAAGATCTCAGAAATTTATCCAAACACAACAGATGAGAATTAAGAGAGAAAAGCTTAGAAGCACTCTCTATATATGCAGAAGATATAATATATATAATAACTAACATATTTCCAAGGGAAATAAAGACAAAACAGAGAAAGAATTAAACAAATGATGAAAACTGCCCTCAACTAAAGGAACTAATTCCTGGAATTAAAAGACCCAATCAAGTGTCAAGTAACATTAATTAATAATAGTAAGATACATCCTTGTAAAATAAGAGAAAAAATTAAAGTTTCTAAAGAGAGAGGCAGAGAATGAGAGAACAAAAAAAGGCTTAGTTCAACATTAGAATTACGGACCACAAAGAGTATGGGTCAATACTGAGGCAAAGCCAATGAAGAGAGAAAATTACTGAGACCGGTGCACAATACACTCCATAAAGGATCGGCCAATCCCTAGAGCAGAAAGAAGTCATTGATGTCTTCTAGGGACTAAGATACTGTCATCCATTTCTTAAAAGTTATTTGAGAATACAATCAACAAAATGAGGTGTTCAGGAATTCAATGATATAGATTCAAAACAACACAACGAACATAGGAGTTTGATTTTTCTTTAAAAGAAAGTCTCACATAGTCTTTACAGAAACAGATTACTGAAAAACAGGATAGGAATTCCAATACTTCAACCCAAAACTATCTTAAAGAGCTCAGCAATTTCCACTCAGGAAATAGAGCAATGAAGCAGGAAATGTTGGAAGTTCCCTCTGATTCTTCAGGTAAAATAATTAATATGAAGTTGAGAACGAAGTTGTAGACGAACATGTTAGTCCAAATATGAAGTCAAGTCTGCTATCATTTTATGTAAAAGACTTGATTTGAAGAGACAAAAATGGGTAGGTTTTTTTTCCTTCCAACGATGGTTTTTGTATCACAGGTTTGTATTTATTCTTTAATCTAATTTTAAAACTTGGCTTCTGACACAAATAATAAGAGCTAGCCCTATGGAACACATAATACATGTTCTATCGGAACCTAGTTCATTCCTGAAGCAGTTTGATCCTTTCAATGATGGCCGTGGTTACCGGGCTCTCTCAGGACAACCGATTGGCTGATAAACTGAGGCCACGTGATACAAGAACACAAGAGTCTTTGCTCTTGACCACCTGACAGCCTCTCCACATTCTTCTCATAATTTACAGTCCTTAGAACCAACCCATCAGCCTAAAACAAGTCACAAGAAGAAAACAGAGCAAAACCTGTAGAATTTAACAACGCAGAAGATAAACTAAGCAGGAATGATGTGTTAGTTGTTTTTCTTATCTCTTTTTAGGGGTAATTTTCTTCATAATGGAACTACATTCATGAATCTTCTACATAATGGAAAATTAAGTCACATATATTTATGTAATTTAAAATAATATAAAAATCAGCAGGGAGAAGAGGAATGAACTAGAGCTGAGTTCCTCACATTTTAATTGGTTAATTTTATGTGCATCCACTAGGTGTCAATAGATACTGCCTAATTTTAATTTTTTTTAAATCACATAAAATTTATGAGGAACTCTCTAAGCACAAAGTGAGTCCATTCAAAAAAGTCATATAAGTGAATTATTAGAGCTTTAGGAGGAATCCCAGAATGCTAATGAAAGAAAAGGAGAGGGCTTGGGGAAAGGAAAGACTTTTCCCCAAGTTACATTTTTATTAAAAGTGAGCATGAAAAACAATTCTGTGTTATAAGTGAGTGATGCCTGGAATGAAAATGATAATAAATACTACCAGAGATTGTTGTTTTTAATGTACTATGTGATTTTTTTTGTTTCTTTTGCATGTTCTTCCCCCTCTTGTCACTGTATTTGATTTTGGTGCTCTGCATCTTGTATACACATTTATCTGATTTGGGGAAGGGAAGGGGAATAACAAAATGCTCAAACAAGGACACAGGATGACCCACTGCAACAATGATACAAAACACCAAGTTGGAAATGAACTTTACAACTGGGTGGGGGGGGGGGGAGGAATGGGGGAGAAAAACAAAGGTGAGGGTAACAATGTTCAACAAGAAATGTACTCATTATCTTACTCATGTAACCACCCCCGCTTTACAAGGAAATATTTTTTTTAAAAAAACTGTTGGGTACAAAAAGAGGAACAAAGACCAGATTGAAACATAGTCCAGCGCACTCCTTCATTTTTGTGAATTCCTTTTGGGCTACATAGTCCATTTTCCTCTCAGATGAACTTCTCAAGAGACACTCCTGTCATTGATTGGCCTTCAACAGCATTGAATTCCTCACACCCCAAGCTCCCACCTTCTCCAATTTACACACTGAGAGACTACGCCTTGCTATCACTTTGTCAGGGTATAATCTGCCCCTGAAATGCACCATCTGGCTACATATTTGGACCTAATCATTTCACTTCTCTGGCTCTATTCAACGATGCACAACATGCCCAAATGTTCAAAGAGAACGCTCCACTGCGGGGGCTCCCAGGCCAGCCACCTCCACTCCTAGCCTAGGAGACCTGGCACTCCAAACCGCCTTCCTTTTCTTTTTTCTTTTCTATTTTATATAAAACGAAAACACCGGTCGTGATACTGAGAGATACCCACAATGTCCGGCTAAGCAGGATTCTGAATGATGTGTGCATGGTAGGATTTGGGGTTGGGAAAGCGTGGGGACTCTGTCTTGGCCTGTGCGCTCAGATGATGATGTGTTCACAACCGGTGCTAAGCGGTGTTTATACTTTTCTAAAGAAATCGGCGCATGCATGTCTCAGTCCTTCCATACCTGAGAAAACGTGTTTTTCTCCCCAATCGTTCCTTCTCAATAATCTAAGAGGAAGAAAGTATTTTATACAGTAAGTAGACAGTGAAATCTGGGAGTTGTAAAGATTTCCATTGCCAGAATCAGATTTTAACGCACCGGGGACCAAAGAAGTGCTCGGAGTACAGCTAAGGCAGAGCGCAGCGGGACCCCTTTCCCCGCCGCCCCTCCCCCGGTCCCGGGGTGGTGCCCGGCCCGGACGCCCCGAGTGCGCCCTGGGAGCCGGGGAGGGGACAGGGATGGGGCGGGGAGAACACGGGGGGGGGGGGTAACCCGCGATGGCGCAAAGAACTGGGGTATGCGGGGCGGGGTGGGGTGAGGCGGTGACCAGGGAAAGTGACCCGCCACGCACCAAGGGGCCGGGGGCGCAGAGACCAAGGATCGGCCGCGGGGTCTCGGGCCCGCGCTGCCCGCGGCCCAGGCCGGGCGGGCCGAGGGCGACCCCGACCGCGGGGTAGCGCCAGGACGGCTCGGGGCCGCGCCGGGCCCGTACCTTCCCAGGCGAGCTCTCCTCCCGGCTCGCGCTTCAAGAACTTGTACCAGAAGGTGTCCACGCGGCCCGGCTCCGCCCCGTCCGGCGCCCCCTCCTCGGGCGCGGGCCGCAGCTCCACCTCCCCGAGCCACAGGCCCGGCTCCGGCAGCGCCAGCGCCCCCGCGCCCGCCGCCGTGCCCGCCGGCCTCATGCGCACCGCGCCGCGCGGCTCCCAGCGCCCCAGCTCGGCCCGCGACCCCACGATCAGCAGCTCCGGCCCGGCGCCAGCCACGGCGGGCGGCACCACCACCCCGAAGCGGAACCGCATGGCGATAGGAGGCGGCGGGCGGCGGGGCTCCCGCGCGCGGCGTCCCCGAGGCCGGGCGACTAGGCCCGGGCGCCTGGCGGCCGCGGCGATTGGACGGCGGGGCCGGGGGCGGAGGAGGAGGAGGCCGGGGCGACTGCGGGGACGCGGGCGGCTCTGCGCCTTTTTGGGGCGGCATCACGCGGCCCCGGAGCGCAGGCCACGGCCAGTCGCGGCGTGGGGCTGCGGGAAGTGGTCAGCGGAGCCAGCCGTGGCCTCTGGCCGCGTCACAGCCTCGCGGAAGGTTGGTTTCCACGGGGACTTGGCGGTGAGAAGAGAGAGAGAGGGAAATGGGACACAGAGAGGGGAGAGAGAGGGAGAGGAGAGACGGGGGGGGGGAGTGAGAGGAGTGGGGGGAAAAGAGGAGAGAGAGAAAAGAGCGAGGGGGGGGAGGAAAAATCCTCCCAACTCCGAGATTGGCCAGCCACCTTTCCCAGAGATTTGAAAGGATCTCGCCTAAGGGCACCGCGGAGGAAATGGCTTCGAAACTGCGCCTCCGAATGGCGAAATGGAGAGAAGATTCTAGAGCGGGTGTTTGTGAACCTCAGGTTCTGTGTTGGAAAATGAGGGGGGGGGGAAGTGATCTCTCAAGACCCCACCAGCCCCGAAGGATCTGTGATCAGGAACCCAGAGCGCACCCTCATCCGTCCACCCACCCCCACTCCCTTAACTCCAGTCTCCTGTCTGGAAAAACACTTTTCTCAGTACATACCACTTTTTTCCTAGCATGTATAAAACAGGATTGGAATAAGTACTTCCGAATATCTCCCAAGGTCAACGCAAGGCAACAACTAATTCAGTGTTTATCAGGATTACGACTTTCATGTATGATCTTTTGTGGTGTTTCATGGCATAGACATAAATAAAGCCCTTTGTCCAAATTTTATTTCTAATACAAAACACAACTTTCACAACATTCTTAAGTCAACTAATGAGTTTGTAGTCAATTTGGCCTGAAGACATTGCTCATGTAAATGTGAAGGACTCTTCATTTTGTCGCTGCTGTAGACTTTTGTTTACATCTACTTGAAACATCACATTATCCTCACTCTTACTTCTGTATGTTCACCAACCTTTAACACAACACATGTCTAATGAGAATTAAACATGCATAAACATGCATGTTTGTTAGTATTTCAAAGCATATGCATACTGAAGGGGAAACAAAATGTGTGTGGAGAAAATCCTTATGACAAAAGTACAAAAATGTAAACTGCCAAACAGTAAACCAGTAGCACATCTCGCCCTGAAGGTTGATAGTCAACGTTTAATTGGTTGCTAAGCTTAAGGAGAAACATCAGGAAACAATGTGAAGACAGCCAGGCTGGCCAAACACAGCTGATTCAGTAGCAAAGCAGACGTGAACTCACAGTGACACGCAAGTCAGTTTATTCAAGCTGCCATTACAAAACAGTGATTTTAGGAAAATAGTGCACAGGGGCCTATTGGTCTATAGTGGAATTTGGACTTCAGTGAGTCTTCTCATTTTTTTTTTTAGGAACCCCAAACCTAACTGTTCAGAATTTTGTTGTGTACAGTGATCAGTTTGTTCAATGGACATTATTTCCTTCTCTCTCTCATCATAGAGTTAGATAATTTTAACTGTTGGAAGAAGTGAAGCCCCTTTGAGCCACTAAACAAACTAGAGTATATATTTAATGGTATTGGTCTTAAACATGGTACAAATTTTATGGTTACAGTATGTACCAAGAAAACTGCAACTGGAAAGAATGCCAAAGTAGAGATTAAATGACATATTTCATGACCTTGACCATATTTGGCTATCAGTCTTTTGGCTTGATTGACAGTCATTGCCACTGGCCTCTTACTGTGTGCCACACAGCTCACATACATCTCATTTTATCATCTCATTTAAACCATCCTGTGAGGTAACTACAATTATCCCCATTTTCAAACACAAGGAAACTGAGAAATAAGCCCTTCTGTGCTTCAGTATGCAGTCCACAGCAAACAAAGGGCCACACCACATGGTAAAAGACATCCAATCACAGTTAAAGATACACAGGTAAGGGGCTGGGAAGGTGGCTCAGTGGCAGAGCACTTGGCTCACATGCATGAGGCCCTGGGTTCTTCTATTCCTCAGCACCACATAAGCAGAAAAAGCCGGAAGTGGCCCTGTAGCTTAAATGATAGAATGCTAGCATTGAGCTGAAGAGCTGAGGGACAGCACGCAGGCCCAGAGTTCAGGTCCATGACTGACAAAAAAAAAAAAAAAAAGCCCACGGGTAAATGCATAGCTTGATCAGGATAACTTTATAGGATGTACTTAAATCTAAGCATATTTAAAGGTTCTTTTCCATTAGGTCTCAATACAAAGTGAACTTCCTGCAATTTTAACCTGTGACTAATTGCATCCTCAGGAGTGATGCAAATAGATGAATCACCAGTGGTAGTCTAAACGGATCAATGAGTCTATAAAGACAAATATTTTGGTCTTAATAGAGGATTTGACTTCAGTCCTAGGAATTTGTAAATTTTGTTCTTTTATAGTCTTTTCTTGTTGACAACAGACTTAAGAATTTGTGCTTTACCAGTAACTTTTGTACTGTTCGCCTAAAAATACTCCTATGAAAGCTTTTCCTTTTACATTTTAAAGAACCACAGCTTTGAGTGAAAGGAATAATTTTTGAGATATATGGAGGTCAGATTTTTGGGAACAATTCTGGGAACAAGCTGAATTTAGAGCAAAAATTAGTTCAGTAGAGTAACAATTCAGAAAATTTTTTAAAAAAAACAAATTTCATGTGCATTGAATTTCACTTCTGAAGTGACATCTGGTAAGTTACTGCAATATTACTAGTAGAATGGATGATAATTTCAAACAGAATTCCAGTAGCCAACTCAAATACATTCTTTCAAAGTCTCCTTGGGAGAAAACTGTAAATTGGTTCTCTAGTGATTTGTTTTCTAAGCAATCTTTCACTAGTCAGTGAGTTACAAATCTTTCCTTTTATAATATTATGTATGTAGATATACACTCACTGATGTAAACCACTTTTTTTTTTTTTTTTGGGTCCGGTCGTGGGGCCTGAATTCTCGGCCTGGGCACTGTCCCTCAGCTCTTCAGCTCAAGGCTAGCGCTCTACCACTGGGCCACAGCGCCACTTCCGGCTTTTTACTTTTTGCTTATGTGGTGCTGGGGAATTGAACCCAGGCCCTCATGCATGCAAGGCAAGCCCTCTACCACTGAGCCACCTTCCCAGCCCCGTAAACCACATTTTATTCATGTCTTTTAAGGGCTGTTATATGTGTTAGTTTTTTACTCAACTGAATAAATCTAAAAGTTAAATGTATCACATATACCATTCCAATTTTGTAGCTTGAGAAAGTCTGCATACAGCTTAGAAAGTTTCAAATGTAGCTAGTGCTTTCTGGGTTAGAAAACTGTGTACTTGGTTCTTTGAGACCTTTTGGAGAATGCGTAACAATAGAAAGATACACATTACACCAAATCTTTGTCTAAAAGTCCCATAACTATTTTTTAATCTGCTACTTTTGTAACATATCAAAATTTCCCAACTCCAGTAGCTTCTCATAATTCCACTTTTCCATCCATCTAAACAGAGTGAATTTCTGCTGTTACTGAAATTTATGCATGTTTAACCAAACTTTGATTCTTGCATCTGACCTAAAAAGACCTGAGAAGATTTAGTCAATGTAGTGCCAGTGGCTTACGGCTGTAATCCTAGCTACTCAGGAGGCTGAGATCCAAAGATTGCGGTTTGAAGCCAACCCTGTCAGGAAAAGCCATGAGACTCTTAATTGACACTGCGGCTCAAGCAGTAAAGTGGTAGCCTTGAACAAAAAAGCTCAGGGACAGCGCACAAGCCCTGAGCTCAAGCCCCACAACCAAAGAACAAACAAAAAAAAAGTAAATGTAGTAAAAGTGATGGAAAAGTTTATTGGGAAAGGAATATGGCAGAGAAAGCAATTGTGTAGCATAATGCCACAGAAAGACAGAACTGCAGATCACCCCCAGCCCTCTTCAGGGTACAGACCTGAGCATTAAGTTTCCATAGCAAACAATTAAGGATAGGGGACAAAGGTATGCATAGTTTAAGAGCCATTATCTCAGTTCTGTACTTCAGTAATTTCAGGCCAGGGCCAAATAACATGAATGGTCAGGAATGAACACTTTACCTCAATTAGCTCTTTACAGAAACTCTTATCTTCACTGTATTATTTGGAATGTAGGCTAGCATGGTCATCGCTAAGTTGGCAAAAGAATCCAAGTATTTTAAGCAATGGCTTTAAATCTTCTTTGTAATCAGAGAACAACAGCAAGAGACTTGTTGCTAATCCCAAAAGCCCACCTGCTTTTATAGTTCTATATTTGTCTTCAGTGGACTCCTACCTCTTACCACATATGAAAATTAACCCAAGATAAATCAGGGACCTGAAAGCTAAAATTATAGAATTCTAGGATAGAAACTCCGCCTGATTTTGTATTAATAGCAATCCTTATCTGTGGCACCATCGCTAAAGCAAAAACAAAAAACAAAAAAAAGGGTTAAATCTCCCTTCATTAAAATCAAGAACATTATGGAGAAAGTGAAAAGACAACTCATAGACTGGAAAAAATATTTGCCAATCATATATATAATAAATGTAATATCCAGATCTTATGAAGGAATCCTATAGCCAAACAATAAAATGATAATTGTGTTAAAATGTCAATAAATTATTTGAACTGATATTCTCCAAAATGATATAGCATGGAAAGCCAGGGAATGGCGCTCACAGATGCAATCCTAGTTACTCAGGAGGCTGAGATCTGAGAATTCCAAACCAGCACAGGCAGGAATGCCATGAGACTTGGATCTCCAGTTAACCACCAAAAAGTTGAAAGTGGAACTGTGGCTTAAGTGGTAGAGTGCTAGCCTTCAGCAAAAAAGCTTAGGGACAGCTCCAGGCTCTGACTTCAAGCCTTAGGACTACACAAAACTATAGAGATATAACATGCAAATATATTCAACATCATTAGTCATTAAAGAAATACATATTAAAACCACAGTAGCATACCAATTCAGACCCACTAAAATAGGTGTAATAAAAACCATAAACAATAATGATAATACTTCAAAAAATAACAAGTATTGGCAAGGGTGGGGATAAATTTGAACCTTCGTGTGGTGCTAAAATGAATCTAAATGTAATGTCACTGCCATGGATACAGTTTGAAAGGTTCTAAAAAATTAAACATAAAATCAACATATAATCCAACAATGTCCTTCCTATGTATACACCCAAGATAATTGGCAGCAAATGTTCTCATGTAAACTTGTACAAACATCCCTTGACTGTTCATAGCAGCATTATTTATAATTCTTCCAAGTGGAAATAACTCAAATGTCTGGCAGTAGAATGGATGAGCACAAAATGGAATATACATTGTAAAACAATGGATATTTTTATTCAGCCAAAAACAGAAATGCAATATGTATATGC
The DNA here is from genome assembly GCF_019054845.1 of Dipodomys spectabilis. Taxonomy (NCBI): domain Eukaryota; kingdom Metazoa; phylum Chordata; class Mammalia; order Rodentia; family Heteromyidae; genus Dipodomys; species Dipodomys spectabilis. The sequence continues at coordinate 29,242,267 of NW_024870678.1, forward strand.
TATTGCATATACATGTTGATGTTATGGTAAGTGAAAGAAATCAAGCAAGAATGACTACATGTGAAATCTATAGATAATTTATAAAAATAGGCAAATCCACAGAGACAACAATTTGATTAGGAAATTAGTTGTCACAAGATACAGAAAGAGAGAAATTGAGACTGGTTGTAAACATGTATAATGATAATGTACTAGAATGATGATAATAATGTACTAGAATTAATTTGTGTTGATTGTTGTACAACACAGTAGATATATTGTTAAAAAGCTTAATTATATACCTTAACAGTATGAGGTTTATGTTATGTGAATTACACTGACAGAAAGTTACAGTATCCTGATTATTTTCCACTATTACTGACCCAGGGGTTGCCTGCATTGTTTGATTCATTTTGGTCAAAATCAAGAGAAGACACAATTAGGCTACTTTAGTTCATGAGAACTCCACATGAAAATGAGAGCTCCACAGCCATATAACAGATAGCGGTAGTTCAATTGTTTCTGTTTCTATTTAGCATATTTTATTGTTTGAATACACAATACACTATACATTTTGGCGATAGCAGGTAGGTGAGTTATTTTCAGATTGGCCTAATTTTTAAAAAAGGAAGGTAACTAATCCTGAAAGGTATGTCTTAAGAAACTTTTGCAAAAGTTTCTCTAGAGTGTATACCTTGAAGTGCAGTTGTAAATCATTGAATAGGTTCATATTCTGTTCCTTAAAGAATGTTCCAAAGAATAGACAGTACTCTTTATCCAGAGCACTACTGTAGCAAGTACAACTTCTTCCTAATCACAAATGTTATTCACCCTAACTCCAGTGCATGAATTCTGATACTATGAAGTATGTGTGGGAAAGGGCAAAGGCTTTTCATTCTTCAAGTATAATGTATAGTTGCTATTCAGTGAGTATAATGTCCCTAATTTTTCTGTTTGCCTCAACAAATAAACGTCAGTTCTTTACTCATTTATTTTTTCTGTGAGGACTATCTCTAAGGTCTCTTAATTATTTCCATTATTAGCATAGGACTAACTTTTCAAATCTAGACCATGTAATTCATCATCTACCATAGGTCAGTTTGGATCTAAAAAGAAGTGCAAAAATAATTAACAGTTTCTATTTACAGAAGGTATAAAATAGACCCATCCCAAGCAAACCAGAATGTATTGTCTTCTTAGCCACAGTACACTTTATATGTCTATTCTCAGAGCCCATAAAGAATGCTTTCGGAGAACTAGCTCACATTTAATACTAAAGAACAGTGATTAGCCACACGACACAGACACATTTGTAATCTCATCTTCAGAGTCTTCATTGAGGATAAGTAACAGGACTTAATGAGGTTCCTAAGCAGGAAGTCTAGATCTAGATCTCTTAGTAGGTTTCAATTTTGTCTTTTAGGAAAATGGTAGCTGTGTTTTTAATCCACAACTTAACCACCAACACAATTCTCAATAGTATTATTCAAAGGAGATTTTTCAGGAGTGTTAGCTGGCTGCTAAGTAACCAGTGACCCCATAGGAAAGGAGCAGTAAGGAAAAAGTTACTAACTTCCTTTGTGTTTACTGACTTCAGAAAAGATTTTTTTTTTTTTTTACTTAGGACTGGTTCAACAATTTGTACTTGGAAAATTGGAAGTGTGACATTTTTCTACAAGCAGAAATATGCAAAAACAAAACTATTTTAGTCACAAAGAAATTTCACAGGGTTAGTATTTGTTTTTCTAGAGCAGTCTATCAGACATCTCATCGCTTAGATAAGTGAAACATCTGAATATAAAAAAAAAGTTTGGGAAAAGGCCTAATTGCCTCAGACATACTTGGATTTTCTGAAATAGCTTGGCAATAACAGTAAGAGGAATTTTATACTGTAGCTACATTGTCTAATAAAAATCTCCTTAAACCAGGTGCTGGTGGCTCACACCTGTAATCCTAGCTACTCAGGAGGCTGAGATCTGAGGATTGTGGTTCAAAGCCAGCTCCAGCAGGAAAAGTCCATAAGACTCTTATCTCCAATTAATCACAGAAAAAGCTGCAAGTGGTGCTGTAACTCAAGTGTTAGAGTGCTAGCCTTGACCAAAAGAAGCTTAGAAACAGTACCCAGGCCCAGAGTTCAAGGCCCAGGACCGGCAAAAAAATCTACATAATCACTTTACCAAATACAAAATGATCCTATTTCGAAGCAAAAGTGGTTAGTTACATAAATACTTATATTTTTCCAAGTTAGTAAGTAGCTGATTTGATATTTGAACTCACTTCTCTCCAGAAATCTTACATGTTTAATAAAATCTTGTGAGGTATTAATTTTACTCATTCATCAGAAAAGATTTTTCAGTTCAAATAACATATTTATCTAAACAGAAAAATATAGTGCCAACACTTGAGGGTATCAGGATTATAATGATAACACAATTCAAAATGGCTTAAATATGGATTTGGAAACTCAATAATTCTTCAAGAGGTTGACTTAATCTAAGAAATAGGAAAAATAATACTATGTTATACTAAATATTGAACTGCAGAGTCTTGGAAAGTTCATTTAAGTAGTATCTCTGAAGAAATATGGATCAATTAATATTAAAAGTGTATAATCAAATAAATAGATTTAACACCCCAACTTTTTTTTTTTTTTTTGTCCATCATGGGGCTTGAACTCTGGGCCTGGGCACTGTCCCTCAGCTCTTCAGCTAAAGGCAAGTGCTCTACCACTTTTAGCCACAGCACCACTTCTGGTTTTCTAGTGGTTTATTGGAGATAAGAGTCTCACGGACTTTGCTGCCAGGGCTGTCTTTGAACTGTGATCCTCAGATCTCAGCCTCCTAAGTAGCTAAGATTACAGGCATGAGCCACCGGCGCCCAGTTCCCCCCTCCCGCAACTTTTTTAAGTGAGATTTTTTTTTTTCCAGTTACCTCTGAAATTCATAGTTTTGCCTTGACAAAATTTCACTTTGGTAGATGAATTTTTAGCAAAAAAATTGAAATCATTTAGAATATTCCGTTGTAACCCTCTGTTTCAAAGGGCATTGAAAGCTGATTTTTTATTATTCATTTTTTTGTTGTTGTTTTCTCCTTTTCCATTTTGTCCATCCTATCTAGTTTCCACAAAGAAACCCGCTAATCTTCTTACCCTTTGGGCTCCCTTCCTTGGCTTTTAACTCCTTGTAAATTCTTTTGAAATGTCTCAACCAAATGAGCTATCCATCTTCCTTGAGTTTATTAAATATAACAATTTACGCAAAAAGTTCCCAAATCTATTATAAGCCACATATTCAGGGTAAAACACTAAAAAAGAAAAAAAAGTCAGGGTAACTTTCCTAACTCACTGGCTAGATGTGACAGTATTTGAAGAAAATCCTGGAGAGTATTGCTATCTTGCTATCACAAAAATCAAGGATGACAAACTTCTGAGAAAATTACATGAACTTAAGAAGAAACGTGAGGTGGTATTTTTCTTCATTTCTGAAAGTTGCTGGGTCATAAAGTAAACCTAGTAATATAGCTCTGGAGAGGAACTAGCATTTCAATTCCAGATCAGTGAAGATTTGATTCTGAATGACTTTTAAGATTTGATTAAATTGTGAGAGCATACAGTTTGGGATTGATACATCCTACAGAAAATCAGTTTTCTGTTTTCAATAAAACACTAAACACTTGCTCTAGTGTGTGTGTGGGGTGTGTGTGTGTGTGTGTGTGTCTTTTAACAGCAGTAACAGCCTAGGGATAGAGGCAAGAGATGATCTTATTTTCCAAAAGAAATGAGCAGCCTCATGTCAGAAAGATGTGGCTACTAGGAGGTCACCTCAAATAAAAATGTACTTGAAAAACAAAAATAGTTGACTTACTGATGCTCAAGGCAAGATTTACAATTATCTGCTAAACACTGACTGAGGCACACAGCCAGAGAGTCAGAATGCCAATATTCATAAATTATACAGAGTTTCATCATGATTATCATAGATGAGTAGTCCAACTCTGTTGTTCTAGTTGTAGAACAAAGGACTCTTCTGGATTAAGGGTTAACAGAGTCTAACCCAGCAATCATTTGTATGTATTTGTGAATGAGTTAATTGAAGATATAGCCATTCCACTCATTCATGTATGATCCCTGGCTCATACTTCCTCACTAAAACTACAGAAGTGAGCAGGTGAGATACAAATTAACTGGCTTTCCAAACCTACAGGAAAACTATTTCCACTCCTGCTCTAGGACAAGGGGTTCTCAACTGTAGCAGTAGTAACACTTTGCTCTCTGGATGCCAGTAGTGCACAACTGTGCCAATCAAAACATCTGCAGACATTGCCAGATGTTCCCTGAGAGATGTATCACCAGCCATCGAGAGCCACTGCTCTATACAAGTATCATTTTTCTAAGCATACTTCCTATTTCCCTTCCATCTTGATCTGCATAACAACACAAAGAGCTCAAGGAATTTTGAAAACATAAAAATAATTATGTAAAAAACCCTACAAGCTCTCATTCCATCTCTATGGAACATTCAAGTGTGTATTTTTACCATGTGCCTGTCCTCACTTTAAAGTAGGTGCTGGTCCTCCTGGGGCCCAATCCATCCCCACCTAGATCTCTTCCCTCTCCTCTGTTCAAATGCTTCCATTTCCCCCTTTCCCCACTGGCTCATCAGTTACTATATCTCTAATCAGGCCCCTCAGTAACGTTTTTCTTCAAACAGACAAAAAAAATACCTCTCTCAGTTCTCCTGTTAATATTCACAATCACTGATGCCACCTATAGAACACTTCTTGAGAGACATAAATCTGCAGATTCAAAAAATTGTAATAAATTCTAAGCAGAATAAATTAGAAATCTAATCTATGTCATTAGAGCACTAATGACATAAAGGTTATGTTGAAAGCAGTCAGAGAAAGACAATCTGTAATCTACAAAGGATGATTTTACACTTCTTGCCATCTTCCATCTAGATTGACTGCTGACTTCTCATAGCAAAACTGAAAGCCATCAGGTGATTGAATAACAGCTTCATAGCCCTTGATGAAGGGGAGCTTGCCTACTGGTGATACCTCCATGGGAAAGAGTGCTTCCTTTTGTGATGCTGATTCATTGGCCTCATCTTGAAAACAAGGACAGTGACAGTCACATCTCCTTGAACTGAAGGCATGATTGCTGCTGGATGCTATTTGTTAGCGTTTAGTCATAAGGTTAATTTATTCCTACCATATTCTCACTTCCTAAATAACCACTTTTAGGATAATTATAAATACATAAATCAGTGTACCCATGCAATATTTTTTAGTTTATAGCACATTTTTTTAAAAAGCACAAAACCACTGAATAAGTAAAAGTATATCTAGTAAAAAATTTCTAGGATTAATGACACACATATGAATTCCATGTAGACAAGTAGATGAGTGAATGACATGAAACTAAATAGAAAATGGGCTATAAAGCAACTCCCAATTACTCTCTCACATTGAAGGAGTAAAGTACATGGAAACAGAGGTAGCCTGGGTTCATCTTCTTTGAAAATCTATTGCTTCTAAAAGTGAGTGTTTACAAAAAGAAAATGTCCATGTGTAACAGTACTTGAAGGCTGTGCTGAAGATGTGAACCAAATAAAATGAGGTCCATTTCTATAGAATTTAGTATAAGCTTAGACTTAGTCAAATCTTGTTCCACCAAAAACATAAACAGAAGTGATTGTCAGAATAAGTGCCAAGATAAAGCCCTGGTGGGCATTTACATTAAGGAAGAGCTCTGAGACCAACAAGGAATGTTTATTTGACAAGTAGCTATGAGTTTCTTCTACCCCATGCACTGACAATTCCTAGTAATGGGAATGAGAAGAGCATGGGTAAGAAAAGATGTAGTCTACATTTTTCAAAAGACAACTCAAAAAGCAGCTAAATGAAACATCAAAAAAGGAAAAGCGGAAACAGTATAGAGGGAGGTATGGATTTCAAGAGTTTCTAGTGGTACCAAGAGTTTGAATAAGATAAGAATGATGGGAAATATCCTGATGGGATTAACAATTCAAAAGTCTTCTTCCTTCTCAGTGTTTTGCAAGGAAAGTTGAATTACTCAAGGTGGATGGAGGACTTGACATGAACTAATGGAGAATGATAGCCTAATCTTTCAAAAAAGTTGACATGAAAAGCCAACAGGTCTGATGGGATGTGGGGAAAGAAGAGAACTAGGAGTTTCTGTTTATGTAAAGACAGAGATGATTATGGGAGAAAGCATGGAGACAGCATTTAAGTGGGCACAGCAAAAGATGCCAACTAATGGAGCAAATATCTCCTAAGTGATAGAAGCAAGAGATGGAATCCAAAGCGCTGGCAGAGGGATTGGCTTTCTAATCATGAAGAATAACTATTTGAAAGCAAAAGCAGAGATGATGAATAAATATCCAAAAAGTTAGAATAAAGGTGGATAGAAGATGATGGTGTGTCTAATGAAGCCTTTGCTTTCCTGATACTAGAGTAAGTACCCCTGCATTCAGTGAGGGAATAGAGGTTCTTTAGATAGCTGACTAATAGAGATTGGCTGAAGAGCTCTGCATCCATTCATGGCTTGTCTAGAAAGCATCTGTTTGCCAGGAAGTCTTCTAAAACCTTGATTGCACCCAAGGAAAATCCCTCATACCTGCCCATCGAGACCAGGAAAACCTGAAGTACTCAGTTTTTACCTTTCTAAGATGACAACTGTAACTCCAAGAAAACACTGATTAAAAGCAAAAGCAGAGCTGATGACTCATGGAGTGACAATTATGCACTAGGAACATCTTTTAAGGAGGATATTTGAGCTAATAAATATTTCATCTTTTAAGTCTATTCTGTCCTTACGTTCTCAGCTCTGTCATCTCATAATGCATTTGGCATTATCATCAAAGGTCTCAAGTGTGAACAAATAATCATTTAAAGTTCAGCTTTAATAAACAAATGCTATTCCCATTGATCAGCTTTCCGGAAGGGTCGGAAGAAGGGAAGGGACAAGAGAGGCGATAGGAAATGAGCAGGAACCAGGTCTATTCTCTGTGTCAAACTCATTATTGCTGTTAACACCATTTGCTACTGCAAAGGTATGAATTATTGAAAGCACTTATGATTCGTGATGCTGTAATCAATTTTACCTTATTTTTAATTTTACTTATGGATAAATTATTCATGCAGAAGAAAACTGTAAGGGAAGAACTTTCAATTGGCAGATCTTTGTTATACACAGTAAGATTAATCCTCTAAACATTTCTGTTTGTAATAATACATACTATTGAAAATCAAATTAAGATCAGGCAAAAGAAAATATAGTTTAAAATTTAGTTTAAAATATAGTTTGAATTCAAAATCCTTTTTTATGTTAATGATATTGAAATTGCTCAGCTTTTATTAGTAGATTGAGGGGGGAGTTACTGGTACTGGAATTTGAACTAAGGGTCTGTGTTCACTTGACTTGCTCTTTCAGCTGGCACTGTACCTCTTGAGTCTTATCTCCAGCTCTGCTTTTTGCTGGTTACTTTGGAGGTGGAATCTTACGAACTTTTCTGCCAAAACTGGTTTGAGGGTCTGGGAAGGTGGCTCAGTGGTAGAGCACTTGCCTTGCATGCATGAGGCCCTGGGTTCGATTCCTCAGCACCACATAAGCAAAAAGAAAAAAGCAGGAAGTGGCGCTGTGGCTCAAGTGGTAGAGTGCTAGCCTTGAGCTGAAGAGCTGAGGGACAGCGCCCAGGCCCAGAGTTCAAGCCCCACGACCAGACCCCAAAAAAACTGGTTTGAAACTACAGTCTTCCAGATACCTTCCTCTCGAACAGCTAGGATTATAGGCATGAGCCACCAGAGTCTGACCTTTGAATGTTGAAGTTGGAACATAAATTATGCAGTAACACTCACCCTTTTAAAGTGTACAACTCATTAGTATTCTCACAGAAGATATTCCTTCTTAATAAGAAATCTCATGCCCAGATACAAAATATTTTACTGCAGTGCTTACCAACCAATTCATCAACTTTGTCTATGAATTTGCCTACTCTGCACATTTTATATAAAAGGGATAACACAATATAAGATCTTTTATATCTTGACAAGGGCTTCACTTTCAGGAAACAATTTGTTTTCAAGGTATATCCCAAGTTGTAGTTACTTATTAATATCTGTTCCTTTTCTAATTGCTATATAGCATCTGTACATGGCTATCACATTTTGTACATCCACTCATCATTGTTTCTACTTTTTAGCAAATATGAGTAAAGATCCAAAGAACCTGTGTGTTCAAGTTTTCACAAGACCATGTTTACAGTTCTCTCAGGCATGTATTTAGGACTAGAATTACTAGGTTCTACAACACCTCTATTTCAAGGAATCCCTAAACTTTCTGAATTAGTTCTCACCAGCCATGTATGAAAGTTTCAATTTTTTCCACATCCTTACCAACACATGTTATTTTTGTTTTTTTTTTTTTAATGACAGACATTTTAGTGGGTATTAAGTACTATTCTCATGTGGTTTTGAGTCTCACTTTCCTAATGATAGAAGACATTGAGTATCTTTGTATGTACTAATTGGTCATTTGTATATTAGCTTTGTAAAACAAAAGCTATTCAAATCCTTTGCCCACTTTTAATTGGGATTTTTTTATCATTGAGGTTTAAGAGTATCATATTTAGAAATCATTGCTTAATCCAAGATCATAAATATTTATGCATGTTTTCTGTTGAGAGTTTGTAATTTAGGTCCTACATTTAGTTATTTTTGTTGTTGTTGTCCATTTTGAGTTGTTTTCTGTTTGTGGTATGAGAAATAAAATCTAACTTTCCTCTTCACTAATGGATATCCAACATCATTTGTTGAAAACACCATTCTTTCTCCCACTGAATTAACTGCTTTATTGAAAAGCCATAAACATGAGGGTTTACAGACTCTTAACTTTATTCCATTTGTTTATAGATCCACATACCAATAACATATTGTCCAACATATTGTCTTTATTACTATAGTTTGAAGTACTTCTTAAATTGGGAAAATTGAATTATCCAACTTTAGTTTTTGCTGTTAAACTGTCATATGTTCACTTGTAAATTAAGAAATACAATAAAAAAGTAACCTTAGAATGAATATGCATCATCTGAAATATTTGTTTACTGGTCTCTCATAAACTGCAATCCCTTGGGTTCAGCAGTCTACTCCATGCTTCCACTTGATTACCAAGCATTCCCCCATGGGACAAGATCACAGGGCGTTAGGTGTGAGTGACACCTTACTTCTCTCTCAAAACACTGGGGTTTTTGGAGCTGCAGAATACATTCTTTCTTGGATTCCTGTCTTGCCAATCAGTACTTCCTGTAATATGATTTCTTCCTCAATTCTTTCCCAACACTTACAAAAGTCCAAGGAAACATTTTCCACAAGCCCTCTATGCTTTACCCTGGTTGAAATGTATTCATTTTCAATTTTTTTTTCCTATTCCAGGTCCCTTCCATTTCCATATGAACTTTACAGTCATAACTGTCCATCTCTATAATGCCAGTTTGGACAGAGAGTTCATTGAATCTGTAGATCAATTTGAGGAGTACTGATATATTAGTATCAAACCTTCAGAATGTACCTTCTTCCCATATGCTTAGATCTTCGATTTCTTCAGCCAGTGTTACATAGTTTTCAAAATATAACCCTTGTACTTCATTGATGGAATTTGTTTCCAAGTATGTTATTTTGATGCTAGTTTAAATGGGATTGATTCCATAATTACATTTTCAAATTGTTCATTGCTAATGAATCAAAATATAATTGGCTTATTTATTTACCTATCACACCAAATTGCTTAAAGTTACCCATTTTGTTTTCAGTCTATTTCTTAGAATTTTCTATATGCAAAATCATGTCATTTGCAGATAGTTTTCTTTTTCTTCCATCTGAATGTTTTTTAAAAAGAAAGTTCAAGAGATATCCTTGTTTTGTTTCTAGAATATATATAGGTTCCTGTCATTATCATTGTCTGGTGGTACATTAATAAATGTGAAAGCAATGGCATATATGGGCTTACTCACTGGAGCTTATTTTCTTGTGTTCTTGCTACTGCCATAGAAATGAGTCTGGGCTAGCCCGATAGATGATGAAAGAAATAAGGATTAATCATCCCATGACTCCAGCCCACAGTCTGCCAACTTCCAGGCTGTGATCTTAGATCATCCATTTGTCAGCCCACTGATCAGCTGATCATGGACATACGAGCCAACAAGGCAGCAGCTGGATTAGGCCAAGCAAGAGCAGCCTAGGTAACTAATCATGAGCATGTTATAGTTATTTCAGGGTGGCATGAAAAGCTAACAGTCTCTTTCAAAATGAGACCAACAAATGAGTTCTGACTGCCTTTGTGTGTAAGGACCTCACCTAGGTACAGGAACCCAAAACTAAGAAGACAATCTCTACCTAGAGGGGCCAACAGCTTATAATTACTACCAGTGAACAGATAGTGGTAGTGAGTCTTATCCAACAAATGAAGTCTGACTGCCTTTGTGTGTAAGGACCTCACCTAGGTACAGGAACCCAAAACTAAGAAGACAATCTCTACCTAGAGGGGCCAACAGCTTATAATCACTACCAGTGAACAGATAGTGGTAGTGAGTCTTATTAATGCTGGGGGGATGAGTATTAAAAGATAAAACATGGGATTTGAGATGGTAATTCGTTAATTTAGAATGATCTGGAAAGAAAAGATGAAAAGGGATTGGATATTTACCAATAAATGAGGCAAATTGGGGGGAGAACACTTTAGGCAAAAGAAATGGTATAATCAAAAGGCCTAGAAACATCAAAAGATATAAAATTTAAAGAAAATGGTGAGAAGTATAACACAGCAAAGATGTAGCATGTAAGAAGATGAAAGATGGATGATTGATGGAATTTTGGTCAAATATGCTATATCTTAATTACTGCTGAAGTGTCATAAAATTAAGTAAGGAATCATTAACATGAAAAAACATGATAAGGCCTTATTTACCTCCTTATTCACTTTGCTTTGGAGCCTGTTGCACTATGTAGGTAAAGCTATGTAGTGTAAGTCTCTTCTTGTCTTGTGTTTACCCTGATGGTTTAGCTCATAGTATCAGCCTATTGTGTTGAGCGCATTCAATTACATGTATCATTGTTCTCCTCAGAACGCACACCCATTGAACTGGCATGTATACCCCCAATTATACGACAGGCCATTATTTCAAAGAAATTGGACTATTTTTAAATATTGATTTGAATCAGCAGTTTTGCAGTTAGCTTCTTAAAACACTCTAGAAAATAATTGGTTTAAAGATATTTGAATATAATCACCCCAAAGTCAGGAACATTACAAAATGTATTCCTTAAGTAGTTTCTTTGTGATCTTGAGTATTTAAATTTGGAGAAATATGTGAAGGAAACATTCAAAGTGAACCTCTGTTTAAAGGCTTTGCTCCTTTAAAGCTTGTCCATTTGTCCATGTCTAGCATAATTACTAGATAGAAAAACAATACATTACCTATGAAATTTTAGCATTGAATCATCATTCCAGAGAGAGTAAAGCCTACACAGCATCTGGAATGAGTGTTCAATAAATGTTTGTGGATGAACCCACTGATCTCAGTGTCAATTTCAACAAATCTGAGAAAACAAATGATCATTAGAAATGATCGTTAAGGCCCCTATTAATTTCAGGTACCTCATATCCACTAGACAGTACCAAAGAATAAAAAAGATTTATATGTGCCCCAGTTAAATTTATTTAGTTTTGTCTAATACATAATTGCATTTGCTCTATAAAATAAACAGAAAGTATAAAACTGTAAAAAAAACAGTACTGAAAATTATACAAACTGTTTCAAAGTATTTTCTAAAACAGATCTTTTAAGTCCAACTGCAATGTACCCCAAGGAATGGTAATAAAATGTGAAAGGTAGAAAATGATCATTGACAGAAGCCAGCAACACAGTCAGAATCTCTCAATGATAGGAAATGCTGAAGAACTGCAGCTCCGCTCCTGCTGCTGTCCTTGGTACTTCAGTGACGAGATTCACCGATTTTTATTATTGAACAAACCTGCTACATTACTAATGCTATACATGAATTTTAAAGCACAGCTTGAGCATTTCACAAACCTTGAGACCATTATACTTTTCAGATTTGGTCATTTATGACCTCAAATACCACATCCTTTAAAAAAAACAACTGTGGCAAAAATACATGTAAAACTTTACCATCACAAAAATGTACAACTAAGTACATTTACATTCACAATACTATGCAACCAACACTACTAACTTGTTCTGAAACATTTGCATCACTCTGAAAGAAAACCCTATAACCATTCTATAGTCATACTGTTCACCCTTGCCAACCACTCATCTGATTTATTTCTATGGACTTGCTTACTCTGGTTATTTCATATAAATGGAATTATAAAGTATATGGCCTTTATGGTCTAGCATTATACACTTAGTATTTTTTAAACAAATATTACATCCCTTTGCATTGAAGACAGATGCTGGTATGAATCATGTATAAAGAAAAGATCCATCAGAAACTACTGGGGAAGGAGATGTGCGGGAGGCAGGTGTGAATCACCCGAGTCCTTTCAGAATGCATGTCATTCGCAGTACTAACTAGTGTTTCACGATGAGTGTCTCAACAACAGATTTAACACTTTAAATGAAAAATTAAAAGTCTATAGAATTCATGTTCACCAAATTATTAACCATTCAAGGCAATTTCATGTCATGTCACAGCTGTTTTCACAAAACGATTACTATTGTAGGGAATCAATGCTGTTCTCCCCATATATCAGATCCCTTATTTAACTAAATAATGGTGAGTTATCCGTAGTTACTTAAGTCAGGTCATAATTTTCTCATTAATTGAATTGATAATGACTGTTGACATGATAAACCACTGGGTAGTATTTACCACCATTTTAATTTCTACAGCTTACTTTAGATAAATAACATGATTAAATCAGAAATGCTGTGTTTCAAATTTCTCAAATTACAAATTTGTTTTTGCTGACACTTTGAAAGAAGTCACTAAATCTAAAATTGTTATCTCAGAAGGCTTTGAATCAATGAGTTTTATTCTTATTTCTACGAAGCATGTTCACGAACTTTCCATGTAACCCACTTCTTTGTAATTAATTAAAAGTCCCTCTCTATATGTGTTGGATTATCCAGTAAGCTAAATACAAAGTGTCACTTTTGAAATGTTCTAAGGTAAGAAGAGGGCCTTTATCTCTGTAATAAATCTGAAAATCTGTTGGCCAGAACATACCAAACTTGGTTAGCTTTCTTTTTGGTATAATCCCTAAATTCTCTTCCAAACAGTAGCAAACACAATTCTAGGCAATGATATTTATTTGCTTTTTCTTAATCTAAATGTCCCTTCTCTTTCTGCATTTGTAAAGTGGGAAAGTGAGCCATGTCAGGTTACATGGGAAGTTGGAAGGTATTATTTTCTGAATTTACTTTGACCTTTCTAATAAAAGGTGACTTCCAAAAAAAACCCAACCTTCCTTGTGTCTCCTTTCATTTATATAAGATTTCATTCGAAGTAACTCAAACTATTTTTCTAGAAATCAGGTTTGAAAATCAGTGACAAAACACATCAGTAAATTATTATTTTATAGTACTGAGCATTGTACCCAGGGCCTTAATAAGCAAGTGCTTCAACATTTGAGCTATGTTTCCCAGTCCGTTTGTTCCAGTTGTTTTTGAGATGCGTCTTGATTACACTTACCCAGGCTAGCCTTGAATTAATGACCTTTCTAGACCTGCCTCCTATGAGCTTCTTCGTTGGTAAATTATTTTAAACATAATAAAGTGCATCAGTAATGAGTTGATACACTTTAAAGGTATAAATAATTCACCTACTCTGACTTCCTAAAACTCATGAGCATGTTAAGATCACTTAGCAGAATAAACTGAAATATGTCATAAAAATTCTCTCCATCAAAAAGCCTTGTGCAGAGCCAGGTGCTGATGGCTCAGGCCTGTGATCTGAGCTACTCAGGAAGCTGAGATCTGAGGATTATGGCTCAAAGCCAGCCTGGGCAGAAAAGCCCCTGTTAAGACTCCTATGTCCAATTAATCATTCAAAAACTGGAAGTGGAGCTGTGGCTCAAAGTAGTAGAGTGTTAGCCTTGAGCAAAAAAGAGCTCAGGCCCAGTACCCAGGCTCTGAGTTCAAGCCTCATAACTGACAAAAACAAGCAAACAAACTTGTGCAGAATATAGAGTCAACTGTTTTCTCTCTACTGTACTACTAAACACCTCTGCCAATAACACCATCACTCAATGTGATGTATTATACATGGAATGAATGTACTCCAAAGAAAACTGAGAAGAGAAAATCCATTCCTTTTTAGGTTTCTTTTCAGAATGCAACATACAAGATTTCTTGTGCTTTGCATTCAAAGACCTCAAAAGGCATCAAATCTGTACATGTCATACCTGTTATCAATGTAGTAATACAAACCACCAAACATTCAATGGGTATAGAAGTTTGTTGCAAACTCCATTACCTTCAATATTACTAAGATCACAGATAGTAACAGCAATAACATGGATGGGATATGCAGAACAAGGTCCAAGACCAAGAAAAGATTCTATGCTACTCACAAACCAGAAACTCTCTCTTACTGATAGGGTTGAAAACACCCTTATACAAGTACTTTTGTAGAATCCAATCAAAATTGGGTCCAATATTTCTCTTTCTAACTTGCTTTCCTTAAAAATCTGAAACTACTAAGCAAAAGAGAAAGAGATGATGACTAGGCTAACTCAACTAAAATCAGCACTGCAAAGAAGCACCATTAAAATGCTAGTGACATTAAGATAGCAGTCACTACCATTTTGTTACATGACTGTAAGACTGAGATAACATAATTTAACCACACTATTCATAAATTACCACTACTTTTCAGATTGTAAATATGTACATACAAACAGACACCCATTCCAATATCAGAAGACCTGGCATGTTCCAGGCTTTGCTATAAGATCTCTATTTTGTTGTGCATGAAAATCGCTAGATAACTTGTTAAAATAGATTGCTTGTTCCCATCTCAAATACAAAGAGCTGAGGGGGAATGGGAAGGAGAGACAGAGAATGAGAGAATATCTTGTGCTCCATTCTGAAGCTTGCCCTTTATCTTGCTGTTTGACAAAGATTAAGAGATCAACAGACTTCTCAATTTACAATCTACCAGGCCAACATACAAACCTTTTCGTGCTTAAGAGGGCAAACACAAGGTTCTCATTACAGGTTTTAAAGAAATAATCATGCCAGGAAGTCTCTAGTCCTTCAATACCTCTAGATGGAAATACTAAGACACCGAGGAAGCAGAGAAAACTAAGTATGAAAACTAAGCTTTTCATACTTAAAGAAAAACAGTTCAACAGTAAAAACAAAGTGAGAAATGATCAACATCAACCAGCTACTCCTGGAATACACAGGTCAAAATTAAAGAAACAATATGAGTGCATCTGGAATTTGTTAAACAAGTATTATGATTTTATTTAAATGAAAGTTTTCCTTTGTAAGTTAATGAGCCATATAAAGGAAAAACATCAATTTTATTAGAACTTGAACACATGTTGCAAAATGAACACATTCTAACAAAACAGTATGGTGGCATAACAAAAAAACAGTGAAAGATGTGCAAAAGAAATATGATGTGAAAAACAATGTTAAATATCTCATGATCTGGTGTGGAAACAAGAAGCCTAAATTTAGAACTCATGGACTTGAAAACCACAGCCATAAAACAAACATAAACACTGTGCTATCCTAATTATGGACACGTTCTTCAGCAAAACTGTAAGGCAGAGTTCTATTCTAAAGTATCTGAGATCTTATTTTTGGCTTCTTAACAGCAATGGATTTTTTTCAAATTAAATTAATCTCACAATTGAAAAGAAAGCTTAAGCATTGACAAATCAGTATTCTAAAAGGAAAATGACAAATGAGGCAAAACAATTGATTAGTCTTTACTGCTACATTTTTCAACTGTAGTAAGGACTGATCCAACCAAAACAAATCTTAAGCAGTTCAGAATTTTCTAATGCCCAAGGAACGTCTCTGCTCAGCCTGATTGCCATATATGGGAATCATAAACCAGGAACTATAAACCCTCAGGAACAATGTAGAAAGGAAGGATAACAATTGAGCTCTGACATTCAAAAACAATGTAGTTTGTCATCACTTTATATTACCAAATGCCAGAATTTACCGAGGACCAATTATTTAGGTATAAATTCTCCTCTTTGCAACTTATTTCTAAATACTGATATAACATGTACATTCATTTTTTAAAGGTCACTACATCAAGTTAATTATAGACAAATCATTTTGAAAGCTTCCAAGAATAGGCCTGTGAATATTCTTCCATTATACCATGATCTTCATACAAAGATAAAACTCTTACTTTCCACTAGAAATATATCAGAAATTAGCTTGGAAATGTCTCAAAGAGATTGTCAACCAAGACATGTACCTGTTTGATTGTTACATTATAAAGAAGCTATTAAACTTCCCATTTTAAAATGTCTTAAAATAATGTAGTTATATTTTTATAAGCATCAAAAGCCAAACTTGCCAAATGCTCATGAACAAACTAGTTGAGCCCTTTGCATTCTGAATATTTAAAATGTATTCATATACGCCCAATTCAAACTTAGGCATATTTTTTCAAGCATTAAAATTATCTAGCAAATACATAATACCATGAAGAGTTTCAAATTAAATTTACAGGCTTGTTTTTTGTTTTTGCTTTTACCTCCCATATACATATATGGGTTAAAGCAAAAAGAAAGATTGTGTAAAACACTGCCAAGAGTCTTTGGATATGATATCTAATAAAAAGCTGCGTATGAATCACTTTCCTTGTAGGAGTTGTAAGAGCCTAAGATGAAAACACCTTTGTGGATTATTTTAAATATGACCATTTCAAAACATTTGCCAAACATTAGTCATGATTTTAAGCATATTTCAGTATAATAGAGATCCCTATGCATCACTGATTGTCAAAGGAGAAATCTGGAAAATAAAAACTATGTAATGATCTTACGCTTAAGCAATTGAAAGTTATTCTTCTGCCACAGATTTTAATCAAAATTTTGCTTTTCGATTAACCTGTGCTTCAACCCATAGAAAATATGTGGAATAAGTTGTTTGGTCAGGATCTTGTTAGTTTAAGAAGCAAAAAGTTTAAGAACCAAAATATGCACACAATTAAAAAAAACTAATTCTGAAATTTATGTAAAGATTAGATCACCCTGTCCAGCAAGTTCCAAAAATTTCACACATTTCAAACGTTAAGGCAACTTTTTTTCAAACTAAACAGTACTTTATAAAAATATATGTCACTTCAAAACATTTATATACACAGTGACAATAAATTTTGCTAGTTGTAATCTTTAATACATTAATAAAAGTGTCACATATTACAAAGAAATTAGGTGCCTGGATGTGTGTATGTGCACATGAAGGTACAGTTCTTACAGTACAGGTTTTAAAACTGAGCGTAGTGAACGTCCTTCTTTAGTGAGCTCTCGAGTCACACACATACAGGGCAATGGGATTGCTTCCTCCCGTTTCTCTACCACATTGTAACTGCATTTCTTCAAGTGGTCAGCCATGCTCAGGATGTCAGCAAATTTCCACTCATCAACAGAACAAAATGCAGTACTGAATCGCCATACCTAGAAGAAAATTCCACTTCAGAATTAAACAAGTCAATTTACAGAAAACCAAAACACACTTCTGGCTCTAATTATACATATATTTTTCTACTGTTAAGAAGAACACCTAGTATTTCAAGTAGTTAGCTACTTGAAAATCTGGATGTAAGTCTTGGTCAAATTGACACTTCTATGGGATAGTGATTACAATAAATAAATCTAATACATAAAAAAATAAGTAAGCCAGGCGCCAGTGGCTCACACCTGTAATCCTAGCTACTTAGGAGGCTGAGAGCTGAGGATCATGATTCAAAGCCAGCCTGGGCAGGAAAGCCCATGAGACTCTTATGTCCAATAAACCACCAGAAAACCAGAAGTGGCACTGTGGCTCAAATGGTAGAGCGCTCACTTTGAGCTGAAGAACTGAGGGACCGCGCTTGGGCCCAGAGTTCAAGCCCCACGACTAACACACACACACACACACACACACACACACACACACACACACACACACACACACACACACACACACACACACACACACATACAACAAGTAAAAGCCAACATTAAAAACTCATACCCAATGTGGCTTATTAAACATAAAACAAATGTAACTTCATGAATGCAGAGCTACTTTCTAAAATAACATATACTGTATACAATTATTTTTATGTGAAAGTACCTATGTTAAGCTATTCATAACCTGGAGATACTGACAAATATTTTTTCTCCCTAGAGTTTTCATTAATACCTGTTACTCCATACAAAGTATTCTAAAAAATACTTAAGCTTATTCAAACACAACTCACAAGTACTGAAGCTACTAAAAATATTTTTTAAAAACCAGTTGCTTCAATTTATTCAAAATGTCCCTAAAAGTTTACAATTAAAGAGTAAGATTATGCAAAAATGGATCTTATTGTAGGCTATGCAATTGCTTTTAAGATAAAGGACTCATCTGTCATCCCTGTTCATGTGTCTACTGGAAACATGTGAGCTATTTCCCCTCGCTGAGTCAGCAACTCCTGAAACACTATCTCCCTAGTCCATCAATGGTATATGGCCCCTTATCATCTTTATGAATGGAAACATAATGCTTCCTAGACATACATAACAAGCATGAATGAAGACTAAGAAAGCCCTAGGTAACAATTATGAACAGGGCAAGAAAAACCTACACATCCCAGCTAATAGAATGATGTCTAGATAGAGAACACTGAATATTATCATCCCTTGGTATCCAAGGAGGATTGGTGCTAAGATACACTGGTATGCTATAGGTGTTCAAATGTGGGTACTAAGAAAACCTTGCAAGAAGAAAGAAAACATGAGAAAAACAAGTCAGTGTGGCAGGGATATAAAGTAAAAGGAAAAAACGGCAGAAGGTTAAGTATGAATAAGATTATAAAAAGTTGAACACACTTCTGTTAAAAAGACAGCCTCTAATCCAAAAGGTCGATGGAGGAATACTAACAAAGCTATAAACATTAACTGATAGCGTAAGAACCGTGTCTAAGAAACATTATATATATAATTCTAAATTCTTGTATAGAGTTGGAGAGAAGTCCACTGGAAGTAGAGACTCAGAAGGAAGCTGTAGTAGTGCTCCAGAAGAGAATCAAAGATGAGAGTGAACTAGGAAAAGGGTAGGGAGACAAATGAAAACCTGGCAGATATGAAAACAGCAAGAATGAAAAGGACTTAATTACCTAGATATAGAAATAAAGTGAGCAAAAAACAATCACAGACCGCTGGTGTAGACAGCTTGTTAGACAATAACAGCCCTTCCTGAGATTAAGTGGGTAGAGGAGTAAATTGGACATTTTGAGATTGAGGAAACTATTATATAACCAACTAGAGATATCCAGTAAATGCTTGTCTATTTTGTACAGAAAATGACCACAGTATAGGGGTCGTTCTAACTAATTTATATGTGATGTTAATTTAAACTTGGAGGCTAGGTGAGATTATTAAAAATTCCCTGAAAATATTTCATTCCAAGTTAATACTAGTGAATAAGAACTGAGTTCATAGTGTGTCATCCCAAAAAGGGAAAAACTAACCATCTTGCAAAACGAAATTTCTGCCACCAGATGCCCTTTTGGGGAAAGAAATTCATAAAATAACTTGTGTGTTCATTCATTGATCAAGGCCTCGAAGAGAGAACAATAAAAGATAAAACCTAAGGTTATCAAGAATAATCAGAATTCTGAATACTTTGCAACCAAATGTTCAGCTTATCAAAACTGCCTACACATAAGAAAATGTAAAATTTTCTACATATTCTAAAATGAAAACTACCTGTAATCACAGATCTCTGCAATCCTTTTGTGCTAGTTATGGGGCCTGAACGCAGGGCCCGGCTACTCTCCCTAAGCTGTTTTTGCTCAATGCTAGTGCTCTACCACTTGAGCCACAGCTCTGCTTCTGCCAGTTTAGAGGCTAACTGGAGAAGAAAGTCTCATGGACTTTCTTGCCTGAACTAGCTTTGAACTGCAATACTCAGATTTCAGCCTCTTGAGTAGCTAGGATTATAGGCATAAGCCACTTGGTACCTGGCTACAATCCCTTTTACTTTTCACTGCATAGGGCTTCTAATAGAAGCTAAGCATATCACAGGAGGGAAATGGTAGAGCCAGGTCTGCTAGATTTATTATAGGCGTCACTCCTTTGTACTGTAGTAAGGCTAGCTATCCACAATATAATTCTGACATATAAAACTGGCAAGACTGCTGGGAAGATGGCTCAGTGGTAGAGCGCTTGCCTTGCATGCCTGAGGCCCTGGGTTCGATTCCTCAGCACCACATAAGCAAAAAGAAAAAAGCCGGAGTGGCGCTGTGGCTCAAGTGGTAGAGCGCTAGCCTTGAGCTGAAGAGCTGAGGGACAGCGCCAAGGCCCAGAGTTCAGGCCCCACGTCCGGACCAAAAAAAAAAAAAAAAAAAACTGGCAAGACTAAGCCGGGCACTGGTGGCTCACGCCTGTAATCCTAACTATTCAGAAGGCTGCGATCTGAGAATCGCAGTTCACAGCCAGTCTGGGCAGAAAAATCTGTGAGACTCTTATCTCCAATTAATCATCAGAAAACTGGAAGTGGCGCTGTGACAATGTGGTAGAGTGCTAGCCTTGAGCTGAAGAGCTGAGGGACAGCACCCAGGCTCAGAGTTCAAGCCCCACAACTGACCCTCCATTCTCCCCCAACCCCGCCCCCCAAAAAATCTGATAAGAATAAAGGTAACTGTAAGCAAGATGGTCTTCTTTCTCCATTGTCATATGGGGAAACTGTTTCAGAAATCAGAAGACTGCAACACGGATGTAAAGGAAGCTGTTAACAGAGAATTAAGGAAGTGTAAAACAAATGCCCTTTGTCATGTGAGTCTAGATCTGGGAAATCTACAATAAATTTGTGATTATGGCAAACAACTCTATTCTAGTTCTCCGCTGACATTTTAAAAAAATGCATCATGATATTAGCTTTACAGGATAATCAATTTCTCAGCAAGGTATTCACTGTATTAATGCTGCAGCATTATTGCCTACTCTTTAAATAAGTAGATTTGGTGAAGATTGAACTAACCTTTTCCTTAATCTGCCATGATGAATTTCCTTCTGGATACTTCTTTTTCCCCCACTGCAATATAACCATTCCTCGAGACTGAAGCAGACTGCCACATACATCCCTCATTAGTCTGGATACACAGGAGAGCTGGCATAAACTGAAGCCATCAAGAAAGCCTGCAATATGTTGCAGGACCTCAAATGGAAGACTACTTAGATGGTCACTATGTAATCCCAGTACACAGTTTCTAGAAGGCTCTGCTAATACCGTAGACACACATGGCTGAACTCCAAATGACCTCAAATGGCGGTCATGTATAATCTTTGCTCCTAGTGTTGATGGACAAAACCTACGCTGGGAATAGGTACAACCATAGTAAGCTAAAGGACACCTCTGTTCCATCCATCCGTTGAGTCCAGCGTGAATGTCACCATGCACATTCTTAAAATGTGAAGAAAATTCCTTTCTCCTAAATAACTGTCCACACACAAAGGTAAACATTGAACGTTGCTTAGGTTGGTATCTAGCAACACATTCTAATACTAAATCCAGCCCAAGTGTCTGAAAAGGGCTGGGATTTGAAAGTTGTGGATTGGCATGATCACAAGCTGAAGCTGAAGCTATTTCCCCAACCATTGTATTTGTAGCTAATATTGCAGATGGAAGTGAAAAGGTCTGTGTCCCAAAGTCAACGTGATACACATCTACCATGCGACTATCAGATATACCCCTTCCTCCTGGAGAGTCTCCTAGACAAAAGAGTAACGCTGCTGTAATCAGATCTATTCCTTGGAGGCCCATGGGATCTTCTCCAACTTCCAAGTCGGATGTATCTACAGCTTTATCTTCCTTTGGTTTAGACCAACATGAGTTAGAGAGAAATTTGAATGAAGGAGTATGATTTAAAGATAAAACATCCATATTCCTCAAGTCTCCTAAGTCTACTTTTTTCCAATACAATTCTCCTTCATCTTCACCATCTGGCATGAGGATATGCTGAACTGTGCCATTAGGCAAAGCGCTGGATGGAAGTATTTCCCTAAGTTGTGCTCCTACTAAAAGCGAATTGGAAGGTTCTGAAGTACCATCTGATGCTATGCATTCTCCATTTGTTAAGTTACTTTGTAATGAGTCATCATGAAAATTCTGATCATCATCTTTGACCTGTGTACGTATGTTTTCCAAAGGAAAGCCATTACAAAGAGTAGAAGTGCCATAACAACCTGAATTCAGGTCACATAGTAAATCACTTGAACCATTTTGTTCAGACTGGGCATTCTGACTTGTGCCATTATAGTCGATTCCACCTACTGCCCCTATCTCATCCTCATGAAGATGATCCTGGTCTTTTAAGTTTCTATCTTGTTGGCTTTCCCTGGCATTTTGTCCTTCATCCATTTCATTTGTGGTAGCATGGGGACTTGTATTTAACATGCCAATGTCTCTTGTGGCAGTGTTCAGGATATCTAAAGCAGCAGCCAAACTTCGGGTTGTCTCTACAGTAGCTTGATAAAGTGCACCATAAGATTCTTCATCAACAGACACCAAACCATTAGCATGTGGAATTTCTTGGACACTTGATTTAACAGAGATTTGCTCTCTAGGTTCAGATACTTTATCAGTTGCTTTTGACATCATGGTGGCTACTTTGAGTGATTCTAAGAGCATCCTTTGATCTTGAAGAGCCAAGGCCATATCAAGTTGTGCCACTTCATCAACATCTCTGCTTAGATTTTCATATGATTTCCGGTCTGCATAACTAACTGGCCATCGGTTCCATTCCATAGTACAGCACACCACACTTGCAGGACACATTTCTAGATGTTCAGCAACTTTATTTCGAGCCAGCGTAAATGGACATCCAAAGTCACTATTTAAACAAGGCACGCGCTCAAAAGGACATAAAAGTCGATGCTCATCAGCTTTACAAGAGTGGAAAACTGCTCCACAAACCAATGGACAACCAATCAAGTCACAGGAAACCCCAGGGTCAGGTCTGGTCATACAGCGCCTACTGACACAATTCACACAGTGTGAATGCTGCAGCTCCTCCTCCATAGTGGCCAATCCAGCTCTAGTTTTTGAAATAGAAAAAAAAAGAAAAAGAAAGAAAGAAAAAAAAAAGAAAGCAAGTTAGCCAAAAAGTGGTCAATTTTTGAAAAAATTAATAATATAAACCACTTTATTCTTCAGAAATAAGAATAAACATATGAACATATTCAACTAGTTCATTTTACATACGATCAATAAATCATCTTGAAGGAAGTTAATCACTTTAAGTAACAACTCAGTACTTTAAAATGTCATAAAGTTTCTTTTTTATGTACCAAATTACCAGTATATCAAAGGCATATTATACCTTTCAAAATATAATACTTAAAACGAATATTGTGTACTAAATCAATTAGTGATAATAAGTTACTGTGTACCTTCAATTTCTAGATTTCAGAGAATGCTACAGTTTATCATTTAATTTCAATTAAACTGATTTTGGTTTATCTCACATTGCAGAGACTTCATATTTCTAACAGAATAATCTATTACATAAAGGCACATAATCAAAACTTTTTTACTAATTTTTTATTCCTTCTGAATATATTAACTCATCTCTTCTTCTATATAAACCTATTAAGGTCTACAATAAATCAACAAGCTTAATCAAAGTATATAAGAAATTTATCTAGAAAATAAAAGTTTAGCCCAAGCTATGTAGCTGTGGCTCTCTGGAGAGAGTTTCTTTCATTAAACTACTATGTACCAGGTAGTATTCTGTGTGACACGTTCTCCTAAGGAGCTAGAACAGGAGCCTGCAGACAGTAAAAACCCCATCACCCTCGTGATCAAGATAAAGAAAATAAAATGGTAATATAGAAAAGCTAATCAGGGCTGGGATGTAGCTCAGTGGCAAAGCGCTTGCCTAGCAAGTGCAAGGTCCTGGGTTCGATCCCCAGTACCAAAAAAGAAAAGACAAAAAAATACAGTTAAAAAAAAAAAAAAGAAAAAAGAAAAGCTAATCAGTATGTTAAGAGGGTAGATAATGCATAGTAGCCATGAAGGATAAGAAGTATGAGACCGTAAACTGGTAAGAAAAAAGGCATTCAGCACATGAAAATGCAGAAACACATTCACTGATAACACCTACTCAATCTTCCTATGATTGCTGGATCAGGGTGAAATATAAGATAGCTCTGAAAAGTGAGACCCAACAGAAATGAAGCAAATCCCCTGGTAAGTGTTATATGTTGCTCTAAAGAATTCACTTTTAGTAAGTGAAAGCTCTAGAGAATTTTGAGAAACAGGGTCTAGAAAAGATGAAGAGATTACAGACACCTCATGATCTTTCCTGCATTACAACTAACATTTTAACTTTTTTAGCATCAAATAAAAGAAAGTATAAGCAAGATATACTGGCCTAACTATAATTTGAATCTATTTGATGCATTTTTAAATCATTTCAACCATGTCGTTGGTTTGTTCCTATCAGCATCAAAAACTTAAACTAATACTGACCTTTTATATCATTCTTATTTACTACTCAGTCAAGATTTTAGAAAACCAAAAAGTAACAACAACAAAAATCTAATCTCTAATACACTCACCAACTCTACCCTCACTTTACTGTCTCAATCTGTTCTTAGTGAGGTTTTCTAAATCCAAAGGGTATTTACTTGTTTTTTCAGATGCCATCTCCTTTGGCCGTATTTCATTATGATGACTAACCTTTCCTTTTTGGACTGTTGTTTTCCTTTATTTTTCATGTTGTTTCCACACTTCTCAAATTCTCCTACTGTTACCTCTTTGGTTATTCCTTTATCTAAAATTAGCTTTTTATCAGAGAACGTGTCATTTCTGGTTTATTCTATACATTCTCCTTGGGTGTTCTTCAAAAGTTTCAATACCACCTATATACTGAAATCTCAGCTATAAAAGCATCCTGCCCAGATCCCTCTTGCAGACTCCATACCTCTGTAACAACTTTGTATGTTTTCACTTGTAACTCAAGTGTTTTCCAACTTGTTATACTGCAGTATATAATTTTCTAGCTAAGAAGCATATTCTTGGCCTGTTTTCTAAATTCAGTACATAAAAGATAATTGGCTCTTTTACATATTTTCCTCTAAACTCTATCTTGGACCAGAAAAAGTAATCACTTATCAAATTGCTTTCTTATTTTCTTCCATTAAAGCATGATTTTCCTCGAACTACAATAATAAAAACCTATCTAGTCATCATTAACAGAGCTTTACTTAATTAGGTAAGAAGTTCTATACAATGTTGAATTATGCTAAGGAGAGGAGACACACATTCAACATCAAAATTCTAATTTTAAATTGTGCTTAATAATAAAATAAGGTGCCTTTATATTTTCTTTCAAATTTCATAAACAAGTATACAACTTCCAAATTAAAAACATTCTTCATAGTAGAAGAAATGACAGATGAATAGTGACAAACATTCGTAATTTAAGCAGATGTTCAAAAAGATACGTCAAGAAGAATTGAGACAAAGCTTAACGGTTGATTAGACTGTATAAAGAGCTGTAGCTTTCTTATTTTGCAGCTACTATACAAGTTTATCTCACATGCTAAAGATTACAAGCCTGTCTGTTGCTAAGACAGAAACCTAAAAAACAAGCGATTTCAACAGGAGTGACCACTGCTTTTAGAACTTGTTAGGGACATTTTATGTTACCACATATTCCATCACATGACCACCAGGCAGAACACATCTTAGAAACATCACTAAAAGGAGAATGGGGTTTTTGTATGTGAAATAGCTGCTATTTTAAAGTTTGTGTAAAAAGTTAAGTATTCCAGATGTAAGTTAAATTTAATTATTAAAGCATACTTGGTTTTCAAAAGTAAAAAAAAAAAAAAAGGAGAATGGGGAAAGAAAAAAAAGAAAAAGGGTAAATATTTTGGAAATATATTGCAAGCATATACGAAAACAGTATAAAGAACCTCAGTGAAGGCTGTTGATCAACAGGGGGTTACAGGGCCCCCTAGGGAAGGAGAAACAGGCTCTGTTATTGGGGGAAGGAACTAGAAGGAGGGAGTTGGACTAACAAGGAGAATGAAAGAAGTCAAAGCAGTGAATGCAATCAGAACAGATGGATTTCAACTATGAAAATGGAATATGAAACCCGTTGAAATTGTTTTGGGATAGAGGATGAGTGATAGGGTGAGACTGACTATATTGTAAACAAATGAATCCCCTCCCCCTTATAGTTAATGTAAGCCAATTAAAAACAAACAACAACAAAAAAAAAACACTGGCTTCCTGAAGTGTTAAAAATAGTAACTATTGCCAGCACCTATGGCTCTGCCTATAATACTAGCTACTTAGGAGGCTGAGATCTGAGGATAGAAATTCAAAACCAGCTGGGGCAGGAAAATACATGACTCTTATCGCCAATAAAACTACTCAAAAAAGAAAAAATCCGTAAGTGGTGCTGTGGCTCAAGTGGTAGAGTTCTAACCTTGAGCCAAAAAAAAAAAAAGCTCAGGGACAGAGCCCAGGGCCAGAGTTCAAGCCTAGGACTAGCAAAATAATAATAACTTACAATTCTAAGTTAAATGCAAAAAGAGAGAATACTTTTAAAGGCAAAAGGAAAGAAATGAGTTCTCAAGGATTCTAAATAAAGAGCTGAGACCATATCATCCTTCCTCTGAATGTTTAAAAACAAAAACAATGAAACTTGTACCAACTTATCCAGAATTCCTATTCTTTATTGAAGTTGACTGAAGAAAAAGAGAACATTAATTCTATACTTATTTTATCCTTAAAATATATTAAATCATTTACATCCTTATAAGAACCCAGAGAAATCTGAGGTTCAGAAATGGTTAAATAACTTGCTGAGAATCATCTACCTACTAACTGGCAAAAGTAGGACTTAACTCTGTATCTGACCAATATAAAAAGAGAGTAGCAGACATGGTTGCTTACTGAAGTTCAAGAAAATAAGGCAGCTCTTCAGTAACTGGTGACTCAATTTTAAGATGTTATTTGGGGAATGGAGATTACACAACTTTGCTTGTAGTTTATTCCAACCCTTAATCGCCCTTGTGGTCAAGAAAGTCTTTTTGCTCCTTTCTAATTATAAGAACATATTACTTTACTATGAAGATACCTGTTTAAAATGTCTTCTAAATAATCTGACCAATAATGCCCAACATAAACATAAGGTATATGATATATTTACCAATTCTCAAAATAGCCACAAAAAAGAAGAATCAAGTTCAATCCCATTTGACAGTTCATATGTAAAGAGATAAGAAAATGTAGCAGTCATTTTGGAGTGTGTTTTGGGGAGAGCGAATCCTCAGCTTTTCACAATTTAAAACGCTCCCAGATGTAACCTCTAACATCATAATTAGCAAATTTAAAATGCTTTAATAAAGCTATCCACAGCTACTCATAAATTTTGTGAAATAGATTTTAAACTGCACAGCCCTAATTTTATCTGTTGAACAATGACACAGAAGGTCTGGTAGAAAACAAGTAGCTACAATTGAGGCTTCAATCAAGATGTGCTTAAATTTAAAACTCAATGTTTCTTTTAACTCTGTTGAAGCAGAGTTAAAGAGTTAGCATAGCATTTCCAACATAGTGTCTTGTGAATATCATTGTTGCAATGGGTCATCCTGTGTCCTTGTTTCAGCATTTTGTTATTCCTCTTCCCCTCCCCAAATTAGATAAATGTACATACAAGATGCAAGGTCCAAAATCAAATACAGTGACACCAGGGATATACCATAGGAGGAAGAATATACAAAAGAAACAAAAAAAATCACATAGTACATTAAAAACAACAAAAACAAAGAAAAATCTCTTGTGCCATATGTTGGGGTTCATTTTGCTTAGCATCATCTTATGTGGTCATATGTACATAGCTTTTGAGCTTTTCTGCTCATCTGGTAAGATAATCCTAGACATATACTAGTTATTTCAAGAGAAATCATGGGACCTCTATTTCTTTGGGTCTGGTTTACTACACTTAATATGAACTTTACAACTTGGGGTAGATGAGGGAGGGAAGAGATAGCAGCAGAAAAACAAAGGAGGGAGTAACAATGCTGGACAAGAAATGTACTCATCACCTTACTGATATAACTGTAAACCTCTGTACATCTTTATAGGAAAGTAAAATTAAAAATTAAAAAAGAGTTAGCATGGCAAATAACATCTGTGTTAATTTACACTTTAATATGGATTTCTGGAAAAAGTTTTATTAAAAACTTTACAGTAGTTTCAATTTTCTCTACAGAAGTGCCTTGCCAAACACACTCTGTGGCTGACAAGCAATTCTTAAAAATAGTTTTAAGACATGGCATTTTCCCATACAATGAAATGAGATCTTGTCATTTAAGGCAAAGAGATAGTGCCCTCAAATATTTTTCCAAAATCACGGAAACACAAAGGGAGATAACAAACCAGCATGATTTCATAACATGTCAAGAAAAGTCACCGAATGTATGCAAAACAGATTGTTGAGTGAGGATTGTTCCTTCTATTAAAAGACGCACATCTTTCCTTACCTTAACATGCCACTCCAACTCTTTAGCCTTAGCTTAAATGCTACTTTTCCGTGTACCTCAAAACAAAGGTTCTGATGTATATTTATCAACTAGTACATTTCCCCTGTTAGTACTAAAAACTCAAAGTAAATCATGATTCTAATATCTACCCACAGGACATCTTCAAGCTCCACAAAGGTCAAAGCCATCTCTATCTCACTCATGACTGTGTTCCCTGCATTCAAATTCTGCCCTAAACAGATTCATTTGTGTAAATATGTGAATAAAAACAACAAGGCATGCAATAAAACAACAACATGGATTCCAAACAACTGAGATTCTTGATGTCAAAAACATAGCCCATGAAAAAAGATAGATTTACAGCTCTGCCATTAGACAACGAATCTGAGTCAAAGTTACAGCCTTACCGTGGCTTGAAAGTCAATGGTGGGGGTGGGGGGAAGGGGTTGGAGATGTGGCTCAGTTGGTAAAACACTGCCAATGAGTCAAAGTATCAGATACATAGTTTGATTTCCAGTCTCAGATAAAAAAAAAAAGCCAGTGGTGTTCACATATGGAGCACCTAGCTGGTGTGCTAACAGGTGGTATTACATATGGATTAGAGATAGCTCTATCATCTTTTAAAAAGTAAATCAATGGGAAAGGTAAATCAAAGAAAGGAAATGTCAATCTTCCATTGTTTAAAAAAATCTTTAAAAACTAACATTGATTAAAAAAAGGAGGAAACATGTTGCTCCATTATTTTATTGCTAATCAACTCTGGAGGCTAGTTAATAAGAAAAACTAAATGAAGAGGCACTAATTTAAAAAAAAAGACAAGGTTTGGTGTTTAGACTTGTACAGACACTGAAGGATATAAGATGAGGAGGGGCTTGAAATAGGGAGTGGCACTAATCTACGGCCTTAATATTAAAATTAGCATGGTATTAGACAAAATAGAATTCTACTTAAAATAATAACATGTTGTCCCAAAGTACGGGTGATGTGGAACTAGACAGACCTGTTTAAATGATTAACCATTATTACAAATAAGTCCATTAGTGCAATGTTGCCAGAAGCATCTCAGGGCAAATATCCTTCATATAGTCAAAGTTACCAGTGTGTATATGGTAAATGCAAACATAGATTGACTACTGCTCGGATGCATTTCATTTTAATTATCATAATAAAACGATACTTTGGTTGGACATTTTGTCGTGTGTGTGTGTGTGTGTGTGTGTGTGTGTGTGTGTGTGTGTGTGTGTGTGTGTGTGTGTGTGTGTGTGTGTGTGTGTGTGTGTGTGTGTGTGTGTGTGTGTGTGTGTGTGTGTGTGTCCTTGGGTTTAAGTTCAGGGCCTGGGCACCGTCCCCAAGCTCTTTTGGTCACGGTTGACCCTCGACCACTTGAGCCACAGTTTCACTTCTGGCATTTTGTTGGTTATTTAGAGACTGGCTTCGAACCATGATCCTCAGATCTCAGCCTCCTGAGTAGCTAGGATTATAGGCATAAGCCACTGGCACCCAGGTTGTCTTAGCTTTAAAAAGTATGTAGGGTGGGGATCTGGAGGTATAGCTTAGTGGTACAGCCCTTGTCTAGAATATCTAAGAGCCTAGGATATCCTCAGCACTGAAAATAAACATAATAAAAAGTTAAAAAATTAAAAAGGAGGGTGTCAAGGTGGCTAGACAAGACTCTATCACTGGATTCCCAACCCATACAGCACATGTCCTGGTCCAAAATGGCTCAATGAGTTACAGTATGTAATTGTTTTATTAAACTTTTGTTCCTGGTTTTAAGATGAATTACATGAGAAAAAAACTCAAGTATATATCATTCCCGATGTGATATAATAGAAAATATACAACTTGTACTTCTAAACATGGTCATGGTGACAGATTGGTTTCAAAGTGGTGAGTTGAAATGTTCTCCATTAAACAAATTAAAGTATCACAGCTTTTTATCAGAAAGGAAAGCAATATTAGTAAACGTTAATACTAAGATAAGAACCTGTGTGAACTGATGCTCAGTTCAAAGCGTTCCACCAGGCTGGCAGTGAGTGGCCTGCCAACGACTCTCAGCTTTTGGGCTCGAGGCAGTTTCTGTACTCTGAAATCAATGTAGATCTTTGGAAAGGTTGGTTATAATTGTGTCCAATAAGACATGAACATGCAGTTCTTAGAAAACAGCCACATTTATACACACAACTTCATGTACAATTGTTTTTATATCTGCTTAAACTTAAGAAGCTCATTAAATGCAGTGATATGAGGAACTACTGTATCTAGTGCTAACATTTCTCTTTGAAAGACATACTTTGTTAGAAGGAAATTTGATGTATGCTCATGTAACACCTCCCTAAACTGACCTACAAGCAATTTATTCAAGCTCAATCTCACCTATTTCATTGCAATGAATATGAAATTAAGTAATACTTAGTCTTTTTTGAGTCAAAACAAGTTTTCTACAAACACAGTGCCATTCTATAATACAATGACCAGTGTTCACCAACTCCCTTCATCAAAATAGTCTCAGCAGATCACTTAAAATATCACAATAGTCATATGTTTTAGATCTGGCTTAGAGACCAAATACTAAACTCATTAACCAATACCTATTTTGGTGACTTTCAAATAGCTCTCCGACTACATACATTGTCAAAAAACGTTAGCAATTATTTATGCAGTACTGCATTTTAATGTTACATTTTATATGAATACTTAGTTGTTGTTTTTTTAAGCAAGTCTCCCAATGCTAGCAACTTAGAAACACTGGGTTCAACCTAAACATTTTAGTAAACTTGGAACACACAGGCAAACTCCGGTTCCATTTCTAGAATCACCCACGAAATAAAGCTTTATGTTAATTAAAGTCCTGGGTAAAAAACAAACTGGCAATTTAAGGAGTTTGCAAAACACCACGCTGTCCCCAATTAAACTTCCACAGTGAGAAACAGTGACTAAGCATCAAGAAGAGGGATTCAACGAAAACCACAGACTGAAATCTACCCCTGGGCGGAGGGGGGAGGGAGGGGAGAATCCTAAAGGCGAATTTTATGGTGTCCTGCCTTCGGCCCGGTGAACCACTCAACTGTTTTGGAAAACTTTACTACGCACCAAGGTAGGGCACGGTCATTTACTGGGCAGCAGAGAACAGGTTCACCACCTAGAGAGTTGGCTGGGGGGTGGGGCGGGGAGGCTGCGTTCAGAGTTCTAACTTAACCTACATTGGTATCAAGATGCCCATAAATAACTTCATCTTGGCTCGGAGTCGTCAACAACAACAAAGTAATCGCGAGAAAGAAAAAGGTCAGTTTGCTTCCCCAAGCATCTTTAATTCAGGATTTACAACCGGGGCTGGAAGTTAAAAGCAGAGACGGGCCGGGGGTGGGGGTGGGGGGTGGGGAGCAGGGTTTACCCAGACAGCTCAGTCACGTGGAACACCCCCCCCCCGCAGATCCTGGGGCTGCACCCCGCGATCTGTGTGCCCGCCCCGCAGGTCTGCAGCGCGGGGCAGGAGTTCGCCTTTCACAAGGTCTGAGGCTGAGCCGGGCCGTCTCGCTTCCATGAATGGAAAAGTTACCAACTCCGCTCATCCCGCCGAGAGAGTTTCCAGGCCGCCCCAAGTCCTCACTTTAACCCGTTTGTCCCCAAAGAATCCCAACTTGCTCGACGCCCCCCAAAGGCACGGGGTTCCCTAAAAGTTTGACAACCCCTCCTCGACCTGCGCGCGCGCACGCACCCCCAAACCAGGGTGACCCGGGGGGGGGGGTCGGCGGCCCCGGGGTTCGGGTCGCCATTTGCTGACCGCCTCAACCGCTGGCCACGCAGGCGGCGGGGCGCGGACCCCGGGGGCGGACGGCCCCGGCCCCGCGCGCCCGCACGGCGGCCCCGGCCCCCGAGCCGCGCCGACTCCGCTCCGCCCGGGTCCCGCCGCGGCCCCGGAGCCCAGGTCCGCGCCCCGCTCGGCCGCAGCCGCGGTGCCCGGCGCTCTCCGCGGCCCGCGCCGGCCTCCCCGCGGGCGGGGCCTCCCGGACACTCACCGGCCGCTGCGGCCGAACCGCGGCCCTGGCCCCGCTTGCCGTGGCCGCCGTACCCCGAAGCTCCGCGCCCCACGCTCGGGACCGGTCCGCCTCCTCCTCCGCGCCGCTCTCCACAACCCGGCCGCCGCCTTTTCTCTCTTCCACGGCCTCCTCCAAAGGCGGCCGCCCTCTCCGCGCGCCCCGCCCCGCTCGGCCCCGCCCACCGGCGGCGCGCACGCAGGAGCAGGCGGCGGGAGGCGCGCACGCCGGGCTCGGCGGGGACGCGCACGCCGCGCTCTGACCCTGCTCTCACTCGCCGGCGCCCATGGGGGCTGGGAGCGCAGACGCCTGGCTCTCGCGGCTGGGCGCCCGGGACGCCCCGCGGCTCTCGGGGTTCGGTGCCGCGCAGGCCCTGTTCGATTTTAGAACCTTGCTTTCTTGGAAGGAATCCTGGACCTTCAGTTTTCCAGTCGTGGTAACAGGCTCGTGTAGAGGGGGGCGGGGAGGGCTGCGGTGGCCGCCGCGGGTCCGCGCGTCCGCGGCCTCGGCTCCGGGACGGGGTCAGCGCCCGCCGAGCCCCGGCGCCCGCGCGGCCTTCCCGCCGGCCCGCCCTCGCTGGGTGCCTCGGGTCCCCGCGGGCCGGGCCGGGCCGGGGGAGGGGGCGCCGCCCTGGCCGGAGATCTCGGGGCGGGGACTCCGCGCACGGCACGTGGCTTCGTTAACGAAGGGTGTCCGCGCCCCCCCTCCACCGCTGCCCCACGGACCCTGCCCCGGGGCAGCCGTCCTGTGGTGGGGACCCCCTCATCTAGTGAACCCCTGCTGCCCGCTCCGCCTGCCCCCACAGGCCTGGGGGGGGGGGTCCCTCCCCGAGGTTGTGCGGCTCGCACCTCGTTCGCGTCCTGCAGTGGGATGACCGGTCTTAAAGACCAGTGAATCTGAAAGGGGGGACTGGGTTAGGGCGGTCGCAGCAGCGCAAACGTCAGTTCTTAAAGTGAAAAAAGAAAAAAATGGGGGGGAGGGGCGTTGTTGTTTGAATCAACTTAAAAGAAATCGAACTTGGCTGCAGATGGCCCACCCCATCTGCCTATGGGAAGGGGGGGGTGAAGCAGGCCCTGGAGACTGGGCTGGCTCTCCTGACCGAGGCACCACGGGCTTCATGGCCTCATCGGCCGGCTCTGAAATGAAGGGGTCGGGGTTGTTTTCAGCTTTTCAGGGTCCTTCCCAGTTCCATGATTGCACTTCCTGAGATTCGGGGGTGTTTTTCCTTGACGCACCTTGTTCCACCTCAAGCTGGGTCATTCAGGCTAGACACCTTGGGTCAGTTTTACCCATCTGAATAATTTTTCAGTCCAATCTTCCCCTAACTCTCAGTCTGAATAAAAAATAAATAAACAAGCAAATCTTTCTTGTTTTGTCTCATCCCCAATTATTGTCTTAAGCAGATTCAGAAATTTAGGTTCCTGCTGTTGGCTAACCAGTCTTCTTTCCCTAGTGTTTTCTCCCTCAAACCTACTTTAAGAAAACCACAAATCTCAGGGCACCCATTTCTTTCTTTTGTTTAGGCATCTGCAATGCCTATATAGTGCTCAGTAGAAAAACTCCTTTGTTCCTCAAAGTGCCTGGTGTAGTGTAGACTGTTTAAGTTCCTTCTTTTCTCTGTGCACAGACCACCTTGTTCATATAAATGAGCTGACTTGGCGCCCATCTTCAGCTCCAGTTGCACAGCCTGTGCAAGAGGCTGCTGTAGCATCTGTAATCTATTATCAGCACTTGGTGTGCGAAAAGTTCACCGTTATCTATTTCATAAGTCTGTTTCAGGTCATAGATTATCTCCCAAACCCAGGGAAGCAGGTTTTGTGGTGCTTTTATATCTCCCTCAAGTATCTTAACATGCTGTCATGTACACTGTAGTGCTAAATGTATCCTTGTCACATAAATTAAACTTTACTCTCACTTCATCTTGTTTTCATTTTCTATCATATTTTATTTTACATCCTCAGAAAAACTTCAGTCGGTGCCTCCATAGGAGCATTTAGCTCTAACCAATGGCAACTGAAGAGAATGTCCAGTATCACATCTTTCTTATCTACATGGATTATTTGTATAGGATTCTAGAGCAAAGCTATCATCTGTGGTTTAGCCACCAAGGGAAGTAACAGAGACTAAGGCAATTTGAGGCAAGTAATAATAGTAATAAGGGGCTGGGAAGGTGGCTCAGTGGTAGAGAGCTTGCCTTACATGCATGAGGCCCTGGATTCGATTCCTCAGCACGACATAAGCAAAAAGAAAAAAGCCGGAAGTGGTGCTGTGGCTCAAATGGTAGAGCACTAGCCTTAAGCTGAAGAGCTGAGGGACAGCACCCAGGCCCAGAGTTCAGGCCCCAGGACCGGACCCAAAAAAAAAAAAAAAACAATAATAGTAATAATAAAAAAGAAGCAGTACCATGTTTGATCTGCATACTCCTTAACAGAGTTTTTCCTGTTTCTCAAATTGCATCCTACAGAGAAAATATGGATCCTAGTGAACAGAATCTAGATCCTCTAGAAATTTTTGAGTGGTCATTCCCATTTTAGTGAATATATAAGAACCATAGAAATAAAACTAGCACCACATGTAAAAAACCTAGATATAACTAGATTACAACCAATTCAGTTGATACTAAAAACAAATTCAACAACCAAATTAAATTTTTCTTCCTTTTATACAATATCAGGGACAAATAACATCTGTGCTCAAGTAGATTTTCTTTCCCAATTAGACCAGCTTGTACTTAGGTTGTCCAGGGGCTGCTAAGCTCCTGATAAGTCAGGACGAGGTTAAGTCATGTACTAATTAAGGAAGGCATCACGGGCCAGAGACAAATGTGAGTAGGTGGGGACTGATTTGCAGCTGTGAAGTCATGAGACAGTGAGAATTACTATCTGGGATGGCTGTGGGAAACACAATTTTCTCTTTTATCTTCTGATCCTAAGAACTTGCAAGGGAGAAAGGCTGTTTGAACCACCTACTAGCCAGGGTCTAGGATCTAATAGCTATAATTATATTTCCTATGCAAGTTCATTTGCAGTATAAAGGATATGACGATTAATACATAATTATATGATAATTTGAAGACAGTGACATAGGATAATGTTTATAACCTCAGGTTAGTCTTGCAGTTTTATATAAAGAAAGGATTTGAGCCAAGACAGCCTAGAATAGTAGAAAAGTGCAAGACCTGGTTTTGATCCTGTATACAGCAGACCTGACAAGAGATGTTGAAATTACTTGTCAGTGCATTTCTGTGTTTCCCAATTCAAGTTACTAAAGTTACATTTATTAATACAGAACTCAGCACAAAGAATGAACAAATACCTCCATCTCCTGAAAGTAGTGCTTGAAGATGTGGCATTTGTATGTATTTCAGGTGGTAAGGTTGAGGTGTTAGATACCAGTTTAAAAATGAGCAGAGAAGGCCTTTCAGCCTGTGTGTGTGTGTGTGTGTGTGTGTGTGTGTGTGCGCGCGCGCACGTGTGGGGGTGTGGGTGCACGCACGCGTGTGTGTGTGTGTACACGTACCAGTACTTGGATTTGAACTGAGGGTCTGGGTGCTGTCCCTTAGCCTTTTCATTCAAAGCTGGCACTCTACCACTTCAGCCACAGCTCCAATTCTGTCTCTCTGTGTGTGCATATGTCTAATTGAGAGTCTTGTGGGCCTTTCTTCCTGGACTGGCTTTGAACTGTGATTCTCAGATCTCAGCCTTCTGAGTAGCTAGGATTTCAGGTGTGACCCACTAGTGCCTGGCTTCAGTCAACATTGGACAACTAGGCATGTAACTTTGTTAAACAGCACTATAGAAGTGAGTGGGCAAATGTTTAGTTTCTGTGTAGGATTATTGAGATAAATTTCCTACACACTACCTAGGATTGTGTGTGTGTGTGTTTGGTACTGGAGTTTGAACTTGGCCTTAAACCACACCTCCATCCTTAGAAACCAGTTTTACCCTATAGATGGTCTCATTTTAGTTCTCAGCCCTACTGACTATTGCGGTGGTAGCACAGGCAAATGCCACCAGTTAGTGCCATGCTAGGAAGAAGTGGGCTCAGAGGGAGCTGTGGGCAGCAGACAAGCAGACTGTTACTATGTTGTTAATTTTGTTATAGTTAACAGCTGTCCACATGACAAGAGAGGAAACAGTAGCACCATGTCTTCTGATTAGTTTTTCTAAAAGCTCCTGGAAATCCAAACAATTATATGAAAGCCTTAGGGTTTTGTTGTTTTGTGCTGGTCCTGGGGCTTGAATTTCAAGCATGAGATGTTTTGTTCAAGGTTAGCACTCTACCTCTTATTTATTTATTTTTTGGGTCCTGTCGTGGGGCCTGAACTCTGGGCCTGGGTGCCGTCCCTCAGTTCTTCAGCTCAAGGCCAGTGCTCTACCACTTGAGCCACAGGGCCACTTCCGGCTTTTTGCTTTTTGCTTATGTGGTCCTGAGGAATCGAACCCAGGGCCTCATGCATGCAAGGCAAGTGCTCTGCCACTGAGCCACCTTCCCAGCCTAGCACCCTACCCCTCCACTTCAGTTTTTTGTTTTTTGGTAGGAGTGGGTCGGGAGGAGATAAATGGAGATAAATGTCTCATATACTTTCCTGGCTGGGTTGGCTTTGAACTGTGATTCTCAGATCTCAGCCTTCTGAGTAGCTAGGATTACAGGCATGAGCCAGAGGTGTCTGACATGATGTCTTAATATTTTCAAAAATTAAATGTGTAGGTAGAAAAATCAGTCACCACAAAGATATCTCTCTCATATCTTTAAAAATAGATTTGTGATTTCTCTAGGTAAATCAGTTCCTAAATAAATTGTGTCTCATTTTCCTCAGGAGGTAGATTTCTTGCACTAAAATGCTGGTTTACTTGCCAATTAGTTCCTAATCATTGGTCAGTTCCCCACACTGTGGGTAACAGGCTCCAAGATGACCTCAGGAACCT
Source organism: Dipodomys spectabilis (assembly GCF_019054845.1). NCBI lineage: Eukaryota > Metazoa > Chordata > Mammalia > Rodentia > Heteromyidae > Dipodomys > Dipodomys spectabilis. The sequence continues at coordinate 29,279,991 of NW_024870678.1, forward strand.
GAGGTCTATTTATTTCTTCTATTTATACATTTATCTTTTCCCCTTACATGGACAGAAGCTTCAACTTGCTTCTAACCAATAGAATATTTCAAAGGTACTAGGATATTATTCTCATGATTACAAGATTATGACTGTGTTGCTAGCAGACTTCCTCCTTGCTGACTTTTATGAAACAAATTGTTACATTAGGGAAGTCCATGTGACCTGAAACTGACAGCTGCTCCTAAACTACAAACAGCCAGCTAGAAATGTAGTCTGTGAGTGCAACATCCAAAGGAGCAAAATGCCACCAGTGACCACCGTGTGCATAATATGAAAGCTGATCCTTTCATGGTTTATCCTTTAGATAAGACCCCATCCCTAATCAGACCATCAGTTTCACAGAGAGACCTCCAATGGTAAGGCCCTCCATTATGCTCTGGTCCCTGGGAAACGTGACAAGAGTGAATGTCTGTCACTTTAAACTTAGGAGAATTAATACACTATACCTTGCCTACGTAGGAAACAAAAGTACTCTCAGTCCACACTCCTACTTTGGCTGTTTTAAGGATTAATGAGTTAATACCAAATAAAGTGTTAGCAAATGTCTGGCACATGTTGGATATCTTTTTCTTCAACAGATCCTAGAGAAGTCAGACATCTTAACAAGGAAGGATGGTAGACAGAAGGAAAGAAGAGTAGTCCAGGACTCCTTCAAGCCCAAGTGATGCATTGTGTGACATCATCCAGGCCTGGGGAAGTGCTTTCCCATGGACTCCTACCACAGAGCAGCTTTACTGCAGTCTGACTAGGCTACAGAAGCAGCTACAGAAGCCAGGCAGGCCTGTCAGCATAGGGCCAACACTTGGCCCCATGCTCAGTGGACTGAGAGATAAAGAAGAAGCTGGAACATAAGAGCTTCAGTGGGTTTATTCTTGAACACCTGTGGAAAACTTTTGGGAAAACCAAGAACAACTGAGTTCGTGTGCGCAGTGATCCTCTGGGGCAGTGTTTACTCCCAGTGGATTTGTAGCAGAAACCTGGGTTAAGCCTTACAGTTCAAATCTGACCACCCCATTGGCAGAGCTATTGACCATTGTCTTTCTAGTTTATTCTTACATTCCCAGAACCTACTATAAAATAGTTTTTGTTAAATAAATGTTGGTTAAATGGCATATGTGTTTCACCAGTAATTATAAATTGTTATTACATCATAATTTGAGATGGTAACATACTTTTAAATGAACTTTTTTCTTGTTCTTACTTTATGACAAGGGAAAGAAGATACATAGTATCATTTAGAAGCTCACCTGTCCACAGCTATCTTGGCACATTTCAAGCGAATCCTCAAGGTCAGTGAATTGTTTTCTGTCCATGGAAATATCAAAGGTGATACATTAATTTGTCTTTCTAAAATAGACGAATTCTTTAACTAATGAATCAACTAGCATTATGTCTTACTTGTGCCCAGATCGCAGGACCCCCACCAAGAAGACCACCGGGAGTCAGACTTTACAGCTGTTTTAAGGTTTTATTTAGACAGGCTGCAGCTCGGGCCTCGTCCTACACTCCGACACAGTGGAGCCTAGGTGGAGAGCCCCGAGCTAAAGATTTGCAGGGTTTATAAAGGCACGTTTATAAACACGTGGATTACCACCACGTGTTGCTCTGCTAGACAGAATTTGCTGATCTTAGGTTTAGTTTAAACAAGCAACTGCCTCAAAACTTTAACCCTTCATCTCTTGATTTCTACAAATGACTCAGAATATATTCGAAGTATGGAAGGCAGGGCTGGAGAGAGAAAAAAATGTGTGTAAGTAGTCAATAATTATGAGTTGATATTAATGACCACTCATTGTAGTAAAATAGAATTAGCACATAAGTCTTGAAAATGTAGGCTTTGGGGGACTTTTCCCATCAAAAGAATAATTAGATATCTTCTACTGGTAAGAGTGGTAAGACCTAGAAAGAAATTAAGGGCTTTTCTAATTTGGTCCTTCCAAATGTGAAAGGTAAAGAATGAGCATGATCTCCATTCAGAGCAGCTTAAAAGCTGAATCTGGTACCTGGCAAATGCCCCCTGATTCTTGTGGGATTGGCATTCCTTTGAGGGAAAGCCTTGGGGCTGATAGTTGTCTTTTTGTCTTCCTCAAAGTCAAGAAGTCTGAAGTCAGGGACTGGGAAGGTAGCTCAGTGGTAGAGCGCTTGCCTTGCATGCATGCGGCCCTGGGTTCAATTCCTCAGCACAATAAGCAAAAAAAGAAAAAAGCCAGAAGTGGCTCTGTGGCTCAAGTGGTAGAGCGCTAGCCTTAAGCTGAAGAACTGAGGGACAGCGCCCAGGCCCAGAGTTCAGGCCCCACAACCGGACCCAAAAAAAAAAAGTCCGAAGTCTCCCAGAGGTCTGAAGGTCAACTCCTCTGAGTAATGTACCACATTATCACTTTGTTTCTTGATGACATACTGTTGACTCACCTGTTTAGACAGACAATGTTATAAAAGGACAGTATTTCATTTAGAAGAATATGGGCCTTTGTTGGAAGAGGATCTGAAGCATGGGAGTGGAACTTTTAGGGTCACCGGGAGTGACACATGCAGGTGTTCCACCAAGAGTTCTGAGTCTATATCTGTCTTTTCTTTCTGAGTGAATTATAAATTAAAATGTTGATGTAATCAAACCTTCATGGGAAACCCTAGTATTATCCTATATTTGCTTTGATACTGTGTAGAATGTTCATTAAGTCATTGGCCCAAAGGGAAAACTGAAGTACTTGTCCTTCCTTTCCCAGAAGTCCTGAGCCAGCTTCTTGGGCATTTTATGCACCCTTGCAGCACTGTGACTGTTCATATCATCCATAATTTGCAAACAGGAAGAGCTATAATAGCCATTTTTGTGTCAGACGCAGAGTCTAAGACCTATTAGGCGCACATAATGTGATTTATCTAACAAGATACTGAAAACAAGCACACTCAGACACAAATTAGATTAACCCTAAATTGACTTGCAGTACACTTATCAGATGTTTAATTTCCAACTCCAAATGGAAAGCTCTAAAGCAAGCCTATGTGAATTATTCAGGAAAGCTATGCCACACAACCTAAATGCCCTGTCATCTTTGGCTGCTTTAATCTGTCTCCAAGTTTCTCATCAGAGTGGAGCGAGCTGGCCACACCCTGTGTCTGCCCACCCACTTGTCAGTAGGTATTACATGGAGAAATAGTATAAACAACATATGCTTGTATTTCTTCCTCTCCTCGTACAGGTCACACAGTCTTTTCCTTGGAAAAATAAGAGGAAAGGATGCCCACACACTAGGGTAACTCCAGCTTCCTCTCACATTTGGTTACATGCTTGCAGTGTTTACAACAGAACATGAGCTTTTGTGAAATAGAGGAAAGAAGGCTTCCAAAAGAAACAGAAGGCAGATAGTACTTTGCAGATCTGGCAAAGTACATCAAATTACTTCAGACTATCTTCATAACTAATTATTGTATCTGATTTAATTATTGTGAAAGCTAATGGTTTAGAGAACCCTGACTTGGTATAATATGAGCAGCAACATCAGAGATATTCTAGGATATCTGAGAAGTTATGGATCTTCTGGGATGATGGGAGGGGTGATCATCTGGGTGAGAATCTTCTTCATTGTCTTGGGGAGCCCTTTTATGACTTATCCCAGGCATAAACATGTCTGAGAGTGCCCTCAATAATGTCCAGCCTCCCCCAATTTTATTTCAGCAAGAGCAGAAAGACTGGCTGGAACCATGTGCCTAGTTTGGACGGTTTTTTCTATGTTCACTTGTGAAAGATCACAGGTGATCTTATTCTTCTCCTTTGCTGTTTTCACAGTCATGCAAATACTTCCCCCATAAGTCATGTGAATCTATTTTGAAAGTTCACTATCATTTTTGGAGAGTTACTCAAGTTATTACATCTTAGCCTTGGGAATATTTGTGGTTTCTCACAAAGTGAGGAATATGTGAGAAATCCAGAGTCTCACAGTAGAGAACATGAGGTGGAGCTAGGATCTCCTGATTGTTCAGTACTGAGTGCTAAAACAACAAAACTCTGGCAAATATATTGGACCTCATAGATCATTAACCCCAATATTTTATGAACATTGGCATCAAATGCCTCTTTACGGCCATGGTATTAATCCTTGGCAACAACAGAACACCTGGGAGTGAGGCAAATGACTGACCTTCCACTGAAAAGTGTGCCATGCTCGGCTCTTGATAACTTTTCCGAGTACTTGTGTGTTAGGAATACTTACCTTCTGAAGCCAGGCGCCGGTGGCTCACTCCTGTAATCCTAGCTACTCAGGCAGCTGAGATCTGAGGGTCTCAGTTTAAAGCCAGCCCAGGCAGGAAAGTCCGTGAAACTCTTATCTCCAATAAACCGCTCAGAAAACTGGTAGTGGCACTGTGGCTCAAGTGGTAGAACACTAGCCTCGAGCTGAAGAGCTGAGGGACAGCGCTCAGGCCCAGAGTTCAAGCCCCACGACTGACAAAAAAAAAAATACTTACCTTCTGAAATTGGGTAGCTCATTTGTAAACCCCCATATGGCCTGTTTCTGTATTGTTGCCACACATAAGATGGAAACTAATAAACAAGGATGATAGTAAAATTCTACACTCTCTGGCAGGTAATGAAATCATTTAAAACTGTCTCTGGACAGGGAGAGTAGAAAAAACGAATGGACCACTTTAGTTAAAGGAGATTTTGGTTTTGAAGAGGGTAAGAACTAGGGCTGGGATTTGTGGGCCAAGACAAAGAGTTCAGTGAAATGGGAGAGATACCTGCAATGACTGGTGGGAATAAGTAGATCTGAGAGACAACAAACAAGACATTGTTCACATGTTTCTAGTACTCACAGTGGAGGATTTGAAAGGTTATTTCTAATATTATATTGAAATGAACCTCTAAATCTCATCTTTATTCTCAAATTGTTTTGCTAGATTTATGGTTTAGGGAGCAACCACCTTATAGGGTCTCATCTTATTTACAAATTATAAATAATGAACCATGCTACAATAAGGTTCTATTATAAACTGCATGAAAATGAAACATTTTAATACAAGATATGATTTTGAGATCATATTTGGAAATAACACAAAAACATCCATGTTGGACTGGGATGTAGCCCAGTGGCAAAGCACTTGCCTAGTATGTACAATATCCTGGGATTGATCCCCAGTACCAAAAATGAAAAGACAACAATAACAATAACAAAAATACAGATTTTTTTAAAGCCCTCTCCCCACTCCCCCCCTCAAATTCATGAAACACTGGTGGCTCACACCTGTAATCCTAGCTATTCAGTAGGCCGAGATCTAAGGATCATTGTACAAAGCCAGCCCTGGAAGAAAAGTCCCTGTGAGACTCTTATTCCCAATTAACCACTCAAAAACCAGAAGTGATGCTGTGGCTCAAGTAGTAGAGCGCTAGCCTTCAGCACAAAGAGGCTCAGGGACAGCACACAGGCCCTGAGTTCAATCCCCACAACTGACAAGATCAGTCACTCAGTCAACCAATCCATGTCTCCTACAGACATCAGTCACTTCAAGATGTCATATTTGTCCAACTATTCATTACTTGATTAATGTATATGAACATTAGATTCACAAAAAAATATCAAGCACAAAATATCAAGGAAAGCACTCAAGGCCTTGAGTTCAAGCCCCGGGACTGGCATGTGCGTGCATGTGTGCAACCACACACACACAAAGTATTTCAAGTCACAAGGAACAGAAGGGATAAACCTTCTGTCCTGTAGACTCACTCTGCTTTGACCTCTCCCAGCCTGTTTGTTTCTGGCTGTGTGACCCATGTTCCTGTCCCAGCTCTTTTTGGCTTGGTGCTGCTGGCTGTCTTCCATTGTGGTCTGAGCCAGGCTGGCGCTGATCCACTGTGACAGTCCTGACCCTCTGCTTCCCAGCCCTGGCTTTCTTGGGAATGAAGGACAGAGGCATATTAGGATGCCAAAGACCATATATACCTAGAGGATGATTATTTTTAACAGATCAAAGTGGCCATCTAATTGAATATTAAAGCATACAATTATTATATGATCCAAAATGACATCCTATATAGCTGTCTGTTATCTTCCCCTTCAAATAGATTAGCGTTTTGAAAGGTACAGAGCAAGGTGGCATAAAATAAAATTCACACAACAAATACACATATCAGAAAAGAAGTGATAGAAGTTTACACATGTCTATTGTTTGTATCAATGATTAGACCAGACTTTTTAGATTAGTATTAGATTTATTTTGTTGTTGTTGTTATTATGTTGAATTCAAGTTAACAATGGCCCAGAAGCAGCTTAGTGGTTGAGCAACTATGAAGTGGTTCTAGTCCTGATGAATTTCCAACCACCATAGCAGTAGATGTGCCCCAAGTCCTCCTGCAATTGAACAGACATCTCTACTGTGAGTTTTCATGTTTGTATTGGTTCCTCTGATCAGGTGTGTTTTCTGTATTTTTTTGTCATTTTTTTTTTCATAAAATGAAGGAGGTTTGTTTTTATAGCGCCACCACACATTCAAAACAACTTTTTTTCTACTGGTCCCGGGGCTTGAACCTCAGGGCTTGGGTGCTTACTGTTCCTGAGGTTTTTTTGCTCAAGGCCAGTACTTTACCACTTGAGCCACAGCTCCATTTCTGGCTTTTTTTTAAGGTAGTTAATTGGAGATAAAGAATCTCATGGACTTTCCTGCCTTGACTGGCTTTGAGCTGTCATCCTCATATCTTAGCCACCTACGTAGCTAGGATTACAGGCACAAGCCACTGGTACCTGGTTTTACTTGGCTTTTTGCTCAAGTTGGCACTCTGCTACTTGAGTCATACCTCTACTTTCAGCTGGCTTTGAACTATAATTCTCAGACCTCAGTCTCTAGGCTAGCTAGGCTTACGGGGAGCATGACCACCTGTGCTTTGATTCAAAAAAATGTTAGAGAGAATCTCAAACACATTAGGGAGTCGAAATTAGTGTGTCAGACTCTTCAGTACTCATCCCTCAACCTCGGTAACTAAGACCTCATTGGCAATCTTGCTTCAAATGAATACCCTGGACTATCTATTATATAATTTAGAAGCCAATTCTAGGTATATATCATTTCCCTATGCACCACTAGAAGGTATAGACTATTTCTATAAGTATATTCATAATACTAATCACAATTATTTGAAAATAACAACTTACTGTCAGACATCAAGTCAACATTCATATATTCCCAATTGCTATATATAATTTTTCAAAGTTGTTTTGAAATCAGAAACAAATGACCCATGTTATAATAATGGATGTGTGTCCTAAATTTGTCTCTTAGAAATGAAACTATAATTCACTTAGTGCTCAGTCCACCCTGTAGAGTTCTAGTTTTCAACTAACATGTACAGTCTTGAACTCACCTCCCAAACCAAAATAGAGAATAGGTCATCCCAGGAATTGGCCTTGTAGTCTTTTATTGTCCTATAAGTGCCTTTGTTCTGAGGTCATACCAATGGAACCACATTGGCATAGCATAGCCCTCATTCACTTAGCCAGATACATTTTGACAATGCTTTAAGGTTGAAATTCTGCCTGTGAAAATCCCCTCATTTAACTCCAGGAAGATAATAGGATGGTTTCAGGAAGACTTTCACATGTTCTAACTTTTCACAAATTACCCATCCCAGCAGGAACCATGTAACTGTTTCCTTAGTTGGCCAAATAGACATACTGCTTCTTGCTTGCCAGTAAGGACCTTCTTGCCTTTTTTGTCACTCAAGTATCTATTAAAAGCTCAATTAAGGACAACAATGGCCAACAGTGATTTCAGAAGACGTGTACTTTGTTCATTCCTTTATATATTGTTCACGCTATGTCTGGTGATACCACTTAGAAATTGTTCATTGAGTTAATTAATGAATTGTTAAATCTGCTAGAAGCTAAAATATACTTTGAACATCTATTGCTTTTTGGGCCCTACAGGAGTAGGGCCCAAACTGTGTTTGGTGTAATACTAGGGCTTATCCAGTCATTGCTCTCTGTATCACCCTATGGAATTCATGTCATTATATTCCACATTCTTGATGAAGAAGTTACACAGTGTTTCCCTTCTCATGATAGTCAAGAAGTAAGTTGCTTATATTGAGTAATTGATACTTTTTTAAAATCATAGATTTTAATTACCAACTAGATTTCAATTTTCGTATTCTCTGTCATAAAATTCATAGTTCAAATGACTTAATTTTTCATTTAACTAATTCCAACATCCAGTTTTTATTTTGTTTGGTTTTGTTTTTGGAGGGTAAAGGGTCTTACTGTATAGACCAGGCTGCCCTCAAATTCATTATCATCTAAGTTCAACTTCCTAAGGGCTAGGATTGTAAGTATTACCATCACACTCAGCTCTATGTCTCATTTTTGCCCCTCTCCCTTTTACTTTTTTTCCCTTTTTTATTCTTAGGCTATCTGTAGTTTTTGATTTATTGGAATATTTCATTAGCAGCTTATAATTATATTTATGATTCCCTTTAATGATCTGAAATCTTTTAGGAAAAGATATTAATAATTTTTAATCCACCAACGAAATAAATAGTCTATTGTGTAGAACAATGAATGTCTACTTTTTAAAAAAGAGACTGAGCCAAAGCAATAATGTGGGAGATATTTATTATTCTTTCTGAAGAAAGCTATTCATTTTTCTGAAACCTTTCTTCTGTTCATTAAAATTACAAGAAAGGGTAGAGTACTCCACAGATGGGTAACCAAACCCAACTGTTCTGATCGCTGTATCCACAGGTATTCTTTGGTTCGTTCACTGGTTGGAGAGTAGTGTACAGCATGTGAGGAAGTCTCATCTTATGAAGGGATTGAGATGTAAAGCTTGAGATATCAGTGATCATATTTCTGCCACCTGGGAAAAGGCTGGCTCAGTGTGAGAAAAACTGGCACAGAGCAAAGAGAGAGCAACCAAGAGAGAGAAAAAGAGAAAGAGCTTACACCATCCAGGTTTCTGATGATAGGCGGCAGCTAGCCATAATGGGAAAATGCAGAGGGAACCTAAACCGAAGAGCTCACAAGATCTTTGAGAGAAAATATTGTGCTTAGACTTCTCGAGTCACAGGCGACCTCAGTCCTGTAGACTGGACCTAGGCAATCTCAGACCTCAGAGGCTAATGTGTGGTTCCCATTGTAGAGACAGCCCACTTCCAGTCTGTGAAAAGCACACTGATACTTACAACTGTCTGGAATCCCTGCCTTTGTTTTGTGTTTGTCATTGTTCTAAGTCCTTTTTGGGCTCCAGGAAGGACAGGACTGACTGGTAATATCTTTATGACAAGAGACTGAAGCTACCCCTACGGAAGAACAAAGCCTTGAACAGATGCCCCAGATGAGAACCATTACCTGTAGTGATCAGACTGCATCCTGGAGCCAGCGGAGTCATCTCCAGGGGAACAGATTACTTACTCCCTCAAGAGGTGACAGCATTAGCACCGGGAGAACCAGAACTGAGGTGGTGACTGATCAAATCACTCTGGTAACTGGAACCATGCCTTTGCCTGCCTCGATTTAAACCCAACACTCATGTGTACCTGGAAGATGACCAAAGATGAACTGGGACACCATTTTCCTATGGTATCAGCCACATAAAAATCACTTTCCTCTGCCATATTTCTTTTCTACCATGTTCACTGTGTGTGGAAACTTGCCTGAATTCTTGTCTTGTTGGACACAGGTAGATAACTGCATTGACTTCCTGCTAATACTGGAATTGTCAGTTCTTTGTTTTTTCCTAAATTAGCATCAATTAGTTGTACTAAGGGATTTAATTCTGACATGTCGTCTGTGTATACTGTTCTCACTCTACTTCACCCCCGCCCCCACTCCCAAGCAATCCCAACAAACTTCACAGTTCCATTTTCACACATGACAAGCTTCATGACTCTATACATCACAGATTTTGACCTTATTCACCCTCCTCCCCCCAATTCCACTAGTACCCACATCCCAGTCATTTCTTCGTTGTTATTGTTGGTGGTGGTCATGGGGCTGGAACTCGAGGCTTGTCCCTGAGCTCTCAGTGCTGTCCCTGAGCTCTTAGTGCTCTACCACTTTGAGCCATAGCGTAACTTATGATTTTCTGGTGGTTTATTGGAGATAAGAGTCTCTTGGGACTTTCCTGCCCAAGCTGGCTTTGAACTGCAATCCTCAGACCTCAGCCTCCTGAGTAGCCAAAATTACAGATGTGAGCCACCAGCGCCTGGCTTTTTCTTTCTTTCTTGTTTTTATTTTTATTTTCTGCAGAACTGAGGACTGACTTAGGGCCTTGCACTTTCCAGGTAAGTGTTCTTCCACTGAGGAGTCCCCTAATCCTCCCACCTCCAGTTGTTTCTTAAGACCTGAGTATTTGCCTATCACATGGTTTAGATCTTAATCCCTTCTAGGTTTTACGACATAACAAATTCTTTTCCATTTTCAGTTGGGCCTCTGTCAGTTTCCTGCAAGACTCTTTGGTGTGCCATTTTGCTTTTAAGCCTTACCATGGAGAACCTGGAGCATAGCCTTTCTTTCTTAGGAAAGCTTGTGCCTCACACCCTCATCAATCCCACAGCTAATATTTGTACAAAGACAGAATGGATCTGCCTCTCACTTTTACTTAAAATCAGCTTTGCTGCAAAGACCTGATGTATAGACATTTAAACTTTCTCATTTGAAGTACAAAATGGCAAACATTTGTTAAGGACCTCAAACCCAAAATGTTTGCTCTCCTGTTGGGGCAAAAACTGAACCTAAATAATGGTTGCTGGAGGTGTAGGGACTTGATAACTTGCATTTTGCACGTAGTGTTATCTCTGTCTGTATCTAATCAACAGAAAGTCTGGTGCCCTTGTGAGTAGAGGGGAGAGAACACAGTGTTGGGTCAGGCAGCCTCAGATCCTCTTCTTAGCGCTACAGCTTAGTCGGGTGCCTCTCAGCCTTTCTTCACAGCTCCTTTTTAGGTAACCTGTGGAACAACAGCATCTGCCTCATGACATTGTTGCAGGACATCGGCGTAAAGTGCAAACACCATATCAACACATTCAGGTCAATCACTGGTAACCAAAAAAATGCAAAATCTGAAATGCTCTAAAATCAGAAACTTTCTGAGTGCTGGCATTAGTGCAAAGGTCCACACTTTATCTCATGTGATGGGCCCCAGTGGAAATGCAGTAAAAGCACTGTATAAAATTCCCCTTAAGCTATTGCTGGGCAATGTGTTCCAGATCACCCTTCAGTGACTCCACATCAGCTGCTCTTGTTCTCATGTCTAGTTCGACTTGTGCAAGGCATTCCTGTCTCAGGCTTCACTGGACTCAGTATGCTGAGTCTGATGCCTGTGATCTATGACAGGAAGCCAAGAAGTGAAATTCTTTAGCTCAGGACAAGACATCTAGTTCTGAGAGTAGCAGTGGACCCAAGGAAGGCTGGAACTATTACAGGACACATGCTAGACAAGTTGAGGACTCACATTCTTCTTGACTGGGACTATTACCTTCATCCCTCTGTCCTTGGTCTGTCTTTGTGTCTTCTGTTTTCAAAGCACCTGTATTACTTGTTTTATCCTGTCTCAGGACATGTGCAAAGCTATAGCGAAACACCACAGATGGGGTAATTTATAAGAACCAATAAATTAATTTGTGCATAGTTGTGAAGGGTGGGAATTTCACCATCAAGGCATGACAGGGTTGGATTCTAGAGAAAGGGTACCTTGCTGATGTACCCTCAGGAAGGACGGACAATTAAACCCCTACATGGTGGAAGGGATGAAAGGGGCACAAAAACGGTGAGCTCCCTCTCTACCCTTTTTACAAAGGAGACAATCCCATGGAGGCAGGCCGAGTCCTCATGTCCTAAAGACCACACCTCTTACAACTGTTGCATTGAGATTAAGTTTCACCCTGAATCATAGCAGGCAAAACATTGAAATCACAGCACTTCCTACATTCCCAATGAGAACAGGAACTGTAGACTAGAAGCTGTATCTTAACTCCTCTCAGCATCTTTAGCCTGGCCCACAAACTGGTACTTAGTCTTCATGAAGGAATAAATAAGAATCTTTATTGAGAACATTTTCATTATCACAACATGAAATAATGACAAATAACTTTCGTTTATTTCACTGATCTAAACTCTAAGAAGCAAAACAATGGAAATAATTATTTGCCACCAGAAATAAAATAGAAATAGCTCGTTTCAGTGGTATTTTTGGTTCTGATTTCCAGAATCAGATCTGTTTTACCAAGAACATTGACTCTCAGGATAAAGTTTTGCATTTAAAGGGAAATAAGGTGTATAAGAATCAAGCTTTCTCTTGTAAATGTACTGACATGCCTAGAAATGTCTCTGTTAGAAAAACAAGCTGGGGAAGTTTTCTGGGAGAGTAGGTTTTAAGTTGCTACTTAAAATATTCTGTATCCTTGTCAGACTATATGCCAGAGTAGGAGTTTCTATTTGGGGTTCAGATATTCTGGTCCCTAGAGAACCCAGACAGTTGCTCTCTGGTCACCATCCCACCCCCGCTGCCCTCTGGGTTACCTACAGTAATACCTCAGTACAGCAGGAAGTACATTCTGGAGGTGACACATGCTTTCATCTCCTTTCAAGTAAGATTTAAGAAAATGTTTTATAGTTCCTAATTCCAGAAACTGCCCAGACAATTTTCTGAGGTAAATAAACATTCTCTTATTTAGATCAGTAGCAGGACGTTTGAGTCTCTCTTTTTTTTTTTTTTTCCTTTCTCACTTCCATTATTCTTCTGTAAGAGTGATCCAGGATAGACCATAGGTTAAGCCTGGTTGACGACTGATGGTGGTATTTGTTTCCATTGGAATCTGTAAGCAGAAGGGTAATGGTGTCTGGAGTGTCTAGGCACCATCTTTGCCAGGACTTAGAAAGCCCAAGGTTGGAGGGCAAATTAGGAGATGGAGAGGACAGTCGGATGGCACTGGATATTCTTCTCCATCTGTTCCTGCCTCACTAGGAAGGCATCATCCAGTTTCTTAAGGTGATTCTCTCATGTTTGTTTGCTTAAGGTGATTATAGGCCCATAGTCTTAACTTGCCGACATTTCTAATATACCCATTAATCTCCCATTGAAATACACTATCACACAGTCATAGTTTTTCTAAGAGAAGATGTGATTTATATTCATTTTTGTGCCCCAGACTTTCTCTAGAGAAGAAATTTATTTCATCTGTTTGCCTAACATCATTGTAATATTTTGGATTATGCTACAGAATATGGTCACTATGAAAATCTCAATAGAGTTGTGAATATATGGACCTGATTTTTAAATTATTTTTGTCACTCATTATTTCCAATAGTAACTAGTTCCCAACTAAAAAGCACCTAAAAAAAATTGGGAAAACAAAACCATTGACTTTACCTGACCAAAATTCAAGAATCCTGTTATCAGCACATACTGACTTTCAGTGTCATAGACATTATTTTATCTAACTGAAGAAAGATTCTTGGGTAAATGAACAATAAATTGAAAGATCCTGTCCAAGTCCAGGTATTAATCTTATGTCACTTAAATGCCTATTATGTCCCAATTTAGCTCAGCATATGTCTCATCCAGGGACTGGTTGCTCATTTGGAGAGAGAAGACAGCTGGTTCACCACATTATTCAACTGTTGTACAAACTTTGCTCCCAACCTTGCCAAGTTTTTGTGCAACTTTGCTCCAGGGAAATTTTGGTTTGTCATTCTTATTTGGTTAACTTACCCATGAGGTTTGTCATTAATAACTTGAATTCTCTGGATCTAATCCCATTAAAAATAGAAACAAAAGTACCAAGATCCTAATTATGGCAAATGAGTCACGTTTTATTTCTGCCTACAACCCCCTAAAGAACCAACCTAAGACTTAAATCCTATAAGAGTGAGGGATGAGCTTCCTAATGGGTGGTGCTGAAGGGTGTGGAAGCCTGTGGCTTAGAGGAGCCTGTGAGGTGCAGAGTGAAAGTCAAGGCAAGACCTGCCACCAGCGTTCTTCCCAACCACCTGACGACAGGGAAGCCCCAACGGGAGCATTCTCATGGGCTGCACGCTTGCCAGGCAGGAGTTCTTCACTTGAGCCATGCTTCCAGTCATGTGGGATTTTTTTGTTTTTTATTTTTTGCTGTTTTCAGGTGTGGGTTTTTTTCCCCCCTGGTTATTCTGGAGATGGAATCTAGCAAACTTTCATGTGCAAGCCTGAAAACAGTCCTCCAGATCTCAGCCTCCTAAGTAGCTACAAGTGCAGGTGTGAGCCACTGTTGCCTGGCTCATCCTAGATCTTCCTACCGGACACAGTTGAATGGATCTCCACAATTTAGCTTTGTACAGAGACCTAAGAACCCTGGCAAGGTAACTCAAAGAGAAAACACTCAGTTTTACTTGGTATAGGAACACATGCCAAAAGGAAAATTTCAAAGATGAGTGTCACATCTGAATACAACCCAGTTCCAGCATGCAAGGATATGTGACTACACACGGCCCTCTTAGTCTCTTACGCTTTTTATTCCAGTTGTAAGATGAATATAGCACTAGCATTTCCCCATTGATCTATTATATATAAAGATCCTATTTGTAAATCGATGTTAAGAATTATCATTCAGAATTACAAGCTGGGCGCCAGTGGCTCACGCCTGTAATCCTAGCTACTTAGGAGGCTGAGATCTGAGGATCATGATTCAAAGCCAGCCCGGGCAGGAAAGTCCATGAGACTCTTACCTCCCAATAAACCACTCAGAAAACTGGAAGTGGTGCTGTGGCTCTAGTGGTAGAGCTCTAGCCTTGAGCTGAAGAGTTGAGGGACAGCACCCAATCCCAGAGTTCAAGTTCCACCACCAAAAAATAAATAAATACAATTTTGTCTAGCAGATAATACATGCTTTGGTATTAATTACTATTATTATTAATCAGCTTTTTTCCTGTCAAATGGATACCATATGACACAAATCTGGAAGGAAATGCTAGGTCGAGTTGGCTTTATATGTATAAATTACTCTCTCACACTGTAGGCACTCAGTCCACAGATTATTGTCATTGTTGTCATCCCTCAAGTGGCAGTGTTGCCAGAAAGCAATTAACAGTATTCCCACACAGCTGGTGAAGCGGTTTATAGAGTGCATTGTTTTTATACAGAGATGGATGGCGCTGGAATTTGTAAATACACAATCGCCTTATTCTTCAATGTACACAGCACTGAATTGTGTGGTATTCTTTGATTTTATTTTTCTCTTTGCAAATCTTTTAGCAGACAGATTTCAGAAGGGAAATCAGCTGCTTACCGCAATGTTAAAGACAAGTTTGTATTGTCAGGTCATGGGTAGTTACCTTCTGTTGTCCCCTGAGGGAGGATGGGTGCACCTTCTTAGTCACAGTAAAACACATGCTATGCACGAGAACAATGTGTGTCCAGGACTGCTCACCTTATTAGCCAAAATACCATATGCTGGAATAATGAGAAATACCTTTTTATAGTGACCATAGGGATAAACCTAGAGGTCATTATGCTAAACAATAAGCCAGATAGCTGGAGAAAAGGACAACATGATTTTACTTGCACACAAAATCTAAGATTATCTAACATGTGAAAATAGGGCAGGATGGTTGTTGTTGGGGGTTGTAAAGTGGGAAGAATGGGGTGTTGTTAGTGGAAGGGGTACAGGATTTCAGTTACACAGGATGTGTAAATTCTGAAATCTACTGTACAACAACAAAAAAAAAGTACAGAAACTCTTGGAGATGATGGGTAATGAAATTGTGATAATATACAACATACAATAAAAAAAAGTGTTCTTAGTGGCTCTGTGGCTCAAGTGGTAGAGTGCTAGCCTTGAGCTGAAGAGCTGAGGGACAGCACCCAGGCCCAGAGTTCAAGCTCCACACTGACAAAAAAAAGTGTTCCTGGCCAGGCACAGTGGCCCAAGCCTGTAATATTAGCTACTTGGAAGGAAGCAATCAGGGAACTGGGTTGGAAGCCAACCTAGTTGTAAAAGTTCTTGAGACTCCATCTCAACCAATGGCTAGGTGTCTGACAAGCACAAGTTCCTGAGTTCAATCCTAGCACTGCAAAAAATAAATAAGCAAATAAGTTCTTCATGGAAAATACTACATTTTTTAATTATACCACTTTTCACAGTACCACTTTGCCCAGAGCTTGGCAGTATCATAGTAGGTGCTGAACAATAACATTTCTATTTCAGTAATCACACTGTGTTCTGAGTTGTATACCTGTTGTAATCCTAGCATTCTAGATGCTGAAACAGAGGAACTGAGTTTGAGTTGAGCCTGGGCTACACAGGGAGAGTGTCTCAGAACCAAAACAAAGACAAGTAAGTCTATTCTGAATATATAGAAGGTACTGTCTTCCTTTCTGAAACAGTATTTTCATACAAGTGAGGTAGGCATTATCAGACTAATTGAGAACTGCAGATCCATACTGCTTCTTTATTTTTCTATCCAAGCATTCATTTCTGTGTTTTAGGAAATCCTTTGTCACCTGCCATCAAGGTGTAAGTTTACTTCTTTTTCCTGAGCCTTGTTAATGCTTGGTTACATAGTAGATGCTTGGGTAATTTCAGTTGGGTGAACCACTGAGCAAATAAAGATAAACTGTATATTAATAGTGTTAATTTCATTAGACTGGAGTTTGATGGTGTTAGATTTGTCCAACAATTATAAATGAGGCCCTTTCTTAGTTTTGAATCTCTATCCAGAAAAATTTGCAAATAGATTATGATACCCCATTGTAAGTTTTGTAAACAAAGTCCAAACAAAATCTATGGAATAAACCCAAGTAAAGGAGACAAGATAACACTTGTGCTGAGACCTAAGAGAAATAAATGCCAACAATTTGATAAGATTTTCTTCTTTGTATGCATATCTGTATGCGAGCATTTTATTCTTCCATTTTGTTGATCGAGTAGATGGCCTCTTCTCTTTATTGTTTAACTTAATTTTCTACCAGCTGAGAGTTCTTTTGCTATATTGAGATAGAAATAATGAATAGCAAAATGCAATTCCTTTAGTGATAGACGTTCTGAGCTTTGGTGTCAGTGGCCCTCTGCTCTTAGTGATGTAGAATGCCTGAATGCCAGCAGCTCAGCACCCAGCCATTTTTGGTGGCTCTTCAGCAGGTGGAGCTGGTAGTTCTTGACTATCCTCTGGAACTTCTCTACTGGCCAAGGCTGCAGTGCTCCTTTGGTCTCAGCTCTCTATAGTTCTTGTGTTTTTCAGTTCTCACCTTCTGTAGATCTTTGCCTTCTGTAGTCCCAGCTTTCTACATTTATTTTTTGGTTGGTTGTGGGGCCTGAACTCAGAGCTTGGGTGCTGTCCTTGAGCTCTTCAGCTCAAGGCTAGCACTCTACCACTGTGAGCCACAGTAACACTTCTGGTTTTCTAGTGGTTAATTGGAAATAAGAGTCTTACCGACTTTGCTGCCACTTTGCTGCCCATGCTGGCTTTGAACCTTGATCCTCAGATCTCAGCCTCCTGAGTAGTTAGGATTACAGGTGTGAGCTACTGGTGCACAGATCTTTCCACATTTCTGTTTCTTGCTACTGTGCGATTTTTCCACCACCTTCTAGTTGCCGGGTATACTCATGGCTAACAGAACTTGGTGTGCTGTCTGCTTTTCATGAAACCAACTCATCTACCCATCCCTGATAAAAGATGACAAAGCTTTATTTGGGCTTATCGTGGAGCAAGAGGGAATTGTGCACAGGAGCAAACTCTTAGACCTGATGGGAGGTGAGGAGGGCTGTGTATATAACCAGTCAACATGGGTGTAGCCTCTTTGTCTTGCTTAGCTGTGCCATTTTACACAGGCATCCTTGGCATGCCTATGCCAGTTGTCATGGGTGGGGAGGCAGCTCCTTGCTGACCTTTCTGAGGATATCTGCAATGTTGGTAGGGGCCTCTGGAGCAGCTATGGTCAGGGTCACCTGAGGTCACTGGAAGGCGCCATGGCAGAAATGATGTCTCCGTGCTTCCTCCCAGGTGTCTGCAGTGGTCATGACTGAAGCAGAGTCTTCTCTAATGGAAGCTCTTAAAGTGTTGGCTTCCAGAACATGAAGAAGCCCCAGGTTCATACCTGTGATGACAGCTGTGGCAGTTTCTGCAGCGGAAAGAAAATCAACCTGAGCAGCAGTGAGGCCTTCAAAGCATTGTGATTGATGGCCAGGACGGTGGCTGTCAGATCACATTCGGCTTGGTGGACAGCCCTGTGGTTTCCACGAGAGCAGAGGGGCTGAAGTTGTGATACCGCCTCCTCTGATGGAACTTCAAGAATGGAAGCAATGATACTCACAGATCCTCCAAACTTGGGGCTTCAGTAGGTAACAATAGCAGTTCCTACCCTACCCTTCTTCCCTACCCAACCTGGAATAGTGGCAAATGTACTTTCCGGCATTCATTGCTGCAGCCGGCACAAGGGAAGGCTGGGCCGCTGTCAGTCAACCAGCCAAAATAAACAGTTACGTAAAGAAGGGACATTAAGGAGTGTGAACGAATATGTAACAAGATTAATATTCTCTCCCAGTAAATTTTGCTTAGCATTTAACCTTTAGTTAGATATCCTGGTAAAGGAAAAATAAAAAGGTTTCAACTAAACGGACAAATCTTGTAGGGTTCCTTTCTTTTTAGCTCATCTCCTCATTTCTTTCCTCTTTTCACATGATGTAGGCCCTGATTTGGGGGGTCAAACATTTGTTTCCATTGTTCATGTCTATTACAGAAAGATCCCACTACTTTTTCCCATTGTTGTTTCATTTATTGATGGCGCTAGCATCTCACTTTTACTAGGCAAGTGTGCTGCCACTCGTGCCACATTCCCAGACTCTACTATTCTTATTTGTGCCAAACATCTTTAAAACTGAAAAAGGTTCTGAAAATGAAATGGAAGATAAAATGAAAACAACAATAGCAAAACAAAATAAATGGTAAAGTTTTTTTTAAGATGGTGTTTAATAGTATGGTATGAAGCTAGGAGTGGTTTTAGTTTAAAGCTTATGAATAAGATACACCTCATGAGCAAACTTATAAAAGGTTTGGAGAAAAATAGCAAGTTAAAAAAAAACAACAAAGAAAGAAGGACACTGCAGTCTTTCCAAGTGAAAAGCCCTCAGGGACCAAGACTTGATGATGTCCTAGATTTCTAGGCCATCCTACCTGAAGGATGATTTGTTTCTTTGAATTGCCACAGTTTCAGGTCATTGTGGTAGCTAGATTTGTTCATGTCTCTTTTTAATGCCATTTGTTCAGCCCAGTAAACCCAAACTATTAAATAAAACTTAAAGTGCACATATATTGAAAATGTGGTGCCTATTTATTTCTAGTACAGAATACACACACCATAAATTGTCACATTTTTGTAAACTGTTATAATCTCATTCTGACTTACTGTTTTCTTAACAATAATTGTGACCATCTCAGGTCCCTGGTTTAGGTGCTCATTTGAGTTCATAATTGGCACTGATGTAGACTGAATTGTGTCTCCTCAAAATTCATAGCTTACAGCCTGAACCCAATGGCTGGTATCTGGAGATAGCAGCGGGGGAGGAAGGAGGTTTGAGATAATTTGGTTTGGAGGAGATCATGAAGGTGGAGCTATCAAGATGGCATTAGAGCTCTTCTAAGAGATATCAAAGGACGTTCTCATTGAAGACACAGTGAGAAGGTATCAATCTACAAGCCAGACAAAGATCTCTCACCAGAACTCAACCATGTTGAGTCTGGACATCTAACCTTTAGAGTACAAGAAAGCAACTTGTTATTGCTGAAGTTCTCCACAGTCTGTGGCATTTTGTTGTGGCAGCCTGAGCTGTGTCAGGTGCCTTTTGAGCCCACTGATATGATTCCTGTAGGGATTTAGAAGTAGGTTCTCTCCCACCTTCCCACCCTCCCTCCCTCCCTCCCTTCCTTCCTTCATTTCTTTTTCTTTTTTTTTTTGGGTCCGGTCATGGGGCCTGAACTCTCGGCCTGGGCACTGTCCCTCAGCTCTTCAGCTCAAGGCTAGCGCTCTACCACTTGAGCCACAGCGCCATTTCTGGCTTTTTTCTTATTTGGTGCTGAGGAATTGAACCTAGGGCCTCAGGCATGCAAGGCAAGCGCTCTATCGCTGAGCCACCTTCCCAGCCCTCACCTTTCTTTCTGATTCAAGCTGTCCCACAGGGAGAAGCCAGGTGCATTTGAGCAAGATCTGAGGTTGGCTTCATATTGGAGTTCAGTTCAGCTATATCTTATTTTCCTATCTGTTTCGGGGAGAATTTCAAGATAAAGCAGGACTTGAATAGCAGTTCACTTTTATATTTTCATTATTTTATCCTTGTAACTCTATTGATTTAGTTTGACAAAGGAGGACCTAATTCAGAAGCTAGGATATTGAACGTGGTGGAGTGGTAGTTTGGTGCTAGAAAGTCTTAGGTTCATATCCAAGCCTTCTATGGAAATCTATGCAATGTCTAGATAAACCTTTCTCAGATTATGCAGCTCCTGATATCCCAGGACAAATCTTGTCCTGTCTGTTATAAACTCTGTTGACATCCATTCTCCCACTTCCTTTCTGATGTGAAAAACAATTATACCTCCATACACCATTAATTTTAACATTGATTCGCATCCTATCAATTCATACTTCTTGACTTTTTTTTGAAACTATTATGTTGTCTCTTTGGTTCTCTCATGGAATGAGTTAAACAAACTCATTGTGTGTTCATTATTTATTTATTTAGTCATGGGGCTTGAACTCTGGGCTTGGGCTCTGTCCCTCAGCTCTTCAGCTCAAGCAGTCTACCACTTGAGCCACAGCTCCACTTCCAGTTTTCTGAGTGGTTTATTGGAGATATGAGTCTCACGGACTTTCCTGCCTGGGCTGGCTTTGAACCATTATCCTCAGATCTCAGCCTCCTAAGTAACTAGGATTACAGGCATGAACCACTGGTGCCCAGCTGTGTGTTCATTTTTGTATCTGTATAAAAGTCTACTTTTACTTTTTTCCTGAAACTTGTCTTTTGGCACTCAACTTCCTTCCTTAGAAATGGGGTTCATGACCCTCTCACCTTCTTCCCTTCCTTAATTTTTAGGCTTACAGGTGATAAAATTAACTGGGCTGATTTTTTTTAAAGGATTTAAATATGTCCTATGAACTTTTCTATTTCTACTACAAGTGCTTTTTTTTTTTTAAAGTAGTCTTGCCAGGACTGTTGTTACTAACATCAAACATTATAGGCAGTATAGTAACCAGCAACCTCTGCATCTTTTTGAGCGAAGCCAGAGGGTTCATCTTAGGTAGCATGAGAGGAGGCAAAGGTGCAGAAGTCACCTGCTAGGAGAATGGGGACATGGCCTCTGGGCCATGGTTTACAGTTTACAGCTCCAGTGAGCTGGCCCCTGTGGAAGAGAGAGGTTAAAGGAAACTCCACATGATGCTTCTTGCTACCTAGGCTCTGAGCCTCTAGGGATTCAGAGGTCAAAGTGCTTTCTCCACACAAAACTTAGCTTGTCTCACATACAATTCCCAATCTGTCATCCTGTTACTTGTGCCAAGATGGCAGAGTAGACAGGTGGGTGGAGAGTACAATTTATGCTAAGAAAAATATTACAGGTTTGTAATACAAAGGTTTGTCAGACACTTCAAAACTTGTGAATCCACATTGTTTGAATCTGTATTCTTCTATATTTAAAAGGTTTACTTTAGTTCCACAATATAAAGCTTAAATTTCCCTCCTTCCTTCCTCCCTTCTTCCTTCCTTTCTTTTCCATTAGGGAAAGACCTCAAACATGTTAGACAAGTGATCTGCCATTGGGTTACAGTCGCCCACCCTGCCCAAATGTGTATTTTAAAATGGAAGCTGGAGCTCAAAATTAATATCACTACTCAAGCCTTCTATGAAAGCTTTTCACAATCTTTGCATGCTCACTGTAACTTTTCTACCCTTCAGCTTTCCCCCCTGTCAAACTGAAAAAACAGAAAACTAATTGAATGTTTACAGGAAGGCAACTTAAGCAAAATCAGTAAGATGCATCCATCCACCACAGTGTAGCAATGAAAACCAGGACCAGAGATATCAGCTCTGTGACAGCAGCTTGCCCCTCCTATGACAAATAACTGAGGTAAATAATCGTGTGAGGAGAAGAGGTATATCTTGGCTCACAGTTTTGGAGATTTCAGTTCATGGCTGGTTGGCCGCATTGTTCTTGGGCCTGTGATGAGGCAGCACATTTGGAGAAACATGGCATGGCAGAGCCAACTGTTCACCTCATGTCTGTCAGGCAGCAAAAACAGAGAGAGGAAGAGACTGGATTTTACCATCTACTCTAAGCTAAAGCTCCCAGTGATCTAAGACCTGCTGACTCAGCCCCATTTCTTAAAGATTCCAATGTTTTTCAACAGAACCAAAGTCAGAATTGAACCTTTCACATATACGTTTGGATAAAACTCCAGATCCAAGCTATTGCCAGTTTATTATCATGGAACTTGTAAATGTTATCTTCTATGGAAGAAGGCCTTTAAAAAAAGGACTAAGTGAAGGATCTTTTTTTTTACTCTACTAATTGAGCCACAGCTCCACTTCTGGCTTTTTCCATGATTAATTGAAGATAAGATTCTCAGACTTTCTTGCCCTACCTTTGAACCTTTGATCCTTAGATCTCAGCCTCCTGAGTGGCTAGCATTACAGGTGTGAGCCACCAGCATCCAGCTAGGGGAAAGATCTTTTTTTTTCTTTTTTCTTTTGTCGGTCATGGGGCTTGAACTCTGGGCCTGGGCGCTGTTCCTGTGCTCTTCAGCTCAAGGCAAGCACTCTACCTGTTGAGCCACAGTGCCACTTCCGGTTTTCTAGTGGTTTATTGGAGATAAGAGTCTCACGGGCCTAGGTTGGCTTTGAACTGTGATCCTCAGATCTCAGCCTCCTGAGTAGCTAGGATTACAGGCGTGAGCCACCGGCACCCAGCTAAGTGAAAGATCTTGACCTGAGAGATTATCCTGGATTAATTTGGTAAGCCTTCAGTGCAATGGCAGCTGCCACTGTGATTGAGAGATGGATACAGACAGATGATTGTGAGATTTGAAATGGATAGGAGAGAGAAGACACTACGAAGACAGGGGTAAATTGGAGTGGGAGGGTCAAAAGCAGGAATATTGGCTAGAAGAAGACAAGGAAAAGACATTTTCCCTAGAATTTATGGAAGGATTGAGGCAGCCCCTTGATTCAATCAAGTGAAATTGATTTCACAAATTTGACAGAGAGTTTTCATAGAATTAGTTTTCAGCCACCCAAGTTCATTGTAATTTTTCAGAGCAGATACAGAATCAAATAGAGATGTTAGCTGAGTGAA
This sequence comes from Dipodomys spectabilis, assembly GCF_019054845.1. Taxonomy (NCBI): domain Eukaryota; kingdom Metazoa; phylum Chordata; class Mammalia; order Rodentia; family Heteromyidae; genus Dipodomys; species Dipodomys spectabilis. Next base: position 29,303,324 of record NW_024870678.1, read on the forward strand.
GTGGCTCAAACTGACCACAGTTTAAAGGCCAGCCTCGGTGAAAACTGCATTAGATTCCATCTCAAGCAATGGCTGTCATCCTAGCTACAAAGCAAGCACAAGGGCTGAGTGCAGTGGTAAACAACTGTCACCCCAGTTACACAGGGAAGGACAAAGAGGTGCAGTGTAGACAGTGGAATAAAATAAGATCTTATCTCAAAAATAACCAATGCAGAAAGGGCTGACTCCAGGTAGAGCTCCAGCATGAGATCAAGGTCAGTAGGGTTGATCTTTTCTGAGAAAGAAGCGTGGCAGGGTTTTGCTCTCTTTGTGTATTCACATGGTCTTCCCTCTGCACCCATGTCCTAATCTCTTCTTATAAGGACAGCAGTCTTTTGGTTTAGAATATATGTGTGTGTGTGTGTGTATACACATGTATGTATGTATATATGTATATATATATATATATATCCTAAATTAGCATTATACTTGAATAATCCAGCTTCTTCACAGTTTCTTCTTTCCTTATTTTTCTCAGTGCTGGGAGTAGAACCCATGGCCTTGCACATGCTAGTCAAGCACTCTACCACTGAGCCACATCCCAACCCTCTCTGGTTTCTGTTCAGTGAATCTAACCTGACACTGAGTGAGGTATAACCTCATTAGTCAGTCATTAAAAAGAAGTCTGTTATACTGTAACACTCTTAGAACTTTTTTTTTTTTGGGGGGGGGTCTGGTTGTGGGGTCTGAACTCTGGGCCTGGGCACTGTCCCTCAGCTCTTCAGCTCAAGGCTGGCGTTCTACCACTTGAGCCACAGCACCACTTCCGGCTTTTTTCTTATGTGGTGCTGAGGAATCAAGCCCAGGGCCTTATGCATGCAAGGCAAGCGCTCTACCTCTGAGCCACCTTCCCAGCCCCCAAGACATCTTTTTTTTTTAATCAACAAAAAATTGACCAAGTTCTAAAATGCTGCTTTTTTATGAGAATTTCCAAACATAACTTCCTTCATTGAACAGATATTTATTGAAGAACAAGTATTTACTGAAGATTTTCTATCTGACAAGTATTGTTCTAAATTTTGGGAAAAGAATATATAACAAAGTACAGCTTAGAAAAATCCTTGCTTCTATGAAATTTTCAGTTTTGATGAGGCAAGACAAATATGAAATAAACAATTATGTGACAAAAATTAAACACAGAGTACACACCAGTTGACCACAACTTCATTAGAGTCACTACCAAATGTCTGGCCTACAAAAATCATGAGACACAAATGATTGTTCTTAAAGTCACTAATAGTGATTTGAATTCAGATCAGGTATAATATTAATAATAATTCTATTTCAATGTATTCTTAATACCTACCATGAAACATCCTTGTGTTTTAAGTTGGCTGCATAATTCTTTTATATTAAATGTTGGGCTATGACTAGAAAATAGAAAAGTTTTTCCTCCAGTGCAGTACTTTGACAGCAACTGTTGATATATTCTTACCAGAGAACTGACTGTTTGCTATACAGTATAATTATCATAAGAGTGCAGTATTCCCAAAGAGCTACGCAAATGGTTAAATAATCAGGTTCTCTCAAAAGAATATGATGCTCTATCTTAACAACTGAGTTTTCTGTAACTTTGCTTGAGAAGAGGTTGTTTTGGGTAGTAATTATTATTTTTTGGTTCCGGTCGTAGGGCCTGAACTCTGGGCCTGGGCGCTGTCCCTCAGCTCTTCAGCTCAAGGCTAGCACTCTACCACTTGAGCCACAGCGCCACTTCTGGCTTTTTTCTTTTTGCTTATGTGGTGCTGAGGAATAAAACCCAGGGCCTCAGGCATGCAAGGCAAGCGCTCTACCATTGAGCCAACTTCCCAGCCCTCAGGTAGTAATTATATATCCAAAAGTTGATCATTATGCTACTTACAACTTTTAAAAAGAGGGCAATTCTCTTCTCCTCTTTATTTTCCACAGGTTAATTAAAAATCTTCAAATCCAAAAGGCAAATGGATAATTTAGTTGATTTATATTGAGATGGTATATGTGTTATCTGCTTACCAGCCATTAGCTTATCTGTGTTTTCTTTTTAAACTTCAATTTTTAAAATCAGTGTTTGTAGCTGGTGGGCCAGAACAGTTTTGAATCTTGAGAGGCTGTCATGGATCCACCGTTAAGGTGACAGACTACCATCTGAGAGAATGCTGCTCTTTCAGTGTGGAATGTCTAACCAGGAAAAAGATGCCCATGTATGGATTTCAGCCAAGCATATATTAAAGAAAAACTCCTTGTATTTTCCACTTGAATAAAAGCTTTGAAACCTACTGTAATTTCACTTATTTCTGCTTACGGATATATATATATAATATGTATGTTATATATATAACATAATACATATACAATGTATGTTTTATATATAACATAAAATATAACATAAAATATAGATTATGTTATCTACAAACAATAGCAGTTATGTTTTATTAATATCTTTATTTTCTGATGCTGTAGTAGAACTTTAGAAGAACACTTCTGTAGGTCTTTAGTTCTACTATGAGCTTTCTGACTCAACTAACAGTATTTTACTAGATATTGGGAAATGAGCTGCAGATTAGGGGTTTACCTAAATATTGAGGGTTAATCACAGAGGGTTGAAAAGATAATAGCCACCTCAGAACTGAGAACTGAGAAATACAAGGGGTGGGTTGAAGCGGGGCAAAAATGTTGAAGGGATGACACAGATCAAGATGCATTGTGCGCACAAACTGCTTTGTTAAGTGGCAAAAAATTCAATACATAACCTAAAATTAGGATAAGGAAAAGGGTGGGTAAGAATGTTGAAAGGGGTGACATCGATCAAGATGCACTGTATTCATAAACTGCTTTGGTGAATGGCAACTCCTTTGTACATTTGGTTAGAGCTAACTTTGCTTTATATCTAAGTACATCATCTATGCATTGCTTGCTTATTGCCAACCTACGGCAAACTGTTCAGTGAAGTGTCAATTACAGTCAGCAATTCCAGATGGGACACTTATTTCAACTGTGCCTCCAGATATCACTAGGGCTCACAGACTCTGGGTACAAGATTCTCTGCAATATGTGCCTCCTATTTTGAAGACCATCTGTCTCCTTTTCATTGACAATTGGCCGAGTCAAAATGTTTGCATGCCTGATGAATTTTTATAAAAAGCTTTGAGCTACATTAAAAAGACTTCCAAAATATCTTTGTAATGGAAATATAACTCATGCTCCATAGAACCCAGCCAGTTAGTGTACAAGTCAGTGTTTTTTAGTATACTCACAACTACCTAGCCTACCAGATTTTGGACTTGGCTGGTTAGTCCCTATAATTGCATAAAGTTCTTGCAATAAATCTCTTAATATTTATCTGCTACTCCTTCTGTTTCTCTGGCCAAACTATGATACACCATTTTTAGGGACAAATTTCCAAATGAATAACACACGTTACCCAAACAGTAGGATTTTGCTTAGCAAATTGGTGATATGGTTTATGAGGCACTCTTTTAAAGAGTACTAATATCTCTAAGAAAACACACCTACATTTTTACAGAAATGACCTTCAATGTATAAAGGTTGTGTAGATGGAGGTAGCTCCTGACATGATGGTCACTGATTTCCATCAGTGGCCTCAAGTGTGGCATATATGCAGGCATCAGCATCGCTGAACTATACCAAGAAAATACCAGAACTTATATCGAATTGGGAATTATTCAAAGACAGAAATTAAGCTGCCTCCTATCTAATTTGCAGATCAATGGGAATAAAGGCAGACTCTTATTCCCATTTACTTAGCAGTCACGTGTCCAAGGGACATGAGGAGCCAGTGTAGTATTCCCATGCATCTGAATGCATCAGTCTGTACTGCAGATTTTACTAACTAGCGGTATACTAACCTTAAGATATTCCTATAAAGATTCCATGTTCTGATGCTGATAAAAATAATGAAATTACCAGGGAACAGCAACCGATACAAATGAAAACATATGTTCAAATATAAATCTGTATGTAAATGTTTATAACACTAATCAGGAATGGCAGGCTGGACCTCACATGCATGAGCTGAAGCTGGTATCATGGGTGGCATTTCAATGGAATGAGTCAAGTCCACCCAGGTAATCTAGCATTAGCTTTTTATGTAAATAGGCTGATTATGGACTTTAATCAGATGTAAAATGATTTCACAAAACTAGAACCATATCCTGGTCAATAAACACAAAACTGACCATGACAAGCCTAGGTACTCAGGAGACTGAGATCGGTTCAAAGACAGAATGGGCAGGAAAGTCCATGGTCTCCAGTAAACTACTCAGAGAAAGTCACAAGTGGAGTTGTGGCATAAGTGCTAGAGCACTGGGCTGTGAGCCTAAAGGAGCTTAGAGACAGCACTCTGGCTTGAGTTTAGGGCCAGCAAGAAAACCCCAACTATCACAGTGGCAATTAACTTGTGTAAACACAAAACATTACTACTTGACATCATCCTCAAGACAGGCTTTGATTTCAAAAGCTGTTCTATGCAAAATCAACCTCTTTACATCCCCCCTCCCCCCCAAAGACCTAACTACAAAATTAAGTGGAACTCCTTATGCCAAGTCCACCAAACTTGCTGGTGTGTGGGTAGATTTCTTTTTACATTGGCCTACCTACCTATTGTTATTTTCAATGTGTTCATTGTTATATATTGAACCTTATTAGTAAGGTTTTGTTTGTTGTTACAAATGATTCTTTCCCTTTTAGGTGCTAGGGACTGAATTCAGGAAATAGTTCATGCTAACATACTCTACCACTGGGTCGTTCCTGTAACTCCCAAAGGGACCAGTTTCTAAAAATAAACACATGGCTTATTATGCTAAGATGACATACAAAAGGAAGAGCTGAAGTTGCAATGAACACAGTAAAGCTATCTGGCCTTAAAAGATGATGGGGTTATGTAATATGTATGTTATAAATCATACAAACCAATCTTTCCCATTCCAATGAACTTATAAGAGGTGCTTTTGGAAAGCTGCTTTTACTGGGCCCACAAATTAACTACAAGTGGGGAAAAGCTTGACATACTTATTGCTCCATTTTAGGTTTGTCTTCTCTCTGCAGTCACTTTGCAAGCAGCACTGTTCCATAAGATGGCTATCTCCATCCCTTCCCCATTCATTGTCTATAAAACATGAAGCTCATGTCCGTACCATGGTAAGTGAAGATGTACTGAAATGCCATTGTTCCATGGCTGTCATTGGAATTTCCTTTGTCTTCCCATCACCATGTCTCATTTGTTGTATAAGGGTGAGTGGCTGGACCTGTTATGTAGGCTCCTGGTTTTGGGCCTGAGGTCTGGTGTCAAATCCTTCTGGAGATATTTAACAGAGAAACACATTTAAGTTCTAAGGATTAGGGATATTCTAAGGGTTGGGATTATCTTAACTTTTTCTCAGTGGTTCATTAGTATAATGTCCATTTAATAACTTATAAGTAGAGTGGTATTCTACAGAAGATAAAGTAATGGAGGAAAATAAAAAATCCTGTTGCCAAGTTACAGAAGATTAGATGTGCATTGGTTTTGAGCAATTAGAAGAACTGTTACACCTGTTTTGAATAAGAAATGTATGTGAAATTTGGACTTCTAACAGGGATGATGACACCAGTTGAGAAACAACAAACAAGCAAAACAATTCATATCATCTATCCTTATAAATACTACCACAATTTCAACTGTCACTAAAATATTTATTTCATTGCTATCTTACAGAAATAAATAAAAGTAATTATAAGAGTAAGTACAGGTAAGTATCAGGTAAGTATACAGGTAATTACATGTTCTCTCTCTCTCTATATATATTTATTTTACAAAATTGAAGTATACCAAACTTGTTTTCTGGAAAGCATAGCACAAAAAGGAAGAGTAGGAACTAAAAAGAAATGCTGAGGCCATGTCATACCAAATGAGAGCTACGGGCCTTCCGGCCTGGCATGTGACTTATTGGAAGTACGTGAGATTTGGAGTCAGGGGCCTGGGCTCCATTGTTTATTTGCTACATGTCAATACAAGTTTTTCAGACCTTCTGAATCTTAGTTCTTTATCTTAACAGGAATGATAGTAATTACCTGTACCTCACAGGATTGTGGGGAAAATCAAACACATGGATGTACAGGAAAGCTCTTTATAGCATGTAAAGAGCTATAAAAATAATTACATTTAATTCATATAAAACAATGCATACTATCAACTGAAGAATAAGCACCAAACACTGTGTTTCCTTCAGTCGAATTATATCACCTATAAACCTGGAAGAAAGGTAAGAAAATGCACCTTAGCTAAGCACCAAAGCCTCTTGGATGGAGGCGGTCCAAGGGCCAAACCAATTACAGTTTTCTGGGCATGTAAATAGGCGCTAATGAGTCCTGAGGATTATTTAAAACTCTGAAAGCTCATAGGAAATAAGATCATCTGTACTACATCACACAGGATACACCAGCTACTTCATTGGCAATTTCAAAGTGCATTCATTCTTCACAGAAGAACAAATAATTGATTTTTAAAAGACCTTTTATAATCCTTTGCCCATAAAACACAACTTTCTCTTGTGCTAAATATCAAATACTAGTCCTTAAGCAAGGACTGACTGAAATGAACCAACAACCTATCATAAATATGGGTATTGGTGGTGAAATGTCTAGCTACACAGAATGTGCAATAGTATATAATCCAAGACACTAGTACAATAATGATAAATCAACCTCCTGCCATATGTCTAAGACCAAAAGCATAAAAATTTCAATATTTACAATTATATCAACCTTAAATCATATAAAACAGTAAAATTGTGAGCAGTTAGATAACTGGGTTACATGTCAATACACTTTAAAATGCTATTTCAAGCTAACTTACTTAATGCATAAGAGAAAAGTAAAAAGTTTCAGTGTCTCTATTTTTAGTAGTAGGATGCAGAGAGAATAAACATGACTAACATTTACTTCATGTTAGCAGCTGTATTATTGCAAAGTTACTATGCATGGTGGTTTGGCTTTATGCAAACAAATAGGAGTTAATTACAGTTCACCATTTACTTAAAATATTACTGACATGATATTGTGTGTTATCTGTTAGAGATACTAATGGTCCTTCCACAATGAGATTTATATTTGTTGAGTAAAGAAGGTCATATAAAACTACTTTATTTTTTTTTTCTCATTCCAACTCTTTACAAGTAATTTTATCAAAAGAAGAGTATCCAAAGACCCATGCCCTCTTTTCATTCTCTTGCCTCATCAGATAGATGTTCTTTGGAATGAAAATAAATGTTTTACTAGGAGTGTAGGTTAGAAATTATTATAGATCTTTTGAAAATAGTATATAGAGAAGGGCTCAGTAAGCACTAGGCCAGTGTATAACCAAAAAAAGGGATAGTGTTTATGGGATTTTTTTATTTAAACCTGTAGCTTTGCTATACAGTTATGCAAGTCAGTACTACATCAATGTCTGCAGCATGATTCACACGGCGTTCACTCAAGCTCTTCGGAGTCTCTGGAAAACAGGTCTGCCAGATCGGCCACAGTCAGCACAGAGGCCTCAGAATGCTTCCCTGATGAGTTAGTGTGACTGCAGGGTTTTCCAAGCGGCCGCATCAGAAAGAAATGCCAAGGAGTCAGTGATTATATTAAAAGACAAGATACATATTTGCTCTTACTATTTATTGTAATTGGGCCATAAGAAACTCCAGAAGAAAGCAGCTGATTAAGACTATTACTTTTCATCAAACCTAGAAGACTTAGGTCTTGTCATAAAATGCCTTTTGTCTTAACAATTAAAGAAAAAAAGGAAAAAGAAAAGAGTGCTGGACACCTACTGTGAAGGCTCTAACTTTACAATCCATCTAAGGCTAAAGGCTAAAGAGAAGTACGACAGCTTTTCTGAAATTTCATTTGTGCAGAGGTCTCTTACAAGTGGCAACAAGAACACAATGCTTTTGTGTTCTGTTTAGGTGGAAAGCGAGGGCAGTTACCACTTTTCCTTTCCATACGCCACCCGTGGAAGGAACTTTCTGTTTTCCACGGCATCCCTGCCAGCACTGGAACCCAATCCCTTCTAATAGGCAACAATCACCTCTTCCAGGTGTCTTCCAGTCATACACACTTTTAAAGTTAAGACTCCCTGGTCCCTGCTTCTGTTCTGTCCTTATCTCTGCCATCACAATCATCAGAAAAGTGTTATTATTCAGATATTCCTATCTGCACATGACTAACAAGTGTGAGGTAACAGAAGTTCAATTTTACACATCAGGCTTAAGCTTAGGTAAAGCATAATTTATGTGGTATTTAAGTAAAAAAGGAAGGGTCAGAGAGCTAGAATATTCTTACACAGTACAACCTATTAATAAAGTTAAACACAGATTGTTCAAAGCATTAATGGGGCAACATGTTACTTCTTATGTTAAAAAAAAAGTATGTGTTTATCCTATTTTTTTGTCATCTAAGTGAAGAAACTTCAAACATGTACTCAAACCCATGGGAGTAGAGCATTACCTACCTCCTCTCTGCCGTTTTCAGCATTGTCTGCATTCGCTCTTCTATTGTGGCTTTAATTAAGAATCTGTGTACAATTGTAGGTCTAGAACGTAAGAGTTTTAAGTGTGAAATAAGTAGAAACTGAACTCACACATTCACAGATCAGCTGGTGCCCACTTGTGGTGGTGCATGGATGTGTGGAGGGACAGTTTAGCAGTGAATAAAACTACTGATCTCCATGAACTAACCTCAGGAGGGAAGACAGAAATCAGTTTCATGTAGTGATAAGGCCATGAGGAGCCAAAACAGAAGAAATGGGAATGTGATCAATAAGTGAAGGAATAGTAGGACCAGCATCCAAAAGAAAAAAAAACAGCATATATGTGCATGCAGTTGGGAAGAGAATGTGCTGGCAAAAGAGGGACAGAGGTGAAAATGAGGCTGGAGAGGCAGGCGAGACAGACACCCCCAGGAACAGGATTTTATTATGGTTATAATGGAAAACACTCAGGGGTTAATGAATGACTCACTTGATCTAACACTGCTTCTGAAATCTCTCCAGCTGCTGTGAAGGTAGAAGCCTTCCTATCTATTATTAAAGGCGACCTAGGCCTGCTCCTACCTAAAAACCAACCTCTGCATTTCAGGACTAGGTCCTATATCTTCTTGTCCACACAAGCACTGTCCCAGCACTTCTTTTGCCCATTCTCAAATCATTTCTAATGGATCATTCACTATTTCTCCCATTTAAATGGGGGGAAAAAACCCTTCCTTTGGCTCATCTGTACAGGAACACTTCTTTTCCTACTTGTGTGATTGTGACCAAGGTACCCATGTTATTTAGAGACGCATAAAGCTCCATTCTTTCTTATAGGCAGTTGCTACTGTTGGTCTTCATGCTGTTACCACTATGGACAGAACCCAGCAATACGATTCCTCATCTTCTTTAACTATCTTGAAGCAGACAGCATGGCTGATCATGCTATGCATGTCCCTTTCCTTGACTTGATCTTTACCAGTCACCTTGGCTGGTTTCTTTCTTTCTCTCAGAGCCTTTTAAACTTTACTGTGCCCTGGGTATAATTCCTGGCTTTCTTCTCTATATAGACTCATGTCCTAGGTAGTCCCCTTCAGATGCCTGACTTAAAAACAGCACATTGCTGCTGTGTGCTGCTAGCCCAGACTTCTCTCCTAAACTCATGACTTGTATACAAAAGTGCAGAATAGAAACTTCTCAATCTTGTATATCAAGTAGACCTTGGCTATTCCTTACAACTTCTCTTTCTCATAGTTTTCTTTGGCTAAAGCTTTTCCTCTTCTAGTCCAGTCTAAAGCCCAGGTGCTATCTTTGATTTTCTCACAGGTAATTTCAGGTATGTCCACAGACACCAGCAGTTCTATCGCTAACAGGTATCTAGAACCTGGCCACTTTAACCAGGTGCCACCACAGCCAGGTCATCCGCTCTCACTACTGCTCTCCTTCTTACGCTCTCCTTTGCTCTTTTTCACTCCTGGCACAAACACAACACTCGGAATGTTTCTTTGAAATCTTAGACTCGGTTGCGACATTCCTCTCTCTGTTCAGTCTTCCCTATCTCACAAATGAAGTATCTTCAGGGTGGCCTCCTGGGACCAATTTAAGTGTCCTTCCCCCAAACCCTTGGGTTCACTTCTTACTTCTCTCCTGATTACTGAAGCAACTGTGGCTATTACTCAACATACCCGGTGAGTTCCTAACTTACAGCCTTCACAGTGAGTGCAGTGTCTGCTTAACATTCTTTCCCAAGGTATCTTCGTGACTAGTTTTTTTTTTTTTTAATCTCTTTTAAGTCTTTGTTCAGATGTGACCTCAATAAGACCTTCTAGCCCAAACATTGCATTCTTTTTCCTCCTCAATGTGTTCTACCTTTCAAGCTCCTAATATCACGTATCTTACTCTATTTATTGCTTATTAGTTAACTAGAATATAACTTTCCTGAGGGCATCTCAAGTGTCTAGATACTGTCTAGTGCCTGGTAAAGGATCTCAGTAAAAATCTACTCAATGAAGTATATGAGGTCTTATGTAGGTAGACTGTTTAACGTGATGATGGTTAGATGAGGCACTATCCTCTATATCCACGGAGAAAAGATATAGAAGACATAAGATAGGCCCTTCACGGAGGAGAAAACAATTACCCATTGAGGAAAAATGAGTAAGATTGTTGGACAGTGCTAAATGCTTTTTAGACTTGTAGCTTTAAATGTGATTGAGTCCATTTCAAAAAACACTAGTAGACAGAGAAGTCAGTACTTGAAAGCACACAAGTGAGCAACAGCTACAGGGTCTAAAACACAAATGCATTTTAAGTGACACTTGGTGGTACTTCAGAACAAGCTTGAATTATTAGTCAGGCTGCTTTGCTGTATTTTGGTAAGGGGGGTTTGATGAACTTGTCTCTTTTCTGCTTTAATTCTTTATTTGTTCTGCCTGCTTAGCAGTCCAGATTTCTGAGCCTGACATGGGCATGGGCTGTTTATTTCTTTATAGTCTATCTGGCAAATCCAAACTCCCTACAGTCCCTAGAAACTTCAAGCTATTATCACCTGTGTTCTTGCATATTGTATGTTCTCTATGGCTACCTATTTCTAGTCCTACTTTGAAATTATTATCACTTCAACATTCAACTTATTGAGGGTGGAAGTATGGACTGAAGTTGCTAGGGACTTGAGTTCAAACCTCAGTACTGCCAAAAAGGAAAGTACGGGTTGAGCTGCTCTAATGCAAAAAGTTGAAAAGTTCTGAACAAAGACCCAGTGTTCTAGGTAATTTCTACACCTTACTTGGAGCCCTGAAGAATAATGTATACCACTACCTTCAGGCTGTTTATACTGTGAAACTAAAATAAATGCTATGCCTCTACGGGCTTCATCTCTAAAGTATCTTATCTATGCATATGTTTTAAAATCTGAAACACTGCTGGTCCCAGAGGTTAAATGCTGATTTGTTTCTAAAACCTGAGCAAAGTGACTATTGCCAATGGCACTGCTTACTTGGTCTGTCCAATCCGGTGGACCCTTCCAATGGCCTGAAGCTCATGGGCAGGGTTCAGTATGGGCTCCACCAGGAGAACGTGAGTTGCTTCAATGATAGTTAATCCATTAGAACCTGTATGCAGGGGCAGCAGCAAAATATTGATTTGGGGATCATATTTAAATGCTGACAGGTTCTCCTAAAAAACAAAGACATATTTTGATTTCAGCCAGATCAGTTAGAATAGGAACAGCATATTATAGTTCACTTAAAAGATATCAAAGGTAACAACAAGGTCAGCAGGACATGGAACCATGAAGAAAGCTGGAGGCAAAACTGCCAATTCTAGAAAGTGGAAACTGGAAGCTTATCTTTAATTATTAGGAAAAGTATTACATAAGCTCACTTGATCTTATAATCAGTAATACAATCACAAGATAGATGTACGTAATGCATGAAAATCTACATGAGCTTAGAGGGAGAAAAGAAAAAAAATGCTACGTTTAGTGTGTGTGTGTGTGTGTGTGTGTGTGTGTGTGTGTGTGTGTGTGTGTGTGTGTGTGTGTGTGTGTGTGTGTGTGTGTGTGTGTGTGTGTGTGTGTGTGTCCCCTTGTGTGTATATATCCCCTTGGGTATGTGTCACTGTGCTGAGTTTGGTGTAAAGGAAATTTTAACTACATGTAGTTACAGAACTTAATACCAGAGATAAAAGTCCTTCCTTTAAAAAAAAAAAAAAAGGCAATCTCTTTCTATATTAAAGAAAAGGAAGCATCTCTGGTGATAAGATTAAAAAAAAAGTCCCAAAACATCTGGTTTTCCTACTTTGCTTTAAGATGTTAATTTTATACCTAAAAGAACTCAAACTGTCATACAGGACTCATGACACAAGACAACCAATGCTAAGTAAGGCAGTAACAGCAGCTGTAGTTTGCAAGCGAATCGACAAAAGACCACACAAGCCAAGTCTTGACATACCTGAAATGTCTTAACCCGGCCAATCTGTGCAAATTCCATGTTGTTGTCCGTGAGAGCTTTTGAGATAATATCTAACACATCCTGCCACTAGAACACACAAATATAATAAAATTGTCTTTATTTAACACAGCTTCTGTTCAAAGAGTACTTGAGATGACACTAATCATAGTAATTTTTATACCTAAGTTAAATAATGAAAACAAAAATAAAAGCTTTATGTGCAGAACTGTCAATATCATTTAGCTCTATGGAAATAGTATTTTTTCTTTTTGCATCAAATTATGGCTGAAAGAGCAAAAATTGATTTAAGAGAAATATTAGAAAACAAAGAGTAAACTGTTTAATGGACGTGGTTCTCATCTTTCTACACTTATTTTCTGTTTAATGGACATGGTTCTCATCTTTCTACACTTATTTTCTGTTTAATGGACGTGGTTCTCATCTTTCTACACTTAAAACTATAGTTTTATTCAATACTTTATTCTGTAGATTTTATTTTTCTTAAACAATTAAATTTATTTGTAAAGAGACTTTTACGGTTATTGATTCCAGCTTTTTAAAATATGAAGATAAGAAAATGCCTAAGTGAAATATAAAATCAGGAAATAAAGTTATAGGGGTTAATTTGTCAAGTATCATTTCATTTTTCTAGAAATAATTCTACCTCAAAGATATGGAAAATAAACCTAGCAGTAATACTCAACCTTAACTACTATGGTAAGTAGTATAAACTGGCTTTTAGCTATGAACTGGTTAGACAGAAAACCAGTCTGAGTTAGTAGTGGGGGAGAAACATTGTTCATACCGTTGAGAAAACAAGTGCTTTGGCTCCTGGGTCTCGGAGCTTTATTTTCATCAGAGTTCGGATCACTGCTTCTACTTTGGTAGAATGGCTGCCCTTTGAACACACAGAGAAAAATACTTCAGTATCAAGTAAAAACCAGTTAGAAATGGAAAGAAAACCATAGTATAAATCGCTTTTTATCATCAAAACTAATCTATATTAAAACCAAGTAGTAGGTACATATATTACTTTTTTACTTTGTTTGCTGTGAATTTTCTTTAGCCCCTGATTTTAGATGCTATGGAATAGAAAGCAAACCAAAGAGCCACATGGCATAACATATTAAAGTATGTTTTTGTTAAGTTGTTTAGTTAATTTGTTATATTAGAGAAGCAGAATGTCTACTCAAAAACCTCCACTTAGAGCTGGGAAGGTGGCTCAGTGGTTGAGTGCTTGCCTTGCATGCATGAGGCCCTGGGTTCGATTCCCCAGCACCACATAAGCAAAAAAAGAAAGCTGGAAGTGGTCCTGTGGCTCAAGTGGTAGAGTGCTAGCCTTGAGCTGAGGAGCTGAGGGACAGCACCCAGGCCCAGAGTTCAGGCCCCATGACCAGAATCCCCCCACCAAAAAAACAAAAACAAAACCTCCACTTACTCTTGCTTATGTCAGATATTATAAAATTAGAAATGCTGAGGATACAATGAACCAAAACTTGGAACACTGTGCAAACAGTGAAGGATACAACCAAGGAAAAACATCTGCTTGCAATGGCATGACCAAGAATAACAACAGTACAAATGATGTCCACTTACACCAAGGCAGGTTCACACAATGCTAACCACTTCAAAGAATGGTGTTTGTATTCATCTCTCATAAACATTCTGCTACAAGATTATGAACACAAGAAAGTATTTGAAAAATAGAGAAGATGATAAAGACTCATCAGCACCAAAGGCTAACAAAAGATATTTCTTAAAACATTTGGTTCAGAAGTTATCTAGTAGGTAATTCAAGGTCAGAAAAGCTATGTAGGTTCTTATTTTCTCTCATAGGTACAACTGATTTCATCACAGAGTTAAGTCTGAAAGGAACAATGTGATCTGCAGATGCAGGTTTTTGTTGCAAAATTCTAAGAACCTAAACTCTGAGTTAGCAAATTGTTGAATGCGCTTAAAGGACAGAAAACCTCTACTGCCTCATATATTTAGCATACTAAAAAAATTTTAGTGATAATACAATTAAGTATCTGATTTATATTTGATAATTCTCTCCCTTTCACAATAAAACTATTTTACTAATGCAATGGTAGAATAGGGCGATGTATTTTATTCCCTGAAGTAGTTTTATTGGGGGTGTATGGTGTAGAAAGATGCGCTGGCTTCACCTTATTTCTGTCACATGCAATCCTGTCTGCTGAGATCCTCTGTCTAGCCAAGAAAGCAAAAGGGGAGGACAGATTGGAGATCTCCTTCCAGCAGCATCAAAGGGCTACTTGCCTTCTATAGAAACAAAAGTAGTACTCAAAGACTAGAAAGGTATCATGGTTTTATATTTTCTTTGGTGACTTCTCAATAATAGTGAATACTGGGACACAATTTGAAAGAAGGTATGCCAATCCATGAAATGGAACCAAGAGTGTGTTGCACGTTGTATTCCTTTGTCTCCAGTTTAGTTCTTATGTCACCTTGTGATTTATATATATAAATAAAACATACATATATAATATACACACACACACACACACACACACACACACACACACACACACACACACACACACACACACACACACACACATATATACATATATATACATACTCTTTTCACTACATACTAGTTGGCATTCCCATGGTCTTGCTTAGCTCCATTCATAAAATCAAGGAAGGGGTAGAGTGGTGGCTGAATCTTGAAGAACTTCAGAGAAAAGTCAACCAAATAAAGGTGACATTGGAATGAGGCTAGCTAAAAAAAAGTTCCAACTGACTGGAGTGTTTGAAATACTGTTTTGTCAAAGGTCAAACTTAAATGGTAGAACTGGGATTACATTCCTTTCTCTAGGACTTCAATCATTCTACTTAGTTATCTATGGTAAATGGTATTTCTACTTTTATACTGCATATACTCTACCTCTTTTTTCTGGATATGGAAGATATGTCTACAATTAGATAACAAATTTGTTTGGATCCAAAGGTTTTTGGATGTTTAATGGAAACACTACTGAATCATTTGCCATTCATCATCCACTCAAATGTGTACTAAGTATCGATTATGGTAAGCATTGCTTTACTTGTTCAGGAAACTGAGTATAGACCTGTCTCAGGAGTAATGTCTCCAGATTTAGATAGGAGTTTAAACTTCATAAATGGTTAAGTTTTTCTTACCAATAATTTCATAAAGCAAATCTCTACTGTGTGTTCAATTTATTGTACATCATGGTTACTTTTAGTACAAGGCCTATTAATAGTTATGAAATATAAATGCTAATGTGGCTAGTGAACAGAAACTATTTTTTTTAATGATAACTTAGATGAAGTCATGATGTATTAAAACAGCATACACTGCATTCTAAATTTACTAGTTAATGTTTATGTACATCTCATATACAAAATTTAATTTATATTTTATATGTTTAGATACAATCACTTTTAGATCTACTAAATTATTTTATGCCTACTTTAATCAAAGTTTTATGTTTTTCTGAAAGTATTCATATTTCACTAAATGTTTCACCCATTTCCCAAACAAGTCTTATCCCTCTTCTAATTTTTCCCATTGCTTCCTCTCACATTTGTGTGAGAATATCTTATGCAGACATCTCTACCGTCAGTAGGCTTGTTTGTTGAAAATAGGTTCTTGGATCATACCTTACATACAATGATAAATTCATGGAAATGTGCCTGAAAAGCAAGCCAATTGCTTATGAGACACTCAAAGCCTTCTTCTGGTGCTTTGGTGGTGGGGAGGAAAAGGGCTGTTTTGATAGCTGTAGCTATGTAGAGCGTTTGTCCTGGACAGAAAGTTCTTAGACATAAGAATCTTGTCCACTGTTGCACCAGCCTCTCTACTGTCAAAAACGCTCTTGATGAAATCTTGTGAGACACAAGACAGAGGGAACATGCCACGTGGGGCCTGTGTTCTGCCAGGAGACCTAGTTCATCCAAAATGCTTGGCAGTTGTCAGGACTTGCAAGGGGAATTTTGTTTACTCTATGAAATGCTCAGTAAGTTCCAAAGTTCACTTAGAAACACTGTCATACCATTAGGGGAAGATCTGATCTTTAAGTGGATTTACCAAAGGGATGTTTTTTAATTTCTACAATCAATCAGTAGGATTCCTTACATCATGAAATTTCTATCTAACTTCTACAACACCACTAGCAAAAGCCACCAAAGAATACTTAATAGCATATTCTTCAAATAGCTTTTATTTAACTCTAGTTATATGATTATCTGCAATATGTAAGAATCTTTTGTTGTTGTTGTCCTGGGACTTGAACTCTGGGCCTGGGCAATGCCTCTGAATTTTTGTGCTGTAAGCTAGCACTCTACCACTAGAGCCACAGCTCTTCATCTGGCTTTTTATGGTTAACTGGAGATAAGAACCTCATGGCTTTCCTTCCCAGGGGGGCTTTGAACCATGATCTTTAGATCTCAGCCTCCTAAATAGCTAGGCATGAGCCACCAGTGCCTGGCCAATGAATAGAATTTTGACAGAAATACAACATGAACATTTCAAATAAAAACAAAAAATTACTTCTCAATATAAACTACTAAGTGTCAAGGATTTGACAATCAGCAACAATGTGAAAAGGTTAAGAATTGTGGAAACCAGTATCTCTAAAATTTGGAAGTAACACCTCAGTCATTTATATAGATTCATCTTTATTTCCTATATGATCACTTCTTTCTCCATGCTAACATAGGTGACAGAACCATGTAATGGAGAAGTTCCACTCATAAAAGTGAGCTGAAGTGGGCTGGGAAAGTGGCTCAGTGGTAGAGCATTTGCCTTGCATGCCTGAGGCCCTGGGTTCGATTCCTCAGCACCACATAAGCAGAAAAAAAAAGCCAGAAGTGGTGCTGTGGCTCAAGTGGTAGAGTGCTAGTCTTGAGCTGAAGAGCTGAGGGACAGCGCCCAGGCCCAGAGTTCAGGCCCCACGACCGGACCCCCCTCCCCCCAAAAAAAACAAAACCAAAAACCAAAAACCAAAAAGTGAGCTGAAGTCTGAAATGAGAAGATGCTTTAAGAAGAAAGTAACAAACAGACAGTGGGCAGAAATGTGACAGAAGTCAGAAGAGGTAACAGGTAATAAGAGGCAGAAGTAGCAATGTGAGAGGAAGCATGAGAAAATTCCGAGGAAGAGTGATAACACTTGTTTGGGAAATGGGTGAAACATTCTGTCAAATGTATAACAAATAGGAAATGTAACAAATCCATCTGTAGCAAAAAGAAATTTGTAACTTCAGCAAAGTCTATAATCTTAAAAATTTTTAAATAAGATGCTTCAAGTCACTTATGTGTTTATCAATAGCCATGACAGGCAAGAAGGAGAGCAAAATAAAAAATGTTTCAATACTGACATCCCTGTCCCAACAGGGCAGTGCTTGTAACTGTCCTGTGTGTCTAGGAAAACTGCCATAAAATGAGCAGGTGTTTGGGTGTCACGGGCTCAATGACTCAGTTTCACAGAGACTGTGCTGTTTACTAGGAGCTAGCTAGCATAATCCCTTCCTCAACCTCACTGCCTGAAGTCTGACACGGCAGTTCTGCCTCATTGCTGGTTCCTTGTACTGTGAAGAATGCTTTCACCATTTAAGGCTGAGCTCCCTCTTCCTAGCAATGAATGCTACTTGTGGCTTCTGGGCTGCCTGCAGCTAGAGGAAGAGATAGAAGAGATAGGAGAACTAAGAGGACAATATTCTTGGGAAAGGAAAGAGAGAACTACAGGATTAGGAAGCAAGTGGAAGGGGGACAGGGTAGTGGTGACCATCAAAACTACCAAAACTCAGAAGAAAAAGGGATTCATGAAGAAGATTCTCCTTGCTAGAGAGTGAGTACTACCATTCTCTAAATTATTCCGTGTGTGTGTGTGTGTGTGTGTGTGTGTGTGTGTGTGTGTGTGTGTGTGTGTGTGTGTGTGTGTGTGTGTGTGTGTGTGTGTGTGTGTGTGTGTGTGTGTGTGTGTGTGTGTTACTAGGGTTCAACTGAGGTCATACATGGGCTAGGCAGGGCTCTACCACTTAAACCTCTCCAAATGAAATGAATCCTTTAGGCCATAATCATCATTATACTATTCTGATTTGACCTTTGTAAATCTGATAAGAAAAAATTCAGAAATATATTTTTTTAAAGCTAGAAAAAAATTGGCTAGTAAAGATTTTTCATTAAATTAATATTCTTGGATAGAAGGTCCAATTGTGGATCGTGTTTATATTTTCAATTAAGAGATTTCTTTAGGATTTTGACTGAAGCAAGGGAAAAATAAAGTAAATAAACTCTGAAATATTACTCTGAACTCTCAGTCTATAGTATTTCTTTTAGCAGTCTTTATTAATGTCAGCAATTAGCTATTTTTTTTTCCTTCAGTTTTATTGGAAACATCTTTTTCCCCTTGAAATCCAAGTTTGAATGAAAGCTTTCTTTGAGTAAATGTCCAATTTACCCAGAATCTAATTTGAACAGAAGAGCTGACAGGGAAATTCCTTTCACCTAGTGGACGTGGCTAGCTCCGGCCACCCAGTACAAAGCACTGCTGGGCTCCTCCCACAAAGCCAATAGCAAAGCTGAAGCTGAAGTGTCAACATATTTCTAAACCCTGGTGGTGGTCTCTCCAGATTCATGGTGCCAATTCTGTTCTGATTCTACTATGTGCCTTTTGCAGTGCACTCATGGTGGATCCGTGTTACCTTCACTGGGATGTCCTCCTCCTGGCTTGCTCTCTCTGAGGTGAAGACGTAGGAGACCTCTTTGTGCGATGTGGTCTGGCGGCAGATGGCACACTTGATGGAGCTTTTGTGAGACCCCACGCTGTACTGCTCAATAATGATAGAGGTGCATTCATTACAGAAGCAGTGTCCACAGCTCAGCACTGCCCACTAAAAAAGAAAACGGAGAGAGAGCTTCATTAAGTGCCTTCAAGACTAGCACAGTAACAAGGGGGAAATGACTCAATCTTACTACTTCAGTAAACCTGTGCGCTGCATTATATTTCTACAATTATGTTACTTTTCAAAAGTTACTTGAACACAAATTTGTCCTTGTAAATATGTTCAAAATTATTCCTCTCTAATGAAAAAGACAGAGTCATTCTGCACATTCTTTCCCACCAATTACACAAGAACCTAAGCCCCAGCCCCAGCTCCTTTTGCTTTTTGGTTATTGTTCAGAAAGGGTCTTGTGTTTTTGTTGGATAAAGGTCTGGACCAGGATCCTACTTATGCTTTTCTATGCAGACTGGATTACAGACATACAATATCATGCCCAGTTTATTGGTTGTGATAAAGTATCAGGCTGGCTGAGAACTATGATCCTCCTGATCTATGCCAAATAGCTAGGATGACAGGCATTTGGTCTCCAGTTCTCCCTTTAAGATAGAAGGTAATACTTGGTTTTCATGCAAGTTATGAGCAAAGTAAAGGCAGGGAGAGAGGTCAGTAGAAAGAAAGAAAGGAACCAGAGTGAAAGCGAGAGAGAGAGAGAGAGAGAGAGAGAGAGAGGGAGAGAGAGAGAGAGAGAGAGAGACTCACCTGCTTTCCCAGCTGTCGAGCACATATTGGGCATGGTTCTGGATTAATACCTCCTGACGTTTTGTCTTGAGACTAGGAAAAAATAGAATACAAAAACATATTAATGAAAATAACTGTTGGTAGTTGCTATTTAAATAATCTAATGAATGATATGACATATACTTTATATGTACCTAATACTATTAACTCCAAAGGAATTTATTCAAGATATGAAAAAAACCTAGAAAAGCATAAACTGATTTTAGTAAATGTCTTTTGCATACAGATAAAAAGAGATACTCTGCTGTAGTTAGGTGTCTGTTTAATTAGGTCATGTTTTTTAATGTGTGATAATTTGGCTATTTTTCTGAAGTATGAAAGAATCCTATAAAAGTTCACCTCTGCTCATCTCCTTCATGCTGCTATCACAAATTTAGTTCTGTATATGTTGTATATGCCATTCAACAGTACTGTTGCTTTAAACAATTAATATTCCTTTTTATTTACCTATATAATTAATCTTCATTTAATTCCTTTAATTCTGTGTTTTAGTTCCATCCTTCAATCTGGGATAAATTTTCTTTAGTCCAAAGAATTTCCTTTAATGTTTTTTGTAGTATGAATTCTTTGCAAGGATGAATTCTTTGAGTTTTTATCTGGAAATATTTTATTTTACTTGAAAATATTTTTTTTTTTTTTTGGTCCAGTGGTGGGGCCTGAACTCTGGGCCTGGGTGCTGTCCCTCAGCTCTTCAGCTCAAGGCTAGCGCTCTACCACTTGAGCCACAGCGCCACTTCTGGCTTTTTTTTTTTGCTTATGTGGTGCTGAGGAATCGAACCCAGGGCCTCATGCATGCAAGGCAAGAGCTCTACCACTGAGCCACCCTCCCAGCCCTGTACTTGAAAATATTTTTATGTAGGTGTTTTTTTCTTTTTCTTTAACTAGTTCTAATACAGTGATCTGTCAACTGATGAAATACAAATTCCTTACTAAAATGGAATAATCTTCGCCAATAATCGATTAATTTACTAATGTTTGAGACAACATATTAATCACAATTCCGAAAATGCAGTTCTTTACAGTGTATAATTTCAAGCTTTATTGTCAAATCTTCTGATTCTCATTTATTAGCTTTACAAATATTTTAATTTCTAATAGCAAATTTAAAGATATATTCTGTATAAATAAGGGTATATGTATATGGTATGTGATGCAATTTTCATTTGAAGGTGTATTATAATACATTTTACTCAGTGCTTTGAAGTAGTCTATTAACATAGTTACTTTACTGTGTGTCTTTAAAATCACCTGTGTAAGTTATAAGTTCTGCAGATTATTATCTTTTGTGATCTTTGTAGCTACTGTAGACATGGCTAGTGATTTGGCTTATATAACTAACACAACCAAAATATGTGTACTATTAAACTATGAATTGCAGGGTTGATATTTTCAATGGAAGAAGTTATTAGTTTATGATAATAGTATGAAACACAGTACCTTCTCCAAATTAGTTAGATAAAGAAGCTGTCCAAGTTTTTTCTGAAGCTGTGATGTAGCAACAGCTTTATCATTTAATAGTTTTATACGATTTTGCTCCACCTAAAAGCAAACAGCAAAAAGACATTTTTTTAATTCTCTCTTAGACAGATGGTCAACTATATTACACATACACAATGTCTTGTTTTAAGAAAACCACTTATACATTAAACTCAAGCTCGTAAATTGCTATTAGATAATATACTTTTGTAGGACTTCTTTTTGCTTTATAGAAGATAAAATTCAATGTAGATTTTTTTTTGTTTTGAAGAAAATATCCCTACATAACTGAAATCAGACAAAATCAACCCAAATTCTATTTATGTGCCATTTTACAGTAATATATTCATGATATATAGAAAAACTAAATGATAGGGTCCTTTGGTCGGTGATTTTAGGAAGCTCAAAGAACAATGTCTTTACCCTCTTTCCCTTCTAATTAGAACATGCAAAAGGAATTCAATTAGAAGATTTCCAGGGCACCTTGCTGGGGATTAACCATGAAATTTATTTATTTAATTTTATTTTTCTATCAGTCGTGGGTCTTGAACTCTGGGCTTGGGCACTATCCCTCACTCTTCAGCTCAAGCAAGTGCTCTACTGCTTGAGCTAGAGTGCCACTTCTGGTTTTCTAATGGCTTATTGGAGATAAGTCTCCCAGGCTGGCTTGAACCGTGATCCTCAGATCTCAGCCTCCTGAGTAGCTAGAATTACAGGCGTGAGCCACTGGTGCCTGGCATGAAATTTATTTTTAAAACAAAAAACTTACTGAACATTCATATCTAAGTGAAAGGGCATCAAATGATACCTTAATTTTTTTCTAAATTATAGTCTCCAAGCTCTGTAGAAAGAAATAAATTTTGTGGTAGAACACAAAATTAAAATTGGGTAGGAATACTTATAATTCTAGCTACTTGGTAGTTTAAGATCAGGAAGATCATGATTTCAGGCCAGCCTGGGCAGAAAGGCCTGTGAGATTTTACCTCAACAGAAGAGGCTGGGTATCGTGGTTCATGTACATTCCAGCTACTGAGGGAAGTTAAAAGAGAGAGAGAGAGAGAGAATTGTAGCCCAGACACATACCCAGGCAGGTATGTCACAGTGGTGAGCTGACCAAGGCAAAGTCTCGATATATATATATATGATATATGCACACACAGATATATGTCTCTATCTTATCTATGTATATACACACACAGTATATATCAATAATCTCTGTACACAGATGTACTCAAAAACAGATGAATGTACAACTGTGAAACAAAATACACCAAAACAGCTGAAAGCAAGCATACATTAAATATGAAATTGTTTATTTTTGACCATTTTAACAAACAAAAATAATGGCTCAGCCCATGAACAGAGCTTTACAGAGCCCTAGCTCTGCATCTTCTGTAGATGGAGATCTACCTCATAGGGTTCAATGATGTGATGAACGGGTGGATTTGGCTTTGGCTCCTTGGGATGCCGCACTCTCAGTCGTTCTGTAGCCATTGCAAGTTCATCAACAGCAGATACCCGGTTCCTTAGTGTCATCCAATATTCATGAAGCAACTGAGGGAACAGAAAAAGGCAGTGGTGGAGCACAAGATTGAAACTGTTCAAACGAGTAAGATTATAATGAGCAACAGCCTCAATAAGCTCTCCATTAAATGTCTAACAAATAAGCAATTCTTCAGAGCATATTTAGGCTAAGGAAGAGTGAGTGAATCATCTCCATCGGATACATCCTCTTCAGATTCTCAGAAGAGAATATCCAAAGATTTCTTAGTGAGGCCATAAATTAACTGTTTAGAAAATATTTTTAGCATTTCACATATTAAAAGTATTAAAAACAAAATATAAAATATAACGAAGATGCTGAAACATGCAACGGAGTGCCTACCACGTAGTTTAAAAAAGAGATCAGTAGGAATTCCCTGGAAAGCTTTAATTACATCATTTACTGTCCTTCTATATTCTTCCTGCAATGCCAAAAATGGAGTAAATCACAACCCTTTATTTATTCTTCCAGACTTTTCACGAGAGAATAAAGATAAGTATCTTTAATAATTTGGTCATATAAAGTTTGGAGCTTAAATTTTTTGATATGCTTGCTTCATATACATCACATTTTGAGATAGATCCTGGCTGGTGTGTCAACTGATATTTCAGATAATATCTTGTTTGGAAAAAAATTGTTAACCTGCTTTGAACAGCAAAAATTTCAGATTAAAAAAAGAATATATGGAAATATAACATAAAACAAAACACTTTCCCTTTCTCTAAACTATCTTACCTGAAAAGTCAGATAAGAAATTCAAGATAAAGAAGAATTCAAAATTAATAAATTCAGAAATACCACATCAAATGAAGAGTTATACTACAACTGGATCATTGAGTGTAAAAATAAAAGGCTAACTTGTCCTCGATATATGGAAATGGTTTTCAGCCTTGCTGCTTGAGATGTCTGCATTATGCTCCTCAATCTATTTGTTTATTTGTCTATTTAGCCTGGACTGGCCACAAACTCACTCCGTAGTCCAAGGTGGCAACAAAACCCCAGTCTTTCTGCCTCAGCTTCGGTGTACTGGGTTTACAGGTATGAAATACCGTACCAGTCATTTGTTCTCTAATCTTCAAGTTTGATGTTGCTACTTGGTTATTTATGAGAATATAAAAAGAACACAAACACAACCACAACTCTAGTCTAATTTCATAAAATAGCAGGGTAAGATCAAGCAAGAACTGAATGAAGCACACAACTAACCAACAGCTTTCATGTTAAGTACCAGTTTAATGATTATCTTTTACTAAACAAATAGAATTCGTTAAATACTATTATATTTACTAGAAGTCTTTGCTACAAGAAATACAGTTAAGGGAAAAAGAAATTATAACCCTTTCAAATCTCTAAAGAAGATTTAGAAAAACAGGAGAAAAAAAAAGGAAGTAGCAATTAAAATTAATATAAAGGAGAACTTTTAGTATTGGGAGGCTTAAAATAGTCTACCTTATATTCCTTCTTCCATGCTTCAAACAGATCCATTGCAGCACTTCCTTCATCAACGAATTCAACATCAAACCTGTGGGATCTTGCAAATGACAGTATTGCTTTCATGGAACGCTCTGTCTCACTAACAGCCCACAGGCCCCGTGTGGTAGTAGGGGCTCGATCATCTACTAGTCCTTCTTCATCTTCTATCATTTCCTCGAATATGGCAGTCTGACCTTTGACCCTGAAAACATACCAGAACAAAACAGGTACTAGTGTCATTGGGTAGCAAGCACAGGGAGTGAGTGATCTGTCTGAACAAATACAAAAGCAAGGTCAACACAACTTTCAATGTCATGACTATACGATCATGGATGTGGTACTTTGGAAAGGTAACAGCAAATATAAAAATGGACAAATAAATTTGTCCAATGTTCCTTGAGAGTAACCTGAGATAATGAAATGCCTATAAATTCCAGACTATAAGTCTCAACCTGAGAATTAAAATATAACTGCCACTATCACTAACCATGATAAAAAAGAAGAAAAGCAAAAGATCAACAGTCTAATTTAAAAGTTGTACATTTGTCATACACTGTCAATCCCTCCTCCTTTTGGGGCAATTGGAACTTAGGCTGATCTTCATTTCCATGTCTGTTCATCAAGGAAAGTTCTGCTAAGGTTGTGGTTATGTGCACACACTGACTACATTAATCTCAATAAAAGGATGAACAAAGGTTCAAGAAAGAGTATTAATAACAAGGAATAAGGGGTAGCTCTTTTTATAGGATATTATTATTATTTTTGGGGGGGGAGGGGTCCGGTAGTGGGGGGTCTGGGCGCTGTCCCTCAGCTCTTCAGCTCAAGGCTAGCACTCTACCACTTGAGCCACAGCACCACTTCCGGCTTTTTTCTTTTTGCTTATGTGGTGCTGAGGAATCGAACCCAAGGCCTCAGGCATGCAAGGCAAGCGCTCAAACTGAGCCATCTTCCCAGCCCCTTTTATACGATATTATATTTTAAGTTCTTTGTAAACAGCTATGTATATTTATTTATTTAATATTGGTTAAAATCTCAATGAGGGAAGAATTGTTAGACAGGTAATTTAATTTACTTATATCAGTGGGCAGGGATTTGAGCTAAAATTCATCAGACTCCTGGATTTGGAACCTTATCGTTCTCAAATGACTCTCAAAGAATACTTAAGAGGTTACTTCTGCATGAGAAACCTAACTGTGTTAAAAGATCAAATGCCAAAGGTTTATTGAATTGAATAAAAGAAAAAATTAAAAGAATCACTACAGTGGGCAATATAGTCTTAAGATCAAACACGAAGTCTTATAAAATTTTCCTGGTGGGAAATAATCAAATAGGGAACTTACGTGTTAGCAAATAGCTTTGATTCATACTCTGTGAACAATTCATCTGCTTTGCAAAAGACACAGCTGAAAAAGAGATGTCACAAAAATATTCATAAACATAAAGCAACTTATGATTTCTAAAAAAGGCTTTGTGTTTTGTCCTTCATTTTTTTTCTTTATAATAGATATGCTATTTTAGAAAAAAAGAATTACATGGTTTCCAAACAGAAGGTCCTTGAATTGTGTTATTTTTACTAATATATCTCCTTCTACTCCAGTACTGAAAATAAAAAATGCTTTTATCTTATGAGCCGTTATTCCTTTTCTCAGGTAAGTGTTAGCTCAACGGGATGATGTCACTTCACTGCTTGGTTTCTTCATTTACCTACCAGTTGAGAGGAAGTCTGGCTGGTCGCAGGTGGCAGACTGTTGCAGACTCAATAACATCACGAGACGGAGGTTTCTCTAGGTTTTTTACAGCTTCCCTTACAAGCTTCTGGAATTTATTTAGCTCTTCCATTTGTGTTGCAAGTAGGAACTGAAGACCTCTGCAGTCTCGGAACCTGATTCCCATCACCAGCACCATACACAAGAGGAGAATTATAAGGTCAATTCCTCAAATTCAGAAAATGATTGCCAACCAAAAATTGAAACTATGTGCTACATTCACCCAAAGTTTACATTTGGGTGAGCTTTCCTTCAGAGTGGAGCCAATGACTACTAGTAGTAAAGGTATAGAAAAACTCAGCTGATTATTAGATACCAAAAATGCATGATAGTTCTATGTTCAGGAACTAAAAGAGTTAGAAAACAGAATATCTCTCTGTTTAAATTATTGTTGAAGAATCTTTCTTTATAAGGCTGAATGACCACAGATTGTTCCTCTGACATTCTTGTTGTATATGGAGAGATAACTACAGGACTGAACATAAAAACAGAACACTGAGAGGAGAAATGGTCGAGTCATATTTCTTGTTATAAAGAACTAATATGAATAATAAATTTCAATTGAGAATTTATTATATGCCAAGTACTTTGCCAAGCATGTATCTTGTAAAGTTTCAATTGCTATCGTACTTAAGAAATAAAGTATAACAAATTAAGATTCACAGATCAAAAAGTATGAGTTATGAGGCAGAGTTAGGAGTTGTGCTCAAATTTGGTTTGAGGAAAAAGTTACAGATACGTATTAATGGCTTATCAAGGAAACTATGAAAAATGAAAAACTAGAAATTATGAAGATGATTTGTTATATACTGAAATTGAATACCCTGATGCCTAAAACTATAGTATGTTCTAATTGTAAATGGGACCTTCTAGTACCAAATGACCTGAACATGGGCATGATTACTCATCTAGGTTTTTATATTTTGAACTGTTTTCTTACTTTTCTGACATAGAAAGCTTGTCAGTTTGCTGTTTGTAGTTGCTGGTTATTTCATTACGCACTCGTTGTACAAGTTCTTCATCCAGGGAAAATTCTGTTGCTCTGTGGATTACATTCAGCCACCAGGGAGAATTAGAACGAATCTATAAGGAAAGTAGTTTTTTAGTGATTATTTTGTTTCAGTATTCACTATGATCCCGTAACTGGGAGAAGTGATGTAAAAAATACAAAATAACCAATAAATGCTATTCTCCAAAGAATTATAAAACAGGGTAGATAGTACACAGAATCTACATAAACTGATAAAATACTCATTTACATACATAATTAAAGATAGTAATTTTTTTTTGCAATACTGCATGAATGAGAATTTATGTAATGGCAGAGGAAAGCTGTATTAAAAACATAGGTCACAAAAATGATGATTAGCTACTCACTCTGATTGTGGTAAGGTCACAGGTTTTTTTCAGAAGGAAAAAGAAAACCCAAGACAATGGAATTAGATTCCATTAAATGAATAAATAAAATTCTGTGCCCAATATTTAAATTAATAAACGTGGGAGACAAAAATGTGGAAAATTGATAAACATTTAAAAGTAAAATCATACTGTGTAGTCTTTTCTTTGGATTTTTTCTACTGACGTTATAACACACACAGAAACTTAAGAAAGGAGTATGAATGGCACACAGTCCACTAATGTTCTAACATCTTAAAAGATTTTGGAACAATATATGTTTAAGACAACAGGTTATAGAAGTCTTTACACTCTCCAGAAAGCAACCAGTTATATAACCAAGGGAAGAACACACCCACCATAGCATAACAGAAATGAAACAGAACCACAACACAGTGATCAATCTATGAATCTGATCCTTCACCAATAAGCATTACTTATTATAAATAATCATGTGCTGAGTGAGAGGCAGTGGACTAGGTAAGTATGAATCACAGTGGCTGTGTCTCTTGAGAAGTATCTTGAGAAGTACCTTTCTTTGGAGCTCCCGGATGGTCTGCTGCACAGGCTGTAAGGCTTGCTGGGCTTCGGCAACTTCTGTATTGCACTTGGTCATGTAGTGCTCTCGAAGCTGTTTGGCCTGTGTTGAGATAGAAAATAAAGATCAACTTCTGCTCCAGGTCTAGATGGGTGAAGAACAATGTGATCACTGCAGATATTTAAAGTTATTTGAATTAAATACTTTCAATAATATAAGTGAGCCTTGAAGGCTTCATACTAAATAAAACAAACCAAGCACAGAAAGACAAATATTGTATGATCTCACTAATATGTGGAATCTAAAAAAGTCACAGAAATAGAACAGAATGGTTGTCAGGAGCTGGAGAGACTGAAGATATGAGTCAACGGATACAATTTTATCATCATATGCTTACTAACAATTTATTGCTGAGAATATATTTTAGGTATTCATACTAAAAAATCAACTATGTGAGGTAATAGGGATACATTATTTAGTCTGATTTAGCCATTCCATGTTTATCTTTATCAAAATATGTTGTAACCAGTTGTATTTGGACACACCTGGCAGGCAGGAAGTATCCTGAGGTCAAGATCACCCTGGGCTACATAATAACAATTTCAAGGTCAACTGGTACTACACAGTAAGACTAACTCAAAAAACAAATCATGTTGTATACCATAAACATATGCGCTTTTACCAATTAAAATAAATAGTTGATTTAAAAATAGTGCAGTCAAAAGTTGTGCATACTTATGCATTCATAGTTTAACTTGCTGATTCAAATAAGGCTCTACTTCCAGGTAATATATTTCAACCATATCTACTCTTTTAATTGTAGCTTTGCTCTCCTATAATCTTCAAAAAAGGCAGAAATCTCTGGAAAAGAACTATAATTAATAATGTACAGTGGAATAATTCATAATAACTCAATACAAAACACTTATTATAGAGAAAAGGTTTTAAAAGAAATACTTGAGAAAATTTGAGTTTATTTACTAGCTTAAATAATAAGTAGAATGTGGAGAAACTACAACTCTTTGTATATTTACTAAATTGTATCTCTTGTAGATTTGCCTTGAGATCAACAAAGTTGTTTAATTTGTTATTATTGCCAGATGTGTAATAATTACCAGATACTATGCCTATAAGCAGATGCTCTGACAAGGAAAATAATATGGAGTAGGCCATAATATGGAGTAGGCTAGTCTCTACATCCAAAATTACTATAGCAATGTTTGGGACACCAAAGCATGGTTGCACTGATTTAAATGTTGCATGCCCTATAGTTGAAATATCAACTATGTAGGGTATAATGCTTGAAAAAAAGCAAACTTTTACAAACAGAATGAAAAGAGAATAATTACCTCTTCCTCAAGCCTGCCATCTCGTAAGGTAGGAGGTATCCCTGGGTGTTTGGCCATTAACAGTTCCATCAAGTTATGTGTAGCATGAAGTCTCTACCAATACACAAAAGATAAAACCTATGATAGGTAGTGCAGTAGACTCTGAAGAAAATGTATGATTTGTATGGTGCAGGGAGCATTTAATTCCATCATTAAAATTATATCACCAAATGCTTTGCCTCTATAAAGGTTACTTGGGGCATGTTGAGCCTGAACGTTGCAAAGGGAATGAGCTGGAACTGAAGACTTTAGAGAAAGAGAAAAAAAACAAACCCTACATTTTATGTTATATTACCCTCCCCTCTCTGCTCCCACATATTTTCTCCAAATACCCAAGTGATCATGTAAGTCCCGTCATTTTTATTCTGGATGGTAAAAAGTCTACTCAGCAAAGCACTGGTGGCTCACGCTACTCAGGAGGCTAAGGTCTGAAGACTGTGGTTCAAAGCCAGCCTGGGGAAGGAAAATCCATGAGATTATTATCTCAAAAAAAAACTACTCAGAAAAACAGGAAGTTGGTGTGGTGGCTTAAGTAGTAGAGTGCTAGCCTTGAGCAAAAGAAGCTCAGAGACAATATCCAGGCCCTGAGTTCAAGCCCCAGCACTGGCAAAAAAAAAAAAAGTCAACTCACCAAAACTTGCCAAGGTTAATAAGGTGGCCGCTATGTTCCATTAGGCTAAAAGAGCTTGTACATGATCTGGTGTTAAAACGGAAATTTCAAAAAGACCCAAAACCCTAAAGTTAAATTAAAGGATCATTAGATAGGTTTTATTTTTGTTGGTTACATTGCCGAGTAAAACTAATCTTTTCTTGTTTTTGGTAAAAACCATGTGAAGAATGTTATGTTCAGATGTAAAAGTGATAAAACTAGCTCTACTCTTTGAATCACAATTAACTAGAGAGCTGTATTTCTGATGTATATTGTAAATTTACTTTGTTATAAGTCCTGGCCCAAACTGATCTGAGCAGATGGAAATAGTAATTCTTAAATTTTATTATACACACAAATCTTTTTTTCGGTGCTTAGTAAAAAGAATAAAACCTGGCTACAAGGAGTGATCATGACTTAGGTCTATCCATCACCCTTTATTGTCTTAAACACTTAGAAACATTATTTTGTTGAAAAAAAATACAAAACTGAAACATGTTAGCTATTACTCACCTGAAGTGAATCAGTTTTGAGTTTCTCCTTGTGCTCCTCAGATGAGCGCAGTACTTCCCTGTATAGCTCTGCCGCTAAGGTGTGCTCACCTGGAGGATATAGGTGTTTGAAACACTTGAATCATGATCCTATTCCACACAGTCATCTACTTATCTATAATCTAAAAGGCCCTATTATGTAACTTCATGATTATAACTATTTTTAGGGATGGATGTTGAGTGTCCAAGCAATTTACTCCTGGCCTATGAACCTACCCCTTTAGTTCACGGACTTTTTGAAGGGATTTAACCTAGTTGTTTCAGTTTATGAGTGTCTCAGTTTAAACTTAAAGAATCTGATTACACAGTTCTTTTTGTACCTTTACCTAATCTACCATTGTTTATTGTAGCTATATTTTCCAACTAGAAAGACATATTTATAAAAAATATATTTAGGGGGCTGGGAAGGTGGCTCAGTGATAGAGAGCTTGCCTTGCATGCCTGAGGCCCTGGTTCGATTCCTCAGCACCACATAAACAAAAAGAAAAAAGCCGGAAGTGGCGCTGTGGCTCAAGTGGTAGAGTGCTAACCTTGAGCTGAAGAGCTGAGGGACAGTGCCCAGGCCCAGAGTTCAGGCCCCATGTCCAGACCCCCCCCCCCCCAAAATAAATTATATATATATATATGATCTTTAAAAACTTATATTGAAAAATAAACTTTCTGACAGGGATTCTCATAATAACTAGTTCTAGTTTGCTAGAATTCCATGCACAGAGAGCAGGCAGCACAATGGGACTGCAGGGGCAAACATCTGGAAAGAGCAGTGGGTGCTTCTGCAATGTATATCGTCCACCACATGCTGACGCTGCTGGGCTGACAGTATTTGGAAATAATCAGATTAGGAACCTTCCTTTCCCACACCTAAATCCACTGCAGGGAAAGGCAACAATACATCTGCAAAGAAGACAAAGGAAAGACCAAGAAAGGAAATTCACTCACTGCCAAAACTGTTGAGTTATAATTACCTACAATAAAATGTGGAATGAAATTTTAAAATCAAGATGAAAAAGCTGAAATTTAGTTTTCTTACGACAATCTACAACTATTCTATCAATCAGATTTTAGAAAACTGTCTGAGTTTTCCACCCACTGCAGATCACATAATAAGGTTTATAAATGTCTGTTTTGTAAAGCAGTCACAGCATAATAAAAATATTTTAAAAAACTTGATTAGAAATCAAATGATTCAGGGTACATTCTGTCACTTCCTAGCTATAATCTTGAGAAAGCAACTTAACTTGTTTCCTTCAGTAAAATGGGAATAACACCGCAATCAAAGGACAATTATGAAAACAAAATAGATATAAAACAAATGTGAATACATAAGATATAATCTATAAAAATGAACATTTCTAGCTGGGCATGGTCACATATGGCTGCAATCCTGGTATTCAGTCAGGCCAGGGATAGAGAGCAACATAGCAATGTCAAGGAATTTCAATGTTCAGCATTAGTTGCAAAGTGAGACCTCTCTCTCAAAAACAAAAAAACAAAAAGCCATCTCAGGCAAGTATAATATTATGTTTCCAGTAGTACATCTAGTTGTCATATATGTTCAGGGGCAAGGACATGTCCTTCTCAACTTGTGATACTCATGCAATCTATACACTGTAATGATAAAGTTAGCCTACTCAATTACTATTAAAAAAACTGGTATCAGAAATGGCACATTTTTTTTACCTCGTTACACTGCTGAAAGTTTAATTTTCTACTTTTTGTTTGTTTGTTTGTTTTGCCAGTAGTAGGGGATGAACTCAGCACTGGCATTTGAATTCATGTGCTCTTCCACTTCAGCCACATGACCTTTCTGTTCATGTTACTTTTTTAGACAGTCTCATTTCTTTTCTTTTTTTGTCTATCCCAGCCTTGGATGGAGGTCTACCTACTTATGTTTCCCATGTAGCTGGATTACAAGTCACCCTAGTATGCTCAGCTTGTTTGTTGAGACTGGAACATAGGAGAAAGAGGTTTGCTTCTCTAACTTTTTGTCCTGGTTAGACTCAAGGGAAATTCTACACATCTCTGCTTCCAGTATTCCTGAGATTATAAGCATGAACCACCATTCTTGGCTCCAAACAAAAATTCTTAGAATTGCCTTATTATTCTTTTTCTATATGTTGTAAGGTACAAATAATTACAGCTTGATGCCTACATAGCCACAGGATATCCTCAACAACCGAAATGATGACGGTAAGGATAAAAATTATTAGAGAAAGTACAAACTTGCAAATTGTTGGCCAAATTGAGGATTTTCTATGTAATGTCTGAAAGGGAAGATTTTCTCACAAAGTTGTAGGTGCTATATCTGCCTAATTTGTCCAAAATACGTATGTCTCTTTTCTCCTACTTTAGTTATTAATAATAAAATCTGCATTGCAGCAAGGTGAAAGTTGTTACCATCTGATATCACTTAATATAACAACATCTTCATCTATAATGTTTCTAAAAAGTATGTTTCCAAGTTTCATGTTAAGAATAACATTTTTGCTGGGCACAGGTGCCTATATGTAATCCAGCTACTCAGGAGGTTGAGATGGGAAGATCATGGTTTAAAGCCAGCCTAGGCAGGAAAGTCCACTAAGACTCTTATATCCAATTAACCAGCAGAAAACCACCAGGAAGTGGAGCTGTAGTTCAAAGTGGTAGAAAGTAAGCCTTGAGCAAAACTAGCTCAGGGACAGGGTCCAAACCCTGTGTTCAAGCCCTGTGACCAACAACAAAAAAATAGTATTCTTTGGGGAAGATAAAGCACATGCATTATTTATATTTTACTGAAGAAACTGTAATCCAGAAATCATGAATATATTCAAGTTCCAGAGTGACATCTTCAGCAGGTTAAGACGGCTCATCTTTTCTAGTTCTTGTCTAGTGCTGCTGGTATTCAGTTTTGAGATTGCTTCTAATTCCACCCCAATACAAAGGACTCTGAGCCACTTTCTAGTTTTAGCGGCTCTGGTGAAGAAGTAATAACTAATAGGCAAATCAAATGGCTGGGAACATTACCTTGTGATCTACTGAAAATGCAAATTTCTGCGTGTCAACATTTAACTGTTCTTCTAATGTACACATGGTGGTTGTTGTTCACTATGAAAGGACCAAGGCTGGCATCGTCAAAGTATGTCTTTATTCATATCTAATTTTACTTAATAACCCAAACACATTTCCCAAATTGGCAAAGAATGGGACAAAGCACACGTAACCAGGAAGATTTTGTGGTGCTCTGCACTGAGCTCTCTACTTTAACAACAAGCAGCAGTGAGTGATCACATCTTTTTTGGAGTACGCCAATTTTGACTACGATTAGCCTTCTTCAAAGCCTCTATGAAGATTCAGAGATATCAAAGCAATCACCTTCTACCTTTAATGATGTGGATGCCCGCTAAGCCATTGAGGGCACACACCAGTTGTCGATGTGCTTCTTCACATTCAGTTCCACATTTCTTCTGCAAAGATGTCAGCAGTTCCTCCATTGTCATAGTGCTGAAAGTAAAGGGAAACTATTTAAGTCTAGAAAGAAAATCCATAGGGGCTGGGAAAGTGGCTCAATAGTAGAGTGCTTGTCTCACATGCATGAGGCCCTGGGTTCGATTCCTCAGCACCACATAAAAACAAAACAAACACACAAAAAAAAGCTGGAAGTGGTGCTGTGGCTCAAGTGCACTAGCCTTGAGTTGAAGAGCTGAGGGACAGTGCCCAGACCCAGAGTTCAAGCCCATGACTGACATGCCACCCTGCCATGTGCCCCTCCATCCCCGCAAAAAAAAAAAAAAGAAAATCCATAAATAACAATAGGAATGCTGTACTACACAAAATAAAGAGCACAAGACCCTTTTGTGTGTGTGTGTGTGTATGGGGGGGCAGTACTGGGGCTTGAAGTGGGGGTCTTGGTGGTGTCCTTTAGCTTTTCTGCTCAAGTCTGGTACTCTACCACTTGAGCTACAACTTCTCACTTTTTTTCTCCTATTTGTCTATAATCTACTGAAAGGCAAAAGTAAAAATCTAATCTTCTTGATATTTTTTTATGGAACCTAAATTCTGCTTTTAATACCAAGTTTCAAAAGTAGGCCAGTTTTTGAGTTATAGTCTGATTCACAAAAAAATTCTGGGATAAGAGTATTATGGACAAATATTCCCTAAGATTTTTTTGGAAGGCAAAGCCAAAATATGGCTAACATAATTACAAAAAAAATCTTTAGAGGTCATCTAACTCCCTAAGAATCAAGAAACGTAACAAAGGCCTTTCAAATCTAAAGCACAGCCAAGAAAATTTTCCCAAACCAAAAAGGCAACCAAACACACCACAATAAAATTAGGACAATAGTCCTCACTTTAAAGGAGATGTTCAAAACAAATTTTTTTTTGATATGACTGTCTTCCACAAATGAGATTCCATACAAAGATTAAAACACATCACTGAAACAATTGACACCCAGTTTTAAGTCCCTGAATGGAACTATGGGCCCAAAGGTAACTGCTTAAATACTGTCTAGGTACCAGGTTCTCTCAAGAACAGGGTAAGGAAACTGTACAAACCTCTTCTGGAGTGGCAAGAACTCCCCGCGAACAGCCTGTGGGTGGCAACAGGCCTGCCTAAGCCTCAGCAGTGGATAAAGGATGGAGGTGACGGTCCTTCGGTCCAGGCTACTGAGCTTCAGAGCCCAGTCAGAAATCTTCCTGAGCTTCACCACTGCATCCTGGCAGCAGACCTCGTGCTGACGGTGATAGAAATGTCTCTCCACTGGAGAAAAGTGGAGCCAGTGGGTTTCTTCAGTCTGAGGTGGTATCTGGATCTGTATTAGAGGGTTTGGAAATAAAGATTTCTTTCACTTGGCAATTCTGCTTTTCATCCCAATTTCCTTTCTTCTTATAATATCCTTAATAAAATTTAGCATACTGACTTGGTCAATCACATCTTTCTTTGCAGACCTCCACAGTATCTTGGCAATAAAACTGTACAGGAGCTGAGGGTTCCTCTTGCAGTAAGGGCGATAGAGAAGTCGAACCCACCAATGTCTAATACAGTAAGGTTCAATGCCAAGAAACACCACAAGGCCAAAAAGATCTGAAAAGACAAAAGGTCACCAGACACGGAGAGTAACTGTTTCTGTACTTCTTAGTTATTATTTTGAATAAGCACTTTCACAGATATAATAAAGCGCAAAGTACTGTCCATGAATTAAAATGTAGATTTAGTGTCTTTAATCTGAAATTTAATTTCAGTGCAATTTACATTTATTGAGAATCTACTTTGCTTTACATTTTTTCTAAATACTAAAATGGAAAGCTTATAGAACAGTTAAACTAAACTTGTAATTAATGAAAAATCTGTAAAGTTGCCACCAGAGAGAAAACCTAGAAAAAGTACTTGAGTATGCTTGACTAAAGGATACATAAGAAATAAGAAATAACATATATCAGCTGGGCACTGGTGGCTCAGGCCAGTAATCCTAGCTACTCAGGAGGCTGAGATCTGCAGATTGCAGTTTGAAGCCAGTCCAGGTAGGGAAGTCTGTGAGAATCTTATCTTCAATTAACCACCCCTAAAACTGGAAGTGGCTCTGTGGCTCAAGTGGCAGAGTGCTTGCCTAGCATGCATGAAGCCCTGTGTTTTGATTCCTCAATACCATATACACAGAAAAAGCCGGAAATGGCACTGTGGCTCAAGTGGTAGAATGCCAGCCTTGAACAAAAAATAGGTGCAGAGACACTGCATACACCCTGAGTTCAGGCTCCAGGCCTGGCAAAAAAAATTAGATAATATATATGTATCCTTATATCTATATATCATACATCAATGTGATATTTATCGAACCAGAAAAAAATTTCTAATAACAGAAATGTTATGGAGAATCACTGATGACATTGTCTGATCCAGTCTTCCTCATGACTTTTAATTTATTAATTCTAATTCTAAAAAAACATAAAAATACAGGTAAGATTTACCCACATTGTTACTCATAACAATATATAGGATAAAAATGACTCAAAAAAGAAAGTATGGTATTCTGTCAGTACTAGTTTTCTTTTCTGATCCAGCAAATCTCCCATTATCAGCTTTGGAGCATGGTGCTCTCTATATATTTCTTGGACACTCAATTTTATATTCCATTTTTTTTTCCTCTCAATATATCTAAGACAGTTTTCCCTATATAATTATTTGTGATGCATTTCTTAACATAAAGAAAACCGCTGAGGGCTGGGAAGGTGGCTCAGTGGTAGAGTGCTTGCCTTGCATGCATGAGGCCCTGGGTTCAATCAATTCCTCAGCATCATATAAGCAGAAAAAGCTGCAAGTGGCGCTGTGGCTCAAATGGTAGGCACTAGCCTTGAGCTGAAGAGCTCAGGGACAGCACCCAGGCCCAGAGTTCAGGCCCCACAACTGACCAAAAAAAAAAAAGAAAAAAAGAAAACTGTTGATATACTTCCCCAAATTATCAAATTACGCACACAAGTGGGCTGTAAAATATTTCTATAGAAAGTATATTTTTTGGCATTTTTTTTTTCAGTACTGGGGTTCACTCAGGGTACATTTGCTAGTCAGGCATGTTATCACAAGCCATACCCCCATCAAGGTGAGGTTTTATCTTTAAACATTCTATAGGTAAGTGTAATTTTCTTTATGCTTGTCACTATTAAAATTCTAGAAAGTTTGGAAAAAGCTATTTTTTTTTCAGGAGATCTGGAGCGTGAGTAATCTTTAAGCCATTTTACTGTGGAAATACATTCATAGATATACAAAGATGCCAAAACTTCTTAAATTTCTCACTTTAAGTAGTTACAGTTTTATTATATGGCAGTTACACCTTCAAGAAGCTCAAACAGCTCAATAACAATGTAAAAAAAAAAAATCACTCGGTGATTTTGTAATGGTAACAAGTGCTCAAAAGTCTTGCCAACATATGTAAAATAAACTACCGGGGAAGTGAGGAAGGATTATTCATGTTTTTAAACACTGAAACGAGAGAAAGCAACTGACAATTATTTCTATTGTCTCTACCCTTCTGCTTTTCATAAATTATCTTTAAGTAACTGCATACAAAGGGGTTTTAACTCAACATGTCGGTTTATCATATAATGTATCTTCTCACCCCTTCTATCCTTCTCTCCCATCTCTCTCAACCCTACTACTTATATCCTCAACTTCCTGCTAACTTTTGAGCTGAATGAGATTTATTAATAACTACATGTAATTTTTCAGTTTTCAAATGTGAAGGCAGATCACTAAATCTGACTTATTGTTCTATTGAGTATCTTCATGAACCATTTAAATTATGTATTTCAATATAGATTTCTTTGCCTAGAAAATTTTTCTCTTAAAATTAACCATTGAGAAACCTCTTATTTTCAGGTATGGACGCTGATGTTTTAATTTTAGCAGGATAATCTAAACTCAAAGGTAATGTATGAAAACTTAAAATTTTCAGACAGGTAAGTATTGAAGATGCCTCAAAAACTAATGTACTCCAAATATGCTTAAATTTTTCAACCTAACTTTATTTTAGTAATTGTTTTTCTGTAAATTTTTTTTATGTGAAACAGCATTTTTTTAAACTTTTAAGTATCTGCAACTTGAATAGATGTGTTAAAAATGCAGTATCTTTTCCAAGGACAAAGCAAGTAACAAAAGATTAACATGGAAACATCAGTGTGTGCACGGGAGAGGGAGGAAAGAGGTGGACTAGATATAAAAACTCAACCAGAGGAATGGTTTTAAGGATACCAAATATGCTATTATGCGACACTATAAAGCTACTAATAACTTTGTAACTTTTAGAATTAGCAAAAGCGTGGTCCTACATGGATTCAAAGAAAACTATGGTCCCTATTTTAATAATTACTCACATCCAATTGAAATTAATTTTCTTTCCTCCCTTCCTTCTTGCTCTTTTCCTTGTCCTCTCTTTCCTGTCTTCATCCTTCCATTTCCCTCTTCCTCTCTTTCCATCTCTCTCTGTCAGGCTCTTTTTTTCTGTTTTCAATCATTTTGAAATAGAGTTCAATTTTTATCTGTATCTATACTGTTTAGTAGGTACAATAATTATTTAAGATAATGCTTCTACTCACTGGATATCTAATCTTCAAATACTAAAAAGCCCAAACAAGTTCATTTAAAAAATAAAAGCTAGCTGGACTGTAGTGACTCAAGCCTGTAATCCCATCTACTCACAAAGCTGATGATTATGGTTCAAAGCCAGCCTGGGCAGAAAAAGTCTATGAGATTTTATCTTCAAGAAAATCAACAAAACACTGGCCTGGAGGTATGACTCAAGTGGTAGAGTTGCTAGTCAAGCAAACAAGATGAGCAGGTGCAAGGCTTTGAGTTCTGGCCCAGTACTAGCAGGAAAAAAAGACAAGTGCTTAAAACTATTAAGAGTGTACTATACACACACATTCACATGAGTAAGGATTTTGTTAATTGTTTAATACACAGTAACATATCATGTTATTTTCTCCAAAATAATAGGCTTTTGAAATACATTTCATATGTTCAGAAAGCCTACATTACCCTCCAGTCCTCGCTGTACTGGAGTGCCACTGATGCACCACCGATTAATCCCAGTCAGTCGCTGAGCCATTTCTGCAGCCTAATGAGAGAGAAACAAGAAGTCAAAGTTATCACCTGGAATCCTAGCTGTAAGGTCTGCACAGGGACACCTCCCTACCTCTTGGCTAAGTTTCTGCCCAGTATCTGTTACCTAGGTGACTGGCAGACCTGGAAGCAGTCACCTTCCCCTGCTGCTAGGTCACATCCTGGGCTGCCTCTGGTCACATGCCTCCCATCTGACCTGAGGAGGGTCCCAGACTCTGAGGTCACATCATGGGTCCAGTGTGGCCACACCTTTCCCCCACCTGGCCACACCTCTTCCTGTCCCTGGCCTAGCTAAGTCCTGGCCCAGGGGTGGATCCCTCCTTCCTTTTTCAGCCTTCCTTCTCTACCATGCATGGTGGGGGGGAGGGGGCAGCAGTTTGGTAAATAAACTTCTTTTCCTGCCTGAATAGCCCATGATGTTCTCTACCTAATGAAACCTATTTAATATACCTTACACTAACTACATAGGAGGCTGAGAACTGAAGGATCATGATCTGAGGCCAGTCTAGGCAGTGAAGTTGGTGAAATTTTACCTTTTATTTTTATTTTTAAAATTATCTTTAAGTAGTTGTAAAAAGGGGTTTCAATTCAGATTATAAGTATAATGCATCTTGATCAACGTCATTCCTACCATCATCCTTATCTTCAAACCAACAATAACATAGCACAACACAGAGCTGAAAGTATGGCTTAAGAAGTACAGAGTTTGCTTAAGCAAGCACTAGGCCCTGAGTTCAAACTCCAGTACTGCCAAAAAAGTTAAAAAGTCACTGGAAGAGTGCATAAGTGAGGCATATGTTTACTTATGAAAACAGTCTATGAATCTCTATACTTCAAACGCGCTATCTTATCCTGCTTTAATAGTTCTACATTCATTGATGAATATCACATTCAGCATTTCCCATTACAAGAGCTCTCACTATGAGGATGCTGCCTGTGCTACTCTGAAATGATAAGGTAGTTCAAACACACAGAGAGTGAAAAATCCCCCTGTACCACTAAAACATTTCCAACACCACTTCATACAAGTAATGTAAACCTGTATTAGTAGATTTAATTCATGAATTCAGCTTATGTTATAGACTAGACAAAGAAGGCTAGTCATAATTTTGTCCTCTGTAACTGCATTTTCTGTCACCATCATTATCTGTCAGAGAGAACAAACTACTACTAAAGTCAAGTTTTCCTCAAAGGTACCAGAGCCTACACAATGAGCTTTCCAGTTAGCAGAAGTTCTTATAAAAGTCCTAATTTGCTTTGATCTGTATCACACACATCTTGACATCTTATCCAAGAGTATCTGAGCACCAAATACAGAGCAATGATTCAGAGTATCAAAGTAATTCCAATGGGCTATTAAATTCATAGCTTAGGAGAAAAAGAAATGTAGTGTTTAACAATAAGCTTTTATTAATAGTGTGAGAAAACTATTCTTCAAGGATTAAACCATTGATATTCCCTCTTCCTTCCCTACTCTGAGATTTTTCAGACTAACCTTCACTGTTGGACACTCAACCATCTGAGCTTCATCAAGGCAGATCCTCCACCATTCCACAGCAACTAGAGGGCTGGGAATGGCCATATAGCGCTTCTGGTTCCGCAGACGACGCCCATCCTCACTATTGCTATGTGGGATATCGACATAGTTCAGTTCGGAACGGAGGACATCATAGGTAATGATAACTATGTCCTGTTCTGCCAAAAAATGAGGCTGTAAGAAGCCATCTTTCTTCACTCCTTGATATACCTAGAAGTAATGAGTATCGACAGAGTTATTACAGACAGTCTTGTCAAAGACAAGGCAAGCCTACATTTACCCCCTTATTGAGCCCTTCACCTTGGCTCAGGACACCATATATGCTATGAGAGCCACACCTGGCTAGAGGAACACTTGTTTTAATTGTGAAAGACAAATAACAAGGACCTGGAAGGAAAGTATATGTGATGGCATCATGGTAGAAAGATCAATTCCATGCCTGAGGAGAATTCAGGAGTTTAAAATGTGAGGTATGCCTGTGACAACATAGGAGTTACACAGGTGGGAAAGAAAGGAAAAGGATGACAGGTCAACGGACCCAATAGCTTGGTTAGAGCACAATGGCATGCAAAAGTAGCATAAGGGTTATCATTCAAGAAACAGTTTCCATGTGCTAAGCATTATCTTTAGAATTCAATGAGTGGGCAATGTTTCTATCCTTCATGTAAGTATCAGGTAGCTTGCCCAAAACTGAAAGAACTAAGATTCAAACTAGAGCCCTTCCCAGGCAATAGCTGTGTTCTATTACTGTGGTTTCCATGACTATGATAGTGGCTGAAATTAGAAAAACCTACAACAATAATTTCTCAGATTAAAAAAAAGAACACAGGCAGTAAACAGTAACACTGACCACTTAGTGGGACAGCACTTCCATTTAATCTTCATAGCAGGATATTATTCATAGACTTTAGCCCAGGTATGGCACATAATAGGTGCTCAATAAATACATAAATACCTGTTGATTTGAGTAAATTCTTATTTCACTAACAAGGTAGCTGGCACTTAAGAGAAAAAAATCTGGAGCTCAGAGGTGACAAGTCAGGGACAGCTAAATTATACAATGTTGCCTTTGGCTGGTATTCTCTCTAAAAGAACCAGTGCTTAAAAACAGTTCTTTCCCATTGGCATGACCAATGATTGTTGAAAAAGCTTTCACATCTTTCTACTCAAAAGTACTTTCAACCCTCTAAAATCAGAAAAGAATGAATTCTACTGTTCCATTTCTTAATTTTAATTTTCTCTTCAGGCTCTGATACAATGTTAGTATTCAGTCAGTAATTTAATTTAGGTGGATGATAAAACAAAAAGTATATTAGATTATAATAACTCTTGAAACAAAAACTTTCTATGTTTCTATCCCTCTTTAAGCCCCCAGTGCCTTTACCAAGACTCGAAGAGATGAGGACTTGACGTGCCTGTTGATCTCATCCACCCACTGGTGACAGATGGAACTTGGAGAGATGATCAGAGTGGCTCTTGTTGACACCGGCTCCATTGCAACAAGGCAGTGGGGGCAGTAGAAAGGTTTAATCTTCAGATTCTTCTCTTCATAGTTCACACACTTGGCATGTTGCCACAGATGGCATTTCAGGCACTGAACCCGAGGCTTAGGGTCTATCCCAACTTCACCACATATGCACTCAAAGCGATAGTCAGGGGCATTGAAGGGAGTCTCAGGAGGAGAATGTGGTACCTCATTACCAGCAGCGTTCAGAGGCTGAGCATGGTCCTTTGATTCCTGCTCTTGTTTAACGTCAGGTACACATGTACTCTCAGACATAGTAACATCAGCAATCCCAGAGTCATTTGTAGCTGGACAGTGACCTTGTGAATCAGGACTGGTAACAAGCTGACTTTTTCCTTTGTTTGTTAATAGCTTTTTCCTTGGTTTACTACGGTTTCTCCTGGCCTTATAGTAATAGCAGTAAGGATCATCATCATCATCCGAAGTGTTTGAGGGCAAGTATTCAGAATCTGTGTCCTTGTTCCCTAATTTTCTGGAATCTTTCTGAATTCTCCTTGGGCTTCCTACTACCTGTGGAAAAAAATCAGACTTAATTTACTTTTTTCAACATAGTTGTATTTCTGAAACTCAACTCCTAACTTTTTGCACATGCTTTACATAAACTCCTGTAGCTAGTCTTTGCTCCCTTTACCCTAAGGAGACTCACTTCTGACAGAAAGCATCTAATCCAGCCTCTGTCAGAACTCTCTAATCTACAGAAACCAAAGGAAGATTCTACTCTATACAAGTATGATCTGGAGAGGAAAGATTAGAAAAAGGATGTTATTGACATTTTGGTACTAATTTGTTAATTATTTATAGTCTGTTTAAATCAAGGAAGACTACATGATTACAGTGTATCAACATACAAACTAAGGCTATAACAAAAGTACCAAGTACTAAAAAATAAACGTAAGTTAATATACTGTGGCCTGAGATTAGCAAATACATTTTCCCTATCCTTTCCTTTTCTGTGTATGTGCCTTCTGTCTCTCATTCAATTGCATTTTGAATAATTAAGAGGCTGGGGTTATGCATATGAGCAATATTTGACTCCTGGTTACAAGAGATCTCAAAGAATACTAAGTAAAAGGATGCTAACAGGAGTACATACTACATGTGGGAG
This sequence comes from Dipodomys spectabilis, assembly GCF_019054845.1. Lineage (NCBI taxonomy): Eukaryota > Metazoa > Chordata > Mammalia > Rodentia > Heteromyidae > Dipodomys > Dipodomys spectabilis. The sequence continues at coordinate 29,346,900 of NW_024870678.1, forward strand.
TGTGATGAGCAAGTAGGTAACAGAAATAGTTTCTACCAAAAGCTGTCAAGATGAAGTTGAGCAGAAGAGTAAGGACACAGAACCAAAGGCATTAATTTAGATTTGCTTTGCCTAGTGGAAGCAGGATTACTAAAAGCACACAAGTTCTTTGTAGTTTCATGTGGTGTCAGGAGACAATGTTGGAGAACCCTTATTCTAAGAAATTGAATTATTTTCTGCTGCTCTTTTTCTTTGTCCTGTGAAGCTTGTAGCTTCATTATTTGACTTATTGCCATTAATCTTTTCTGGATTTTTATTTGTAAATTCTATGTTTATTTTCCTAAAAGCAAACAAATTACTGGACCAAATGGAAGCTGTTTAATAACAATATACAGAAAGTGGAGCTACGGCTCAAATAGTAGAGTACTAACTTTGAGTAAAAAAAAAGTGGAAATTATAATAATATGCAAAAATTTTATAAGCATTGACACTGGGAAAATGAGAATTTTATATAAAAGGTTAAAAATGGATATAAAGTATTATGTAAACTTAAGGGTATTCTTAATATTTCTAAAATGTGGATGTAACTTCTTAACTGTTAACAGCACAAGATGAGAATAAAGAAGTTACCTTGAAATCTATAATGTTTAACCAATTAATTTTACAATTCACCAAACAGAGACCTACTTATGTGCCATATACTTTTCTATGGGTCTAATGTTAACCAAAATTAAGTTTCTACTTCCCTGGATCTTGTATTTAGAAAGTAGAAGGCAGTCATTTCTGTAAGTGCTTTTCCTAACTAGTATTTAAAAAAAAAAAAATCAGTCTGTAAGCTTACATGTCAAGGCAGGGTGTGTCAACTTACAGAAGGCATCACTTATAGGTAAATGTAGTCTGCAAGTGCTCTGGTACCTGCTTTTTCGTTTTATCACATATATCCTCTTCCTTATAGTTCTTCCCCAATGTAAAAGTCCCAGAGAAACCGTGGCCTTTGATCTGTTTCACTAGACCTTCGAGAATTAAACATTTCAGCATCCGCTTGAGAAGACTTCTGTTCCGCTGCACATCGTATCTATACATAGAACTGACATACTTGTAGATGGAAAGGATAGAAACTCCTTTTTTTCCATTCATTTCTTTCACAGCTGTCAGGATCATCACACGTGTTGCTAAATGCAAAAGGGTAGGCCAACTCAGTCAAAATGATTAGCATGAAATGGAACTAAAACTCAGTTAATCTTAACTTGCATTGAGAATTAGGTTAAGGAAAAATAATTAAAAGATTTATTGAAGTATAGTACAATTTGAAGAAGAGACAGTAAAATTTATCTCAACATATTAAGAAAAATTACCAGAACAAAAATAATTCAGAGAAGAATTATTCAAGCTAATTTGTTAGTCATATATAAAAAAATTATTCAAAAATTTTAAAAAAGCCCTAGCAATTATCCTTAGTATATGCTACTACTATTAGTAAGGGCAAAAATAAAATTGGATTTCAACTGTAAGCTTAAAGTCAATAGACCTAACAAGAAGTGCTTGGGCCAAGTCCAACAAAAAAATTACTATTTTTAAGTGAAGGTATTATGAATTATAGATAAGAAAATTTATACAAAGGATAAATTATAAGAACAATTATTCATAATGATTACAAGATATCTCTAAGGATTGAGAAAACGACCAGAAAGATCACTGTAAGGAGGTATTTCCTTTAAAAGTCTTCATACTTACGAGGGCAATGAACTTTTTCCTTAGGTTCAAATTCTACATTCCGCATTTTTGTCTCTTTTGCTTTTCCTCCAAAACAATTTGATGGGATGAAATAATTCACCACTTTCCCCTAATATAACAACATTCCATAGTCATGTGTTTGCTTTCGGTATTCTCAAGTGTTTTTATTAACATTAATCACCCTTCCACTAAGGAAATACAGAACAGTTTTATACAATTATGAAAGGGCTATCATGCCTTTCCCACATACAAACTTTATTTAAAATAATAATTTATTTAATTTAATAATTTATTTAATTTTTATTTAATAATTTATTTAATTTAATAATTTATTTAAAATAATAATTTCAGAGCTCACAACTGAATTTACCTTTTAAAACTTTTATCTTAAATTACCTAACTGTTGTATGGAATTGCTAACATTAGCTTTTAGGGCATATTTTAAAAGAGTTAACATATTGAGTTTATAATAATAATATAACTTGGAATAATATAATAATAATAAAATATAATAATAATATAACAATAATATAAGTTGGAATTAAATTAAGTTAGGAATTAAAATAAGTTAATGTGTAGAAAGTTCCAGAACAAGGTTATTAATATTTAAAACAACATACTGAGCTGTTTTTCTACAAAAGAAATAGTTTTTTTTTCTCATTACTAGTCTGATATGATTGGCTAATTTTTCAAATAGGATCACATTACCACACTATAAATAACTAACTAAAGCTGTGTATGCCTGGTGGGCCCTGAAGAGAATTAGCATTAACCTTGTTTAGTGGTCTCATTTGAGCAGTATGTAATGTGCTGTCTTCACATTTCATCACTGGAACATATCATCTACAGCAACATTTGCCCCAGTGAAGTTGTCTAAAATTTCTATTTGTAAACACATGTATTTCATGAAGAATACCTAAGAGCCTGTTTTTAATCTAACAATCTACTAAGCTACCTGTTCTTTAAACATAGGCTTCATTTTAGATTCTAAGACTTATACTTAATATTTGTATAACTTTAAAAAATAGTTCTTAAAAAAAAGAGAGCCGGGAGCTGGTGGCTCACACCTGTAATCCTAGCTAATCAGGAGGGTGAGATCTGAGGATCTTGGCTTGAAGCCAGCCTGGGCAGGAACGTCTGTGAGTCTTATCTCCAATTAACTAACTACTCCTAAACTGGAAGTGGAACTGTGGCTCAAAGTGGCAGAGCATTAGCTTTGAAGGAAAAAAAAAAAGCACAGGGACAGTGCCCATGTTCTGAGTTTAAGCTCCACAACCATGATTGACAAAAAAAAAAAAAAAAAAGTGGTAATATAGAGGTTTTCAGTGGTGACCAAATATATGAAGTCAACAGAACTTTTGTGAAGTGGTTTCTCCTCTGCCAACAGTGGGATCTGAATGCGTATACCTTTCCTCCTTAGCCAATATCATCAGAGAAGACTCTGCCAGGTCATAAATATCCAATTCTGGGGGCTCGCTTGAAGTTAGCCATCCAATTCACACAGATCATCAGCCAGAGCGAATAGAAAGTGAAGGTTTGTGTGCCAAGCAAATGTTCTTGACAGGATGCTTTCTGGGAACATATGTGCCCTGCTTTCCTGAACACCACAGTACTACTCCCTACCTCAGGAAGAGTGAGAGCATCTTGTTTGACATCTTGTCGAGTATGTGTTAGAATCAGAGCCAAAACCTCCACTGTCTTTCCAAGACCCATTTCATCTGCTAAGATCCCACCAAGCAAGTGGGGTCCGGAATGTGGGTATTCACGGATGATGCTAAAGGAAAAACAAAACAAACAAGAAAAACACATAACAGGAGTATAAAAATCTTATACTATGTCTTAGAATGAACCAATTGAAATCTGATCATTAATAACTGCTTGAGTGGACAATTAAGTCTGCAGAACCATAAATGGACTGGTAAATATTTGTCATCTTTTTTCTTTTTGACACATAAAAAATTATGAATCTTCTTAAAAGAATCTTTATACATCTGTGAAAAAAAGACACTGAGAGAGATAACAAATGATTATTTTATGTTTAACAATTCCTAAAACTCCTTGTTAAACAAATTGTCAAATTTAATTACAAAAGTATAAAAACTGGCCACTAAGAAACAAGATAACTTTTTAAGTCTGCCTGTAAATCTTAACTAAACTCCTTATGTCATTATGATGCTTTTATTTACTGAAAAACAAGTGCTATTAGTTCTGTTTGTCCTAGCATATGTGTTTAATAAGAATAATTTATTATTCTATTTCAAGATACTACAAAAATTAAGATCAACAGTTATAATGCCATATAGTATTTCATTATATTTATTTTTTACATCAATCACAAATAAAATTTTGCCTTACCAGCCTGTATATGGATTATAGTAGAGTTTCAGCCCCTCAGATGTAACAATTTCTCGCCATAAAAAGTGCAGGGAATTTTCTAAAGCAAAATATAACCATAACAATAAGATTTTACATGTTTTCCTTTTCCTGTCAAATAGCCACATTCAGATAAAATTAGACAGGATTCCTGGGATCTTAATTCATATCCTTGAGTAGTCTCAATTGGGAAAATGCATGCCATTGACTTAACACATGAGTAAATAGCTAAGAATCTCTTCAAATATTTTCTTCTAATATGGTTCTTCAGCTTTTTCTGACTTAGGTATGAATCCACACAAACAAGTAATAAGACAGAAGAGCAAAGCACAACAAATAGTGGAAGGTTAACAAAGAAAAAAGTAGATATATATCTACATATATATATATCTCTACATATGTTTACATATATATATTAAAAAAAACTATAACCAACTGGTACTCAATAAAATGATCTTATATAAATCATCCAAGAGACTGCATGAAAATTTAAAATAACCCAACAGATATATGCTTGTATATTACTAGCAGTATTAGACCAGGCTAGAACATTACTCAAATCACTGATTTCTTACATAGGTTGGAAAGCAGGTCTTAACCGAGGATGACAGTGTCTCAAATCATAACACACAAGTGTTGAACCTGCCTCAACCAGAACCACTAATACTAAAATCTGCCAAATGAGAAGTGTGTCTCTTAGGAGTTACAGTAAGAAAACTGTCCCTGCCACAAGGGAACTTTTTAGGATGGGAAGAGTACTTCACACCAGCACTGTGTACAAGAAGTATACATTTTTTTTCTATCTACAATCAATTTTAAAATTATTTAGATACTTTATATTTTTTCATGGTACTGTCTGGAATCTTGTGTATACGTCAAACTCAGAGCACATGTCAACTTGGAGAGTCATATTTGGGACAATCTCTGTGTTAATGAGGCATTATGATTCATATCTAAAATATCCCCCAAAGGCTCACGGTGAAGGAGTGATCAGTGATGTTCCTGAAGGATCTTTTGGGAAGTGACTGCATAATAATGGATTAATCCATTGTTGGGTTCAGAGTTTGATGGACTATTGGGAGGTGACAGAATCTCCAAGTTGATGAAGGTGGAATCTATTTGAAGGGAGTATCTTCAGGCACGTCCTCGGGTCACTGTTTCCTCCACAAGCCTACTCTCATGCTGTCATATTTGACTAGCCCTAGGTCTAAAACAATGGGTCCAGCTGACATTGGATTGAGACCAGTGAAACTTGTAAACAAATGCCTTAGTTTTCAAAAATTCTAATCAAGGCCAAAACTTGGGAAAAACTAACCCAAACTAATATTAGATAAATTATTTCAGATATCAAATTTGGATTTCGTAGAAGACAATTTTGCTCACAGAAACTTCCATTCTATCCATTCTTCAAGATGTTTTGTTTAATGATTATTCTATCCCCTATCCTCCCCCAGCTCTCTCTCACGTAAGCCCTCTAACCCATGTGTCTTTCTCTAAGCACTGTACTTGCCACCAGCAGGTGTGTTTGCGAGGTGCTCTCGCTGAAGCATCCAGTTGACAGCATCTCTCTGGTAGGGTCTCAAAACAGGGGTCAATGCAGGATGCTGGACATCCATTTGGATAGGTTGTGTCTCTTGTTTATGTGTTTGCTTCACAAAATGATAGAGTTCATCAATATCTTGTCCCTCTGGTTCACTCTCTTCATCTTCCTCATCTTCTAGTGTATCTGCATATTCAACAACAATGTACTCACAACTTGATCTACCATGTATAGACACTAGCAATTCTTTGGGGTCAGGTCGTGGGGCCTGAACTTGGGCCTGGGCGCTGGCCCTCAGCTCTTCAGCTCAAGGCTAGTGCTCTACCACTTGAGCCACAGTGCCACTTCCGGCTTTTTTTTCTTTTTGCTTATGTGGTGCTGAGGAATCGAACTCAGGGCCTCATGCATGTAAGGCAAGCACTCTACCACTGAGCCACCTTCCCAGCCCTAGACACAAGCAATTCTTATCCTAAGAAAGTACTGTGTATTCACTCAACTCTTGGGTATTACTCAGTGTTTCATGACTGGAAATTGTTATCTATCAAAAAAAAAAAAATCTACCTAGTGGTTCCATAAGATAGTTCAAGTGCTATTTTTCAATTGGTGTTGTTTTCAATGTTTGGAAATTTTTCTCTCACTTTTTCTAAAGCTAGAATTAATGTTCTTTGTGTTCATACAATGCTTCTATACTTAAATTTAGCAGACCCCCGCAATCTACTTGGTATTGCAATCACTTGCCCACTGAAGGCAAAAAAGGTGGGTTTTTGTGTCAAGCTTAAATGTGCATCAAGATGATGCACATCTGGCCCTTTGTGGGTATTGATAATCATTCAAGAAACTCAAAGATAACTTCACTTTTACATCTCAACATAGAAAAGTGTGTGTGTGTGTGTGTGTGTGTGTGTGTGTGTGTGTGTGTGTGTGTGTGTGTGTGTGTGTGTGTGTGTGTGTGTGTGTGTGTATTAGTTTCCTGAGATGGGACTTAGTAATTTAGTCAGACTGGCTTAGAATTTCTTGCCTTAGCCTCTTAAACATATAAGCCACTATGCCTATCCAGATAGAATTTTTCATATCTATTTCTTCTACTTAAAAAAGGCTTCTAGTAATAACATTGGTTAAGTAGAAGAGTCCTTTAAGGGGCTTGGAAAGTGGCTCAGTGGTAGAGTGCTTGCTTTGCATGCATGAGGCCCTGGGTTCGATTCCTCAGCACCACATAAGCAAAAAAGAAAAAAAGCCGGAAGTGGCACTGTGGCTCAAGTAGTAGAGCGCTAGCCTTGACCTGAAGAGCTGAGGGACAGTGCCCAGGTCCAGAGTTCAGGCCCCACGACCGGACCCCCTCCCCCCAAAAAAGAAAGCAACAGTCCTTTAATTATTTTGTAAGAATATTAAAAATCTCATATCTATAATCTGCTTAAGCTGATTCTTTGTTAAAAAGATCACTCTCAAAGGGAAGAAGTGAGCCATTTCTGAACTGCTTTCAAAGAGTTTAAGACAACAAACCCAATGTGTTGTAGAACTGAGGGATTACACCAAAAAGTCCCCAAATCTTTCTATTACAAAATGCCATAAGTGATTTTTAAAATCACACAATTAATGTATAATTATATACTTTATTATTTCATACCATTATAATAGGCAATTTAGTGTTAACATTTTAATTTAAAGTTTTCTTAGAAATCATGTTTTTAAAATTCAAATTCAGTATTCATCTAATTTTGTTATTATTATTATTGCTTAGCATCAAGGCTTCATCAGGCCTCAGCTTGCTAAGCATTTGTCTACCACTTAAGCCATGTTCCTAACCCTTTCTGAATTGTTTTTTAAAAGACAGAATGATGGAATTTGCATTAAAACTTAAAAAAAAAACAACTGCATGTATTTGAGAAGATTGATTCTTCATTCTGAAACTCAAGGTTTTCCTACTAGCTCTAACATACAAAATAATTTTTAGTAGTAATATGAAATATGAAATAATAATGTGCAAAAAATGTCAACAACTATGCTTAGAAACTGACTTCCAAAATATTTTGTATAGACTGAATCTGAAATAACTCTCAGCTAGAAGTTAAGAGAATTTGAACTGTTTTCCCAGTAGTTTGCTGGCCGTACCAAGCCATCCATACTCCTTTGGACACCAGTGGCTGAGAATTCTAAAAGATCTAACCGAGGATGCAAAGTCTTGCCAAGACATAGAGCTATTTGGTCTTTATAGAAACCAGGCTTTGAAGGCCATCTGTCAGACTGGAAAGGATAGATGGAACAAAGGCCAGACCTGACTGAGGAAATTTTACATAGGAGTTTTTTTTTTTTAAAACAACAACAAAACAAAACAAAAATACTCCAGTACTGGTGGCTCATGCTTAATAATCCTAGTCACTCAAGAGTCTTGAGACCCAACCCAGGTAGGAATGTCTATGAGACTCTTACCTCCATTTAACCACCAGAATACAAGATGTGGTACTGTGTTTAAAGTGGTAGAGCACTGGCCTCGAGCAAAAACAGCTTAAGGACAGTGCCAAGGCCAAGTTCAAGCCCCACAACGAACAAAAAATTAAAAAAAAAAAAAAATCAAATTGCTCAATTCCATCTCCTGAGTAGCTACGATTACACTGGTACCTGGCTTGACTGCCTTTTAACGGATATATTTTCTCTGATGATATTTCTTGAATGTTCACTACAAACTAAGAAAATAAAATAAGGAAATATAATAATAATATTTAGACAAGTAAAATTTTTTTCATAAGGTGATTGATTCCTTTTAAATTTATCATTTTAATTACCTGTTTTTTTTCCACTTATGCTGTAAGAGTTAAAAGAACACTCACAAGTCCAAATAACAATTTTAAAGTTTACCTTAAAAATTACCTGGGATAATAAAATGATATAACTTTTCCATCACTCTTTTCATGAGTTGATTGAACTTTTTCATTCGTGAATTTGCATCACTGAAAAAATCTAATTTTGCTAGACCAGCTTCCATGATGTAAATTCCAATCTACAAGGAATCAACATAACAACAGTTTCAATTGGAATATACCATTATTTATGAGGACATAAGAAAAATGTCTTTTGGTAAGATCGTTTTTTAAAGGTATACACAATGTCTTTGTCACATAATTTCACTTTCAGTAATAAACTCATCTGAAAATGCATGTGTTTACTATATGTGAAGTATCATTGAAATTATTGGGAAATATACATCCCTCACTAGAACCAAACATCCAATTTTCCATACCTAATCAATAATTTCTAAACCTGACAAATATCAGACTAATCAGAGAAGCCTGTTAAAATGCAGATTTCCTGGAAGGATGTTAATGCACATACAGGATTCTTATGGCTAATTAGGTTTTAGAACCCTTATGAGTAGACAAATACTAACATAGAGAGAATTGTATTAAGTACCTGAACAAGTGAAACAATGCATATGAAATTAAGCAGTTGAAATACCTAATTTGAATACTGGCAGTCATTTTTAGGAGCTAAATAAACTTGCAAAATAAAACATTTATTTAGACTCAAATGCTACCTTATAAAATAGAAAGCAGTGCATATGAGAGAGCCTATGTAACTGTAGAAGTTTTTAGTGGTGGACAGTGTTAAATTTTTTTCATCCCTCCACACTATTCTGAGTCTGATTCCCAAATCACTGAGATTCTCTACTCTTTCAGTAAAAAAACTAGAACCTACCAGCACCCACAGGAATCTGTGACAAAGATTGCATTTAATTATTATTTGTATTTGTCTTGTGTTTAGTTGGAGATAGCTTAGTACAGTGACAATAAATGTTTAAATATTTATAGAAATCCTGGGTTTTCAAAGGAGGTGACAACATATACACAAGCTATGGATTCTTGCAACTCTGTGTCACCAAGTCACAATTTTGGCACTTATACTCAATAAATACAGGGCATTACTTGGTTATACAGTATCATTGTCTATGAAAAATTAATGGCAATCTAATGTCTCTAAATTTTCTCCTTTGCTCTGGTCAGTTCTGAAACTATAAGCTTACTGAGTAACTCTCTTTAAAACTAGCAAGAAAAAAGATTATCTGATGTTTTAAATTCTGTATTCTTGTAAGGTTAGTATGAAGGTATATTAATCTCACTACGAAGTTCACCTATTACACTATTTCATTTTAAAATACAATTCTATAAGAAAAGAACAGGTATTACAATTTGACATGGTAGAAAAAATTTAAACAAAGTTTAACACAAGATTTGCAACATGGCTGGTAGGTAATAAATGGCAGAACCTAAAAAAAATTACAAATCTATCTATTCATTTACTAAAAATCTTTTGGATACAGCACTCCTCTAAAGAGGCAGTATTGGTTGCGGTTTAAAAGGGAGAAACATCTGAAATGTAAATGTATTCTTTTTTTTTTTTTTTGTCGGTTGTAGGGGTTGAACTCTGGACCTGGGCACTACCCTGAGAACTTCAGCTCAAGGCAAGTGCTCTACCACTGAGAGCCACAGTATCACTTCTGGTTTACTGGTGGTTAATTGGAGATAAGATGCTCACAGACTTTCCTGCCTGGGCTGGCTTTGAACAGTGATTCTCAGATCTCAGACTCCTGGGTAGCTAGGATTACAGGTGTAATCCACAGGTGCCCAGCTATAAATGTACTTTTAAGTGACCAAAACAAAAATAAAAATATTCCTTAGGTATTCTGGTAAGGATCTGAGCCAGCGGGTTTAGTAAAATGTCTCCATGGAACAAATAATCTCTGAACAGAATGTTAAAAAATGGCCAGGAGGCAGTATGGGAAAGGAGGAGAGGCGTCCAAGCAGAGAGAACTGTGAGAGCCAATGCAAAGAAGCAGAAAGACAGCAGGATATGTGCAGAAGATAGATTAATGTAGACTTCCTGGGACATAACACGAAGTAACAAAAGGAGTTTCCAGAATTCATCAAAGGAGGGGCTAGTATGTCAGATTAGAAAGATTCCATTACTTCTCTGGGGGAGAAAACAGTTGCGTTCATATTGTATCATTTCTGAAACAGAACAGCTAAGGAATTTGAAAAGGACAAATAGAAAAGGACAAATGACTCACAATAAGAGGAAGAGATGATAAAGACCAAAACAAGTCATGGAGAGTAGAGACAGAAAGGAAGCCTAGCTATAATACATAGTTTTTAGTTTTGAAAGCCCAAAATAAAGTGTATTTTTAGCTTAACGAGGAGAGGCTTACTGCTAGGTTTTCAGATTTTCCTTCTCAGCTACTTTCAAAATGAACTGCTAGTAGAGAACCCTAAGACACCACAGAAATTAACTACCTTGATCATGTGATTTCCTTCCGGTGTTTGGTAAAGTTTTATTCTTCTCTTCTTTTGCAGCCATCCTAAATCTTCTAACATCTCACTACTAAGGGATGATTCCACTGGAATTCCCTTGTCACAAAAATTGATTGATTCTTTAAGTTCCTTTTCTTGCTTCTCTACATCTTCACATTCTGAATGAACATAAATCAGGAATTGATTGACTGACTCAGAACTCATCAATGTGAAACTCCTTCCGGAAAAATTTTCCATTAAACTATGTCCAGGAAGAAGCTGAAGAGTTAATTCTCCCAAAAGGGCCTTCCAAGAATTATCGCAGTGATAAGGAGAAATTACAATATTCAATTTTACAGACAAGGAAGAAACAGTATCAACAATTTCTTCTTTCTCAGTTGATACTGAGCTCACCACCTCTGAACATCTCCTCTTCTCTCTGTGAGCTGTTTCTTCCAAGGGACTGTCATCTAGGCTGATGCTCAGGGCAGGAGAGGAGTCAGCAGCTAGGCAAGGCTGCTCATCGTCAGTGAGTGGTTCATTCCTTCGGTCCTCAAGCATGTTCCAACGAAGTTGTTGCTGCCTCTCTTCATCTACCTTCACAGGAGGAGCACGTTTCCGTCGGCTGCTCATCTTCACCTTTCTTACTTGGTAAATGTAATGCTAGAAGACAAATGGGTATTTGATAGTGGGCACTGAGAGCAAGAGAAAGTTTTAGTATGTAAGCATGTTTACAGAAGAGATACAGCAGAAAAAAAAACACACAGGTTTTTGTTTTTTTTTTTAGAAACTGACAAGCTAGTTCTGAATTTAGAAGCCCATGATTTAGAAGACTCATAACAATTTCAGAAAAAAAGATGAATGGATTATACAATTCTAAGACTTATGTGACTACTGTCAATAATAAACAAAACTATGTGGCAACAGTGCAATGATAGACTTATGGACTAATGGAGAAAGGTTGTGTCCAGCAACAGCCTCACACATGTACAGCCAATTGACTTTCTTTCCATGTTGGAGAATGAAGCTCAGCAGGCCTTTGCATGGCAGACAAGTGTTTACCACTTAGCTACATCACAGACCTAGTCAACTGACTTTTGAAAGAACTTCCAGGGCAGGAAAAACTACATAGACCCTTTTCAATAAATGGATACCCATATACAAAAAGTGAAATCTTGAGTTTTACTTCTTAACATGGGTAAGAATTACTTTGAGAGTCAGGTGCCAGTGGCTCAACATCTGTAATCGTAGCTATTCAAGCGGCTGAGATCTGAAGATCAAGGTTCAAAGCAGCCTGGGCAGGAAAGTCCGTGAGATTGTAATCTCCAACTGACCACCAAAAAGCCAGAAGTGAAGCTGTGGTTCAAGTGATAAAGCATTAGCCTTGAGCAAAAAAACTCAAGGACAGAGCCTAGGCGCTGAGTTTAAGCTCCAGGACCAGCACGCACATGTGCGCACACACACACACACACACACACACACCACCACCAACAAAAAAACCTTCAAAATAAATCATAAAGTAAAATATAAAATCTAAATTCTAAAAGAAAACAGAGAGTCAAAATTTGAGTGACATTTGGATTAGAAGAGGGAATGTAAAATTGTAAAACAAGATACAAAACTGGGGAACTAGAGAAAAAGAAAATGAGAAATGAAACTTTATAAAAATTAAATACTTTTGACTTATCAGATACAATACTGTTATAGATATAAGAAGGAAAGCCACAGATGGATAATATTAGCAAAACAAATTATCTAATAAAGAATTTGTTTACAGAATATATAAAGAACTTTCAATAAAAGCTTTTAGTAAGACAGATAACCTTATTTTAAAATTGAGCAAAAATTATGAATATATTTTTATCAAAATTGATCTGAGTGGCAAATACACACATGAGAATATCCTCATCAGTCATAACAATGAAAAAAATCAACCCACAAATTACAAAATGCCATTATACATGTACACATTAATAGTTAAAATTTTAAACATTGAGGGTGTATAGCATCTGGATCGGAACACTCAAACTTGCTTTCATAGTCACTTTAGAAAATGTGTCAGTTTCTAATAAAATCGAAGGCCCCAAATATCTTCAACTGTTGAGTAGATAAACATATTGTGGTATATGCATCCAATGAAATACTATTAAAGAGATACAAACTTGATTCATACAAGGAAACAGGTGAATTTTTAAGCATTATGAAAGTGAAGGAAGCTAGATATGAAAGAACATATACCATAGGATTCCATTTCCATGCAATTCTGAAAAAGGGAAAATCCAATGATAGAATGTAGATTTGTAAAAGAGGCCAATAAGTGCAAAGAGGTGACTGGCAGCCGAAGAGTGGGAAGGAAAGATTTGGGATTACAAGAATGTCTACACATGGTGCTTATGTAACTGCACACTATACACTGTCAAAACTCATCCAAGTACATTTAAGATTGCTGAATTCTATTAAACATAACTTATTTTAAATATAACATATATATTCTATTAAATATGTTATATCTTAATACAGTTGATTTAATTAGATAAAGACTAGATGCAAGAAGGGCTTAAGAGAATATATAAGTGATATTCTCATAAAGTTGAAAAATCTAGATTAAAATAGAGAATTTCTAAACAACACTGGTCTAAGAAATAGAAAATCTGAATAGCCTAATAACTTAGCAAACTAAAACCTCTCTCCCTTCCTTGGAGACAGAACTTAGAAAATAGTAGACTAGACCTAAAAGGAGGACCTAAAAGGAAGTAATTTCTACTACTGGTCAAACCAAATCCAGTAAGGTAGTCACAAACTGCATGTGGACATTTAACTTCGGATAAATAAAATTAGATATCACTGAAAACTCAGCTCCACGGTCTCACTAGTCAAGTGCCTATTCCCTACCATATGACTAGAGGACACATAGAGCTGCTGGTGAGTAAGTCTAGACCATTTCGAAAATAGCAAAATGTACTTCAAACATGCAGGTCTAAGTCAATCATGAGAATTCCATTCCCTAAGTCAAGGGTTCATTACTATTTGGGGGAGGGAGAGGGAACCGGTGCTGCGGCTTGAATTCAGGGCCTGGGCATTGTCCCCAAGCTTTTTGCTAAAGGCTAGCTTTCTACCACTTGTGCTACTGCTTTACTTCTGGCTTTTTGACAAGCTAACTGGAGATAGGAGTCTTATGGACTTTCCTGCCCAGTTTGGCTTTGAACCAAGATCCTCAGATCTCAGCCTCCTATGTAGCTAGGATTACAGGAATGAGCCACCAGCACCCAGCAGGTGTACTACTTTTTAACTATCTTATCTTGGAGAAATTAAATATAGAAAGCCTCTATTAAGTGTTCATCTTTATCCAGTTTTTCTCAGAGCACATGTTCAAATACTGGAATTGAGGCACTTTGCTGGAACTTTAAAAAGTTAGGTTACATCAGCATATCTGTTCATTACTGCCACAAACATGCTGTGTAACGGGCTACATTAAAGCTAAATGCTTTCAGACAACGAACTTTTTTTCTCATAGGTCTGAAGACTCCTCAGAGATGGCTGACGTAGGCTCTATGGTAGCTCTGCTTATTCTTATTTCTTTTGCCTAGGAATGGAAAATGTATCCTGGATATGCTCTTATGACAATGGTTGAGGAATTAAAGAGTTCAAATCCAATCATACAAGTTCTTTTCAAAGTTCTTGGTACATTAAAATCACTAAGTTCCATGAAAGAAACAAGTAAAATAGAAGCACAGAGATAGGGAAATAGGCCACACTTCCTTTTTAAACTGAGAATACTGCACATAGTAGAGTGTAAATACAAGTTAAGGCTTGGTGGAACTGTGCCAATTACAAAATTTACTACACCAACAATAACTGAAAACTGGAAAAACCATAATCTGACACGTGCAAAGCAACATGGCTTGTCAGAGATAATGTAGGCTTCAAAAATCTTAAGGGTCTACCTGGCACTGAAGTAGTTATTGACCTCATCTCTGTCAGTCTTCTCATCTCTCAAATGGGGATGACAGCAGGACTGTGGTCAGAAATTAATAACTAAGTTCAACAGCAATTAAGTGGCAATTATAATCATTATCATCCCAACTATACTCTATACAATAACCAACCTTCAATGTGGCAGGCTGTACCACTGATTGGTGCTTCCTAAACTTACCTGCACATTAGGAGAACATTCAAAAATCCCAATGTCTAGGTCACCCCTAGCAAATTAAATCAGAATGTCTGGAGTGGACTAGCAATATATCAATTACTTTTCAGGCTTCCTAAAATATTCCAACACAATGCCAAATTGCAGAAACCTTATTGAAGAAAATCAGTTTCCTACTAAAAATCTGTTTTTCTTCCCCAGTGTGGAATACTGCTTTAATACAGTTCCAGCCAATGAAATGTGAGTCCAAGTAATAAATACCACATTTCTGGGTATAAAAATTTAACAGACACTAGTACACATTCCTTCCACTCTTTATGCTTAGTAAAACCTACACAGTGTCTTTTAAATTGTGTATGCCTCTATAATTTGCACGTCTTTTCTGATGCTTGCTTTCCACCTCAATTCCTGTATTAGAGCCTCCAGGTATTTGTCAATAGAAGTATGTTAGACAAAAGTAAATACTAGGATTTCTATCAGGGCTTTCTCTTTGTCCACTTTTCAATTGAGCAGAAAAAAAAAAATCTGGTTGACTCTTTCCCTAAGGGATCTTGACCCAGGAATAACCTCTCAAACATTGGCAATTGATACAACATAACCCCCATGTCTTTGTATCTATGAATCCCTTTGATGGTACTATTTCTTTCTCCTTTAGTATTTCATTGTTTGGATGAAATGATACGATATGAAGTTTTCTACATAGACCATACTTCCACTGTCCCGCATTTCAATACAGAAGGCTCTTTGCTGTGAAGTGCCTTTTCACACATCTGCCAGTCACGTTTCCCAATCTTCATTGAAAAAATCTTCCATGACACACTGGTCGGTTCATTTAAGGACTATTTCCACCTTGATCCCAACTGCTACAGCTGTTAACTCAGGACAGTCTGAAAGCTGAATGAGAATACTGTAGGAGGAATAGTACCCTATTTAGTATTGTACTCCCGAAGTCAGGTCAGTGGCATGATGTAAATAAATGAGATGCAAAACAAGGTGAAACAAAGATCTCTAACTCCCTATCTCCTCTCAGCTTAAGAATGCTTTTTACTCACATTTCTTTTTGTGGAAGTCTTTTACCCACATTCTACTAGACTAAAAAATAGGAAAATATCCTTTACTATGGCTGACTCAGAATGAAGAAAAAAATCTGAACAAATTCTATCTTCAACGGAAAATGATTACAGATTGTTAGAAAAGTAAATATGAAACGTGAAGCTATTAAAAGAACACAACACATGAATATCTATTAAAATTCAGCTTTTTTTCCTGCTACACTTTGGAGCTGAATGGTCCCATCAAAACTCATGTGCTGAAAGCTGCTGTTCAGAGGTAAAGCTCTTAGTAGGTGACTGAATTATGAGGCCCCTGATTTCACCAATGGTGAATTAAAAATGTAATGGTATTATTGAAGGGTGATGGGAACGTTAACAGTTAGGAACTAACTGGAAGAAACAAGCCATTGGTGTCAGGCCCTGAAAGGACACATCTTGTTCATTATCTATAGTTTTGTTTCCTAGATGCCATGAGAGCAGCATCCTCTGTGACATGCTCTGGCACTATAATGTTCTGCCTCAACACAATCCCAAAAAACAGTGAAGCCAGGCAACTACGAACCGAAACCTCTAAAATCATGATCCAAATAAACTTTACTTCCTTTTAAATGGTTTTCCTCAAGCATTTTGCCATAATGATGAAAAGCTGATGGACATATCCTAAATTATTGTCTCTTTATGAAAAGATCTACTCAAGTCCTCAGGGCTGGGAAGGTGGCTCAGTGGTAGAGTGCTTGCCTTGCATGCCTGAGGCCCTGGGTTCGATTTCTCAGCACCACATAGAAAAAAAGCCGGAAGTGGCGCTGTGGCTCAAGTGGTAGAGCGCTAGCCTTGAGCTGAAGAGCTGAGGGACAGCGCCCAGACCCAGAGTTCAGGCCCCACGACCGGACCAAAAAAAAAAAAAAAAAAAAATGACAACTTAATGCCAAACCAGGAGTACACATCTGCACATCTAAACAAATCTGGTCATTACCAGGGACTGAAAGACTCATAATGACCTTCCTATAGAGACAACTCCAGCAAAGTGAAGTGTTTTCTTTTATTAACTTCAAAATAGATTATATAAACTTGAAACAGTAGACTGTTTACTGTTTCCCCCAAATCTTTCTAGCCATGTACAGTTCTTTTGGGCTGGACAAAACAGCATTCTCTAAAAGTTAACTATTTTATTTTTAGCTATCCCTTAACTGGGTCTTTCAAAGTAACAGGAAGTGTGGGTTATAAGTCCAGACACAATCATGGACGATTGTTCTAGGAGTGCAGTGTTAGGGATCATAAACCAGTCTTTCTGATGACAGAACAGATATTAGGATACTTTCTATTCCAGAGAGTATCATCATTTCTGCTATCGCCTACTGGGAAGATTAAAAATAGCAGTTATGACTTTAAAATTATGTTCTTTTTGTTCAGTGTAAGCCTCAAGCATATTTAAGTACAAGTAGTAAAACATCAAACATTTAGAAATCCTACTTGCTAATGTCAAGCCTCTTGATTAAAAAAAAAGGCACAAGCTTAGTGGCTATCACTTGGTAAACATGATTATCATCTGCAGCGGTGGAGGGAGCGCTAATCCTCGGATAAAAGCACGTCTTCACATCCATGAACCCAGCAATGACCGCAGAGTTAAGATGCACACACACAACCAGGCAGGGTGGATCTGAATGCGCACGTAATTCATCAGACCACAAAGGTAACGGCGACTTCCCGGGGACGAATGTAGAAGTCTCCACCTTTTCACACTGCTTCTCATCCCGCGCACCAGGAACCGGGGGGGGGGGGGGGGGGGGTCTCTCCGCGGAATAATTCCAGAACAATCCCAGGAGTCGGAGGCGGGCCGGGCACACAGGCCCGCCTCCCCGAGGGCCGCACTGGCGGCTCCGCAGGCGCCAGGCCCCGCGGACGGGGTGCGTGCGGGGAGGGGGTCCTCGGCCCTCCCTCCCACGGCCGACGCCCCCCACCCCGCCCCGCGCACGCCTGCTCCCCGGAGAGCCGCGGCACCCCAGAGGCCCGCACGGCGGAGCTGGGGAGCCTGTCCGGGGCACTCGCTGTCATACTTGGGGTTCCTGGGCTCCCGGAAGAGTCAAGTCCCCTCGCCGGGGTCTTGGGGAGGCCAGAGACATCTTCCTTCCCCAACCTTTGACCTCCGACCTCCCCATCACCCAAACGCCTACCTGGCGGGTTCGAGTCTCTCTTAAGCCCCTGCAAAGCCTGAGCAGGAACTTGCCGCCGTCCGAACGTCCGTCTGAGGTGGGCACGCGCGCCTGGGGCAGGTTGCGCTGGGTTTCCCGGGGTGTCCAGAAACCACAGCGCCCAGCGTCCGGGTGCGCGCCTGAGCGTGGGGTCACCGTGAACGCGCACGCAAGGTAGCCCCACCCATCTTCTCCGTGAGGGTTTCGCGAGGCGCCTCGGCGCAAGTCCCTTCGGCGGAAGCCCAGCCTAGACTACCTTAGGAATCTCGCGATAGCTGGGCTTCTCACGCCCCATACTAGCAAAGACGGGATTGGCTGAAACTCTGGAAGAGGCGGGACACTAAACAAGTCTATGGGCGTGACCTCCTACGCGAGAGGGCGGGGCTACCCGGGGCGAGGCTCGCCCCATACAAGCAAAGACAGAATTGGCTGAAATTCTGGAGGAGGCGGGACACACAACAAGCCTATGGACGTGACCTCCCACACGAGCGGGAGGGGCTACCCCGGGCAAGGCTCCCCTGGAAGGGAGCAAAGTATGGCTTTCGTGAAAAGGTAGACAAGACCTTTCTCCAAAACCATCCGTTTTCATTGCTTCCAGAAATTAGCCAATAATGAAGTACAAATGAGGCGCTCTCCCTCAAACAAGTCAAAGTTTTAAAGGAGAATGTCAGTAAATATTTTATGCTAAGGGAAAAGGTACAGGTGTGGTGTGTCAGTATCTCAGGCTGGTTTCCTCCTCTACTCCTCTCAGAGAAGTAAGCTTACACTTAGTTAACTTGAGAATAACGGAGACACTGAAAGGCCATGAGCCTGGAAATAGTGGGCTGTCGGTAATAGGGATTCAGAATTTATGTTGTGGGCAGGTGTCTAGTGTGTGATTGCATTGCTGCGTAAGAAAATGTCATTGCTGTTGAGGTTGTCAAGAGTAGTGCATATTCTACTTAGTACAAACCGTATCACAGAGCTGCCTTCCGACAGCATGAAAGCCAAGAGGAAATGAACTGCTTATCCAACATTTTATGAGACTGCTTGGGAAAGTACTTCTGAGCTGGAGCAGATAGATTTTCTCATCGGAGAACCTATCCTTTTTTGTCAAATGTAGGACACCATAGCAATTTTGTTCTGGTATGATTTGAAACTCAGCACTGTGGCGGAAAAGCTATCTTTGACAGTTTTACCTTGGCTCTTAATATTGAAGCAGGAAATGGAGTTCAGAGTTTTGCTGAGTCCATTTGGTGCCAGGTGAAGATATTTACCAGTAAGCACAACACCCTCTCATCTTTGTTAGTGTTGACTGGAGTAATTTTTAGTAATTTCATAGTAATTCTTTGCAAGGTATTAAGATACAGATCGAGTTGTAAGCTTGGTGGAGAGGTAATTTCAACTGCGGAGGTGGAGTTCTAAACATTCAGTGTTTAGGAAACAATTAAACAAAATTCTCTCTTTTGAATTTTCCAGGGGTGTAGTCAATCCTGTTTTTCAAAAACACCTTGTATACTCTTGGAAAATATTCTTTATGGAGTACTGTTTTTCAATATTGGAATCATCAGAATTGTTCCATAAAAATGGATTTCTTTAATAACTTGACTGCCTAGTCCCTAACTGTAAACTCACCCCTGATTACCCCTGACAACATTGGGTTCATCTATTTGTCAGATACTAGTGATTTACTGACATTACATATATGCAAGGTAATTGGATACAAGTAATTGACTCTTTAGTGTTCAGGCAATTCAACTGCTTCTTCTTCAAACAATTTAGGCATACTTCATATCTTTCTGGGTTTGGTTCCAGATGACACCAATAAAATGAATATTGCAATAAAGTGGTTCACATTTTTTGGTTTCTCATTCATATAAAAATTATGTTGATACTACAATATAGTCCATTAAGTGTTCAATAGCATTGTGTCTTAAAAGCTATGTAAATACCTCAATTTGAGAACAGTTTATTTTTTTAAAATAGTAATGATCATTTTGGATCTTTAGGACATCATAATCTTTTGCCTGGTGAAAGATTTTACCTTGATACTGATGGCTGCTGACTGGTTATGTTTGTGGTTGCTGAATTTTGTGTTATCATTTCTTAAGATAACATAAAATTTGCCACATCAATTGACTCTTCATGAAAGATTTTTCTGTATCATACAATGTTATTTCATAGCATTTTACTTTCAGAAGAAATTCTTTTAAAATTTAGTCACTTGTCTCAAATCCTGCCATTGCTTTATCTGCTAAATTTATGACATTCTAACTCTTTTGTTGTGATTTATACAGTGTTCATAGCATCTTCCCAGGGGTTGATTCTATTCCAAGAAATGATTCCTCACAAATCCATAAGAAGCAATTCTTATCCATTAAAGTTTTATTATTAGATTCCTTCCCACAATTTAATCACATCTTCAGGCTCCATTTCTAATTCCAATTCTCTTAATATGTTCATCACATTTGCAATTACTTCCTTCACTGAAGTCTTGAACTTTAGTGCCAGCCTGAAGTTATCCATAAAGGTTCTTTTGAACTCCTATAAATGTTGTTATTTTGGTCTCTCCCACAAATCATAAATGTTCTTAATGGCATACAGAGTCCTTTCCAAAAGATTTTCACATGCAAATCTCACCTGCATCCTTCCCCAAAGATTTGCCCAGAAATCATTTTCTATGGCAGATATAGCTATTTAAAATATATTTCTTAAATAAGACTTGAAAGTTAAAATTACACTTGATCTTTGGGATGGTTAAGTGTGGTGTTACTATGCATCAAAATAGCATTAATCTCATTAGGCTTCTTGGATGACCAGGTTTATTATTAATGAACAATAATATTTTGAAAGGTATCTTCTTTTCTTGATCTCAATAATGGTCTCGGTGTAGTGATAAGTAGCAAAGAAAGGAAGATTACCAGAACAGGTGAAGTTAGTAGAAAATCTTATATGAAAAGAAAACTGAAAGCAAAAAGGACTGGCTGATCAAGCAGTAGATTCTTGTTTAATAAATGTGAAATCTTGAGTTCAGTCCCCAAGGCAAAAAGAATAAAAGGAATAGGAGAGAAATTCATGTTGCAAAAAGGTATTTTATCATTCAAGGCTTTATTTTTCCATTTTTATCAAATAGGTAGAAATGACTTAATGTAATCTTTAAAGGAACTGGGACTACCTTGAAATAAATGTATATTTAGCTTTAACCTAAAGGTGTCAGTATCAACTTCATTATCCTCTAAAGCAGAGTCAGCCTGTCCTTTGAAGTTTTGAAACCACGCATTTACTTCTCTTCACCTGCTATGAAAGTCACAGCTTCTTCTAAGCAAAGCTTATTGAGACTACACTGCAAGTATTTCATTTCATGTAGCCACTGTCATTGACTGTCAATGATCAGATGATCCAGATGTTCTAGGTAAGGTGCTCTAGCTTCTGTATCAGTATTTGCTGCTTTGTCTTGAAAAGAATCCCTTATCTTAAATTTCATGAACCAACCTTGCTAACTTCAAATGTTTCTGTAGGTATCTTGCCTCTCTTAGCCTTCATAGAGTGGAAAAGAGCTGGGGAACCTGCTCTTATTAGGCATTTGCTTAAGGGCATATGGTAGTTGGTTTGGCCTTCCATCAAGATCACTAGAACTTTCTCTATATCAGCAATAAGTTTCTTTTTCTAATAATCCTTGTGCTCACTGGTGGTAGTACTTTTAATTTTCTTCAATAACTTTTGCTTTATTTAAAAATGTTTTACTAACATTATTAGCATATATGCATTGTACAGATTAGTAAGAAGTTTTTCTTTGTGCTAGTCATTTGACAATGCAAGAAGCTTACATTTTAGCATATTTCAGTTTTCAAAATACCTTTGTCACTGTGCTCACTTTTTTTCTAGCATCTGATTCAAAGTGAGAGGCATGAAACATTTCCTTCTGCTTGGACACTTAGAGACCATTGTAAATTATTAATTGACTTTATTTCTGTATTGTTCAGGTAATAGAGCAAGGGAGAGGGAGAAACACGAGGAGCAGCTTGTTGGTACGTGGGGAAGCAGAACACTCACATTTACTAAATTAACTTTCATAAATGATTGAAGTATGTGTTGGCCTTCAGAATTACTATAGTAGTGTGGAAGATCATATTACCATAATAATAATAATAATGAAATTAATGAAAAAGTTTGGAATTATATAAGGAGGACCAAAATAGGATACAGGAACACAAAGCAAACATGTGCTTCTAGAAAAGTGGTGCCAATAGACTTGCTGGATAAAAGATTACCCACAAGCAATTTTGCTAAAAAAAAAAAATCTGTGAAGCACAGCAAAGTGAGATTCAGTAAGAAGAGGCACACATTTGTATGTGTGAGAGCATTTGCTCTGTTCTGTGTGTTTATTAGCTAAAACTTGCTATAGAGAAATTTCTGAGCACGATAGCTTTCTTTTTGATATTTCCCTTACTTAGGACATGTATGTAAATAGTTCTCAAGAAGAAAGATTGTTTAAGGGAAAGTAGAAAAATTAATTCAAATATAATTATTTTTGAGGACAAGAATAAGATACCATTATTTATCAACAAAGAGCATGATATTTTGCAAGGTGCCTTTGTATCTGTTTCTCCATTTGACTCCTACTTGTGTGAAATATGGTTTAGGTTATTGTATAGAGACAATCTGAGACTGAAAGAAACTTGATAAACTTGCAACAGTTTGGATCTAAGAGGACACAAAGATCTGTCACTGTTGACTTCTCTAGTTTGTTTTCTCTTATTAAATCATGTTGTTCATCACATAATAATAGACAATTTTGTCATTAGACTTGACTGGGTTACAATGGGAAAATGAAAACCAAAAGCATAGCTATTACAATGACCTAGGGTTGTGCATTTAAAATGACAGTTCAGGGCCAACATTCTTTTCTCCTCATCAGAAAGGTAATTAACAAGTTATCTGAAAAAAAATCAATTCTATGTTACCCTTCCATTGCTTTCTCTCTGCTTTCAATTATACCGATGGAAACTTGTCAAAGATGACACCTTGGGGCTTGGAAGGTGGGTCTGTGGTAGAGTGCTGGCTTTGTATGCATGAGGCCCTGGGTTTGATTCCTCAGGACCCACATAAGCAGAAAAAGGCAGAAGTGGTACCATGGCTCAAGTGGTAGAGCACTAGCCTTGAGCTGAAGAGCTCAGGGACAGACCCTAGGCCCAGAGTTCAGGCCCCACAACTGATACAGAAAAAAAAATGGCGCCTTATTTTTGATTCCCTTGAAGCCATGCTGTCTTGGGATTGCTTTTCCATCTCCCAGTAAAAATGAAGATATTAGCAGGGTGCTAGTGGCTCATGCTTGTAACCTTACCTACCCAGGAGGCTGAGATCTGAGGATCACTGTTCAAAGCCAATCTGGGCAGGAAAAGTGGGGAAACTCCTATCTTCAATTAACCAACAAGCTGGAATTGAAGCTGAGGCTCAAAATGGTAGATCACTAGCCTTGAGCAAAAAAAAAAACTCAGGGACAGTGCCCAGGTCCTGAGTTCAAGCCCTACAACCACCACCACCAATTTTTAAAAAAGGAAAAGAAAAGAAAAAGAAGAAAGAGGATATTAGAGTCAGAGTGACTGTTCCAGAATGAATTACAATGTCAAAGTCCACTGTTAAAATGTGTGTAGTGCTACCATAGAGTGTGATTAGGAAATATGAATTTAGAAAACTGATGCCAGCAGGGGTTATCAGCTTTGCTGAAACAACTCTTACCAGGTCAAACAAACAACAAAAGTAGTAAATGGGGTCAGAAGTCATTTGTAGAATTATGAATATGATCTATTATGGGGCAAAAGGTATAAAGTCTGAATACCAATCATCATATGTAATTTTTCACAGTTTTTCCTCATGCAAGCCCAGGATAAGCTTAACTATTAACTTTCAATTTTATTTTATTTTTTCTTGGTGATTTTTCATGTTTGATTTATTTCAAAGATAGAACAAAGTTTGTTCTATCTCCCTTGGTACAAGTTCAACCTACACCCTGAGAACTAAGCTGTGACCCTTCTGCCTTTCATCATTCGTGAAATAAAATTTGTAACCTATGCACAAAATGCTGCACTGGACAAGAATTTATGGCGCATGTGGAAGGTAGGAGAAAATTGAGGTAAGTGTGCTGTAGAAAGAAAGAAATTATATTCAGTGCTCATTAATCAAGGTAAAAAGCTCTGTAATGTTCCCCTCCATCCATTCTCATTCTTCTAACCCAGATAATACTTTTCCTCATAAAGAGTAGTTATTTTTTTCATCCATTTTTGTCCATATGGCATCAGGGCTTTAAGACATAAGAATTTCATAGATGAATCTTTTGATATTTAGGATTTTGAGTAATATTTATTATACAATGTTGAGACTTACACGTTAAATAATATGCTTAAGTTAAACTATAGGGACATTACACTTTTGTTATGAATCTACCTCCTTCAAGAAGCTTAATTACAGTAGTGTTAGAATTGATTGAGGCTTGCCAGGGAAGGATGGATTGTTTCCAAGGCTTCCATCCTGTGGAAGGATGAGGTTTGCATTCTCTAGAAGGACAGCACTATACACGCTTCAGCACTGGTCCCTTGTTTAGGTCAGTTCTTGGAACAATAGCAAAATCAGATATGAGCACCATTTTCCTTCAACCCTGTTGAATTTCCTGACTGTTGTTAGTTCTTTTAAATAAAAATTGAATACTTAAGACTCTCAACTGATAGAAAATCGTAGTGTGTGATGAATAGTTGTGTCCATATGTCATGACATTGCTATATTAGTTGTTGACTTTTAAAATTCCATGCAAAACCATTTATCTCTGAATCACAGTGTCAAAAGTATAATAGAAATACAGACACCTGTCTTGAGGGTATTTTGTCCTGGAATGCATTCTTTGACCTCATAAGACATAGCTGTCATTGACATTTAAGATCAGGTAGTTTGTTTTAAGGTGTCCTGTGCATTGTAGACTATTTAGAATTATCTCTGGTCTCTACAAAGAAAATGTCAGTGACATCTCTCCACCATATTCAGGGCAATCAAAAAATGTCCTCACATATGACCAAATATCCTGAGTCACAAAATCACCTCTGAAAGAGCAAGACTGAGCTAGATATTGTATCTCTGAACCTTGGTTTTTACCAAGGTTTAATAATTATTTGTGATAATTTAAGCATTGCAACTGGGTTTATGTAAACTAATTAATAATAGCACTGAAAGCCATATGCATTTTCAACCTCTCATCTCTGGAAAGAATATATACTCTTCATTTAAATTAAATTTGTTGATCTTGTACTTGATTTTTTTGTAAAGAGAAGGATATGAATAATATACTTGATAAATGAGATTATGTCATCTTTTATAAACTTCTTGCGTGTTTTTTACTGTTTCATATTTACTGACTGAAGTATATGACAAATGCCATGATGAGTCACTTTCTTTATCCCAGCCAAAGCTCACAATAATCAATATAGTATATTAGATTTGATGTAATTTCCTTGCATGATATGACCTTATCTATACATTTTCTTTTTATAACTTATTTTAATTTTGTCTTGCTCTGAAGCATTTATAAACTTGGAAGTTTATGAAAGGTCTCAGATAATTAAATAGGAGATGCTTTTTGCTTAAATTAATTTTCACATTGGCAGAGAAGAAAGTATGAGAGTTTATTCAGACTGAAACATTTTAAAACAATATGAAGAATCTGAATATATTCAGAACATAGGTAGTGTTAACTTGAATCCTCAAAGGGGTATCCCAAATATTTGTAGCATGGTTGAGTACTCTAAATTGTCATTGTAATATAGTATTACTGTAAAAGTCACTAATGAGGTGCTGGGAGTGGTGGTGCATAACTATAACTCCAGCTAAATGAGAGGCAGAGAAGGATAGGGGGATTTCAGTTTGAGGCTGGCCATGAGGAAAAAATCCCCACAAGACCCTACAGAAAAACTAAAGTAAAGAAAAAGGTGATGGAGATTGCAGCTCAATGTTATGTCATCTTTCATATGTGGATATAGGGTAGTTTACTTAGCCTTTTTATTGCTAAAGGATGTTTAGATTACTTCAGATTACTTCTGGTTTTTGCCACACTGCACATTCTTGTATGTAGTGGTGTTCTTGTAATT
Organism: Dipodomys spectabilis; assembly: GCF_019054845.1. Lineage (NCBI taxonomy): Eukaryota > Metazoa > Chordata > Mammalia > Rodentia > Heteromyidae > Dipodomys > Dipodomys spectabilis. The sequence goes on from NW_024870678.1 coordinate 29,373,304, forward strand.
GTTTACAGGTGATCCTTCAGGGTAGATACTAAGATATGACTAGATAACTCTCCTTACCGTTACTGATGTAATGTAACTTTGTTAATTCTCCAGCTATCAGTATGTGAAGATATCCGTGTCTCCATAGATTCAGCAATCTGTGATCAAAGATTTCAGCTTTTTCACTAGTTGTCTTGGGAATACCTTTCTAACATTTCAGGAACACTTTCTTTACAGTTAGGAACCATTCATTTACTACATGGAATAATAATATTGAGTGGACACACTCAATGGTTGTTATAGCCTTGGTCAAATTGCTTAGCTTCTCTGAACTTCGGTTTCCTAGAATTAAAATATCTATTCTGTAGGGCTCTTAACAGTATTAAAATTTACTTAGGAGAATAGCTGTCCCAGAGTGAAAACAGAATATATTAACTTAATAGAAAAGTGTGGGGAGATAGGCAGCCCAACACTGTTCACATTTGTAATTGTAATCCTACCTACTTGTGAGCCTGAAAATGGAGGGATCGTGGTTTGAGGCCAGCTCAGTCTGAAAAGTTTGTGAGATACTTTTTCAGTATCTGGGCATGTTGGCTCACCTCTGTCATCCCAGCGATACAACAGACAGAGAGTGAAAAGAACACAATTCTAAGACAACTCAGGCATAAAAGTCCATGAGATTTTTATCTCCAAGGGTAGAAATTGGGTGTGGTAGTCTTTGCTGTCATCCCAGTTACAGCAATCAAAAAGGTGAGTCTCACTTAGACTAGGTGAATTTCCATCTACACCCATACCTGCACATGAAACAAGACTCTTTCTAAAAATAACAAGGGCCAAAAGGACTGGAGCTGTTGCTCAGTGACAGAATGCCTCCTAAGCAAGTATAGGGTCTTGAGTCCAAATTTTGTTGTCCTCAAATGGGGTGTGTGTGTGGGGGGGGGGGGAGTGGATATATGTTTTAACCAAATTTTTTATTTTTTATCAGTCAGGGCTTGAACTCTAGGCCTGGGCACTGTCCCTCAGCTCTTCAGCTCAAGGCTAGTGCCCTACCACTTGAGCCACAGCGCCACTTGCATTTTTCTGAGTGTTAGTCAGATTTTAAAGGTTGATTTTTTTTTTTGTAACTCCTATCAATACTTCTCAAAGGGCAGAGGAATGTTGTTGTTATCAATGGGACCTGAAGGTATGGGTCACTCAGAGAGTGCTGAGACTCAAAGCAGAAGGTTATCCAATTTTTTAAAGGATCCTCAGAGGAATTTCTCTTCCAAACCTTACACATAGTTATTTTTCTGGGTTTCCAATGACTAGATAAAGCCTCCCCCAAATACAGATTATTAGTGTAGAAAGTGTTTTTACAGTTTGCACAAACTTCATCAAACATTCCCCAAAACAATTGGTGCAGCCAAACAGCTATCATATATATCTTACTAGACTTTGATACTTTGAAAAGAAATTAACTATGCAGGAGAACTTCTTAGCCAAACAATATAAAAAGAATCTGAGTATTTTGCCTCTTCCAAATATTTGAACAGATAGAAAATTTCTGTTTCCTTTTTTAAAGGGGAGGTAATGTCTTTCCTATTTTACCAGTAATGGATTTGTTTAATGCCCATTTTCTCCTGTGTAGAATAGTTATTCAATTTCTTTTCCGCTTGAATGTGTTATATTAAAATCAATCTGCAAAGCATAAATTTATCTCATTACTGGGGATAATTCATAGTGGATATATTGGCAGAAATGAAATATTTAATCAACTAAAGTAAATCCAGATCTTTGGTGATAATTACACTGATTACAAAGGAAGCATTTCCTAATGTAAGAGAGAATATTTATAAATGTGTGTTTTCATTCATTTCGGAAACATTTTAGATAGATTTAACTTTTTCTGTCATAAATGCTCAGGTGTGGTTATTAACTTTTTCATTATTTTATTTCTTTTATGATGCAAGTATAAAGAAGACAAAAATAGAATATTTCCATAGTAACAACCGGCTATAAAAAGCATTAAAAAAATAAAATATTTGAAGTGGATGTTGTAAAAAATGTCCTTATGTTTATATCTGTAAATAAATGTTGCTCTTAGATCCTCTGAACCATATGTTTTATTTTTATTTTTTCATTAGTGATAAGTTAAATTACATGAAAGTAACAAAAAAATTTTATTGCTAAGACCTCTATCTTAGCATTCTCCTTGCTATTTCAATGATTTTTAAAAAACATGGTAATATTAAAATCATTTGTAACACATACTGAAATATCAATGTAGACAGGTTTCCTAACTTAATCTTAAGCTTGTATCTATAATATTTTCATTTTCATGGAGAAACATGGATGACTTGCTATCGTGAGATCAATTCTCATGGGAAAATTCTCCCGTATTTTGGAAACAAATGTGGCTTAGTAAGAAGACCCTGCCTGAAAATTACATTAGGCTTTGTTGGAATGAGGTTTTAAGTAATGAATAGAATACAAGCACATCTAAAGACCAAATCTTGTGCAGAGCTGATCTCTCTGCTGCTTGGTCATTAATATAATGCCAAGAAAAAAAAAATCTGAAATCTCCATCAGCAGCTGCACAGGCAGACATAACAGGGGCACCAGTAATTTGACAGTAATTTAAGGAATAAAATCTGCATCTCACCTCTGAAAAATCCCTCATAGGCCTTACTGTTTGAAAATATAGCATTATGTTTTTACTTGAATTGAGATATCATATGTGCACATTTTTTTACTTACCACATGACACATTCTGCTCAGTAAGTATTTTACAGAAAGATATGTCAGACACTAAAAATTGATGGAATAAGGTAGGATTCTTGTCAATTTTCTGTAGTGAGGAAGGAAAAAAAATACTTTTTAAACTGTAATGAACTTTTTATTTGCTATGATGGAAGTGCAGAATATGGTGAGGTTAAAAAGAAGAGTAGAAAAGATGTTTAGCAATTGTTTCATAGATGAAATGCTAATTGGAGCCGAAGGATTGCTAGGGTTGTTCTGGGTAGAAGGAAGCTAAGGTATCCTAGATAAGAATGTCTGGAATGGAAGGGTCTGGAAGTGTAAAGCTGACTGCATTGTTTGAGGAAATTGCAGGCTGTTGGACCCAGGTGGGATGAAGAATGAATATGAAGAGCGGTGGGATTTGCGTAGGAAGTGAAACAAATGGGAGCGTCACTAAAGCTTCAAGTATAGGAAACATACCATGAGAAGCCATCGGGAATTTATTCCATTATCAATATGGGGGACATAAAAATTTCAGCCAACAGAAGATATGCTCAGATCTGTATCTTAGATAATTCTAGTCATTTATGGGAAATGGAATAGATGAGATTACTGTGCAGATGGAGAGACCATTGGGACAGCATTGCAGCTGGTGAGCTCAGCGAGGGGAAGTAATGAGACTGAAGCACCTTCAGGAATGGTCTGGGTCAGTCTGGGAACAACCTGAGCATTAGGTAGTACCATTCATAGAGATGAGGATACTTCAATAGGTACATTGTGGAGACAAAGATGATTTCATCTGGCCATGTCCAGGCTCAGGGCCTTCAGAATATCACAAACACAAGGGACATTTGATTTAGAGAAGCTGAAATGAGAACTGGTCCAGGAAGGATCTCTGGGCTTGAGATGAACGTACTCCCAGCATATTGTTGATACCTGAAGTCAAGAAGAAGAAGAAAAAAAACCCAAACCAGCCTGTGAAGCAGGAAGATATGAAGATAAAGAATACCATTATTTAAAGAGAAAGAGTTGAAGAGGAAGACATGGAGGAAATGTGGCTTGAGTAGTAGGACAGAAAATCCAGGACGAATGGAGTCACAGAATCAAGCGGGGATGAATATTAATGACAGGAGTCAATCAAGTGCACACAAACTAAAAATCAATGAATCCTTTAGGGGGATCACTGATGACTTATTTGAGAAGTTTAAGAATAGAGAAACCTGCTTCTAGTAGGTTGAGGGAGTGAATAACTGGTGGATAAAAACACTTTATCTAGTGGGGAGTCTTCTTTCTAGGAGTTGGTAGTGAGTGGTAGTGAAAAATGCAGTAAGAGTTGAGGAATTGATAAAGAATTGATCTGCTTTCATTGTAAGAAAATCTGGAGATTGACTCTAGGAAGAGTCCAAAGGGGATTTTACTGTGACATTTCCATACCTATAAGCCACATATCCAGATTAAACTCACTTATTTTTAAAGTACAGAAATACTAAACTATAAACATAATAAACTATTAGCAAATTTGCTGACTCATATAGCTTAAATATCATCTGCTTTCAGAATCATTTGTATTGTAATAATATTCAAAACCTTTAAGAAAAATTCTAACAATTTAGATTCCAGATACAAACAGCAGATGGCAGATTGGGGAGAGCTTTGAATCTTCTAGTATCAGGGACATTGTGCCACATAAGTTACCTTTTCATGTGTGCAAAATATAACTTCTGCGTTCTTATGCTGTTCAAAATGAGAAGCAAGCTCAAGAAAAAGAGTTAAAAATCTGTTTACTGATGGTTCTAGGTGATGACGACTACATTCTTTCGAATATTTCCTGCCAACCCCAAAATGTTGAAGTCATCCTTGTCATTATTTCTTACAACTTAACTCCACATTCATTTCTTCAGAAAACCCTGTTGTCTCTACTCATAATGCACATCCAGATAGTGAGCCTTTTTCATTGTCTTTGGTGCTACCTGGTCTAATGCCACCCGGTTCTGCTTTGTCTAGGTTATGCCACAGACTCTTAACTAGCATCACTGCTTCCATGACTGAATCCTTAAAGCAGCTGCAGTTGTCTCTCAGTCAGAAATCAGATCTGTGTGTCTGCTGTGCAAAACCATTCAGTAGCTCTTTGAAAATTATTAGTATAAATTAATTGCACAAGTGTTTCATTGTGACATTTATATAAAGTCATATAATGTACTTTGATTAAATTCACCCTGGTTTATATTACTTTCTTAACCTTCTTCCCTCCTACCCTGCATATATATATATATATATATACATATATATATATATATATATAGTGTGTGTGTGTGTGTGTGTGTGTGCTTTGATCATATTAACCTCCTCATCCACTTCTCCCCTCCTCTCCCCCACTGGTCCCTCCTCCCACAATCCCCTTTTCATAATCCCATCATATTATTACAATTTTAGTTTGTGTGTATGTGAATAAACACAATACTTATCTTTCTGGATTTGATTCATCCCACTTAACATGAAACTCAATAGTTCCAGTCATTTTCCTGCTCAGCAATGCTTTATTTCATATTTCCATCGTCCTACATGACTCTATACAAACTAGATTCCCATTTTAGTTCTTCTCATCCTCAACTACTCTCTTCCCTCACTATGTTCCATACACAAGCGATGCCCTGGTGCATGTTTGGTTACACTCAGTACTCTTGAACTTCACTGTGTGTTTCCCCTGCATGGAATGCTCTTCACACACATTTTCCCTCCCCTCCTTCAAGTCTTCATTCCTGTGTGTCTCTCTCAACAGAGCCTATTTATTTGAAGCTCCATCCTACTCTCCAGCCTCTACCTTATGCTTCTCTTTCTAGCTTGCCATTATGATTTCCCCAAGGGCCCTTGCAACGTATTTTATAGTTTACTTTCTTCTTATCTCCAGTGTTTTCTGTTATTCTGCCTGATGGAAAGAAACCAGAGATTTTTGTCTAGTTTATTGACATATTCCACTTCCTTAGAAAAATGCCTGGCACATAAAGACATACTCAGAAAATATTGTTATTTTATTAATGATAATCAACACCCACAATATCACCCACTACTTATATTTGTGTAGTTATTTAGAGTTAAAAAATCTATTATTTTTAAGAGGTTGTAGTAAATATGGAAATGACTGGGGTAGGCTTACTCAGTAAGATCAATATCAGTGTATCAATATCAGTACTAGGATAGTTATCAGGAAGACCGGAGTCCAAGGGGCTGGGGTAGAGGAATCTGCATTGGATTTTAAAAAATGACCTTGCAAATATCCAACACACTCATCTCCATGTGAAAGCAGGCAGTTGGATTGAGCATTTGCTAGTCAAAGCTAGAGAAAATAGAAAGAGTGGTTCAGGAGGTAATGTAAAGAAGTCAGTGAAACTGAACATGGTCTAATTCACAGTTACACCTATATCTGTGACATTATAACTAGAGAATAGTGTGTCTGGTTGGTTAAGATGCCAGTTAAGAAACAGAAAAATTAGTTTACAGTTTTAAGTCATGTCTGGATTTAAATATATGTGGCTTCCATGTTTAGCATACAAAAGGAAAACAATGATGCATAAACAACTTGAGAATAACAATAAATGGTAATGGATATGCTGGAAGATTGGTGCTTTTGTTTTTTTTCAGGGACTCATTTGATCTGTGATATATAACCTCATGGTTCCTTAGTGGCAACTAGGAGAAAATTGCAAACCAATTATACTTTTGAAATACTGGCACATTTAGCCTAAGAACAATAGCATTGAAAATATCTGTCTCTAAATACTTATGGGAAATGAAGTTGCTTGAACTAGCATCAACAGATATTTTATTTCTCCCCTGAAGGATAAAATTTCCAACCAGAGAATAACCATTTACTTTCAACTGCAATCACTAGATTATGAAGCAACTAGATAGCTGGGATTGCTCTCATGGACCAAAAAGAGGGGAATATTGTGTTTTATAAATTCTGTCTGTGGTTATTGATCATATGTAAGAAGTTCCATAAATAGAAAATAAAATCTGGTTTTGTAACTTAAGTTTGTATTATGGACAGAAGACTAAATATAAAAGACAAGAATTCAAGGTAGAGGAATATTCTACTTCATTTTTCTACACAGTAAATCTAGATAGAGAAGGTGTGAAGTTTTCTAGAAACATATTAATTATATATTTAAATATTCAATTGGAATATTGGAAATGACATAAGCTGAAAATATGTCATTAAAATAATGAATTAATAACTTACTTGTTCTTCTAAAAATTATACTAGACTAAATTTAATTTTTAAAACACTTTTCCTTCAAAAATATGCATGATATAAAACTGTTCTTAAAAGCTATTCGAAGAGACTTTATTGTAATTACCTGTTCAGCAAATGTTAAAAAGTAGGAGTTAGAGAAATGGAGCAGTTTTCCCAACTTTAACTATAAGTACCTTTGTAGAGACAGATGTTTAACTGATAAGATTAAAAAAAATGTTTCTTTCAGCTCTAACTCTAAAGTTCAATTTAGCTCCAATTGTTTTGTATCTAGCACCCTTCACTTTATTTAAAAATTTTAATCCCTATCCAAAACCATAGAAACTAGGTATTCAAAATAACAAGCTAGTTATTTCAAAAGAAAAATAGTTTTTAAAAATTTATTTTCAATTCCTTGAAGTCACAACTACTCAAAACAAACACCAATACTTAAAAGCATAGTTAGTCTCTCACAATGGTAGAAGTTGGGGTATTTTTCTTATGTCCTAAAACTTAAGAGGGAATTATGTGGCAGTAAGTACAATTTTTAAGTGAAAGAGACATGGTAATTAATAAATGAACAGTAAAATATAAAGAACATTATTTCCTACCTAGAAAAGGTTTATATGTAATTAATAGAATTCCTGATGAGTTTTGGTTTTAATAATAATGGCAAGAACCATAGCAACTGGACCATATTATTTTGTTTGTTTCACTTTCAACTTTTCCTTGACCTTTTCTTTATAACACCAGTTCTAAACAGAAAGACCACACAACATTATTCCAAGAAGAAAAGAATGGGTAAACCACAATTTGTTTTCCTTGCATGTTATCATGGAACAAACTTAAAATTAAAACTGCTTTTTGCCTTAAGTCTCATTGATTGTTAGAGGTTGATTGACTAACTGAGATTTCTTGGATTCATTTTTATCAATTCTGAGTCATTCTCTAGTGCTAGTAGACTCTTAGGTAGTTACACAGTACAATGGAGATCTGTTAGAGAATCTTGATTAGAGGCTTGATAAAACAATATGGTTTTCTTGTCCTAGAATTATGGGTAAGACCCAAAGATGTCAGCCAAAACAAATTGCATTTCATGTATTACATTGGAATACTCACCCACAGTTGGGGCTGACCATTGTCCTGTAGGGCTCGCTGAGGGATACCATTTAGAGAAGAAACTCTAATATCACTTCCTACTCACGCATGGTCATTATTTGAGTAGGAAAAGGGATTTAGAGTTTTTGAAGAAACGTTGCTCCTTCCTATCTTCAAGTTCAATGCTAGAGGAACGCCTCAGAGAAGAACTTGAAGATCGTACTGTTTGAGCATTGGCAATTAGTTTTTTTCTAACTACTTACAGTCTTTGAGTTCTTGGGTTCTTTGTCCTACCAAAGATGCAAAGGCAAATGATATGCTGAACTCATAGAAATGACTTTTTAAAATTGTTATTGTAAAGGTGATTTACAGAGGGATTACAGTTACATAAGGCAATGAGTACATTTCTTATTGAACAGTGTCACCTCTCCCTCATTTTCCCCCAATTTTTCCCTCCCAATTCCCCTCACCCCAAGTTGTGAGGTTTATTTTCAACATAGTGTCTAGTGAGTATCACTATGGCATTTGTTCATTCTTTGTCTTACCATTTCTGTGTTCCCTTACCCTCCCCCAAACAGATGAATTTACATACAAAAGGTACAGAAGCAAAAACAGTGATAGAATTGAAAAAAAAACCAAACATAAAACTTCCTGCTTCCATTTCTTGGAGTTTATTTCAACAAACATCATTTTATATAAACATATGCCCATAGCTATTGAGCCTTTGTGATCCTCTCCTAAAAATATCTTCCTTGGGTTTCACAGTGTGAATGTCTAGAGTCCTGTATAATTTATTATGCCCAAGCATATTTTTTTTTGCCTTTTACCATCCAGTGTGTTTACTTCTAGATTTATAGGTACTTTCTAGTTACAGCAAATGAGGGAAACCATGCAACTTATTTTTCTCTAGGTCTGGCTTACTTTGCTTAATATAATTTTTTCCAAATCTTTTCATTTCCTTATGAATACTACAATAGCATTCTTTCTGATGGAAGCATTTTGTATATATACAAATGTACATATACCGCATTTTTCTTGATCTATTTGACTGCTGAGAGGCATCTGATTGATTCCATCTCTTGGCTCTAGTAAACAATGCTTCAATCAACATGGCTGTGCTGGTAGCTTTAGTGTGGCCTTGTTTGTAGGCTATTGGATAAATACCCAGGAGTGGAATTTCTGGGTCATAGGGAAGCTCTATGTTTAGTCTTTTGAAGAACATCTGTACTGCTTTCCAGAGTGGTTGAACAAGTTTCCATTCTCACCAACAGTGTAGTAGAGTTCCCTTCTGGGCACATCCCTGCTATTATCTGTTGTTGTTTGTTTTCTTGATAATGGCTAAATGTGGTGAGGTGGAATCTAAATGTTGTTTTGATTGCATAGAAATGACTTTTATATGATAAACTTCTCTGCTTTTTTCAGAATAGATCTCTGTCTCTGTCTCTCTCTCTTTCTGTTTTTTTTTTTTTTTTGTGCTTGTCCTGGCATTTGAACTCAGAGCCTAGACACTGTCTTGAGCTTTTGTTTTGCTTAAGGCTAACATGTTACCACTTGAGCCACAGTTCTACTTCAGGAATTTTGGTTGTTAATTGGAGATAAGAGTTTCACAAACTTTTTCTTACCAAGGTTGGCTTTGAACTGAGATTGTAAGACCTCAGCTTCCTGAGTAAACAGGATTAGAGGCATGAGCCACTGATGCCTGGCATCAGCATAGATACTTTTGATATGGTAAGGGTCTACTGTTTCTTGTGCCCAATAATTTCAAATAGTTATGTGAGGCATGTTAGTAGTGATACAATATGATGTCATTTTATTAATCTTTTGGTATTAGTTTGATATTTTTTTCAGTCAGGATAAAGGAATATAGAAATATCTTTTCCTCTTTGTAAGGTTTCTACACAAATCATGCATCTAATTAACAATGCCTGAGTAGGAATGTAAGAACTACATTATCAATTCTCATGTAAGATTCCAATAACCTGCTGGTAACATAGACTTGGGTCATGCCTGTTAGACTCAAGTCCTAAATAGAGAACCTAAACAGAGATCTGCCTCTATTATTCAGATTTTTTCAAACATTCCTAATAATGCAAGAATCAATAAAGAGAGAAATCCAAGAGAAGAATGAATATCATAATGAATTATCTCTGACTCTACACCTACACTCCTAGTTTCAGTTAGAATGAGGATATAAAAAGGTCTTTGAACCCATCAAAGAAATAAAAAATTTAGGGGCTGGGAAGGTGGCTTAGTGGTAGAGCGCTTGCCTTGCATGTATGAGGCCCTGGGTTCAATTCCTCAGCACCACATAAGCAAAAAGAAAAAAAAAGCCAGAAGTGGCGCTGTGGCTCAAATGATAGAGCGCTAGCCTTGAGCTGAAGAGCTGAGGGACAGTGCCCAGGCCCAGAGTTCAGGCCCCATGACCGGACTAAAAAAAAAAAAAAGAAAAAATTTAAATTAGTAAGTGTTTAACAAAATGGAAACAATCTATTAGAGTAGCTAAAAAATGGCCTAGCATTATATATTATTACATGTATAATATGTAATATTATTACATATACATTACTATATATGTGATAGAAAAATAGTAGTTCCTCAAAGGGAAATGGTAAATGGAAGAAATTTAGTACAGTTTATGGGAAAAAAATCTATTTTATGTTTGTTACTCAATGAATTCCCCAATAAGTCCTCATCATAGGTGTGATTATTGTGTTAATTCTATGTCAAGGAAATGGTTGTCATATCTGTCATGAATGTTTATACCATGTATACCATGTTTATACCATGTTTATGTCATGTATGCTTATACCAATAATGGGTATGTATAAATTAATTATTGGTTATACATTCAAAATCTAAAATGGAAAACTGATATTAAAAGACAGCACCTTAGTAAAATAAGGGGATGCTAATAGTAAAAGTCGAGAAAATATACATGTGGCAATAACTGGTGCTGTTAGTAGTTGTCAATAGTTATGAAAAACTCCAATATAATTACTCCTAGAATAACTGTTATTCATTCTCTTTGTTATGCGTTAATCACAGCTTTAGATTTGAGTTCTCTGGCAGTTAATACAAAATAGAAGCATAGCTTTGAGATGGGATTCCAAGTGTCAATGCATTGGCTAAAAGAAATTGTGTTCATTGCTAGTAACATGACTAGAAAGAGATGTCCCCCGAGTGTCTCCAAATAAATTGCATATTATAAACAACAATACTCTCATCATTATTCTTTTGGTGAGGAGCTAGCAATGAGTTTCCTAAGGCAGAATAATGAAATAAAAAATTTTATGAAATGTAATAATGACAACTTTTTAGACTACAAAACAAATGTACTGGCTAAGTCAAATACTGTGCTATTTGGTTGGAGGCAAAGGAATCCTATGTGATTATTTTTTATGGCTTGTAATTCTGTATTTGAATGTCAGGATCATTTGAAATTAATGAAATCACAAGTGAACTGACATCTTTCCATTACAATTTCTTCTCTTGAAGGGAAATAATATGTACTGTTTAAATATTGTGTAATCGAATTAAAAAAGGAATACAGATTAAGTGGCATTTATTTAAAGTTAAAGGCTAACTTTTTTGTTATTTCTAGTTCTTAAAGTTCAACTGACTAAAAGAAAACATATGGCTTGGTAGCCATTGATTTTATGTATGTATATATATATATGTTAAATACAACATATTATATGTATTACATCACGTATTATATACATAAAATGGGGGCCTTTAATGAATAAATTTTTTGGGGGGGGTCCGGTCGTGGGGCCTGAACTCTGGGCTTGGGCGCTGTCCCTCAGCTCTTCAGCTCAAGGATGGTGCTCTACCACTTGAGCCACAGCACCACTTCCGGCTTTTTTCTTTTTGCTTATGTGGTGCTGAGGAATTGAACCCAGGGCCTCATGCATGCAAGGCAAGCGCTCTACCACTGAGCCACCTTCCCAGTCCCATGAATAAATATTTGATGAATAAACATATGGGAGAGAGTATAACTTTACTCATTCAATGAACTGATGCCTTAATTTTCTCTTATTATACCTTATTATGTCTGAAACAGAATTTGAGATCTTCTGATTAAAACAGACTAATATTAAAACACTGCTTAAAGTGGTTTATCAAATAGCACATTTTTCATTAACGTAGATGCAGCAGAGAGATGTGAGTGAATAGCAACTCTTAGGTTTAAGCTTCATCGTGAAATCAACAATTACAATAAGGACCTAACCCCAAATTAAGACCTGAAAATACTTAGTAGCTAGTCATTAAGAAGAATATATATCCAGAGGCTCATTTCTTTAGCAAGTTGTTTCTATGTTGAAATCTGTAATTGGCAAAAACAAAGCAGAACAAAATTACAGCACAAAGAAAATAGTCAGCCAGTCTGAATTCCTTTCTCTTAAAGACTTTTACTCTCTTTGTTTGCTTTACAGCTCTTGAAGCAGGATATCAAGTCTTGGTAAAATTTCTGACTTCAAAATCATAAAAATAAGCAATCAAACAAAGAACAGACAAAGCATGATCATGCTGTTTTAGAGATGGATGTTTGGGTAAACAGTAAACATTACAAATGAGGATCCCAGGTTACATGTCAATTCTAGATAGTCTCAATGTGCGTCCTTTCCTTCCAAGATCATCATATTTCTCACCCCTCTGAGGCCTGTTTTGCCCTCATCTATAAAATTTCCCTGTTTATAATCTTTCTCATATTTTTTTGCTAATTCATATTCCTTTTTCCTTCATTCCCAAATAGTCTCTAATTGACTTTTTTCGCTCAGTTCTTAGAAGTTTCATGAAACATTATTTGTGGGATGTTATTTTTCAGTTTTAAAAAGTTCTTTCTAGCTGAATGTTGGTGGTTGATGCCTGTAATCCTAGCTACTCAGGAGGCTGAAATCTGAGAATCGCAGTTCAAAGCCAGCCCTGGCAGGAACGACTATGAGACTCTAATCTCCGCGTAATCACCAGAAAACCAGAAGTGGTGCTGTGGCTCAAGTGGTAAAGCACTTGTCATGAGCTGAAGAGCTGAGGTACAGCACCCAGGCCCAGAGTTCAAGCCCCATGACTGACAAAAAAAATCTTTCTGAAATTTTTATGTTTGAAATAGAAAATGTTGGAAGTGGCACTGTGGCTCAAGCGGTAGAGCGCTCGCCTTGAGCTGAAGAGCGCAGGGACAGCGCCCAAGCTCAGAGTTCAAGCCCCACAACCGACAAAAAAAAAAAACAAAAACAACAACCAAAAAATGTTACTCATTTTTTAACAGGAAACTTCTATATTCACTTCCCATTACTAGTAAAATAATAGATAAGAGAAAGAGAAATTGAAATAGAAAAGGTTCATGTTGACTTATGATTTTGGAGATTCCAGTCTATAATTTTAGAAGCACTGCAGTTCGGTTCCGCAATAAGTTCCTGGTTTTTGAACTAACAACACAAGAACATATCTCCTTACTCTACCAATAACTAGTGCTCACTTGTTATGCTAACTTTACATTTATTTCTCTCATCCAGGCATTACTTTTTAACTATCCTTAAATAGTTGTACAATGAGGGTTCAATTCATCATATCAATTCATTAGTACAATGCATCTTGAGCAACATCACTCCTTCCATTATTCTCCTTCCCATCTATTCTGACCACACTTACTCTCAAGTTATTGGGTTCTATCAAATGATTATTATTCAGAAATGGGTCTTTATTTAAAAATGAACTTTTCCAGCTCTTGTATAATTTAACTGTGTTTGGTATATGGAGTGATTTTTAATGTTTTCCTTTGGATTAATTTTTGTGTGTGATTTTAAAAAAGGATTCATTTTTGGCATATTAATTGTTCTTTTTATATTTGTTGATAATTGCTATAACTTTTATAGAGCATGTATATAACATACCAATCTACCTTTAGATTATGTTTGGAGCTCTACAGATAGAGTATAAGGACTTTACCAAAACATTCTCTCATGTTTATTTCCATTTTCCTCACTCCCATTTTTTATCTTGTTGCCATATATTTAACTTGTACATTTGTTTTAAATTACACAGTACATGACTCTATTTGTATTTCAGAAATTATCTTAACAATTTTTTTGTTGCAAAGGTGATGTACAGAGGAGTTACAGTTACATAAGTCAGGGAATGAGTCCATTTCTTTTTGAACAGTGTCCGCCTCTCTCCTATTTTATCCCAGCTTCTTCCCTCCTGACCTACCACCCCCACCCTGAGTCGTATACAATATAGTATCTAGTGAGTATCACTGCTGATTTAGTTCATCCTTTGTCCCACTGTTTCTGTGCTTCCCCTTCCTCTCCCCAAATCAGATAAACTTTCGTACAAGACAAAGGGTACAGAAATAAAGCACACTGACCAAAGGGGTAAAATAAAAATAAAAAAACCTCACCAACAGTACAATAAAAAAAACCTCTTGTTTCCATTTCCTGGAGTTTATGTTGATAAGCATCATTTTATAAGGTCATATGCCCATAGCTATTGAGCCCTTCTGATCCTCTCCTAAGAATATCCTCCTTTAAGGTTCCTTAAAAGACTCCACATAGAGCTCCCCTATGACCTAGCAATCCCAGTTTTAGGTATTTACCCAAATTATCACAAACAAACCATACTAAACCTACCAGCACAACTATGTTTATTGCAGCATTATTTACCATAGCTAAGATATGGAACCAATCCAGATGCCCCTCAGTAGATGAATAGATCAAGAAAATGATCTACATACCCAATGATATACAAAATGATATATATATACACAATGGAATTCCATGCCTCCATCAGAAAGAATGACCTCACCCCATTTGTTAGGAATTGGAAAGACTTGGAAAAAATTATATTAAGTGAAGTAAGCCAGGCCCAAAGAAACATAGGTCCCATGGTTTCCCTTATTTGCAATAATTAGTATATGTCTGAGACAAACAGAAAAGGTCAGAAAAGATGATCTTAAGTGAAATGAACCCCAAGATAAGGACACAAGTGGTTTTTTCTATCTTGCTATCATTTCTAACGCATTTATAATGTACCACGTGATTTTTGTTTCTTGTATGTTCCTCCTCCATAGTATAACCCCTGTTTTCACTGTATATGATGTTGGTATAATTTGGGGAGGGGAAAGGAAAAAACAAATTGTTTAAATAGGGATACAAGTGGACCCATTGCAACAATGAGATGTACAAGATGCTATATTGAAAAATGAACTTTGCAATTTAGGTGGGGGGAGGAAGTGTAGTTGTGGAGATGGGAGGGAAGAGGGGTAGGGGAAAAACAAAGGAGGACGCAACAATGCTTGGTAAGAAATGTACTAATTACCTTGCTCATGTAATTGTAACCCCTCTATACAATTTTTATTCACAATAAAAACGTATTAAAAAAGAATATCCTCCTTTAGTCTCTCTGTGTAGATGTTTACAGTCCTATTTATCAGAAATTTTCTTTTAAAGATATCAAAACATGAATAAATGTCTTTTGACTTGTGTAGACTTTTACCATTTATGAAAGCTTTTATTACTTAGCATTGATCCACATTTCCATCTAGTGTCATGTTGTCTACCTGAAGAGTTTTTGTAAACCCCATTTGTCATGAATGTCTGTTGAGGTGAATTATCTCAGCTTTTTTATGTGAAAAATCTTGATCTCTGCCTTCATTTTGCAAGATATTTTTCCTTGTCAAGAATTTTAGTTTGACATTATCTTATTTATTTATTTCTTTTGCTTCAGAGATGTTCACTAACTTTTGGCTTCCATATTTTTTGGAAAACGTTATCATTTGTCTGTCCTTTGGTTACCATTAAGATTTTTCTGTTTACCTCTGGCTTCAATGTGCATAAATATACTATTATTTGTGTTTATTCTTTGTGTTCCTTGAGCTTTGGGGGACTATTTGTTGATTTTAATTAATTTATAATACTGGGTCAGTATCACTTCAAGTATATTTCTGGCTCCATTCTCTCACTTTTTCTTAGGTTGCATCTGTGCAGGATATTTTGATATTGTCTCAGAGCATTAGGATGCTATGTTATATTTTTCTCCATTTTTTCCTGTGTTTCAGTTAGGACTTTGGCTACTTTCATTGATTCATTTTCAAGATTGTTGTTAGATTTTGTGTTGTTCTGTCCAGTCTGTGGTAAGCATAGAAAGGAACTTTGAATATTTTCCTTTCTGGATTTTTCACTAAAAACTGAATATTCCATTCTCTCTGCTGAACTTTCCTATCTTTCCATATGTATTTTTCCAATCTTTTGACAAGATCCTTTTATATGCTAATCGTTGTTACAATAAATTATTTGTGTACTTGTTTTTATATATGAGATACCTCTGAATCTTAAGATGCTATCTGGCTTTTCACTAGACATTGAATAATTGTTTTCCTTGCATTTTGTGTACGCTTAGAAATTTTTTAATTGAATATATGATACTATGTATAAAACACTGATAGACTGAAGTACCCAGAAGTAGGAGTACTTATTTTTTAAACATTTTTATTATTATTATCTTTAAGTAGTTATACAAAGAAGTTCTCATTCTACAAAACAGTGTATGAATACAAGTTGTCTGACAACATTGACTACTTATTTTTCTACCAACAGAAGCTGCAGTAGTATATTCAGCATGGAAGCAAATTTGGGTTTCATTGTCACTCCAGTTAGTAGGACACCCTCTCTAGCCTTCCCATTAGTTAATGAGGATTGCTTGTAATGAATGTGATTAACTATTATCTAATTAATTGATTAATTATTGTGATTGCCTTGTGATTAATGTAAAGCTTGAAGTAAGGGAGCCTTTTCCTCTGTTTCTGCTACACACTCAGCTTTCAGGCAAACTATACTAATCTCACTAGAGATGCTTCTCTCTCCATGGTCACTCTATTGTTTCTTGTTACATGATATAAGGCTCATGCTAGTAACATGTCATTTCAATTCTCCTGGATTAGCCTCAGACTTAGGTGCTATATGTATATCTAAGCTGTAGAAGTGATATCTTTTCCACATCAAATTTTTAACAGAGTTTGATTTCTTTTTAAGGTCTTTTCTCCTAATTTTTAAGCTTTAGGTGTATAAGTAATCATATTACATAATGATTTGCATGTGCTTAACCTTTTCATCTTTGCTAAGCATTCATTTCTATTTTTCTGTGAGATCTCAGTCACCCTGGATGGCTTCAAAAGTACCCGACTAAGCCTATTCCTGCACCTGTTTTATATTTTGTCTGGTTCCAGCGGCCTTTCTTAACATTTTCTTTTCAGTACCTTAACTTGGATTGTAGACAAATGATGAAAAAACAGATGGATTAGTGTCACAAATTTTATAAATTCCACTCTCAACTGAATTTTCATCGTGCTTCAAAGTTTCCCTATCCAGCTGCCTTTCTTTCTCACTAATATTTTGACTTACTTGTGCCCTACTTTGCCAGTACCTCCCAAACATTCTGTTAGGAATTAAGGCTTTAACCTCACAATATTTTAAGTTTAATGCTGGCTTGTAGTTGATCAGAACTAGGACAAGCGCCTTTTATTTGCCATCCTTGGTTTCAGAATACCATATCATATTCTTCTCCCTGATCCCATATCTTCTTGTGCACTCTCCCATCAGTTTTTCTCCTCTGACATTTAATTCTCTTCCCTTATCTTCCTCTATGTCAAAATAAGGTTGATAGAGAGCAATGGGGGTGACTATGACCAAAGTCCGTTATATACATGTGTGAAAAATAATGAGACCCATCATTTTGTACAATTAATATGCAGTAACAAGAAGAATAGGATAAAATGTTGGCTGTTGTCAATTCTGGAATTTAGATTGGAGGAGAGAGACAGAGAAAGGAGGACACCAAAGCATGCATGTGCTAAGGAACTGCCTGTCAAGATGAGAGAAGGTACAATTTGTACAAGAATTTTGGAGGAAAAGGAGTCACAATCTAGGATATAGGGGAAAAGTCATCTTTAAGTAGAAGAGTGATATAATATACCTTTGAGAAAAATAAAAAGGGTAAACAAACAAATTTGTAAGTGAATGAGTAATATGATCATTTTCCTCTTTGGTAATATTTATATCATTGTGGACCAAAGTCAACTGAGATTGAAAGCATGCTATGGATTATAAATGATTCCACACATAGTTGTAAATCTTAGTTTTTAGTTTTGAAAGTAGGAGACCATTTGGAGCCAAACAAAAATAATATTGATCACTATCAAGGGACTGGCTGAAGTTGGAGACTGATACTTAGTAGCATTAGTTAATTTCATATATATTAACTAATTTTAGTCCATACCCATGTATCTAACCAAGACCTTTCTTTACTGTGCAGATCTGTATTTTGCTACACACACACACACACACACACACACACACACACACACACACACACACACACTTTTTTTTAAACATTTTCCAGAGAATTAATCACTTATTTCTCCAAGGACTCTACACTGCTTTCACTGCTTTCTATGTTATGCATGGTGGGAAAGACCTTCTAACTTGTTTCTCAGGTAAATAATCATTAGCTCATATGAAGAAATATAATGAATATATAATAAAAACAAATGTGAACCTTATCTTGATAGGGCTCATGAAATTTGCAAACCAGCTATAAACAATTATAATGTCACTATTATATATCATATTTCAGAGACCTCTTAAAATATGGGACAATAACCTACAGCCCAGGGTTGAAATACAACCAGCTGCCTGTTAATGTGTGGTGATGTACTAAAATAATGCCCCAATTTATTTTAAATCAAGGCTAGGCTGCAGGGTGAAACCTTGTTTCAACAACAACAAAAAAGAATTTTAAGGTATACATTTCAGTTGCTGAAATGTAGTGGAGTCAGCACCTATATCATTTTCTAACATTTTCTAAAGAAAATTGCTTGTCCACTGAAGCGTTCACTCCTAACCACCTTCTCTCCACCACTTGGCAAACATCACTATGTTTTCTCTCTCTATGGATTTACGTACTCTGACTATTTCATATAAATAGAATACTACTTGACCTTTTATGTCTGGTGGTTTCAGCTAGCATTGCTTTTGGAGGTTCAAACATATTGCACTCTCTCCACTTCTTTTTATGACAGAATATTATTCCATTTTATTTATACATCCCATTTTACTTGCCTAGCCACCTATTGATGGACATTAGGGTTATTTTTAGCTCTGGATGAAGTTTGCAAGGTGAAGATAGGAGGGAAGAGAAACTGCTATTGTAAATGGTGCTACTATAAATACTCGTGTACTTGTTTTTGTTTGAGTTCCTATTTTTCAATTCCTTTGGAAATATTCCTAGTAGTGGAATTGTTGGGTGACATGGTAATATTATATTCAGTTTCTTGAGTAACTGCCAGGGTGTTTTTCATAGCTGCTGTTATCATTTTATGTTACTACTAGAAATGGAGGAATTTTGCCCTACCTTCACCCACATTTGTTGTTTTCTATTTTTAAAATATCATTTTCCTGGGTGTGAAGTGGTCGCTTGCAGTGTAGATTTTGGATTTTACTAATGACTAATTGTTTTCAGCATCTTTTCATGAGATGTGACCTTTTGTGTATCTTTGGGGATTTTTTAAAGATTATTGCACACTTTAAAGTTGGTTACCTGTTTCTTTTGTTGCTGCGTTACAAAATTCTTTAGTTAAACTTTTTTTTGATATTAGGTGCTCAATGATACATGATTTTGCCAGTGTTTTCTGTTCTGTAGGTTATGATTTAATAAAAATTTACTTATTTTTATGCTTTTGTTCATGTCTTTGGTGTCAGTTCTAAGAATCCATTGTGAAATCTCAAGCTATAAAGATTAATTCCTATGTTTTAGTGTTAGTTTATTTTATTCATTAATACTTTTGTATTGTAAAAAGACTGTACAGAGGGGTTACAGTTACATGAGTACATGAGCAAGGTAATGAGTACATTTTCTATCAAGCATTGTTACCTCCTCCTTTGTTTTTCTCCTACCATCCCTTCCCTCCCACCTCGACAACTACATCCCCCTCCTATCCTCACCAGACTAAATTGTAAAGCTCATTTTTCAACAGTGTCTTGTACATTTCATTGTTACAATGGGTCAACCTGTATCCCTATTTAAGCATTTTGTTTTTTCCCTTCCCCTCCTCAAATTAGAGAAATGTATATAGAAGATTCAGGGCACCGACATCAAATATAGTGAAAACAGGGGTTATACCATGGGGGAGGAACATACAAAGAAACAAAAAGATCACATGCTACATTATAAATATGTTACAAACAATAGCAAGAAAGAAAAAAAACCACTTGTGTCCCTATGTTGGGGTTCATTTTGCTTAACATCATCTTATCTTGTCATATGTACATAGCTTTTGACCTTTTCTGCTTGTCCCAGACACATACTAATTATTGCAAATAAGGGAACCCGTGGGACCTATGTTTCTTTGGACCTGGCTTACTTCACTTAGTCTAATTTTTTCCATCTTTCCATTTCCTAACAAATGGGGCGATGTCATTCTTTCTGATGGAGGTATAGAATTCCATTATATATCTATATATATAATAGAATATCTATATAATGGAATATCTATCTATCTATCTATCTATTTACCTCAGGTGACAGTTTTTTGTTTTTGTTTTGTTTTATTATTTTGTCGGTCATGGGGCTTGAACTTGGGCCTGAGCGCTGTCCCTCAGCTCTTCAGCTCAAAGTGAGCACTCTACCACTTGCGATACAGTGCCACTTCCCTATCTACCTACCTCCATCAGAGGTATATATATCAATCACATTTTCTTGATCCACTCATCTACTGAGGGGCATCTGGGTTGGTTACATATCTTACCTATGGTAAATAATGCTGCAATAAACATAGTTGTGCTGGTAGATTTAGTATGGTCTTGTGTGTGATCATTTGGATAAATGCCCAAAAGTGGAATTGCTGGGTCATAGAGGAGGTCTATGCGGAGCCTTTTGAGGAACCTCCATACTGCTTTCCAAAGTGGTTGAACAAGTTTACACTCCCACCAACAATGCAGTAGGGTTCCCTTCTGGCCACATCCCCTCCAGCATCTGTTGTTATTAGAGTTCTTGATTATAGCCATTCTAACTGGGGTGAAGTGGAATCTCAATGTTGTTTTGATTTGCATTTCTTCTATGGCTAGAGAGGTTGAGCATTTCTTCATGTCCATTGGCCATTCTTATTTTCTCTTCAGAGAAGTTTCTCTTTAAGTCTTTAGCCCACTTATTTGTTGGGCAGTTGTTTCTTTGAGGATTTGTTGGGGGATTTTATTTTTTGAGTTCCAGGTATATTTTAGATATGAGACCCTTGTCCGTTGTATGGCCAGTGAAGATCTTCTCCCAATCCGTGGGCTTTCTGTTGATCTTGCTAGCTATGTCCTTTGCCATGCAGAAGCTATGCAACTTCATGCAATCCCATTTGTCCAACCTTTCTTTGATTTGTTGTGTTTCTGGATTTGTATTAAGAAAATTATGGCCTGTGCTAAGGAGACCTAGGGTTTCTCCTCTTCCGTCCTGTAATGTTTTCAGGGTGTCTGGTTTGACTTCGAGGTCTTTGATCCATTTGGAGTTGATTCTGGTGCAGGATGATATATAAGGATCTAGCTTTAGTTTTCTGTAGGTGATTAACCAATTTTGCCAGCACCATTTACTGAAGAGGCTGTCTTTCTTCCATTCTATTTTTTTAGCTCCCTTTTTGAAGAGTAGGTGGCTGTAGGTCTGTGGGTTCATTTCTGGGTTTTCAATTCTATTCTCTTGGTCCTCAGGTCTGTTCTTGTGCCAGTAACAAGCTGTTTTGATTACTAGGGCTTTGTAGTAGAGTTTGAAAAATTTGGTATTGATATTCCTCCAGCACTATTCTTTCTGTTAAGGATCATATTGCTATTCGGGGTCTTTTATTGTTCCATATGAATTTTTGGATTGCTTCTTCTATTTCTATTGCGGTTGGAATATTGATAGGTATCGCATTGAATTTGTAGATAGCCTTGGGAAGTATAGCCATTTTCATGAAGTTGATCCTTTCAATCCCAGGAGCATGGGAGGTTTTCCCACTTCCTAAGTTCTCTTTGATTTCCATTTTCAGGTTTTTAAAGTTTTCATTGTAGAAGTCCTTCACTTCCTTGGTTAATTCCTAGGTATTTTATTTTTTGTGGGGCTATTACAAGTGGAGTTGCTTTCCTGATTTCAGCCACATTTTTCTCATTGTTGGTATACAGAAAAGCCATTGATTCTTGAGGGTTAATTTTATACCTTGCTACTTTGCCAGTTTCAAATCAGCTTGAGTAATTTGGGAGTGGAGTCCAGGGGATTCTTTAAAGACAAAATCATGTCATCTGCAAAGAGGGAGAGTTTTCCTTCATCTTTCCATATTTGTATCCCTTTTATGTTTACATCTTGTCTTATTTTTGTAGCGAGGCATTCTTTTTTTTTTTTTTTGTCGGTCTTGGGGCTTGAACTCTGGGCCTGGGCGCTGTCCCTCAGCTCTTCAGCTCAAGGCGAGCGCTCTACCACTTGAGCTACAATGCCACTTCCGGTTTTCTGGTGGTTTATTGGAGATAGGAGTCTCACGGTCTCTCCTGCCCGGGCTGGCTTTGAACCGTTATCCTCAGATCTCAGCCTCCTGTGTAGCTAGGATTACAGGCATGAGCCACCAGCGCCCGGCTTAGCGAGGCATTCTAATACTAAATTGAAGAGAAGTGGAGAGAGTGGACATCCTTGTCTCATTCCTGAGTTAAGAGGAAATGGCTTTAGTTTTTTTTTTACCATTAAGTATAATGCTGGCTATAGCTTTGTCATATACAGCTTTTATTGTATTGAGGAATGTTCCCTGGATTCCTAGTTTTCCAGAGCATTCATCATAAAGGGGTGTTGGATCTTGTCAAATGCTTTTTCTGCATCTATTTAGATAACCTTATGGTTCTTATCCTTGCTCTCATTGATGTGATGAATTATATTAATTGATTTGTGTATATTGAACCAGCTTTGCATCCCTGAAATGAATCCTGTTTGATCGTGGTGTATGATTTTTTTGGATGAATTGTTGAAGTGGATTGGTCAAAATTTTGTTGAGAAGTTTTGCACTGATATTCATCAAAGAGATGGGTCTATAGTTCTCTTTGTTTGATGAGTCCCTTCCTGGTTTTGGGATGGTTATGATGGCTTCAAAGAATGAGTACAGTAATGAACTTTCATTGAAGAGTTGAAGGAGTATTGGTGTGAGTTCTGCTTTGATGACCCTGTAGAATTCTGCTGTAAAACCATCTGGTCCTGGGCTTTTCTTAGATGGGAGGTCTCTTATTGCTGTTTCTATTTCGATGCTTGATATGGTCTGTTAAGTTCATTTAACTCATCTTGGTTTAGTTTCGGCATGTCAATATTTGCTAGGAAATCATCCATTTCTTCCAGATTCTCAAATGTATTAATATAAGGTTTGAGAAGTATTCTCTTATAATGTTCTGAATCTTGGTTGTTTCTCTGGTGATGTTTCTATTCTCATCTCTGAGTTTGTTTATTGGATGTGTTCTCTTCTTTTTCTGATAAGATTTGCTAAGAGTCTGTCAATTTTGTTAATTTTTTTGAAGAACCAACTCTTTGTTTTGTTGATTCTTTCTATTCTTTTTAAAATTCTAATTTGTTTAATTCTGATTTAATTTTAATTATTTCTATCAACTGGACTGGGGTTTAGCTTGCTGCTCTTTTTCAAGGAGGTTCAGATGCCTCATTAAATTGTTGGTTTCAGATCTCTCCAATTTGTTGATGTAGGAGCTCAGAGCTATAAACTTGTCTCTGAGTACTGCCTTTGCTGTGTCCCAGAGAAAAACTGGTAATTTGTGTATTCATTTTTGTTGAATATCATGAACATTTGAATTTCGTTTCTAATCTCTTCCATGACCCACTGGTGATTCAACAGTGTGTTGTTCAGCCTCCATGTGTTACAGGTCTTTCTTTGGTGGCTTTTGGTGTTTGGTCTAATTTTATTCCCTTGTGGTCTGAGAGAATGCAGGGCATAACTTCAATATTTATGAATTTGGACAAGTTTGGTTTGTGACCTAAAATGTGGTCTGTTTTGGAAAATGTTCCATGTGCTGCTGAGAAGAACGTGTATTCTGATGCTTCTGGGTAAAATATTCAGTAGATGTCTGTTAAATCTAGTTGACTATGCAGTTGTTTAGATCTGTGGTATCTCGAGTTTTTGCCAAGTTGATCTATCTAGTGGGGATAGTTGTGTGTTAAAGTGCCCAAGAATTAATGTCTTTAGCTTGATGTGAGATTTGAGGGAAAGTAGTGTTTCTTGAATAAATTTGGGTGCTCTGTAGTTTGGTGAATAGATATTTAGAATTGCAATATCCTCCTGAAGGAGAGATCCCTTAATTAGTATGAAGCAATCTTCTTTATCTCTTCTCACTAATTTTAATTTGAAGTCTATCTGATATTAGGATTGTAACTCCTCCCTGTTTATGGAGGCTGTTTGCTTGGTGGATTTTATTTCAGCCTTTCACTTTCAGAACATGTTTGTTTTTATGGGCAAGGTGTGACTCTTGAAGGCAGCAGATAGAAGGATCTTGCTGTTTAATCCAACTAAACAGTCTATGTTGCTTAATTATGTTGAGGAACTACCAAACACCCTTCATGAAGGGTGGAATGAGGGGTGTTTGGTAGTTCCCACCATGTTATCCACCTTCTTGGGGTTGTGACAACTGGGTTCTTTCGTTTTTGTTTTGTTTTGTTTTGTTTTTTGTTTTTGGGTCCAGTCATGGGGCCTGAACTCTGGGCCTGGGCGCTGTTCCTCCACTCTTCAGCTCAAGGCTTGTGCTCTACCACTTGACTACAGTGCCACTTCCGGCTTTTTTTCTTTTTGTTTATGTGGTGCTGAGGAATCGAACCCAGGGCCTCATGCATGCAAGGCAAGCGTTCTACCACTGAGCCACCTTCCCAACCCCAGGGTTCTTTCTATGATTCTTGGATCCTCAGTTTGGGTGCAGTTTCCTGGCCTTTTTTGTGCTCTTGTTGGTTTTCTATGCATAGGACATCTTTAAGTATCTTTTGTATGGCTGGTTTGGTGGAGATAATATTGTTTTAGTTTTTCTTTGCTATGGAAGGTTTTTATTTGGCCTTCCCTTGTGAAGAAGAGTTTAGCTGGGTACAGTATTCTTGGTTGATAGTTGTTGTTTGTCTTTAGGGAGTGGCATACATCATTCCAGCCTCTTCTTGCTTTAATTGTCTCTCCTGAGAAATGAGGTTATTCTAATTGGTTTCCCTTTATGTATGATTCATCTTTTCTCCTTGACATCTTTAAGAATCCCTTCCTTGGTGTGAATTAAACCTGTGTGGATTATAATGTGACAGTGGGATGTCCTGTTTTGGTCTGCTCTATTTGGGGTTCTAAAAGCTTCTTGCATCTGAATAGGCCCATCGTTTTGCATGTTTGGGAAGTTCTCTCCTAGGATGGTGTTAAATAAATTTCCTAGACTATTATCTTCTGTCTCTAGGTGCTCCTCTACACCAATTATCCTTCTGATGGTGTCTTGTAAATGTTGAATAGATCTATCATATTTCTTGGATTTGTCTTGGGTAGTTGTATGTTCTTTTTCTTTAATATATAGGCTATCTTCAAATCCCAGAGATTTGATCTTCTGCACGTCTAACCTACTGTCAAAACTTTCTACTTTGTTTTTTTATTTCCTTTCCTTCTAATTGGTTGGCTTTGATGGCTTCAAATTTTTGTTGGAGCTTTATTTTAGGTCTTGTATGGACTTCCTTACTTCCTTAATTTGTTGTTCACTGTTTATTCTCAAATCACTTAGTTGATTGGTTATGGTTTCCTTGGACTCCCTTTCCTTCTGACAGGCTCCATTCAGCATTCCCTTTGTAGTCTCCCTGGGTTCCTTCAGCTGCCTGTTTATGGATTCCATGAATACCTCTATTGATCTTTTTCTATTCTCATCCTGTTCATGCAATTCCTGTATTATTCTTTGATTAGCTTCCTCATGCTCACGCAATTCCTGTATTTCTCTTTGACTATTCTCAGCCTGCTCATACAATTCCTGTATTAATCTTTGATTAGCTTCCTTATGCTCATGAGACTCCTGTATTAATTTTTGGTTAGCCTTATCATGCTCGTGCAGTTCCTGTATTAATCTTTGGTTAGCCTGGTCTCGCTCCCTATCATGCTCACACTGAGTCCTTTGCAGGCTTTCAATCTCTTTATTCACAATATTTACCAGTAGTGTTTGTAGAGCTTTTTGGAACTCTCATCTGGATTATTCATTAATGTTCTGTCACCTGATTATCATGAGTGGGAGTTGAGATACCTGGACTTGCCATTTTTCTTGTGTTTCTCCAGCTTGTTCTGCCCATTTGGTATGAAAGTAACACCAATTTTGCTCTAGAACACTATTTTAAGGCAAGTATCAACCAGAGTCCTGTAATTGCACAGTCAAAATGGCTGCAGATACAATCTAATTCAACAGATACAATCTATTCAACATCAAACAGCTATGGATTAATGGGCTAAGATCATCAAAGAAGGATTCAGCAGACCAGAAATTAATAGGTTTAGGGAGAATTGCAAGAAAAAATAGGATTAGAGGGATGTGTATGTACACAATGAAGGTAAGGTCTAATAATTGACAACAGGTATATATATATATCTGGGAATGAGCACAATAGCAATTAAGTTATGCCAAAAAAGACCAAAAGGTTAAAAGAGATAAATACACACACACACACACACACACACACACACACCTAAAATAGAAATTATGAAAGAAAAAAATAGAAAACAATTAAAATTTTTTTTAAATATGTAGAAAAAAGATTTATTTGATTTTTTTCTTGGGGGGAGGGAGATCTTTTATCTCCCCTGTCTCCGTAATTAGTCTCTTGGTGGAATCTCTGGTTTGTTTGTGGTGTTTGGTGTTCCTGTGGCTTGATTGGCTTCTTAAGTCAGATTGTTTGAGCAGGCAGAAAAATGCTCCTGCTTTACCCAGGAGTTTGTGATCCACCTCCCAGGCTAGTTCAGTGGGAGGGAGATCTGCTTTGAGTATCACGAAAGAGGGAGATAGTTGTTTCCTCTAGCTTTGAGTTGCTGTGATGAGGCTAGGTTCTGGGTAGGGTTGAGGCCTATCAGCACTCATTAGCTTTTCCCTGAGGGGCTAGCTCCTGAGACACTCACAGAGCCCAGCCTGGAGCCATTCTCAGGATTTTTGTTTACTGAGTTTCAGTTTGTCTTTTACCCCTCCTGCTGTCCAGGCTGCAGTGGAGAGGGGCAGCATCTGGCTCTGTTTACCCGTGAAGAAAGTCACTCCTCCAGGGGTGGAGGTACCTCTGCCTAGGAAAGGCCAATTTCCCCTGGGTGGAGCTGAGCCAGCAGGTCAGGTCAGGTTCCTGTGACCTGTGGAATGACTCCTATTGTTTTCTTCCAAGGCCTGAGTTGGAGCTAGCTGCTCTGACTCGCCTTTGTCAGTATCAAAGATGGAGTTCTTCTCCTGTGGTGGGGGAGGGGTGAGAAGGAGTGAGGGTGTCTTGGGTGTACTCATGCTAGCCTCTTGGTTTCTGGCCGTCCCTGGTCAGTGATCAGCAAGATGAAGATTTCTGCTCCTTGTCAGTTCTTGCTGGTGGTGAGTAGAATCCGCTTGCACACTGCGTCTGGCGCCTTTGTCCTGGGCTCTCTCTGTTGATATGGCAGCCATGACAGCAGCCGCCACTCTTGCTGCAGACACCAGCAAGTGCTCAGATTTGTCTCCTTGACTAAGCTGCCTGGATTTTTCCTCTCTGGCCAAACTCCCTGCACTGTGATGGCACACTTGGTGTGATTCTCTAGCCTATGACTGTTCACTGGAACACTAAAACTGCTTTCTATGCGAGAGCTTGTTTAACCTCCAGCTTCTCCTCCACCATCTTCCTCTTGCTAGTGTAAGTTTTTAAGTGGTATATTCTTTCAGGAAAGTTTATGTGTTGGTGTTCGCTGATATTTGTTAGAATTTTCTTTTTGACTATCCATGAAATCACGTTTGTCTTAAGAGTGGGTTGAATGATGCAGGTTCCTCTATTTGAAAGATAGACCTGCCTAGAAGCAGTGGGTATGGTGGTGTTTGGGGAAAGAGCCTTTCCCCAAAGTAAGGAACCTGAGGTGAAATTTTAGTTTAGTTAGTCCCTGAATTCAGTGGTCAGGAGAGAGGATGATGTAAAACAGAGGTAGAGATTGAAATGGTGCATCTACAAGCTGCACCCATCAGAAACGGAGAGTCAGACAGAGAATAGACTTGCCTTTAGAATGGTGAGAGAAAAATTTCTATTGTTTTCAATACTGAGCTCATAGTAATTTGTTATGGTGGCTCTAGGAAAAGAACCTTCTAAAAAGTCCAGCTTAAATGTCAATGTATGACAGATTATATTAAATTGCTTGCTCATTCTTATTTGGTATTATTTTAATCTTCATCAAACGTTTACCTTCTCTAAAAGCTTTCCACTTGTCCAGTATTTAATTTTACCTTCCCATGTAGCACATGGTATCTTGAGCACAGGAGGGTATTTTTGTATATTGAATGAACGAATGACAGCACAGGATGAGGTGATCTAGCAAGCATTGCCTAGAGTCAGTGTGTTAGCATTCTTTACTGGATTTCTTCACTTATAAGCTAGAGTGCATTTTGCTTTGACCTTTTTCTGGCTCATCTTTGCTATACAATATACTTTAACTTAGTCCCATGCTTACTGTAGAACTTTCCCAACTACAAAACATTATACATATATTATTTTGTCTGAATGACTTCTTTCACATCAATGTCTTTTTTTTTTTTTTTGAGATTGCATATGGGGAATAATATCTTGTAGAGTTTTCAGGGAAATCAATTACCCTTCTACTTCTGCATATGTTTCTCAAGGCTTTAAGTATTTCTTTCCTTTCCTTTATTGTTATGCAAGACTAGAAGCAATACCACTGAGATGTGTGAATGAATTTTTATTGATACTTTTCTACAGTAAACACATTTTGTGGGTTTACTGTTTAGCTCTTATTCCTTGATAATGAATCTAGTAGTTATTAGTCATTTGAAGTATCCATATTGATACTTCAAAAATAGATGTTAGGCAGGCACTGGTGGCTCATGCCTGTAATCCTAGCTACTCAGGAGGCTGAGATATGAGGATCACAGTTCAAAGCCAGCTCAGGCAGGAAAGTTTGTAAGACTCATCTCCAATTAACCACCAGAAAACCAGAAGTGGCACTGTGACTCAAGTGGTAGAGCACTCTCCTTCAGCTGAAGAGCTGAGGGACAGATCCCAGGCTCAGAGTTCAAGCCTTACAAATGACAAAAAAAAGATGCATATCAAATACTTATAATTTATTAGAAACAAAGCAAGCTCAACTGTAATGTGCTTAAATGATCTATTTTGTTATTGAGTCTGAAATTAGTTTCCTTTTATACAGAGTTGAAATTAACATGTGTTTTCATGTTTTAATATTTTTGTCTGCTTTTAATATACCTGTTGTGATGAAATGCAGTGAACTGAAATTACTGGCACCTGTGTATCCATGTTAGGAAAGCAAGTTATAAGTGAACGAAACATTATTTATGGATTATTTGTATCAATGAAGATGCACCTTTATATAGGCCATTTGTCCAAGTGTTATTAAAACTGACTCATCAAATCACTTGTAAGGTAATTCTCCCCATAAGGAGATAAGAAAATAGAAATGGTACAGTTACAGAATCAAGGATAAAAGTAAAACCATCAGTAGAAATGGAGGCAGAAATAGAGAGTGTTACTGTGTAAGGAATTAAGAATCTTTATTAAAAAACCCCTTAAGGGGGTTGGGGGTTTAGCCCAACGGAAGGGCACCCGCCCGGCACGCACAAGGCCCTGGGTTCGGTCCTCAGCCCTGGAAAAAAAAAAAAGGCTACAAAAACCCCTTAAGTTGGGAAGCTCTTAAAAAACAACAACCATAATTTGTTTGAAATGCAAGGAAACTTTATGCTGTTCTCAGAGTGTTCTTTTACTTTTTGCAGTACAGCACATTTTTGTTAAGATTCTATTAGGTTTTGGGATTTGTACCATTGGTTATAGAAAGATTAAACCCTTTATTAGTTGAAAGAACTTCATGATTCTTTGAAATGCAAAATCTCCTTATGAAATCTAAGCCCTAGGTTTATATGATTTGGGGAAGAAATTATTAGGTCTACTTATATTTGTGCATGGATTCATTCTATGGAAAGTCTACCTTGCAGGTAGGAATAAGATAATCACATACTACATTGGACTGGAAATCTCATTTGTGTGTGTGTGTGTGTGTGTGTGTGTGTGTGTGTGGTTGAAGTATTGAACCCAAGGCTTTGCACACACATTGAAAGCATTCTATCACTTGAAGTATTGCCTACCTTTGATCCCATTTGTTAAATTTTGTTTCTGAGACAAGTTTTCACTAACTTTGCCTGGCCTGGCTTCAAACTCTTAATCTTCATGCCTTTACTTCTTGGGTAGCTGGGATTATAAGCCTAAGGCACCCTGTTCAGCTTTTTGTTTTGTTTTGGTAATAGGACTTGATTTTGGGCCCCGGGTACTGTCCCTGAGTCTTTTTGCTCAAGGCTAGCAGTCTACCACTTTAAACCTCAGCTCTACTTCTTGTTTTCTGGTGATTAATTGGAGATAAGAGTCTCATGGACTTTCCTGCCCAGGCTGGCTTCAAACTGAAACCCTCAGATCTCAGGCTCCTGAGTACCTAGGATTACAGGCATGAGCCATGAGTGCCAGGCCCAGCTTCATTTTACAAGTTGGAATATACTTTAGTAAATGTGAAGTCAATCTCCTAACACAGATTATTTACTTACCTAATGTTTAATTTTTATCCAATAATTGTCTCTTTGTGGGACTATCAATTGATAGATTAATCTATGGATTGAGGAATTTCCTATACATTTTTCTTCCATAATATCTAATGGTAGTTAAAGAAATCCTGGGATTTGCAGGGAATGAGTTAGAAGTCATGGCCTACCAAAACTTTCAAATCTCATTATCACACATTTATATAAATCCCAGGATATAGAGAAATGACATTTGTTATGATTTAAGGAATTCTTATCTAAGGCTTGTGGGAAGAATTGGTCTGCTGTGTGAGAAGAGTTGATCTTTTTCACAGGGGAAAAACTGCCAGGGAAAATTGAGGGGAAACAGCAACAGACTTCAAGAAAAGTAAGGTCAGTTTAAGGTAATTATACCCAAACTTAAAATGAATATCCCATGATATTTGAGATCTTGAGTCAATTAATAGAAATAGAAATTGGGGAGAGGAAGTGGGCCATATTCTCTAATGACCTGTTACTCTACTCCAAAGATAGACCTATATATTATACTTATGCACTTTGGTATTATGTAGAAAACTCTGGATCAAAACAAATGAACACAATGAGCACAAAACTACCCCTAGCACCACAAAACAAAAACAAAAACAAAAGCAAAAAACCATACTGGAACAAAATAAAACAAAACAAAATCTATCAGACTTACTTGGCTAAGTATTTCTGTCATAAAGATGTGTGAAATATATCTGTACTCATATAACAAACAAGTTGTTTGCTTGTTTCCCTTTCTGAATTTCATATTTGTAGTTTGTCCTTAATTTTGCAGTTTGAAGAGGATCTACATTTTTCATGCTATAAATAATACTAGTACATTTTTTCTGAGAATAAAATTCTTTATTTAAAAGAATTCTAAATCTTGGGGCTGGGAAGGTGGCTCAGTGGTAGAGCGCATGAAGCCCTGGGTTCGATTCCTCAGCACCACATAAGCAAAAAGAAAAAAGCCGGAAGTGGTGCTGTGGCTCAAGTGGTAGAGCGCTAGCTTTGAGCTGAAGAGCTGAGGGACAATGCCCAGGCCCAGAGTTCAGACCCCACAACAGGACACCCCCCCCCCTAAAAAAAAAGAATTCTAAATCTTGACCAATTTGCATGCGGTGTTCATGTGTACTCAGGTTTGTGCATGTGGTTGTGTATGTATGTGAAGTAATTCTTGTGATAGTACCTAGATTGGTAAATAAGCATACAGGTACTCAGACTTTCAGAAACCTATTTTCTTATTCCCTGTGATGTGTCTTATTTAGCAAATCATTTACAACTTCTTTGATAATGTCACTACTGAGCTAGTTTAGTATTTATTTATTTATTTTGCCGGTCATGGAGCTTGAACTCTGGGCCTGGGTGCTGTCCCTCATCTCTTCAGCTCAAGCCTAGTGCTCTACCACTTGAGCCACAGTGCCAGTTCTGGTTTTCTGGTGGTTAATTGGAGATAAGAGTCTTATGGACTTTCCTGCCCAGGCTGGCTTTGTACTGTGATCCTCAGATCTCAGCCTCCTGAGCAGCTAGGATTACAGGATTGAGCCACCAGTGCCCGGCTTAGTTTTTATTTATTTTTTAATAAAACCAATAAACTATTTTTAATCCCTTGCTTTCTTACTGCTCCTTTCAACTCTGGCTATACTTAGTCACTTTGCCCTCTTGAGGAACTCTTTCCCATTTGCTCTTTGGCCTTGCACTTATTAATTTTCATTTTTATTTCTGTTGCTCCCTGCTTTTATCATATGTGGGATTTTTTTCTTATTCAGAATATTCCCTAGGTCTCATCAGCTTTTGTAATATAATTTGTTCTCAAGTTCCTCACAGTAATTTCTTTGATATGTAGACATCTTATTTGTAATCCCCAATATGCATGCAAACTGCATGTGGACTCTCTCAAAAATATTTTAATAAATCTCAAGTGAAATTTATTATTTTCCCCTACCTTGAAACTCTTCCTCTGCCCATGTTTTGTATTTCAGTATACAGCACCAATCTCTGATAAATTGTCGAACACTCCAAAGTGGGACTGCATTTTAAACTGCCTTTTCTTTTTTTTCTTTTTTTTGGTCAGTCATGGGCCTGAACTCTGAGCCAGGGTGCTATCCCTCAGCTCTTCAGCTCAAGGCTAGCACCCTACCACTTGAGCCACAGAGCCACTTCTGGCTTTTTCTGCTTATGTGGTGCTGAGGAATAGAAACCCAGGGCCCTCATGCATACAAGGCAAGCGCTCTACCACTGAGCCACCTTCCCAGCCCCCTTAAACTGCCTTTTCTGGTTTGATTTTCACCACCTCTAGTTGCCCTTGCTGTCCCCCCAGCTTTTACATGATGATCTGTTCTCACTGGGAATGCTTCACTTTAGTTCATTGTCTCCTTCTTTGGCTGCTTTCAATTTGTTTTCAATTAATTTTTTAAAGTTGTAATTTGCATGTTGTAAAATATACTAACTTAAGCATACAATTCCCAGAATTTTGAAAAAAAATGGATAATACTTCAAGCAAAGTGGGGAAGATTTCTATCACTGAAAAAAAAATCTTTGCAGTTGATCTTCCCAATTTCACCCCAAAACAATCATTCTTCCAGTTTCTATTTGTGCAGACAGGTGTTACTCTCCTTGATTTATATAAATGAAATCGAGCACTCAAAAGAATGTTTATGTCATTTATTTAGGTTATTTTTATTTGTAAATTTTACTGTGAAGTATTGGTCTACTCTATGGAAACACTGCAATTTGTGTACCCATTCTTATGGTGATAAATATTGGAGTTGTTTTCAATTGTTAATTATGAATTAGCTATGAATTTTCTAAGACAATGCTTTTGTATGGACATATGTTTTCCTTTCAGTAGGAGGGAAATTGTTTGATTGTAGCACAGGTATATATTTCAATTTATGAGAAATGGCCAGAGATTTTTCTTAAGTTTTTGGGCCATTTAATACTTCTTTCAGTAATTTATGACGTTTTCCTCGTATCCTTATCACTACCTAGTTTTCAATCTTTGAAATCTTCATAATTTTACCATGTTCAATGTGTGTCAAGTGACATCTCATTGTTGTTTTGCTTTGTGTTTTATTGATACTCAGTCTTCTTGAACATCATTTCATATATGGACTTTCTGTGTATCTCCTTTTTAATAAAGTGGCTGTTTAAGCCTTTTAACATGGAGAAGAACTGGGCTATGAGTTAGTTTATCTCTAATTTGTGGTAGAGTCACAAGGAGTCTCCGTACAGCCCTTTATCATGTACAACCTTAGGACAATATCAGTCACACATTGAAAATGTGTGCTGTTCACATTTTCATTTTCTCAGTGATACCTTTTTGAAGGACAGAAGCTTTTAATTTCTACAAAGTCCACTTGATCTCCCCTTTTTTTCTTTTGTGGTTATTATTTTTTGTGTCCTTATATCTTTTCATATTTCAAGGACACAATGCTACTTTTCTGGTTTTTTTTCTCCTTAAAAGCTTTATAGTCCAAATGCTTATTAACTGTTCTTACCTCTCATGATGTTAAAATATACTCTTCAATGTTGTCAGTTCATTTTTGAAAATCTGAAAAATAACAATGCCAATTATTTTCCTACCACCAAATTCAGCCTTTTTAGTGATTGCTACTAACTTTCTATATGCCTTCATGTGGTTTACAAGGCCCTTCCTCAATTCATCTGTCTGAAAGGAAATTCCTCATGTCTACCTCCATCCAGGGCTAGTCTGGAGATTCATTGTCAAATTACTCATAGTGCATCACATTATTTTTTTTTTTTAAACTTGTGGATGAATACAGATTCTGGTAGAAACTAGACTATCTGTTCATCCACTTGTTTCCCTCTTTCTCTAGGCAACCCTTGCCTCTCAGTTTTGGTTTTATTGGCACTTTTCCTAGGAAGCTATTCCAGGCATTTGAAGAAAGTTGACCCCTCCTACATGGTCCTACTGTGCTCTGGGCTTTCCCCTACTGTGGCAGTTACCACACTATTCTATAGTAGTTACGCACCAATAATGTGGTTCAATGGTTGTGAACCTTTCTGTAATGGGCTGTGAACTAATGTGTCTTACTGGATTCCAGTGGTGGATAGGGTAGCATATATGACCTGATAATCTTTGATGAATCTATCACTGCTAATAGAAGATGTTTCTTTCTCTTACACTGTAACATTTTAACAAATTAATATATATTTATGATACATATTTTAGAGAAGAAGAGAAATGGACAACTGGGGTCTATTGCAGGTTTGGAGGGATTTAATTGAAGAGAAAAAATAAATACCCTATTTTAGGTAGCTCAATATTTTAGTGGTGTGTGGGATGAATAACAACTACATTGTATATGTTTTATTACAATATAGTAGCGATACAATATATTGTGATTTAAGCAGGCACAACAATTTAAATGGTTGTGTAGATTAAGTTATAGTAAGGTAAAGCCTTTTATAATGAAGGCTTTTTCAAAAATTAGATTTGAAATGTAGACATTTCTTGCTTAATTGTTCAAAAGTGGTTGTAAGACTGTGCAAGTAGGTTACTGCCTTTATTAGAACTGTTATAAAAGATGGCTATTTTAAGCAAATGGAACAATCACCTGTAATGTTTGTGCCCTCAACACATGGAAGGCCCAAAGGAAAGAAATTTAAATTCATTTTCTTTATTACTTAAGCTTTGTCTGAGAAAAGATAATCAGTTCCAAGCTTCAGGAAAATATGAAAACAGGCAATACTTATGGCTAGTTTTTATTACTTTCTACTTATGAATCTGGAATGAAAGTAGAACCATGTGATGCTGCTTCTAATTTGCTCTTTGAGCTCACATAAGGAACAGATCCATGGTGTTTCAAGTTTCCCATTTCCAGGGCTACATGAAGAATTCAAATGGCCACTTTCAATTAGATTTTACATTAGATTAGGGCTACTTTCCATTTATCTATTGCTTTTCAGTGTTTTTTTTTTTTCTTTTTTACCTTTATGGAGTCTCTAAACTTCACTTGTTAAAGGTTAACATATGCAGTACAAACAAAATGTTTTCATTGAATATGATACACATTTCAGTATTCAAATGTATTAAAACTTTGTGGTACAATCATACATCAACATAGTTTATTGTACTAGCTATTTATACTAAAAAAAACCAGGCAAAAATTCCTCTTCCTATGCTGGCCCTGATCTTCTTCAGGAAAGGCACTAACACAGATGGTATTTTGAGATTTTTGAGAATATATCCTTTTATGTATTCAATTATTATTTGGGCACCCATCCATCATGAGTCACATTGTTGGAGGCCATGGGACTATAGACTATAGCAGGGAATGAAACAGACAGTAATTGCAGTCTTTTTCATTTGCTTCTGGAATAATTGTGCTTCCCTTATTTGTCTCAATTATACTGTGATGCTTAGAAAGTAAGTATTTGGAGTGTTTCAGAAGAACAATATATGACCACATGCCAGCCCACTTGCATGAGTCTGCAGTGCTGTTAATCCTAGTTGTTCAGAGAAGCTGATGCTTTTGGTCCTGTCTCTAGCTCTTTTCCTTGTCTAATTAATCACATCAATAAAACAATGACAGTAGACTAATATATATATATATTCATCTATAGAAATGGGGCTTCTTATTAGCTCTTATCTTCAAATTTATTTGTAAAAATATTACCTTGTTAATCAGCTAGGATTTATAAGAATATTTTCAGATGCTGAATGTATGGGGTTTTATCATATATATATGATAATATATATGAAAGTACATATGATACAAATTAACCAGTTCCATTTTTACATATGTACATTCAATATCATTACCACACTCACCCACTCTTCTCTTCATTCGTCGGCTCTCCACCTCCATCACTTCGACCTCCCAGATAGCGCAGGTTTTGGCTTCCTGGGATTCATTTTGTTAAGCTGTAAATTAGTTGCTCAAAGGAGTTACACTATCACAATCTCATCTTGTACTCTTATTGCTTTTGGTTCAGAGCATGAAGTCCAGTGATAATATTATACTTTCCCTCTTGATTTAAGCAATGTAGATAGCTAACAGATAAACAAGCTGAAAAATTTTACTGGGTATTGAACTATCTTGCTCAACACATGAAATAAGTGCAGGAATGTAAGAAATGTTGTACCTGATTAAGTCTATTGTCTGTGAAGCATGGTAGTTCATAGGCAAGTGTGATATTCACTCTAGGCGACATTGATCTACCTTGAAGATCAATTATATTCCCTTAAGTAATACTTTACATATCAATTTTCACAAATCAATTTTCTACAAAGACCTTCCTTGATCCCATTTCTATTTTCAGTCCACGGTACCTCTTTAGTAATGAGTTTATTATCTCTTGTGGATACTTCACTTCCATATTTCAATGGCTGTGTAAACTTTAATTTTCAAAATACCCACTAGAGTACACTATAATTTGAAATACATGCTTAATTCATCCACTTTTTCTTTTTCTTATGCCTACCTTTCTTGTTGAAAGGATTTGAAATTCCAGTTTGTTTTATGTAGAAAATGATATTCTTTCCTCATTCATATCCAGGACTCATTCCTCTATGCCATTCTTTAGGATGGAGAGCAAATAAGAAAAATTTGTGTACATATGCATAAAAATAGAGATAATAATTTTGTTTATGGACAACAAATGCTTCATTACCACACCCACATGATGAGCATTATGTTGCACTTACTGTGAGAATATCATATGAAGGTTTTGTATAGAGATAGCATATCAGATATTCTTTTGCTTAATTTCCACTACATTTTATAATAAATAGGCTTCTTAAATGAAAATACTGATAATACTTGGTACTCTACTAAAAATCACATATGAGTGTAATGTCCTAGCCTATCAGTTCTGAAAAACTATACTGACAGTACTTCTGAATGCATACCTCTTCAACATTTCCTGAACTCAGTGCTTTAACTTGGCTTTGTTAATATATAAGTCATTCTTTCACTCTAACAGTCCTTCTAATAATCTACCTAATAGCTCAATCCCTTGGATGTCTGCAAGAAAAGAAAAAGGATTTTTATTTTACAGAGAAAGAAAGGGTATTTTACAGAGAGAGAAAGGATATTTTACCGAAAGACAATGGATATTTTATTGATCTCTTCTTATCCTGTTTTGGGTGTTTCCTTCTTTTCATTTAGTGCCTTCTGAAGTTCAGTCATAAATAATTGAACACAATTTTAATATTAATTTCAAGTTTATACATTTGAAAATAATTTGTCTTTAATCCCTGTAATATGATTTGTGCATCTGCATACCTCTAGCATGTTTAGATCCCTAAATTAATTGTCTTTAAAATAATTGATTTTGGTAGCTTGAATGTTGAACTTTTACTTAGATTATAACATGAATTTAAGAATGTGAATGTTAATTATTCCTTAAGTAGTATAGTTGTTTTTTTTTTTTGGGTCCGGTCGTGGGGCCTGAACTCTGGGCCTGGGCACTGTCCCTCAGCTCTTCAGCTCAAGGCTAGTGCTCTTCCACTTGAGCCACAGCGCCACTTCCGGCTTTTTTCTTTTTGCTTATGTGGTGCTGGGGAATCGAACCCAGGGCCTCAAGCATGCAAGGCAAGCGCTCTACCACTGAGCCACCTTCCCAGCCCCAGTATAGTTGTTTTTAAATTATAACAATGTGATACATTAAAACTTGCTGGCTTTCTTCCCCCTATATTGTTAGTACCATTAATCAGTTGGACAAGGGGATGTCATTTTGAAATACAATGTCCTTCCCTTTCCCAACCAATATCATTAAGTTTTATTGTTTCACTTTCATACATGTACATGTACATAAAGTATTTGAAAACATTCACTTTTCTTTACCCTCTCTGTTTATCCAACACTTTCCACTAGTACCCATATCCTAACAGGGTCTGTTTGACCTTCTTGTCGTTTGTTATATTTTTAGTGTATGTTAATTTCACACACGCATATACAGTACTTCCAAAAGATTGACCTCTGTCTTCACTCGCATGTTCTCCATCACCACTACTCCCAATTATTCAACAGCTCTCAGTGAGTTTCATTTCTCTGTCTTCCTTCCCAGATGCAATGTATTTCATCCTTGTTCACTCACTAACATTCTCTTTTATTTTCTACATTTAGTCCACAATAATGAACGTGCTGCATAGACTTAGATGAAATCAGTATGAAGGTCCCTTAAAAACTAAAACAAGAACCATAATATATCCAGTGATACCATTCTTAAGCACACATTTGAAGAAATGTAAACCAGAATACAATAAAGGCATTTATATACTCATGTTTATTGCAGTGCTATTCACAACAGCTAAGTCTTGGAAACAGCTAAGCCTTGGAAACAGCCTGGATGCCTACAAATGATGGCTGGAGCAAGCAAATGAGAGCTCTCTCTCTCTCTCTGTTACCCAGCCCTTAAAGAAGAGTGAAATTATGGAATTTACTGGGAAATGGATGGATCTAAAATCTCCATATTAAGGAAAATTAGGTCTGGAAGACAAAGATCATGTGTTTTCTTCTATATGTGGATGATAGACATAAAAGATGGCTACATTTAAGGAGGCAGACATCTTTCTTAGACTGAAGGTAATGGTCTTTTTACATCTAGCATATACATATGAATGCTTGGTGGTTTGTTCTTCTTACAACAAACATTTTTCTTGGGCAAAAGAGATGATGGATTTCCCTGTATATCCAGATACAAACTTACCTGGTTCAGAGCATATTTTTTGTGGAAAAAATAAAACAAGCCTACGCTCTTTAGGTCGCTAAATTCAGAAATATTTGTCACTTGAGAGAAGATAAGATCTAGAAGATTACTTTTGTTCTTGATGAGAGGCATAGTTTCCCTCTCCAAGTTTCACAGAACACACTGAAAGGTGTGTGAAACTACCGGATATGGCCGATCCCCACACCATTCCATGGAGTCACAAGGACCCGAACAGCCAATGACCATGGGCTTTACACAGGCCAATGTCTGCTCCACAGATGACATGACTGGAGAGCTTTAAGCAAGAGTGGAAAGGAGTGCTGTCATCTGTCTGTCCCCTCTGAGAAAGCCAAGCTACAGGCTGTTTGGCCATGATGCTTCTAAAAGAATGTGATTTATCCTCTACTTCCCTTGTAGTAAGAAGCAACACTGTAGGCAAGAACTGTGGTGAAGGCGCTGGCAGCCTGGGAGGAATTTGGATATGTGATTCTCATTCCAGTGTTCTCATGCGACCTGACTTGCATTCTCCGTTTAGTTACATCTTGACCTGGAAAACGGCTGCTGTGGGTTGTCTCTCTTTCTTGAGCTTACCTTGTTCATGAGCTCTTCTCTCCGTCCTCTGCTCCTACTCCATGCAGCCTCGGCTTCCTCTTCCTTGCAGCCTAATAGAGACTTTCACTAGATGTCTATTCACATCCTGATTTCTGGGATATGGACTTTACTTCCAGGGAGGAAAATGTCTTTGAGTGCTTGAAATAAATAGAAAGATATGCACTCCAAAGCAGCCTAAGCGACCTTTCAGTCTCTTGGCCTGAGAGGATTGATTATTCAAAGCCTTACATCTTTAAGAATTCTCCAGCAAGCCATATAGGAAAGAACAGTCCCCATATCCTTCTGGTTTTCTCTCTCCTCTCTCTCTATCAAACAACTAATTTTTCTGCATGAGATAATAAGACGAGCCTGGGGTGACCTGTTTTATAATTTTTTTCCCCCTTCCATGCCTCCCTCCCCCCTTCTTTTTCCCTTGCGGTAGAAAAGTGCTGAAGAAAGAGGGCACTAGTGCACAGCCCAGATCGCATCCTTGCACTGTCTGCCTGCGAACTGAAGGCGGCTGCAGTCCTCTGACCTGGGAACCACAGCTCCAGTCTCCCCCGGACTCAGGTAGGTCTCAGCGCCATCCCTCCCAACTCAGGTGAGCCGACACCTTCCCGCTACAAAACCTACTCTCCATAGCACACGGTGCTAATCCCTGGGAATATTTTTTCTCTCCTGGACCAGGGTGCATCTTTGCTTATTTATTCCTTTATTTATTTATTTAAACCTGCATGCCTAGGAAGCCTTAGGAGCGGTGGGTTGCCCGAGTTGACTTCCTTGTCTTTCTTTCCTGGACTCTGGGGCTCTGACTGGCTGCCTGCTCCCGGGGAACCTCTTCCTTGCCTTGATTCTCACCTTGAGAAAGGAATCTGGGGAGGGGCGGGAGAAGGAGGCAACTTCAGCCCAGGGGGGAGGCTAACACTTAGCGCCCGTGCTCTAGAAGCGATTGTGTTGGAATACATTCCTGCAGATGAGCTGCCAGGCAGAGAGAGTAAGTGGGGAGAGAAAGAGGTGGGAAGGGGAGGGGAGGCTGTGTGTGTGTGTGTGTGTGTGTGTATAATGCATTTCCACGTGTGTGTGTGCGTGTAAAGAACGAGAATGAGGAAGGTTGCAAGAGAAAATGGTGAAGAAGTGGAGCGGAGGAGGTGGTCTCGGAATTGCAATACTCTGGTGAAAGCATCTCGGGCAGGCCCCGCGGGGTGTCTTGACCGCCTGGACGGAGCGCTGTCCAGGGTCCTGAGAGCCGCGTGCCCCAGGCTGCAATCCGTGAGAGCTACCCCAGAGCTACCCTCTGTTCCCTTCCCAGCAACTGGGCAAGACGGAAAGACTTCCCCTAATACAGACGAATTTGGGAGAAACCCATCTCCACCCCCGCCCCCTCAGGAACAAGTTATCTTATTTTCACCTCTTCTCCTTGAATCCTTACAGCAAGTCATCTGACTTCTTAGAGGGGCAAATAGAACAAACTCCAGCACACGGAGATTAAAACAACAACAACAAAAAAACAAAAACAGGCGTTGCCTTAGTAACTAATATGGATTTTTCACAAGCTGGAAGATTTATATTTACTACTTGTATGTCAGGGTCTCCTTAGACTCTCAAAGTTAAAGTAAATGGTACATGTCTTTTGTCTTTGTTCATTTTTAAAGTGCTGCTTCCTCACAACCATTACAACTGAGTTTCCAAGTTGTCTTCTGGGGGAGAGGGGAGAGAAGGGGAGTTGATCCGGAAAGTTGTCTTAAGGTTGAAGGATTTAGCTCCTCCTCTCCTCTGTTCTTCCTCCCTCCCCCTCCCCCAAATCAGAGAGCTTGGCAAGACTGGAGAGAGATTGGAGGGTGGAGGAGGGAGCGGGTCGCTGCCTGGCTTTGCCCCGCAAGGCAAAACCCAAGAGAGCGCTGGCCACACGAGTGGCTCACCCCTACTTTCCTCACGGACCAGAGCGGTAGTTCCCCTGTTTCCTCCCTGATCGCTGATGTATTGAAGTGAAATGCACAGAACCACACTTAGCATAGTTTAAGCACAGGTTGTGTGATGACCAGGTTTGTTTTTCTCACTCTTTTTTTTTTTTTTTTTAATCAACAACATCCAGCTCCCTGCAGCCAACACACGACTTCCATGGTACACTTGGTCAATCTACTTTGATGCATCCTTGAAGAACCAGGGCTTGAATTCCTCTTAAAAGAAAAAAGCCGCCCCTCCACACCCAGGGCTTGAGAACCGTGGTGGAGGACCAGGAGGAGGAGGTGGAGGAGGGAAAAGAGGAGGGAAGGAGATCAAGTTTCAAGAGGCAGCATCCTTGTGCATCTTGGTGGTGTGAGACCAGCGCAGGCTGCGAACTCGTCCTCACCACAATGGTCCGGCTCCTCCTGCTTTTCTTCCCAGCTATCCTGTTAGAGATGACTCTTTTCCCCAGAAGCCCCGAGAAGAAAGTGTTGCTGGCGGGTGCCTCCTCTCAGCGCTCTGTGGCCAGGATGGATGGCGATGTCATCATCGGAGCCCTCTTCTCTGTCCATCACCAGCCTCCTGCAGACAAGGTGCCTGAAAGGAAGTGTGGAGAGATCAGGGAGCAATATGGCATTCAGCGGGTGGAAGCTATGTTCCACACGTTGGATAAGATCAACGCGGACCCTGTCCTCCTGCCCAACATCACCCTGGGGAGTGAGATCCGGGACTCCTGCTGGCACTCTTCCGTGGCTCTGGAGCAGAGCATTGAGTTCATCAGAGATTCTCTGATTTCCATTAGAGATGAGAAGGATGGACTCAACCGCTGCCTGCCTGATGGTCAGACCCTTCCCCCGGGCAGGACTAAGAAACCTATTGCAGGAGTGATCGGCCCAGGCTCCAGCTCCGTAGCCATCCAAGTCCAGAATCTTCTCCAACTGTTCGACATCCCCCAGATCGCGTATTCCGCCACTAGCATCGACCTGAGTGACAAAACTTTGTACAAATACTTCCTGAGGGTTGTCCCTTCCGACACTTTACAGGCCAGGGCGATGCTTGACATAGTCAAGCGTTACAATTGGACCTATGTCTCTGCAGTCCACACGGAAGGTAGGCATTGTAATTGGGAAAAGAAAAGTACCCAGGAAGCCAGGGCCTTGCATGGTGTACTTCTGAGATCATAGTAATAGAGTTTCTGTTCATTCCTAGCCTCGCGGGGGTACAAGTCTTTCTATCCTCGTCCGTACGTACCCACCCAGGCATTGCCTTTTTAATGCTCATTCCCTTATAATGGTTGGTTAGGAAATCTGGTATTTCTGGGAGGA
The DNA here is from genome assembly GCF_019054845.1 of Dipodomys spectabilis. NCBI lineage: Eukaryota > Metazoa > Chordata > Mammalia > Rodentia > Heteromyidae > Dipodomys > Dipodomys spectabilis. The sequence goes on from NW_024870678.1 coordinate 29,416,668, forward strand.
GCCGAAAATCTCCTTGCCTGGTGTCCGGCTGTAGATTGAACTGTCATAATGCTTTCCCTCATATTCTGAGTTTGTGTTGTAGGTTCATTGGCTCAAACTATTATATTTCCCCTCAGGGACTGGTCAGGAAGATCCAAGTTTAACTTGCTAATCCAGGTTGAGTGATTAAAAGAAGAAACAAAAAAAAATCACTGGTTCTAATATGTACGTGAAATGTGAACTTGAAAACTTTACTTTGTCCTGAACATGGGAGGTGTGTTTTTTGCCCTCTAGTGCCCCTTGTTGCACATGTAAACTTCCCTAGGAATATGGGATTGGTGTCATCTCCAGCAGAAGGACAGACACTTATTTTTAATTTTAGGGTGCCTTAGAAACAAAGGAAATAATTTACCCTATTTTTTCTCAGTTTATATGTTAAGACTATCCAGATTTTCTCAGTTCTTCCCAAATTTTCCTGCTTTATGGAAATGGCACTGAGGACCTCTTTGATTTGAGTCTGTGTGTGGGTGTGTGTGTGTGTGTTGACTGTTCAGAATTCCAAGTGAGACCAATTATAAATGACCAATAGAAGATATCGAATGTCAAGTTTAAAATGGCTTTAAAAAAAGAAGTAGCAGATTGACCCAAGATTAAAAGCTTTGATTTTTTTTTTCCCCCTCAAGATTATTACAGATGTGAAGTCTCAAAGAATTTCTTACATAAGGGTTTGCTTTATCTCTTCACCTTAGCCTATATGCATTTTTAGATAAATGAGATATTTGAGTTCATTTATTTTTAACTTCCCTAGCAGGTTTTTAAGGAAACCGAGATCTTGGTTGCAAATGAACATCTTGGATAATGCACACTTACATGTGGAAGACAATCCTGGGGGTATTGCTACATTCATGTTGTTTTTTTTTAATCGACTTATTGAAAGGTCATAGACATGGGGTCATTTAAAACTGTTTAAACAGTATTCTATGAGGCCTGATTATAAAAAAAATTAAGAAACATTTTTTTACTGAAGTGATTAGATGGTTATCATTATTTCACATATAAAGAGAACAGAGTTTTCAAAATGAACACAAGCAATATAGAATTATACATTATAATTCAAGTCTTTGCTTTTGAGTAACAAAAATCCTTTTAATGCAATATTGTGACTTTCACCACCAGACTCTTGTTTCTGAATCTTGAATTTCAGTTATGATTTGGATACTTCTTTCTAAAAACAAACTCATTATTTTTAAGACACAAATATAGTTCTTTACATTTTAATGTTTAATGTTAATTTGCTACATTTTAATATTTAATATAGTTTCTTCTAGTACTTGGCTGAAACACTCTGAAAGCACAAGTCAAAGTGTATGAAAAACCAACACTCAACAGAGATCTTGAAATGGAATTGGAAAGATCTGGGTTTAATATAGCTTACTTAACTATGTCATATTTCTTCCCTTATTTATCTAGGTATTATTGATATTGGATGTATACATTCTTTATTTTAATATAATACTCATCATCTATGTTCTATTGTAGGGCATTTTATTTGCAGGAATGGAAGGAATAGAAGAGTCTTCTCTCAAATTTGTTTGTCAATTGTATCCCTGTGCTAACCACAATTGATAATAGGGATGGTTTTCTGACAATAGAATAATATATTTGAAAGTTTAATTATGCTTGGGCTTACTGATTATACTACAGAAGCACACACACACACATGCATGCGTGTGTGTGTGTGTGTGTGTGTGTGTGTGTGTGTGTAAATGCTTGGATTACTTTCTTTTCTGTCTTCTAACTGGTGTATAGCAGAGACAGTGTCCCTATACTACTCCATCAATGAATCCCAGATTGGATTGTGTTTATAGAATAGCATCCTAGCTATTCTTGGTTTTATCTTATCACAGGAGATTGCATCATTCACTCTGCCATTTATATCTGTTATCTTGTTTCTTTTTTTAAAGTCAATTAGTTCCTACTCTTAGTTAACACATTATCTGTGAAAACTAAGTTGCTTTTCCTTCTTTCTATCTGCAAAGGAATTTTGTGTAAGTTCCAACCAAAAATTTATTTATTTTTTTGAAATTTCTGCTCTCAGCTTCTCAGGGAATCCTGGTATAGTGGCCTACAGGCCCTCTCTTGGATCACTTAGTAATTTTCCTGCCTTCAAACTGATGGGGTCACCTACTGTTGACAGTTTCCTGTCAAATAGCAGCTCAGAGCACATATCAATGTTGTCACTACCATCTGGGCCCTCCTCAGACAGGAAGACAGTTTGTCTGAAAATTGGCAATTTGAAGCATAAGAACTCTGCCACCTCCAGTGACCTTCACCTCACCTTTCCAAAGCAGCCACTCCCTAGTCTATTTGCCACCACCGTTTCTTTATGTAGAAACCAACCTAGTGTAGTTGATATAAAAAAATGAGTTATTGTACCCTCATTTCTGTTGTTAATTTGAGGTGACTTTAAAGTCATAGATGAGCATCTATTCTTTGAACATCTTAATCATTTTATATGGTCTTATCATTCTCTTTTACATCGAAGTAAGCTTTGAGATAGTTTCTGCTTTTATAAACCAACAAAATTTTATCATTATATTCTTTGGAATTAACGGTCCTCTGTCTCATCATCTGTGACACTCCTGTCTTTTCTTTGACCACATGCCTCGCAGTTTACCTGACATGAGAATGATTGCACACAAAGTTTCTACAGAAGGTTCTAGAAATAGTTCATAGTTGTTTTCTGAAATAAAGGTTGAGGGGATCTGACAAGGGAGAAGGCTATGGAAGCAATAGAGCCTCATCTACAAATGAAATTTGACTGTGCTTTGAAATAAGTTGCTAACCTGCAATGTGTGACTTTCAATATGCTAAGCATAAGGGACAAATCTAGGCACGTTGAGAAGATTATCTTTTCCAAGGGCATTAATTTCATTTTTTTCTGATAAGATGCAGGTTCCCCATCAAAACTCAAGCTGATCATTTCATAAGGTTGATCTAAGTGTTCTGATCATGTCCAGAGATTCTAATGAGAGTGGAGAATTTAGCAGTTAAATTTTGAGGCAAAATTTCACATGACTCTTAGTGAGTCTTCTGTGTAGCTCAAACTGTCCCTCAAGTTTCCATTAGTTCTCTCTCAACTACCAGGAGCCATCAAAACAGTTCTGATTCCTCTGCTACAGGAGACATTTGACGTCAAGGAATCCTGTCCTTTTTATACCATCCCTTGTCAGTTCCTTTGCTCAAATGTTCTGCTTTTTGATTCCCTCACAGCCATAGCTGATTTTAAGTAAACATTAAATATCTCCAAGTCTTTAAAATTATATACTACCATTACGTCACAGTTGCTTCTTTTTAACCTTGGGTACCTAAAAATATTGGGATTATCATTTATAGTATTACAGCCAGGAAGAGAAATTTTACATTTTTATTTTGAATACAAAATTATTTGCTTAACCTTGCCTTTCTTATCTATGAATTTATCTTAGCATGTCAGCATCATGTCTTTGTGCTTTCACTTTGTATACAGTAGGATCTGAGTAAAACAGGGACAGATATAAAGTTCTATACTTTTCCAACAGTAAACTATTTCCTGGTGACCTTCAGTTCACACTAAGCCTGCTAGCAATTCTCTTGACAGTAGGCTTTCCATTGCCAATTATCCCACCCTGTAGATATATAAACAACTAAAGGAGTTTAGATGAAAAGCCATCGCAATAGGCATTCAACTTTAATGGAATATCAACTGCAGAGAAACTGCACATATGAAACTCAAAGACTGAACCTCAGTTACTAAGTGTTTGACACTCTAAAGAGAGAGTTTAATTTGAATACATGTAAAATAAGAAAATAAGTTAAAATGAGTCACCACACTATAGACATTTGGAAACATGGATTGATGCATGTTTATGAAACTCTAAAATAAATTGTAGGTGATATAATTATTTAGAGAAAAGTTAAAAAGAGAATTATGGTTATTGTTTTATTTGGAACTACAAAATTTGTAAAAGAAGAAGTAGTACTAAAAGTGTCTTCATGGCAAGAAACATAAGCTCATCAATTTAGCTGGAATAGAGTCTGGACCATGAAAAAATAAGGACTCTGTGTGTGTGTGTGTGTGTGTGTGTGTGTGTGTGTGTGTGTGTGTGTGTGTGTGTGTGTGTATGTGTTTCGGACCTGTGATTCCATGAGTTTTTGTGGACATGAAAGACAAGTAATATGTGATTTTTTTTTTTTGCCAGTCCTTAGAGTTTGAACTCTAGGCCTAGGTGCTATCCTTGAGCCACTTTTGCTGAAGGCTAATGCTCTACTACTTGAGCCATAGCTCCACTTCCAGCTTTTCCTGAATACTTTATTGAAAATAAGAGTCTCACAGACTTTCCTGCCTGGGTTGGCTTAGAGCTGTGATCTTCAGATCTTAGTTTCTTGAGTACCTAGGATTTCAGGCATGAACCACCTGCACCCAGCTCATAATCCATAATCTTGAAGCATGACAAAACAGCTATGATTTCAAAAATGTATATTAAAGCACAGCTTGTCATGTCAAAGGTAGAGAGAATTATTTTCTCAAATATAATTGGAGATCCACTGGATATGAGGGTAGGGGGACCAACAGTGAAAATTTAGTTATTGTGTAATTCTATTTACTTAATGTAAAGATAATTGACAAGTAATAGAAAATATGTGCTGATGAATACTATTTGGGAGATTTATTACAGTGAAGAGTTAGAGACATGGAGAAAGAACTCAGAGGTTTCTTCAGTTTTATAATGTAAGACACACAGTGTATTAAAAAATAATCAACAATCTTGTGATAAGTATTTGAAGCCAATGATTCTTTCAGTTTAAACAGAACACACTTAGATTTAATATGTGCAATTTGATATGAACTTTGCTCTAGACAAAATTTGTCACCGAAATAGAGGGAGTGGGAAAAGTAAAAAGTCAAGGATAGTTATGAGGTACTCAATTTGTGATTTTCTAAAAAGACTTGCACTCTTTATGATTCTCCTGACATACCATTATTTGTGCCTGTATTTGTTGTCTTGAATTTAACGTATTTTATTTTTTATTACTATTGTAGAGGTGATATATGGAGGGGTTAAAGTTACATGAGTCAGGTAATGAGAACAATTCTTGTTGAACCATTTCTCTGCTTCCCTTTCTCTCTCATAGTTTTTCCCTCCCATCCCCACCCACAAGATGCACAATTCATTTTGCACACAGTGTCTAGTACCACTACTGTATTTGTTCACCCTTTGTTCCACTTTTTTCTGTGCCCCTCCTTACTCTCCCAAATACTAACAAACTAACAAACAAGACACAAGGAAAAGTAAACAGAAACAGCAATAACAGCAACTAAAAAACATCTGTGTTTCCTTTTCCTGGAGTTCATTTCACAAAACATTATTTTATATGATCACATGCACATACAGGGTTGGTGGTGGCTGCAACTTTTATTTTGTGTTCTTATCTTGTTCTTGGCATTGTCATTCTTCTTAAGACATGATACTTTTCTTTGAGTGCTATCTGTACCTCATATATACAACAACTGCTTTACAGCGTTTTGATTACTTGCTGGGAAGTGACTGTAAGGATAATCGTGAGAGCCATGTACACTAGTATTTGGCTGCAGCCATGTGCTCTATGAAGACTGCAGAGGGTTGAGGAACCAGACTTGAGGACACACTACTTTAATGAGCATCTGCAACCACAGAAAAACAACTAGCAGCACATGCTGTTCTGATATTAGGTTAAGAGCAACATCACAGTCAGAGAAGGTTGTCAGTTTTTCACAGAAACTGTAATTGAAAATCATATTCAAGGAAAGATATAAAACCTTGTCAGGAGGATCACTGTCTTATCCATCAAAGGAAGAGTCGTTATTAGTCTGAATTTGTGTAGAAATATTTACTTCTCTCTAATACCTAATAATTCTCTGGGAATGTCTACATTTTAAAGCTCAACTTACATGAAAAATGGTAATTCTTGTGGTTTTTCCATTTTACAGGAAAATTAATTTCTTAACCTGATGACACTAAGTGTCACGTATAAAACTAGTATTTAATGTAGATAATTTATTGATTCAAACAGAAACTTGAGGGGGTCACAAATACTCACTTACCAATCTTAAGGCTTTTCTCATCATTCACTTCATAGCCAAGGCAATGTGAATAACTACATACCAATTACCTAAATAATTTAGATAAAAGCCTTAATTGACAAATGAAGTATGAGATTTTTTTGAGATTTTAGAGAAAAGAAATTCTTTAGTTACCAAGTAACTTCATTATTTTCTAATGAAGAAGTTCATTAGTGAATTTTAACACTTAACAATTCACTAATGAATGTGAACACATGTTCATACTACAAATTCCATACTTTTTTGGGATACCAGGAACATGTAAATTAAAATAAGAACAGTATTATTAATAATAACAACTATTACCATTACTACTGCTGCTATTAGCCTCAAGAACCCCATATCATATTTAATCACATTTTGAAAAGAAGTACACAGAGAACTGTGGGAAATACTATAAGCATCTTGGTTTTATTTGCAAAACAACAATGATGCTTACAGTTACATCACCTTCTTCAGGCAAAAACAAGATGGTACCTACTTTTCACTGGCTTTTGTTAAACTGCCATCAAAAGATAGGTTCTTCTCAGCTGATGAACTCTGGGCAAGTGTAAGGAATCACTTGCCACAGCTCCATTTCTGGTTTTCTGAGTGGTTTATTGGAGATAAGAGTCTCACAGACTTTCTTGCAGGGGCTGGCTTTGAATTGCGATCCTCAGATCTCAGCCTCCTGAGTAGGTAGGATTACAGGCATGAGCTGCCAGTGCCTGGCTATCTTGCTGATTTTCTAACATCAAGCAGCACATTTATGGTTTCATATTCTTCTCCTTTATAAAACATGCTCTCACAGCATATGGCTGCAAGTGCAAGTCTTTTGGTTGCATAGCATGTTCCAAAGCTATTCCTGGATAATCTGAGTCATTTTTATCTGTAGTCTCTTTTGTGTTTGTTTGTTTGTTTATTTTTGACTTGGGGTCTTGCTATGCTGGCCAGGCTGGCCTTAATCTCCCGGGCTCAAATTACTCTGCCTCAGCCTCCTGAGTATGTGCCTATAGGCATATGATACCATGCCTGGCTACATTTTATAATTTGCATGTTATAAAGTACAGAAATGAAAGATTAGTAAGCAAATTGCTGCTTGTAAATTGAAGATTAGAAAGTGTTTGCAATAGACTTTAAAAGTGCTACGAGGAGTTGGGTACCAGTGGCTTACACCTGTAATCCTAGCTACTCAGGAGGCTGAGATCTGAGGATCGTGGTCCAAAGCCAACCTGGGCAGGAAAGTCTGTGAGAGTCTTATCTCCAATAAACCACTCAGAAAATCATAAGTGGGGCTGTGGCTCAAGGCAGAGTGCTAGCTTTGAGCTGAATAGCTGAGGGACAGTACTCAGGCCCAGAGTTCAAGTCCCACAACTGACCTCCCCCCTTCTCCCCGTAAAAAAGTGCTACAGGGATATTGAAATAGTGGAGAAAATTTACAATGAACAAATTGTTTATATTATTTAGTAATATCATAATAAAGTATTGTTTATATTATTTTCCTGAATCAATAAGCATGCTATCTATTACTTCCACTTTTTGGTCAACAAATACAATTCAGCTGATAAAGAAGTCATGATTACATCTCTAAGTTAAATAAATATTTAATAAGAATTTTCTCTGCTATAGTAATCAAAGAGCAAAGATATCTAAGTCTGCTAAAACGTTGGGCTGGGAAGGTGGCTCAGTGGTAGAATGTTTGCCTAGCATGCATGAGGCCCTGGGTTTGAGTCCTCAACACCACATAAGCAGAAAAAGCCAGAAGTGATGCTCTGGTTCAAATGGTAGAGCACTAGCCTTGAGCTGAAGAGCTGAGGGACAGTGCTCAGGCCCAGAGTTCAGGATCCATGACCGACAAAAAAAATGTTCATATAGTGGTTATCATTCTATTTTCTGAATGCAGCTGTAGGAGTTGCACATAGTTACTCTGAGACAGAGAATAACAGAGCACTGGGCGTCTCTCTGTCTCTGTTTCTCTCTCTCTTTGTTTCTCTCTCTCTCACTCTGAGTCCCACTCCATTAGAGGAAGCAAAAAGGTGAATATGAGAAGTAATGATGTAGAAACAATGTGAGCTTGAGGCACTCTAGGCATTGCTAATTCCTAAGTACATGCTCCTGGAAAGAGAGTAGAGAAGAGGTGAGAATATTCTCAAAGGCTGGTGGAGAAGGTTGAATGGAAAAGGAAAGTCAAAGACACTTGACATAGCAAAGCTGCTGAAAAAGCCGGAGGGACACATGACATGGCCAGACTTGCATAAATGCCTTACTTCTGAGGGGAAGATTGGGAATAGAAGAATAAAAGGTTGAAAGATTGTTTCCTCAATGATTCAATGAGGGGGATGGAAAGGAAAAAGAGTCAGGTTAAATGCAAATAGATTTTAAGAGAGCTCGACTAAGATTGCAAACCAAGTGTTTCTAGTAGTGTAAGTTTAGACTGTTTAGACTACTCTCTTGAGTAGTATACATTCTCCATATAAAACACAGGAGTCTCAGATTTCATAGCAGTTTATTAACTTGGCCACCTGCTGGTCCAATGGCCCAAACACCAGACTCTCTCTCCAGTTAATTATATAGGCTACCAGGTTATCACCAGAGGAGATAACCTAGAATTATCCCTCATTCAGCTCCTATCAGAAAGACAAACAAGGGTATTAATATTTCTTACGTTTCATATTATTAGGGGTTATTATCAGCCCCTCTTCTTAAATTCAGGTTTCCAGAATATTACATACCTGACTTACTTTACTTTTACTGAAGAATTGCTTCTTCTAAATTGCATATTAATAATTTTTCATTTTATTTATAAAAGGATAGTTGGAAATTTAAATGACACCTTATACATTTTCATATTTTTTTATTGAAGACATTACTTAGTACACTGCTTCACCTCCCTTGTATAAAGTGGATGGTAAACAATTCTCTTTGGACTTTAGTGTTATTTGGTTTTCTTAATTGGAATTGAGAATGTTTTGTTTTATATTTTTTTTTCTTGCCTGTCAGGAAGCCTAAAAATATATCTAATTCTTACCACAGCAAATGTTCTAGGTAGCACATGTAGATATTAACTTCTGCAAACATTATTCATACTCATTTCATAAATTTGAAGTATCTTAACTCCATTTTTGGAGAAGGTAGAATATTAATATTTAATTAAATGAAGGTGACCCTCTGTTAGTACAAGAAAATTTTGCATGTTTTTAAGCAGAGAGTAATGTCCACTTGAGATACTTTTTTTTTTTTATAATTTCTAGAAGCAGGATCATATCACACTCATAGCTTAATAAAGGAGGAGAGACACTGTGAACCCTTGAGCCACTATGTGATCTTATAGCAGACTTCTTCCCAAACTCTCTACTCATCCTTAAGTGAAAACCAATCTGCAAAAAGACTGGGAAGAGGGCACTTGCTAATACTCTTCTCCTGACTTTTCTGGTATTTTCATTTACTTTCTAGAACATAACTGCTTATTAGTGAACATATGGTTTTGCTGAGGATTTTACATAGTGCCTATGATGTCAACTTCTCAGTGATTCTCTTGCTTTGGGTGATGTTGGCACTGGGGTTTGAACTGAGGATCTTATACTCTCTGGCTAAAGGCTTTACTACTTAAGCCATGGCTCCATCCCTTGCATGGTTCTACTCTAAACCAAGGATGAGAGGACTTAATATTATATAGGGTGAAACACCAAAAAGAGACCCCATGTCTGCTGGTTCTGTTAATAGGTGCCCATTAAATTACAAGGTGTAGAAAGAGACACTGTGCCTTGGCATGTGAAGGTGAATTATCTCTTGGATATGTGTTAGGTAATGGTAGATGCCAACCTGAAGAGGAAAAAGTCTTTTCTTCTATGTCAATAAATGCTGATGGAAAGCTCAGCATGTAATATCCTTGATCTGCCATTTTACAAGGAAAATCTTACTTGCAAAGAAATTACTTCTTAAAACTTGAAAAAATATGAGGGAGTGATTAATTTTTGAAGTGTTGAGATATTCCCTTTCAGAGGGTTATTTTTAGGCTCTCTAGCTACAGGAGGATGCACTAGCAGAATCTTCTCAAACCTCTGTGTGCAAAGAAACCACCTGGGGAATCTGTTGTTAGGTTGAAGGTTGTGACTTGGTAGGCCTGGAGTGGGCCTGAGGTGTATCTCTGCCAGGCTCTCTGATGATAGCAATGCTGCTGGCCCACAGACAACACACCACAGTACCTCTGGAAGTGGCTTCTGGTCATGTGTTTCTTATGGTAGTGCATTGTATATACGTCCACACAACTATGAATCATTTTCTTCAGTCATTTGTATGTCTAAAGACAATTGTTCTATGCTCTTGAACTAGTCAGGAAATGGCTTTAAATGTGCATACTTAGAAAATCGTATTAAAGACATGGATCTATTCATTCTTTACACTCCTTTATAAAAAAAAAAAACAACTATGCATTAGCTAACTTGAATAGTTGCTCTATGTTGCATTGAAGTAACCGATGGAATATCGTTCTTGGTCAACTATGACCTGTTGAAAAGTGGGACCTCAGCTTCACTGAGATATGTCCTACACTGGAGCAGGGCTGCCCGCATCGGAGACACTGAATCGACATGTGTTCAAGGGAATTAGGGAAAGCTTTTGTTTCAAATGCCTTTTCTGCTTTCCAGAGGGGTTAGAAAAATTGAAGAATTTGGCTACACTTCAGTGCTCATTGCCTCACATTATATAAATGTAAAATGCAATAAGATAATTATTCCAAGAGCCAACAGCCTTGGAACTATTTGGTTTTATTAGATTCTTCCCAAATTATGTTCACTTATTTGTTTCTTTCTCATAACAGTAAAATATAGTGAAGAAAAATATCCAAGCAGTTGTATGTTTGGGGGGACAGGTTCTTCTTAATAAATCTGTTTGCCTTTTACCTTTCTAACAATTAGGGAAACTTTACGACATTGACTGTCAATGAAGCCATCAGATATTCTGTCATTGTCATTTTCTCTTTTTGTATGAATGTTAGTGTTCTATGTAGTGAATGTATTCGGTGCAGGAAGTATTTATTTATGTGTGTATTTATTTACAGGTATTAGCGATGGAACTTAACTCACAGGCTCATACAAAGTAGGCAAGTGCATTACTACTTGCGCTCTGTCTGGGTTTAATCTCATCTCCTCATTCAGTTACCTCATGATCTGGACAAGTGAGTGAACTGCTTTCAGTCTTTGTTCTGTCAGTCATGCCTCTCTTCCAGGTTCCTATGAAGACTAGATGAGCAATAGGGAAGTCTTTTTAAAACTGTGTACTTTAAAAAATAAATACAGTTAGGGGCAGTCTATTGTACTATAGTATTTATATGAGGAGTTTCTCATTTTCATTAATAATTGTCTCCTGCATTAATTATTTCCCAGAAAGTTACAAGCAAGCAGTACTATTCAGCACTTATGGAAATATGATAGACGTCTGTGTGGAAGAAGTCATTTCTAAGTCTTTGATGTGAAAAGGAAGCTTTAATATTGGGGAGACATCCCTGAGGTTGCACATAGCTAGTTCATAAGATTTAGTTCTTCTGTGTGGTCACTTTCTGCCACCTGCATCTTCTAGAGCTTCTGCTGATTTTGATAATTTGTCTTCCTCTCTTCTCTTGTTCTCCCTACTCTCTGATTTTCTTCTGCACTTAGTCTTTGCATGTTAGCTAAAGGACAAGCCTGTGCTTCATACCAATCATCCAACGAGCTCATCAATTTATTCCACAAGTACGGTTCCTACTAAACCTTAGGCAGTATGCTAGGTACCAGGCATTAAAAATGAATTCGGAAGTGCCATTGTCAGTAATGTTGAGTAACATAGGAAAGTATCTGTAATCAATTATGTATACATTTTGTTATAATAGAGCGATATCATCTGTTTCTAGGCTTATAAATACCATTCTATATATGAATAGTACCCATGAATACTATTTTTACATTTTTAAATTGTTACTATAAAAGGTGATGTACAGTCCCATAAGTCAGGTAATGAGTACATTTCTGTTTGGACAACATCACCTTGCTCTCTCCCAGTTTTTCCCTGCTGTCCCCACTCACAAGTTGTATAGTCCATTTAGTTCTATTAGTTCATAAATACTGTTGCTTATAGTCAACCAAGGGAGGGGAGAGAAAGATCATTAATGTGAGAGGGTGAAGGAGCCCAAAGAGAGAGGCTCATTACTCTGATCCCTTCCCTGGGGGGCCTCTCCAAATAAATGGCATTAGAACTAGGTCCTAGATGTTAGTGAAGCTTGCAGATGCAGTGCTATAGATGATTGGAATCTCTCGAGTGAAATCATGTGAACAAGTGCTTAGAGCAAAGTGCTAACAGGTGTACAGGGCATGGAGCACTCCTTCCTTTTGCTGGAGTAAGAAGTACCTAAAGGACTTAACAGAAGAATTGAATAGACAAGTGGACCTCAATATCTGAGTGTTAAGGATGTCAGACTTTGGATTGGCCTTTCATTTGCTGTGTTCATCAAAATAGAGAAGACTTTCTTTTGCAATTTTACCAGACTAATAAATAGAGACTAATTTTTAACCTTTCCTGACACTCTTTTTTTTTTTCTTGGTCCACTTTTTCCTCCATGTGCTGGACACCTGACACCTTTTCAAGGAAGCTACCTTCTTAGTTTACCTTGACAAATGCCATTAATCCGTCTACATATCCAGTGTCTCACCAATATTTGACTGTAAGAAGGATGCCGATGAATTTATTGCAATGCTCTGTAGCTCAAGCTAATTTTTAACCTTTCCTGACACTCTTTTTTTTTTTCTTGGTCCACTTTTTCCTCCATGTGCTGGACACCTGACACCTTTTCAAGGAAGCTACCTTCTTAGTTTACCTTGACAAATGCCATTAATCCGTCTACATATCCAGTGTCTCACCAATATTTGACTGTAAGAAGGATGCCGATGAATTTATTGCAATGCTCTGTAGCTCAAGCTGCAGCCTCTGTGGACACGTGGCCCGCCTCTCAGTGAAGCAAAAGGCATATCACAAGCTGGTTTCTCAGCTGTGAAATGCCACTACTTAGGTCACATGCTTTAGATAAAAAACCTGCCAGGAGCAACGCCTTCTCCTTGGCGGAGAGGCCTGCCACCTGTCACCCAAAGCTGCCGTCCCCTCTGCCTCGTGCATGGGAACTCTGCCTCATTTCTGTACGCGAGGAGGTGTGTTCACTGCCTGGTGCAGTGTCTTTCTCTGTGGGTATTTATCAAGGGTAGAATTTTGTCCAATAATCATTGAATTGAAGATTATTGCCCATACTCAAGCAGGGCCATATCTTAATCCAGAAATATGGTCATAAATCCAGGAATCACACTGAGGCGCAAATGGGATTTTTTTTTCATATGAAAGGTGATGTACGACAGGCATAATTCCATCCAACACCAAGCCATGGTGCCGCTCTAGGTGACATGGCAAAGTCACACCTTATGCCACTCCTTTGTAGCATGCAGATTCCTGGAAATAAGTCTGAGGACATACATGGTGCATCCAGTAGAGACCATGCCTTATCAACTTTTATGGAATACTAAACACAAAACAAACAAGCACGGTAAAACACCCTGTACAGCATGTACTGGTATGAGGTTTCCCCATTTCTTTGTAAGGTCTGACTGGTGTTAAATCACAAAGTGTTTGGTTAAAACTCATTGACTGAATAATCAAATTCTGGTTCTAAGTAATCTCATAGGCATTTGCTTTGGCCAGGGTGTTTGAATTGCCAGGCGTACTCTTTCTCTAAGATGTACCTACTTAAAGATACAGAGAGGGGGCAGGGAGATGTAGGTTCTTACTGATGTAATAATGGTGCCATGACACAAGAAGTGTGGTGCATAAGAGTTTACAAAGCATTGCCTTTGCAGGTTGAGGTAGTTTGTGGAAAAAGCTGCATTGAGGTATATCTTTTCACAACATATTTCAACTATAACTGTTTTTTTTGCCCTCTGTTTTTTTTTATGGGTTAATCTTGGTCTCTTAGAAAAGGTGCATTGTGTTTCTAATGCCAAGTGTATCTCAGAATGTGCCCTTGTTTGGAAAAAAAGGTGTGGGGGGGAGTCAGATTAAAACAAACTCATTAGCTTGGGCACTAATCCAACATTAGTGGTGGCCTTAGAAAAAGGGGAAATTTGGATGTAGGACCACGCACATGTGCGCGTGTGTGCGCGCGCGCACACACACACACACACACACACACACAGAGAAGAAAGCCACTAAAGATGAAGACAGACATTGGGATGATGTATCCATAACAGAAATTGAATGTCAGACATTGCTAGCAAATCATGAGCTACTAAGAGATAGGCTGGAACATATCTTCCCTCACAGCCCTCAGATAGAATCAGTTCTGTTGACATCTTCATTTTTGATTTTTAGCCTGCAGAACTATCAGGCGACACATTTCTATTTGGCAGAAGGCACTGTATTTTGTTATATCAATCGGAGGAAACTAATACAGATTTGCAGTTATTGCATTGTGAGAGCTAGTCAGTTTTAGGAACTCCCTGCACATGAAAACATAGAACAGACTTTCTGAGGCAATTGATGTTCATCGCCTGTGGACTGTTAGCTACTTACCCTCAACCCTTCCCCCACCAAAACACTCTTCAACTCATACAGGATGACTTAACTGAGAAGCCTCTTACAGATGGTTAATTTTAGATGTCAACTCAACAGGGTGGAATGATACCCAGAAAACTAGTAAAGTGGGAGTTGCTAGGATGTTCCCGAGTATATATCACAAAGAGAATGCTATTTGATCAGTGGACAGAATGAGGAAGATTGCCATTCACCCAATGGAGCAGGATTTATCCAATCCACCTAGGGCCCCAGGAGAACAAAAAAGCAGGGGAATTGCTTTCCCTGTCTTCTGTGGCTAGAGTACCCTTCACTTGCTCTTCAGTATCATAGAGATTTCCCAGCCTTTGACTCTAACACTCATACCATCCTCTTAGGTTCCCACGCATTTGACCTCAGTGTGAAATTTACGCTATCATTTTCTCTGGTTCTGAGGCATTTGTACTTGGTCTGAGTACGCTACTCACTTCTCAGGCTCTCCAGCTTCCATATAGATTATTTTGGTACTTCTTAGCCTCCACAATCATGATGATGTGAAATAATTATCTATCTATCTATCTGTCTGTCTGTCTATCTATCTATCTATCTATCTATCTATCTATCTATCTATCTATCTATCTATCTATCTATCTATCTATCCATCTATCTGTATCTGTTTATCATGCAAGTATGTATGTATGTATGTATGTATGTATGTATGTATGTATGTATCTGTCTATCTATCTATATCCGCTTCTCTATCTCCTTTTGTTTCTGTTTCTGGGAAAGCTAGACTAATTGTTATTCTTTAAATAATAATACTGATGAAGGTGTCTCGAGTTAACACTTACTGTGGTCCAGGCACTGTGGTGATTGTATTTTGGACATGACAATTTGCTCCTCTTAATAGGCCTGTGACATATAAATACGAATACTATTTTGAAAACAAATCAAAGTGATTCTCAATTCATATAAAAAGAATGAGATCCGGGGTTCAAACCCAAATAGTTCCATTCTAAACCACACCTAATTTGCTGTACTTAACAGAGAATTAACAGGCATACGTCTTTTAAGGTGAATACTATCAGCATTTTGGATATCTGTTTAAATGAACAAGGAAATGTAAACAGTGGGTGCAAAGACCATATTGCTGAAAATCAGGCAAAGTGTTTATTTTTCATATCAGATCTTGGAGTCACATTGCATTCAACTCACTTGCTCATGTCAGCTTGGAAGAGCACATATCCCAGCCTATCACTGCTTCAAAAAGGACAAGATGAATGGATTCCTCATCTTTCTATTCAATTTTCTTCATGTTCTGAAACATGGTTTCTAGGAAAGGCAGTTCCTCTCCAAAGCTCACTCCACTTCGGAGCAAGAAGCAGAGGGAGGCAAAGCACGGTCAGAGGGCAAGATATGGCTGCACATTGATTTGTTTTCAGATGCACTTGATCCTTTTTGGAAACTAGAAATTGATGATTAAAAACCAAGTAGTATTTATCCAAGATAGTTCTGTAGTATAAAACGAGAAACAAATACACTCATCTTTCTAAAATAAGAGATTTTTTTAGTAGGGGAAAGAAAAGGAAAGCTTTATTTTCTCCTTGACAACTTGTAGACCTTTCAGACTGGAGACTTTTTCACATTTTGCAGCTAAACAGTGCGCTTGACTGACTCATTCTCAAAAGTAGGATGTACACGCTGTGGATTGATTTTTTCCAATGGTCAGGTACAAGGCAGCCTCTCTTAAGTGTTTCTGCATGCTTTTATTAGGCACAGGGTTGTGGGAGTCTTGCTTTCTTTAAGAGGAGTCAATAAGCCCAAAGATCTGAAAACCCATGGTTCCGAGTCAAGAGACAGAGTCTGTGGTTTTATAACAGGGTAATGCTGACCGAATCTCTTCTAGAAGGGTCTACCAACAACTGGTTAACAGCCTTTTAAATTCTGGTTCCTCCATTTGTAGTTATAGTTCAAGTAGATACAAAACAAGACCTGGAGAGGAATGAAGGAGGGGTCAGTGACTAAAAGGAAGGCCTCTGGAATCAGACAGACCTGTATTCTTATCTGATTGCTGTCATATATGATCTGTGTGACTATTTAGCATTCCTGCACTTAATCTGTAAATTGGGAATTTCAATTGCACTTGTTTCTCATGATAAAGCAGGACAGAAGGAAAAATGTGTTGAGAACCCAGAAATATGAACACATAAGCACATATAGACTGACAAAGTTGGTAATGAAAAGGTATGCCTAGTGTGGCATATTCTACTTTGGTTAGATGTAATTATGACTGGCTCTCCCTGTTTCTACGCTTACCCCAAACTTTTGGCTGAGACCTTCTACACTTGGTACAGAAGTCATTGGCAGAAGGAGATAAAGGCACATCTGGAGGAATGCTTATAGAACCTTACAGACATTTAAATGCTCCTCTTTGTATAAAATTGTCTTCCATACTGTTTTTCATTAGGAGGGAAATGTTTATGCATTGCATATGCTCTCTCGTAAAGATAATATCTTTGGGAAGTGTAGCACTGAAAGCTATTATTAGTTATGTCAGGGTTATCAGATAAACATTTAGGGTGCTTCCTTCAGGGAAGAGCAGGCTTGCACAGACCAGTTGAAGGACATTTAAGGTTATTTGGTTTTAGCAACGAGCATGTATAACATTTCCTGAAGGTCTGAGATGATCATCTTTAATCATCATCACTGTTTCTAAGCACCCTTATGTAACCATCTTGGTTTATAGAAAGCAGTGGCTTCTATTCTGTACAAGGTTGCCACTTGACATAGTTGCATAGCATGGGGCGTGCGTGGGTTGGAGTTATGTCAGTAAGATCATTAGATGTAAGCTAGCTGTTTGTAGCCCTGGTGTAAATTCCTTGAGGGCAAGATATATCTTTTACTCAATTCCTGAAGCATCTGCCACATTTCTTTATAAAGAGACTGAAAAGATTAGGTGAGATGAATTGATCATCATAAAGGAGAGATTGCTTTTCAGCGTTGTGATACTGGGACAGAAAGATATTCTGGCATAGGAAAGGAATGAGAGATTTGGGGCTGCCTCTTATATCTGAACATCTCTCAACATTATATTGGTTTACTGCATTTCCCCTTCCTTAGACTTTCCTGGGCCACAAATTCATCCTTTCTTTAGTTTATACCTTAAGTTTTCATCCTCTGCTTAAAAGTTTCACTTCTGGCTGGACATTAGAATCATCCAGAGAGGTTTAGAATCTATAGATGCCTGGCCTCAAAAGTGGGAGTTAGTTTGATGGAGTCCTCTCATGGAGAAAAGTTGTTGGAAAGAGACAGAGAATGGGAAGCAAAGCTGGTGTTGCAAATGTAAAGGGTGAGTCTGCTGTGGTATCCTCCGGTGTCACCCACCCTACCTGTCCTCACTGATTGGTGGAGGGTCTCCTTGCTGGCCTTGAGAACGCTCTCATTTGGTCTTGGGATTTACTGGTTGCTTTGGCCGGAATCCATTTCCTTCAGGTCAGCTTTTTTTTTTTTTTCCTTTGTGGTCAGCTGCTTCTGTTCACTCAGGCCTTCGTTAAAATGTCATTTCCTTAGGAAGTCCTTCTGTATCAAAATGTCACCCTTTCCCTCTCACTTCCTATCTTGTTTTGTCATCTTGCTTACTTTATGTCATTTACTCCTATCAATATTATCTCAATGATGCAATTCTTTACATAGCTGTTGTTAGTCTACTTGTTAGAATACTATAGTATTTCCACTGGCACCTAAAGGACTTATGCTAGATATGATTTTTAATAAGTTTTTTATTGTGAAAATACCATACAGAGGGGTTACAATTACATGAGCAAGGTAATGAGTACATTTCTTATCAAGCATTGTTGCCTCCTCCTTTGTTCTTCCCCTACCATCCCTGCCCTCCCATCTCCACGACTACGCTCCCCCTCCCCCCCACCAAAGTTGTAAAGTTCATTTACCGACATAGCATCTTGTATGCCAGATACTATTTGAAAGAATAAACTCAATGTTTTGCATTACAACCAAGATAGCAAGCATGAACCTTGCACTGGTAGCAGAACTGTGGTCTCTTTTTTTCTGGATTCAGTAGCATAGGCCTGGTAAGACAGTTCTCAATCCTTAGGCTCAAGAAAAAGCCTTTTGTCTATCTCTAGTTTTATAAGTAAATTTCTGTACGTATCTTTTTTTTTTTTTTAGTTGAGAAAGTTGAGGCTGAAATAGGTTAAGCAAATTCCGTCTTTCCACTTGTTTTTTGTTTATTCACCTGAAAACTTTGAAGACTTAAAAGACTCAGGTTTACATATGTCCCCAGAACTTGGATCTTGTGAATTACTTAGTCATGTATGTTTTTCAATGTATATTTGCTGAAAGTGGTCCAATAGAAAACTTAGAAAGTATACAAATTATTTTATATAAAGTGATATTTAACAACTGAAGGTGCAAAGCTTTTAGTGTAAGCAAGAATTAGAGGCTAATGGATTTCAAGTTATCCATATAGTGACCTCATCTTGCAGGTGAGGACATTGAAAACCAGAGAAGACAGTAGTTCATCTTCCATGAATGCTTGTAGGACTGGAAACTTGAATAGTGTTTGAGATTGTGTGATTGCTTTAGATATCACAGATATTAGAAATTTCACCCCCACCAGCATTCCAAATATATATGATTGCAACCATCTGAAATATTTCTACATAGGCTAGACATGGCATTGTGGCACTGAAATGTTTGTACTCTCCCCCAGTTAATTCTACTGCAAAGTTAGTTTGGGAAATCACTGAATAGCTTGTGTTATTAATACATGAATTTTCCTCACTTGAAATGCAGAGATGAGGATGTTCTATCTAAGATAGAGAGAATACCTTTTATAGGACTTTCAAAATAAAAAGCCTTTAGTTTTTGCTGAGCTGCACAGTATAAGTCTTTGAGCTAAATCTCAATAAACTGAAGGCTTGCTTCTGACATTTAATTAAATTCAACAGTTATTGAATGTGAGGGATAAAAAATGAGTAGGATATGCTTCTTAATATAGACGCTTTAAATCCTGTTTAAATGGAGGAAAGATGTTGCAGAATTCTGATATCCTCCTGCATTTTAGGTAATCATGATTTGTCAGGCTGCTGGCAATCAGTCTTGTACCTAGTAAGGTACATTAGGGTGACTAGCTGTTAAATGAGGACATCAGCATTTTCTTCAACTATTGTGGAATCACCACCAGGTGATTCTTTCATTATTTATGTTCTATGGATGATGCTGTTGGGCAGGAATGGGAGGAAACATACTTTATTCTGCCCGTCTTTTCAGACTGAGCAGTAATAGACTTAATGACATAATAGACATAATTATATAACAAATGTAATCCATAAAGTTCATGTTCATAAGCTCTTTCCATAGAAAGTTCTGCTCTTTCTAACCAGTTATCACTTTCTGTTCCTTACATTTTGTCTTGTGGTGTTTGTCCACCATAGGAGAAATTTTTAGGAAAAAAAATTGGACTCCGTAGCTATTTCCTATGTGCTTTCTACAGAATGTTGGATCTGACTCATTTCAAAAATCATAGAAATTTATGTCTTATTCATATAAGAGAAGGAAAGAAAGACTTTAAGGACTGGCTTTGGAGACGGAGGTTTGGTGTTCACTAATGCTGGCTTGGTGTACCCAGAAGTAAAAAATATAGCTGACCCTCAACTCACATGAGATTATGTCTCAGCAAATCCATGGTAAATCCAAAATCTCCTATGTGAGTTGAAAAATGCATTGAATTCACCTGTTCTTCCAAGCGCCTTAATGTAGCCACACAGCACATTTTCGACATGGCTTCCTTCCATGATCATGTGGCCACACAGCTCTCTGCCACTGCCCGCCATCTCCACAGAGGGCTATGCCCCCGATGGCCAGTTTAGAAAAGATCAAAATTCAATCAAGAGTTTCCATGACATATGATGCATTGTGTTCACATGATCCTAAGGCCAAAAGTACCATTAATTGAACCCTCATCAAGTTGGCACCTGTGGTCTTTCCTCTCCTATTCTTCTTTCCTTGGTTTTTAATTCCATGTTTAATGATTTCCAGAAGGGAATGTCTGGCTCATGGTTCATGTCAGCTTTCTTGCTAGTTGTCTTTCTCGGCTGTCATGGCAAGGTGGAGGTGAGTGATCGGCAGTGATCGTGGGTGTGGGGATTTGAGGGGAGGACCAAGTACTCGTTAAGTGAGGTGATAGTTGTCAGTTGGAACAGATCTGTCTTGGGCTTCCTAATCTTCCAGCAGAGGCAGGAATTTGATTGTGTTATCCATGCTGTATTCTAGTGACTACTACAGCACTTTAACTAGTACAGCTATTTATTTTATTTTATATTTCATGTTTGTTGGTGTTCACGTTTGAACTTACTTCATACTTGCTAGACAAGCATTCTATATTTAAGCCCTGCACTAGCCTTTTTTTTTTGTTTTAGTTAAGTTTAAGTTGGTTTTTTAAGTTTAGTTAAGATAGGATCTATTGCTTCCACTAAGAGGCAGCTTCAGACTGAGATCATCCTACCTGCACCTCCTGAGTAGCTGAGATTACAGGTAGGCATCATTAGTCCAGCCCTCATATTTGATATTTCCCTAACTGTGTTAAATGAATGTCTATCTGAATAGTTATTTACAGAATCATGCAGAAAGGGCTTCTGAGGAAGATTTGATAAATAGGGCTTCTGAGGAAGATTTGATAAATAGGATTCGTGATGTTTGAGTGAGTTTCTTGACAGCACAATGCCTTGCACATAATTGACACATAATTGACACATAAGGCTCTAGACTGTAATGTGAGTTTGAGGTGTCACAAAGATTTTAATTGCTTTTATACAAAAGTGTATGGGAAAAGATTGGAGACAAGCTGGAAATTTTTTTTCCTAAAGCAAGAAAAGTGACTATGGAAATTTAAACCTAGTTTAATGATTTGTAGTTGTTAGCGTATTAAGTTAATTTTTTTCTTCTTTGGTTAAAATTTTGGTGCAAATATAATGACTATATCCGTGAGTGGTGTGTGGTAGGTTCATGGGGACCAAATTTGAGAGATGGAAGGTGTGCTTATTTTCTGAAAGGATGTGGGCAGAATGTATGGCAGTAAATCATTCCCCTCAGCAGCTGGAAGAATTGGAAATCTTTGGGTTTTGCATTGGTAAACAAACTGAAATAGAAATGATTGCCAATGAAAATCCAACATGACTTCAATAAAATAATTTGAGGAAATAGAAGCTGGATTGGCAGAGAAGTGCATACCCACTCTTTTTAGTGAGTGTTCATGACTTGTATTTATTTATACACAGCCGTTCATTAAATGAAAAAGTAAAATAATTGAATTTAGTCAATCACTAAAGTGGTTTCAAGGAAAGGAGTTAGATGCTCATCAGTGAGAAAAACTCTGCCATCGATTCAGGAGTTTTGTATTAGCATTTTCATCCTTCATCAGAACTCAGTGTCTCTTAGTACACAATTTCTTTCAGACTGCAGTCAGATTCAAACTTCTGTTTCTCACCATTGAAGCATAATGAGAAAGTTGTTAGGTTTGCAATGTTATAACTTTCCATATACTTAGCTCTTTGTAAATAGTTACCTTTCTAAATCTATTTTGTATGGGACAAGCAAGGCTGCAGGGAGCACAGGCTCAAAGTTACCAGAGTCAGGCAAGTGAAGCTGACCACGGAAAATCCCAGTAAACCAAGCACCGCACCACCAGTGGGGCTGCGGTGGTGGAGGGGAGATATTGACATGCTATTGTCAAGCTTCTCATGGCAAGAAAAGGAAGAAATAGAAAAATTTCATGCAAAACAAAGTTAAGTTTCTACCCTTAAATTTCAGCAACTCAGTATGTACGACTATGTGTAGGTCTTCATTGAGGGAAGGTCTTGTTATTTGGCCCATGCTGTCTTGAACTCACAGTGTAGCCCAGCTGTACTCGAACATAGAATCTTCCTGTCTCAGCCTCCTAAAGTACTAGGATCACAGGCAAACCCCCTTACCCTAGATTTTCTATTCAATGATTTTTTTAAGGCACAGCTTACTTGTGCTCTGGCTGCTGGTTTGCCATTACTGTCTCAGGTAATCAGCTATGGTGAGGGTATGGGTAACCTTTCGGGCCTGGTAGCCCACACTGAATACGGAAGGTTCTTAATGGTCTAAGTCACTCTGGTCTATAATCTGATCATTTTTTGACATTAGGAATTTGAGTGCAATACCACATGATTTTTTTTCCACCTTGATAATATCTCTGATTTTTATATGGTCTTCACATTCATTAACATTTTCCTCCTCACTGTGAACTATGTGAGTTCCCTCAACAATTTGAAATCTGCGACTATTGGCCTCTCCCAGAGTTGTTTATGAACATTTGTTGAAACTGACCAGAGAAAATACTGTCAACTTGTCTCTGGGCCTAAGTAAATTGTTAGCAGAGTTTGCAGTACTTGGCGATCTCCCGCTGTAGTAAACATATTAATAAGCTCTCACCAGAAGAACTGTGAACAGATGCAGCCCTTGAAAACACAGTGTCCTTGTCACATTTACTTGTCTGTCTCTCCTAGTGGGACAAGATTTGCTTATGGGAGCCTAGTAAACAAGCTCTCTTTTTGGATTACCACATCATAGCTTATGAAGGCAGGGGGAACAATTCACTGCATCCAGGACTCAATCTATACAACCTAAGTCGCAAAAAAGATGCAAAAAGGCTTGGCCATGTTTTTCTTCTTCTTAGTTTATCACACAACTTCTTTTATTCTATTCCATAATTCCTTGGAGTCAGAAATAAGAATAATATATTGGCTTTGTACTCACTTTCCCCTGTGAACTGTTGATCAGTGAAATATTGTAGGTGCTTTTGTCTTTGAAACAAATATCCATCTACAATATCTTAGGCAGAAAATCAGAAACCATCCCCAGTGAAATGGAGCAACACAGGCATTCCATTCAAATGCCTCTGTCTTTGCCGCTCCACTAGAGAGCTAACCTTGAGAACTGCATACCTTCCTGAATTTCCATTCACCATGTATAAAAACATTGCTCATAAACAAAAAAAATGTTCTTGTATCAGAAGAAAGCGATTAGATGTGAAAACGCTTCGTTAAACATAAAGCACTGTTATGCCAGTGAGAGACCATGCGACTCCATCACCTGCTTCATTCAAATGTGAAGGATGGAAGTACATATGGAATAAAGCTGCTTGTTGGAGGGGACACACTGCAGCTGGAATTCTCTGGGATTTGGATCTCTTACATTTCTTCTTCACCCATTTTAAACCATGGCTTTCCTCCTCAGCAGCTTATTTTATTTATGTCCCTGGGCACATGGAACCAAACTCAGAATGTTAGCAAAAAGGGATTTTGGATGTTTACTGAAGGCTGTTCAAAATATTTCCTTGGATTTATTCATTAAAAAGAATTGTGTTTGATTTCCATTTTTTCCCCCTTTCTGAAGTACTCAGTATTTCTATGTCAGTTTTAGTTCTAAGGACTTCGGAAGATTATAATGCCATGTATAGAAGTATGTAGAAAATGTGTTATCAGGCTGGAGGTGTGGCTCAGGTAGTAGAACAGCAGCCAATGAGCAAAAGCATCAGATTCTGGGTTGCAGTCCCAGTCTCAGACAAAACAATGATGCCTTACCATTTTTCACTAGCAATTTCTACTTCTTCTAACAATCACCCTCCTCAGTATCTACCTGGTCTCCTATTTATGACTTAAAGTGGCAGCAGGATATTTGGAACCTGGCTTCACTAAAATTCCTCTCAGGTTAAACATTCCAGATTGTTGATTTGTTTGTTTTACCTGAAATATACTCAGTAATGTATATCAGCTCCTGTTGCTGAAAGAAAGGAGAAAAAGATTAAATAAATCATCATTTGCAGCATTGACTCACGTCCATGGTTTAAATTCTTCTCTCCATGGCGGATATCAAGTTGATTTTATGGAATGGGGAATGAAGAGATCTCCCTGGAATCTCCTGGGGTTGGAATCACCAGCGCATGCGCATTCCTACGCAACACTACAACACTACACCGAACATCTTAGTAAGCCTGGTAAAGAAGCTGCTCTACGTTTTGCTTCTTTTTCAACCTATTATTGTTTGTAAACCACATTGAATGTTTCACCCAACGTGTTTCCATGCAGGAAATGCTCATATATGTACACACTGTATACATTGACAATGTTTTTTTTTTTTTAATTGTGAAAATACCGTACAGAGGGGTTACAATTACATGGTCAAGATAACGAGTACATTTCTTATCAAGCATTGTTGCCTCCTCTTTGTTTCCCCTTCCCATGCCTTCCCATACTCCTCCCCTCCCCCCATCCGATTCTTCCCCCACCCCCCAGCAAAGTTGCTAAGTTCGTTTTTCAACATAACGACTTGTACATCTCATTGTTGCAATGGGTCCACCTAAATCCCTAGTTAAACGATTTGTTTTTTCCCCTTCCCCTCCACAAATTATACCGACATCAAAAACAGTGAAAGTGTGGGTTATACTGTGGGGGAGGGACATACAAAGCAACACAGAAATCATCTTATAAATATGATAGAAACAATTGCATGAAAGGAAAAAGAACAAAAAAAATTTGAATCCTTATCTTGGGGTTCATTCCCCTAACATCAACTTATCTGACCTTTTCTGCTTGACTCAGACATATACTAGTTATTGCAAATAAGGAAAACCCTGTTCTATACTGTTTTTCATGAGAAGAAAATGAACAGAGCACATGGTATGTGAGTCCTCTTTCCATCACTGTCACAAAATAACACAGAGAATTAACGTAGAAAGAGACAGGCACTATTTTGGCTCACAGTTTCCGAGGTGTTGGTTCATGACTGGGTGGCTGTTACTTTGGGCTTCTGGTAGAGGTGCCAGTGCCCAGTGTTGGGGACTTTGTGCCTAGAGCTGACCTCTTACTTAAGGCCAGGAAGCAGGATGGGCGGGGCCAGGCTCTCGCAAGCCACACCCCCAGCTCGTTCTACTTTTACTTTTATTGTTCAGATTGTACCTCAAACTTTTGCCCAGGGCAGCACCAGACTGTGATCTTATCTCTGTCTCCCAAGTAATTGGAATTGTAGGTGTACATCACAAGCATTGACCCGTAACTCTTTCAAATGAAGATGATACCTGTCTTCATTTACTATAGCTTTAAAATAGG
The DNA here is from genome assembly GCF_019054845.1 of Dipodomys spectabilis. Taxonomy (NCBI): domain Eukaryota; kingdom Metazoa; phylum Chordata; class Mammalia; order Rodentia; family Heteromyidae; genus Dipodomys; species Dipodomys spectabilis. The sequence continues at coordinate 29,442,483 of NW_024870678.1, forward strand.
AAAGCTTACAAGTATGTATCTGATGATCAACATTTTTATTTATTCACTTTTTTTTTCATTTGTGTGTAACTGTGAATCATCCTCTCAGTTTCCAAGTCATTCGGTCCTAGGTTTTGCTTTTGTTTGTGATTGGTGTGATAGCTCCAGGGTGTCATCTTTGTTGGTGACAGAGGTTGTTACCCTGTATTCTGTTCTGTGCATGCCTTTTTAACTTCGGTGTTTTACATTTCCATCCTTTTTATTTTGGGCCCTTTATTTAAGTTTGTTCGCTGTCCTGCCAATTTAATTTTCTGGAATTCCTGATTTGCTTCATCCAAGGTGATTTTATTTGGGGCATGTTTCTCAATTTTTAAAATTTGATTATGAGCTGTTCTTGTCCTGGCCTGCTTGCTTACTTTCAGTCTATTTTTGTTTAATAGAAATTGTATCTTTTTATCAGCTACATTTTAAAACATCAAATATATATGTATTTTCTAAACTTGTCTTACATCTCTTCAAAAAACTATTTTTGAGGCTCACTTCACCTCTGTTGCCTTCTGAGAGATTTTTCCTTTGTTCTATCCTGGATCCAGGCTATTTTTCCTTCACTTTCTTTGAGTGAAGCTAAGTCTGACCAGGTCAGATAACCCAAGGCGACCAACAGCCACCCAGATTCCTGATAGGCACCATTGTCTGCTCCTCTGCCAGCGACCTTCTCTGGCAGATCTGAGATCAGAGGGCTGGATGATTTTAAGCCACAAGCCATATTTTCCAGGGCAAAGTACAGACAGAACAATCACATCCCATATTTAGTCTATTCTTTCTGCTGTTAAAGGACTGTTTGGAATTAAAGGAAAAAATTTGTTTTTGAAATGAGTAACCTGTCTTCCTCTGATTGCGATGCAAACGACGTTCTAATTCAGCCTTCTTGCCCTGAGAGTCGCATTCTAGAAGATCATTTCCGTTGTATTAGTTGGTTTCCAAACTTATTAGGAATTTTCTTCTCAACAAAGACATTTTCTTTGACATTTTTATGTGGGCTTAAGGAAAGGACCTTTCTTTTGCTTTCATTCTGTTTGTTGTTGCTTATGTAACACTACTCAGTTTCAACGCTGGAAAGAAAAAAGAACCTGCTGAATTTTGTCTGGCTTTCTACCTTTGTCATATTTTTGTATATTGAGTCCCCCATACAGGAGAAAGGCATTTCTGATTTGGAAACTGTAATTTAGCCTTCTGTTTCAGCACAACAGCCATCATAGCTCACAGAATACATTTTATCATGGCCAATATGATGGACCCTTATTGTAATTCTGCTACTTAGGTCAAGGGCAGTCAGACCTGCCACACTGCAATCACAGTAAACCCTGCATTAATGGGCGAGGAGTTAATGGTATTTAAATATATTGCACACTCAAGTACAGTCAACCTATTATCTATGCCAAGTAAGAGGTGCAATGCCACAGAATTACAAAGCAACCCAGAACCTATTTACGTATTATTTTGGATTCATATGCATTAGGACTATTTCCTTGCTTCATATTTGCATAATTACAAGCTCACCTAAATTTATATGCAAATTAGCTTAGCTCTCCAAACACATACTAATTGCCCAGCGTAGCAAGTTGGTTCATAACCCTGACTCCTATAAAAAACAAGAAGACAAATATATAAATAAATAAGTAAATAAGAAAAAGGAGCATAACACTCCAGAGTCTAGAATGTAAAACAACTCTTCAAATGAAAAAATATATATAAATTAAATAGGCAAGAATTAGTGCATCTTTTCCAACTGTCTGTAAAAAGCCCTAGAATGATGAGTATGCGGGTGTCTGAGTGCACACATGCAGGTTTGTCAGAGTATCTGGAAGGTGTGAATAACATGGGAATTAATGCTGTGTTTTCCCTACTGTGTTACGTTGACTGATGGAGTTACTACATGGTTTTCATGTTAATTCTTTAAAGGCTATTTTTATGGATTATGTAGTCCAATACAAAGCACTTTGGTCAATAGATACATTCGGCAATGTGAGAATCAGCACGAAACCCTGAAATTCTGTACTAACTCCATTTTTAGAACGCATATGACATTTGTGTCCATTTGGATTACTATTATTTATACCACAATTTTTTGATGCTTTTCCTGATTCTTAGTATTTAGTATCAGTTCTAGTTCCTTAAAAAATACTAGATATTTCCTTTTGTAAATCTTTCCTTATTCATGATGAATATTCATCGATGCTAATAATAACAAAGTTTCATCTTACTATTAAGTCTTAATCCTTAACAAACCATCACTGTCTAACTACTGCATGGCAATCTATGCATGGGTTTTCTTATAAAAGATGTTTGCCTTAAGGGAAACCATGGAACCTATGTTTCTTTGGGTCTGGCTTACTTCACTTAATACAATTTTTTTCCAAGTCTTTCCATTTCCTAACAAATGGGGCAATGTCATTCTTTCTGATGGAGGCATAGAATTCCATTGTGTATACATACCACATTTTCTTGATCCTTTCATCTACTGAGGGGAATCTTAGCTTTGGTAAATAATGCTGCAGTAAACATAGCTGTGCTGGTAGCTTTAGTATGGTCTTATTTGTGATCATTCAGGTAAATGCCCCAAAGTGGAATTGCTGGGTCATAAGGGAGCTCTATGTGGAGTCTTTTGAGGAACCTCCATACTGCTTTTCAAAGTGGTTGAACAAGTTTACACTCCCACCAACAATGCAGTAGGGTTCCCTTCTGTCCATATCCCCTCCAGCATCTGTGTGTCTGAGACAAGCAGAAATGGTCAGAATAAGTTGATGTTAGGTGAAATGAACCCCAAGATAAGGACTCAAATGGTTTTTCTTTCTTGCTATTGTTTCTAACATATTTATAAGATGATTTCTTTGTTACTTTGTATGTCCCTCCCCCATGATATAACCCCTGTTTTTTGTGGAGGGGAAAGGAAAAAACAAATTGTTTTAAACCATTGCGACAAGATGTTATATTGAAAAACGAACTTTACAACTTTGGCTGGGTGGGGAGGGAGGCGGGTGGTGGATATGGGAGGGCAGAGATGGGAAGGGGAAACAAAGGAGGAGGCAACAATGCTTGATAAGAAATGTACTCATTACCTTGCTCACGTAATTGTAACCCCTCTGTACGGTATTTTTCACAATAAAAAATACTTATTAATTAAAAAAAAGATGGTTGCCTTGCTAGAAACCTTAAGAGCCTTGTAACATTTCCCCCCGTTTGTTGGTCATGGTGCTTTTCTTTTTTCTTTTTGCTTAAGGCGAGTGCTCTAACACTTTGAGCTACAACTCTACTTCCAATTTTTCAGTGGTTATCTGGAGATAAGAGTTTCATGGTCTTTCCTGCCCCAGTTGCCTTCAGACTGTGATCCTCAGATCTCAGTCTCCTTAGTAGCTAGGATTACAGGCATGAGTCACCAGTGCCCAGTTAATTTTTTTTTAATTGTGAAAATACTGTACAGAGGGGTTACAATTACATGGGCAAGATAATGAGTACATTTCTTATCAAGCATTGTAGCCTCCTCCTTTATTTCCCCTTCCCATCCCTTCCTATCCTCCCCCTGCCGCCCACCCAATACTCCCCGATCCTCCTCGCCCCCCATTAATTTTGGTTTTAATTTACATTTTTCTTCTAATTTTCTTACAAAACTTTCATAACGTTGGGGGAAAAATACCACCCCACTCTTTAAGCCAGTATCTTCTGGAAAAGCATCTTTTAGTTCGGAACTCTTTCTTGATCTTCCAATAATTCCTTAAATGGAGACGAGAAACTTTAAAAAATTATCTTTAAGTAGTTGTGCAATGTAAACCTTGTAAGGAACACCAAAACTGTTCTCTATCATTGGATTCTCTATTAATTTTTAGTGTTGATTTTGGAGGAAAGTGTAATGGTTTCTCCTGGCATGGGAGCAGGCCACGTGTGAACCACATTCAGAATTAGCTACTGTTAGGTTTTTAAAAAGAGGTGGCCGAGTAAGAACAGCACCACGCACGTGGTATTCAGGTAAGGGGTAGGTTTATTCAGTGGACCTGCTGGGACCAGGCCAGGTTGGTACTCCATGCGGATGGGAAAGACCTGGGAAAGAGAGCTGGTAAAGAGAGTTGGATAAGAGAGAGAGCTGGGAAAAAGCTAAGAGAGCTGGGAAAGAGCTGAGAAAGAATGTCTGGAAAAGAGAAGAGAGAGCTGGGAAAGAGAGAGAGCTGGGAAAGAGAGAGAGCTAGGAAAGTGAGCTGGGAGAGAGAGCTGGGAAAGAGAGAAAGCTGGGAAAGTGAGCTGGGAGAGAGAGAGGGCTGGGAAAGAGAGAGAGCTGGGTAAGAGAGGGGGCTGGGAAAAAGAGAGAAAAGAGTTAGAAAAGAGGGCATCTGGGCCTGGGCTAGCCTTATCTAGGGTATGGGCGGAGAAAGGTGTGGCCGCATCAAATTCAGATGTGATCTCAGCAGATGCAAATGTGACCTCTTCCAGGTGTGCCAGTTGCCTAGGTAAGGCAGGTATTGGGCCGAGACTTTGCTGTGAGGAGGGTGGAGTCTGCTGGCCATCCAGGAGTGAACCTTACAGCTACACTATGTCTAAAAGTCATTAACTCCACCAGGCAGGGCTGGCTAGGGTTAGAGTATAGTTTCTGTAGCCAGCCTGCCATTGGTCCACATTGTGATGCTGTTACTTTCTGGACAACTTCCTTAGCTTCTTTGTGCTTCTATTTCCTAACTTAGAAAATGAAAATAGCTACCCTACTTGTCTTTTGGATTAAGTGACAGTTAAACAAAGATAGTATTCAGAGCATAAGATATTGTAGAGTTTATTCTCATCATACTACCCATTCATGTAAGGAAGATAATGTCACCAAAATGACTATATGGCAAAAGAGGGTATTTATTATCTCATTCTCTTGGGTTTGGTCTGTCCAGTACAATGAGTAATTAGTGGACAGTCAGAGTCCATTATTCCTCATCTACATGGAATAAAATTCCCAAAGTAGTTTTATAGGCAGGAGGAAGTAGAAGGAATGTTGGGCAGCAAAAGCAGAGAACAAATGGGGTAATGGTCCAGGAATGATAAAGGATAAGAAAGAAGTAATAATCATCATTATCAGAAGTCCTACTGTGTGAAAGCAGGTGTGGTCTCAGGGGCCAAGGGTAGGACATATGGACAGGAGTGACAGGTCACTAGAGTTCTGTAATTCAAGGGTGAGAAACCAAAATGAAATGCAGAAATTGAATGCATTGTTGCAAGGCAGTGAGATGCATGCTGCTTAGAGAAGACTTTATATACACACATACACACATGCATACATATATGTATATAGATACATAGTAATATTGAGATTTGAATTCAAAGCTTTGTCCTTGCTAAACTGGAGCCATGCCTCCAGCACTGTTTCTTTGCTAGGTATGCATCCCTGGTGGCTCATACCTGGACAGAAGTCCATCTCTCAGATTTTTCTGCTGGTTCTGGCCTGGAACTTCATCCTCATAATTTTATCCTCTCATAGGACATCAGTGACAGGTGCTCAAACTAAGCCCATTGATAAGAAGAAGGTTTTTCATAAACTTTTCCTCTGTGAGCTAGACTGGAAGCTAGATCCTCCAAATCTCAGCTTCCCAAGTAGCTAGATCAGTGTGAGCTACTGGCTCACTTTTAAACAGATGTCTAAAAGCACTTGCAAAAGAAAAATTATTATATATAAAGAGATAACAGCACATATAGCTAATCCTATGATTCCTACAGACATGACATTCAGGAAATGATCTCAAGTTTTGAGAACTTGCTCTGCTAATAATGACTAAAGGATGGCCACTCTTGCAAATATCTAAAGAAAATGTTGACATTTTCATTTTTTTCTAATGAAAATTCAATCCATGAGCTCTCTGGCTGTGCTTTGGATGCGATTTTGTGTTTGTCTTTTGTATATAACTAAATGTATTCTAATCCTTGCTAATACCTGTCTATTGAGACAGGAAGAGTCCAGAAATAAGGTATGTTTCAAAGCTAAAATTAGGGAACAATTTCCACAAAATCAATGAGTTATGATATTTAATCTCTCACGCTGGCATTAGTGGATTTTACTTGGAAAATTTGATTGACAAATTGATTTTATGTTATTGAAATAATAACACTTTCTCATCAGCAATGACAATGGCTGGATTCCTTATGGAAAGAAGCAGTTGGAGTGGAATTTTGGTCATTTTTCTATTTACTAATCAAATGTATATTCATATGACACTTGCGTTTGATCTCCCATGAAATTAGGCATGATATGAAATTTGTGCTCCATCTTAGGCATGGTCTTATGTCATTATGAAATGGTCTTAGACATACATATAATTTCTATATAAATGACTTTGAAATTTAGAGAGTCAATTACTAAACCTCAAAATCTTTTTGTAAAGTATAAAATTTATTCGAATGGATGAGACAGATTTGTCAAACACCAAAAAGGTGTGGAGAGAAGACAAAGAAATGGCTCATCACCAGCCATGTTTATTGGGGAGAAAAAGCCTCAGAGGGGACCTTTTAGGCAGGCTGGAGATTGCCTCTGTTTTGGGGGCTAGCGCTTATATGGTGGGTTGTGTAAGACTAGAACTGCCTGGTGAGGACTGGTAAGAGAGTAACTGAAAAAGAGACACAGAAATCATGATGCAGAAAGGGCTAACAGGGAGGAAACTGGGCAGAGTTATCCGCTCAAGGCCCTAATCTGTTTATCGCAGCAATGAAGTGTGTGTGTGTGTGTGTGTGTGTGTGTGTGTGTGTGTGAGAGAGAGAGAGAGAGAGAGAGAGAGAGAGAGAGAGAGAGAGAGAGAGAGAGAGAGAGACTGAACTTGGGGCTTGAACTCAGGGCCTGGGTGCTGTCCTAAATCTTCCCTTGCTCAAGGCTAATGTTCTGCTTCTTGAGCCATGGAACCAATTCTGGCTTTTTCTGAGTTGTTTATTGGGGATTAGAATCCCACAGATTTTCCTGCTTGGGCTAACTTTGAACTGCGATCCTCAGATCTCAGTCTCTTGAGTAGACAGGATTGTAGACGTGAGCCACCAGTGCCCAGGAAAGCAGTGAATTTTTTTTTTCTATGACACTGGATGCATGTGTTCAGCGGGTCAAGGAGAGAGGGAAGGGTGGGAGTGGTCATATATTAAAGCAATGGATTAGGGCCTTCAAGATAAGGATACTTGGCTATTTGGACCCAACAAAATTAATAAAATAATTATTAAGATTATGCAATAAAATGAGTTAAATAACCAAGATGCTCTTCAATATAGTTATTCATAATATTCTTAACTATTTTACTTAACCATTTTATTAAAATAGGTTATTTACCCGTGTGTCTATCACATTTTGTTATAACAGCGAAGCACAGCATAAAGGCTACATTTGGATTTCCCTTATTTTAATAAATCTTCTTGACAGATAAGGTGGCACTCACCAGTAATCATAGTAATTGGTAGGCTGAGGTAGGAGGATTGTTGAATAGGGGGTCCACTCTAGGCTACATAGTAATTCAAAGCCAGAGAGGATACAGAACAAAACTGTCTCAAAACAAAACAAACTAACAAAAAAAACAAAGAAGGCTCACTCTCAAATTCTTTCCTTACATTTTGGTGACCATCTTGTTATATTACTCAGAGTGGCCTTGAATTGGCAAATATAGTTATTACCAGCACTCAATGTTGACTTCCTGAAGAAAATCCAGATTCCGCAGTGGGGTTTCAACATATTGTTTCTCAAGTGTCTTGGTGACATAAAGACCTAATGTACAACCAGCAGAATGTTGCCATGTCTTACTCTCGTGCTTAGTTTTGAACATGGTATCAGATTGGTTTTCATCATATTGGAAGCTTCTGATGAATAAGGCCAAAGATAAATTGTTTTCATGATGTTTTAAATTAGGTAAAAAATGTATTTTTATGACTGACTGACTCGAGGAGGTGTTTTGAATAGTGCCACTATGAGTCTTTTGTACCAATGCTAGTAATGTTCTATCATGTTTGGAATTGATGACACAATGGATCAGGTGACCCAGAGACCAATCTCCAATCCCATCCACTGTTTTTTTTTCTATCTTTAGCTGTGTTTAAATAGCAGTATTATTGAAAGTCAAATTAACATTTTCATAGGATGGAAGATGTCTACCATCGCCTGTGAAAGTCAGAGAAATTATTGGGAAACCCATAAAGCTACTGGCCTTATAGTTTAGTCTGTGTTGTACCTTGCCTCCACTATCTCTAGAACACTACTACCACTGTTTTTTTTTTTTTAAACTGTGTGCTCAGTGTTACAACAAGGTGCTTTAAATACAATCTCACTTAATTTCTGTAACAACTTTATAAGGGAGGAAGAAATTGAACATTAGACTTTAAGCTCACCTGGGCTTAGAAAGCCATAAAGAGGCTGGGATTTAGTATATCATCGCCAAAGCCCATTTTCATTTTGTGTGCTCTTCTGCCATAATAAATACTCCAAAACAACAACAGAAAGTGTTTATCTGCCATGTGCCAGACTGTCTGTCTGGCCTCAAGGAAACCAAGGTAAATGGACTTGTCTGCTCTGAAAGAGGAGCTTAGAAAAACCCATCTTTCCACCATTTCTCCTACAGTTATTTTTTTCTCTAACAAGTTTATTCTTTAACAAAGGTCACAAGACCAAATGTTTAATGCTATTTAAATATATCCAAGAAAGCTGTCATAAAGCCAAAAATACAAAGAACATAAGAGAAAGAATCCCTTAGGAAGAAAATAGGTACTTTATGAGTACTTAGTGTACATGATTTCATTTAATCCTTGGAACCATCTTATAGTATTTATTTCATATAAGATGTATGAAGGGGAAACGTGAGACTCATAGAGGCTGAAATATCTGGCTAAGTCATCTAACTTGTCAGGCACAATACCAGTATTTCAACCTTAACTGGAGATATCCAAGACCTTTCCATTTATGCTGAGGTCCATTGGTGTTGGTAACAGATTTCTAGAGCTGAAAGTGTTACTATTATAACTAAATAGATTAATGGAATCTATAAATCTTTATTTTATAAAGGTATGAAAGTATTAAGTAGGAAAGACCGCACTTAAAGTTTGACACCTGTCTGTTAAAAATTTCTGTTTCACTTATTCCCTCAATTCTTGGCAGCAAAACCCTCTCTTCCTAGCCTTTTAGTACCCAATGAAGATCAAATATCCCTCTATCAGGAATGATTTATTAGTTTGGAACATTACAACAAAAATGTTATTTATAAATGATTGAACTCATTGAACTGTAAACATTTAACTTAAGCATGTGGCTACATAGCAGTTATAAGCAGTTACAGCAGAGTTTGATATAAATTTTTAAGTCATTAAGGACTATTGAAACATTTAGCTATGGATCTGAGCAATCAACTGCTTCTGGTTTATCTAGATTTTCTTTTCCAAATGTGCAAGTCACTGTCTTGTTCATTCTGTCCTTTTTCTTACCCTGGGTCTGCTTCTTTGCATCAAGGTTATGATTACATTGACAGGAAATTCTTGGGCTCTGTCCATGTGATTATTATTCAAAGGTCATTTACGTGTACAGTCTTTGTCTATTCACTTCCATCAGATTCTTCTTTTAATACACTTTCTGTTGGGCAGTTTCCATATAAGTTCTTCTTCGGATGCCCTTAGCCCAGATTTGAACTGTTACTCATTGGTTGCATATTACTCCAAAAATTATATTTTTTTCATTATCTTTAAGTAGTTGTAGAAAAGAGTTACCCTTCAGCAAATCAGGATATGAATACAATGCATCTTGATCGATGTCACCCCTTATGTCTTTCTTATTCTTGAAGGCAGAGAGATCTCACAATACATACAACTATAAAAGCCACAGTATCTCATGTTGAATTATTGTTATAATACCTTTATTCACTGACAAGTTCCAGTTTTTACTCTTTCAATGTATTTCTTCTAAAAGATGTGAGCTCAAGAAACAAAACTTGGGAAGTGGTAACAGGGGTGTGTGTGTGTGTGTGTGTGTGTGTGTGTGTGTGTGTGTGTGTGTTTTAAGAGGCATGAGGCAATACTCTTACAGGATGTAATAAGTCTATTACATTCCTATTGTCTTATGTTGAGTCCTTAGGAAGCACACTCTAAGATGGATATTAGTTTCTTAGGAGTGTTCTTGAGATTGACCTATGGGGGTAGCAGGGAAGGAAACAGGATAGAGTAGGGGTTGTGGGTTAGGCAAAATAAAGCCTTGGTCAATCCGACAAGGAGCTCCAAAGCTGGGATTTTGTAACTATCAGAGTCCTATGTAGCTAGAGCAGAGTTTGGAGCCTTTCTAGCACTGTACTGACTACTCATTGGAGAGAGGCAGTCTGCACTGGGAGGTTTGCCTCAGTTAGGGTCATGTTATGTTTTCTGCAATATCCTGCACTACATCGTTGCAAAATATCAAACGGACGATGTGCAAAGGAATAATTGACGGATAGTATTTGCTTTTACTTTCAAAAGTTTACCTCAAGATTCCACATCAAAAGTAAACGGGAAAATGAACGGAGCAGATGCTTTCAAAACACACCCGGCAATAAATACATGAAAAATGCTCAACATCTTTAGCCATCGGGGAAAATGTAAATCAAAACAACACTGAGATTTAATCTCACCCCAGTCAGAATAGCTGGCATCAAAAAACAAAACAACAAATGCTGGGGAGGTCTGGTAGGGGAGGGCAGGCACGGGACAGTGACTTTCATTCACTGACACTATCAATGTAAACCTGTCCACTTACAACAGAAATCAAGATGGAGGGTCCTAAAACATAACTAAAAAAACAGAACTCCCATATGACCCAGTTATAACTGCTGTGTGTATATTCAGAAAGATAAAAATCAGTTTACTGTGGTAGCAATACCTGTCTATGTACTCATGCTTATAATAGCCAAATGTGGAATCAATTTACACGTCCATCAATAAATGGGTATACACACACACACACACACACACACACACACTCACACACACACACACACACACACACATACACAAACAGAAGAAGATCCAGGAGGTTATCTCAGAGAATATATGTACAGGTGATGTTGAGGCCTGTTTACTTCATGTCCTTGCTTTGTCCTCCTGAGAATGAAGATTCAGGAATAGGGCTAAGACTTTATTTTGTGAGAATCTACAGCCTTACTGGGATTCCCTTAACTTATGGACCATTAGTCTATGATTAAAATCCTCCTGTACTTTTATTTTCCAGTACAGGAAATCCAACCCCGTTCTCACACAAATAAAGCAAGTTCTATGCTTGAGCTACACTTCTAGAAGTCTTCTGAGACACGAATCAGTTAGTTGTGGGACATTTCCTGAGCAATTCTTTTGTGCTTGGTTGTGCTCACTTTTGGCATGGGTATCCTTAGCTATCTCTGTGTGTAAACAGTCACTTGATTCAAGTTGCTGGTATGCAAGTAATACAGCCCAACAAGCTTTGTTTCTTAAGTCCCAGGAGCCCCATTGCTTTTGACTGGAATTACTTGGACTTCTGTTTTTGATAAGTAACAATTTTCATTGAATCATTGAAAGTAACAAACTTGACACAAATATCCCACAGGCAAGGTCTATTTACTTTCACTTAACAGTTTAATGACCTTCAAAGCATGGCTCAGTGACAAGTAGAGAAGTCCAAAATACCTGCCCAAATTATACATAATCAAGAGCTGTGGAAGTCATGCTGTCAAATAACAGTATTTTAATTCGCATAAACTATAATTTCCTTTTCTTTCTATGTCTATTTTTATCTTTTGTCACTTAAATATGAATTGATTTTTGCTTAGTGTATCTACTAGGCCCTGAAGCAATATTGTCTTGTGTCCTCCACCTGAGTTCCATTTATCTCTAGGCTCTCCTGAGCTTCTGGGGGCTGCAGAAGACCATTGACATCTTTGGTTTGTAGGTACATTACTCTAATTTCTGGCTCCCTTTCCTCACACGACTTTCTCTATTAATGTCTCTCTGTGTGTCCACTGCTCTTCTTATAAGGATATTAGTTAAATTGGATTATGATATGCAAAAGAGACCTCATATTAATTTTATTGCAATTATAAAACATTATTTACTATTTTTGCCAGTCCTGGGGCTTAAACGGTAGGCCTGGATGCTGTCTCTGAGCTCCTTTTGCTCAAGGCTAGCGCCTGACCGACTGGAGCCACAGCACCACTAGCCTTTTCTGTAATTAATTGGGAGATAAGAGTCTCAAGGACATTTCTGCTAACTTCAAACTGAGATCCTCAGATCTCAGCCTCCTGAGTAGCTAGAATTACAGGCGTGAGCCACCAATGCCCAGCTCTAATTTCTTTTTGTTGGGTAATTGTTAATGAGAACTAGTTCAATATATCTTTGTGGGTGATACAATTCAACTCAGAAAAATGAAATAACCAGCCATGCAGACACAAGTGAATGGAATGACTAGTTCAAAGGCTCTAACAAGGAAAATTGTCTGGTAGGAATTGAGAAACCATAAAGAGTCGTGTGTATTTCTGGTATATAGAGAGAGTCTGGTTAGCTTTTGGCCAGGCTGGCCTCCAACCTTGATCCTCCTATCTATGTCTCCATTATAGCTAAGACTATAGATAAATGCTAGCAGAGCTGGACCTAAAATCTCTTTTGTGCATGTCCTCATGGAGATTATTGAATTCATTGTAAACTTCACAAAAGAATTTTAAGAATTTGATCCATGTTGTCCTCAGTTTGTCATGCTCATCATTACTCTTCTTTTGGCGCTTCAATGAACAAAGAATAGCTATTAATTTACAGTTTTTATTGTCAAGTAATGGTGACAGGTTTAATGATGGAAACTCTACTGTACAAAAAAATGCTACACATTTCAAACAGAATATTTGGAGTCCAATTTTCCGATTTTTCAATTTTCAGACCTGAAAACTGGTGAGCACTGTACTCCCAATACAAATATGAATTCTCCATCACTAGGTTGCTCAGGCATGAACAGACAGATTCAGCCAGGACAGCTCTTCCTGCCAGATTGCATGGCTTTTCGTGGGGTAAAAGAGTCAGAGAAGAGCAAGAGGACATCTTGACTCCTGCTCAGTGGCTTCCTTTCCATTGTTCCTTCCTGCCGTTCCTTCTTGTCTCTAAGTGAGACAGACATTTTCCTCAACACAATGACATAGGTAGAAGCAGAGTACTGTCTGGACTGGGTATTGGAGATGTCTATAATTCCGGCTTGATGTTGGAAGGGATAAATATAGTATCCAATTATTTACTGCTTACAAAAGTAGAAATTAACTGGTATGTCCAGATATTGAGGGAAAGGGAAGAGGGGAGAGGGTTCTCCAGGATCTCACTTAGTCTCAGTGGCCAGGCAATTTAGAAGAGCTCTTCTTATTTTTAGAATACCTCTTATGTTATTTAGCTCAATTTTTATTTTCATAAGTATTTCTTGAATGACTTCTTGTGTCATTCCAGCACTGATGTGAGCACAGAGCTTATCATCTACTTCATTTTGGTAGAAGGAGTTGGTCCAAGGGTTCAAATCCTGGTAGTGTTAATGAGAAGCTTCTGTGATACCTCAGATGACTCTATCTGCAGCTGGTAAACTGACAGAATGACAGCAACCCTTCTACTGAGAAGAGGGACAGGAATATAGATAGCCTGTCATAGGTGTGTGTGTGTGTGTGTGTGTGTGTGTGTGTGTGTGTGTGTTGTACTTATACTGGGGCTTGACCTCAGAGCCCTGAGTTCTCACTTGGCTTTTTCACTCAAGGCTGGTTCTATACCACTTGAGCCACAGCTCCACTTCTTGCTCTTTGCAGGTTAACTGGAGACAAGAATCTCATGGACTTTTCTCTGCAGGCTGGTTTTGATCCTTGGTCCTTGGATCTCAGTCTCCTGAGTATCTAGGATTACAGGCACGAGTCACCAGCACCCAGCTGTCACAGGTGTTCCGCATTGAAATGTGGCATTGAATTGTGCTTCAGCTCCCTTGACAAAGCAGATGCTAGTTTCGTTGACACCTGGGACAAAATATAAGCCAATAAACATTATTACAGATAGAAATTCCTTTTTTTCCCATTGTGTTAACGAGAGGAGGAGGCATCGTCAACACAATTTCTACACAGGCTGGCAATGTTGAATGTGTTCCATGCAACACTGCATCTAAAGCGTCTTCATTATCATTCAGGTGCAGATCTGCTGTTGTGAGGGAAGATGAAAGACAGGGATTTTGTTGTTCAATTCTTTTCCTGTTCTGTGTCAAAACTGCTCTCTTCATGGGTTGTTTTTTAATGGTGCTCTAAAGACCTCAAGATGAATAACTCACTTTTGAGAAACCAGCTGTGGAAATACATCATTAAAAGAAAGAAAAATGCTGGCTGTTCAGCACATGTTCTAAGTAAGACTAGCATGTGAATATGTATTTAGCTGGGCCACTGTTTACTGGGAATGGTAGGCAGTCCTTAAATGCTAGGCCAGAAATATTAAAGAAGATGAAGCAAATATGTTTATCATGGAATGTGAAGTCAGTTATGGCTAGATTTAATGTAAGGCCCAAATTATTTAGTATTCGAGTTAGAACGTTTTGTAGTATTTAAAATAATCATTTTGGTAGGAAGTTAGTCAAACAGTGTTGGAACAATTTAACTGTCCAGGTCTTATATTTTCTTTCATAAGTATGCCTTGTGACTTGAAGAACACCAAACCATAGACATGATCATGGCTCTTCCTACAAATCCTCTAAGCTGGGAATCCGGTTGGTCAGCAACCCAGGTGGCTCTTTGTTTTAAAGCAAAATTCTGTCTAGCGCCTTGAGTACGTGATGTGTGAAAATTTGCAGTAGTGAATGGAGTAGAAAAATTATGATTTAAATGGTAGAAAGGAAAGGGAAGAAAGGAAAGAGGAAGCAACTTTTCTGAGTTGATCACGGTGATTGAAGCAGATGAGTGGTGAAGAGCGTTTGCATTTTTAAACTTAAGAAACACTACTATTAAAAAAATTGATGGTGACCCAATTGTCAAAAAGGTGATATATATATATATATATATATATATATATATATATATATTTATATATATACATACATGGTTTTAATTTTAGGAATAAAAATGAAGGTTTTCATTGTCTCTCTTCCTAGTCTATTTGGTGCCTGGAAAGCAAGTTGAAGGGTACACAAAGAACAGAAAGGCCTGGGTCTATGTAGGCAGTCAGTAAAAGAGCTTTGTCTTCCCAACTGGGAGGATCTAGAACACTGATGACTCAGAGCATCACAAATGGAAGCCAGGCATATCAACTTCTGAAGCTGAGAGCCACAGAGGTTGCTGGGGTCTTCACCTTCATTGCCTGGGTTGGCTAAGAGGTGGCTTCAGGCCTAAGTAAATATCATGATTTAATTTCATACCATGTTTTTATTCCACTTAGTGACAGTGTAGCTTGTGAGGTTCCCAGAATTCTTCCCTGTGACTATGGGATGAACGTAAATCGAGCTTGCCACTGGCTATTGCTAAACATGCAATTTTGGTGACCCAAAGAATCACAAAGGTTCAGGAAATTATTGGTTAGAGCTAGATTGATAGTTTTCACTGGCGGGGGGGGGTGGGGCGTTTGATGATTTTTACTCTGTTGCTGCGTGAAAGAGGCTCATGTTGAGGCCGATGTAGTAAATTTATTCATCATTTTAAACACTGTTACTATAAAACGTTTATGTACATTATTAACTTATTGGTGGTGTGACAATTATTTGGGATATTAACCATTATCCTTTCTCCTCCCCTCCCCTTTTCTGGGTGTCTGACCTGGTGCGTTCATTGTCTCAAGGAAGCAGTCATGCAAGGAGAACAAAGAAAAAAGTCTTAATGTTTTGTGTTTGCAAAGATGAGGTACGGGGAAAGCAATGGATAGAATTAAACACAATCTAAGGAGAGCGAGTTCTCTGCTTCTGTGCCTACCGAGGGTCCTTAAGTGGTATGAAAAGGTAGAAAGTTCCAAGGTAGGTAGATGTTGAAGACTGTTGAGAAGATCTCTCTTCAGTTCTCCTGAGCCAACACTGTGCTCCTCAGTACTTCAAAGATATCTCTTGGTGGGAAGAGGACCTGAGGATATAAAGAGAAATAGAAGCAAGAAGAAGATCCTTTCGTGTTCCCTCTTGTGGTTTGGGAGTAGTACAGTAGAAACGGTGACATGCTGTCCAGGTAGATGAGGCTGACACTGTCAGGGACTTCTCTGAATTCCAGCAAAGGTGAGGGAAGCATCTGTGCCCTGCTGAAACGTGGCATGGATGTCCCTCAATCCTTAGTGGGATGGCACAGCAGTTCCTCAAGTGTTTGGGGTATGGTTCAGAGACAGCAAGAGTTCCCCTGCTTTGCTGTAAGTGGTGAAGGAGAATGCAGATGCAGTAGCACCCATGACACTGTATAACCAAGACCAGGTAGGATACCAGCCACGTCAGCAAGGCCATCGACAAGCTATGGCACCTAAGATGGCCAGGCATCTTGACTGAAAGTTGCCTTCAGGTTGGTATGTGCAGGGCAATGATAAAGCCATGATGAAGCCAAGTGGTGGAATCTAGGGAAGGTTATAGAGAACTTCTCTAAGTCTGAACTTCTTTCAAAATATAAAGGTAAAAAGAAAACTAAAGAGAGCTATCTCCCAAATAAAGTATGTACAGAGTTCTATATCATGTCAATGATTTACTGACTCTCTACAAAATACATCTCATTCAAAATGAGAACACTGGCATGGCGGAATTAGTAATAGCTGAAGGTCCAACTCTCTGTATCTGAAGGTAGGAAAAAGAAGGCATACTTACAGAATCTTGAGCACATATAGCATTGAGAATTGACAGGACATTAATTTCTTTTCAGCGGAAGTTAATAAAAAGTGAAGTGAGTGGCCTGAAGCAGCTGAGAGTGTGCAGAAAGAGGAGGTTTGAGAAATATGAGCTTTTGGTGAGTTACTTAAGGGGTAAAATATCTGAGTTTATCTAGAAGGGCTGATTTCAAATTAAACTTAATGTCTTTATTTGTTACTTAGTTCATTGATGAAGCGTATGCTAAGCACTATGGGTTCCAGTAATGACCGGGAGGCGTGAGCTCTGATGGTACGCTTTAAAGGTGTTTATGAGTCCTTCTGATGGCAGGAACATAGAAAAAGACTTTCCTTTCTTCCCTTCTCTCCCTCTCTCCTACCTTCCTCCCTCCCTTCCTTCCTTCCCTACATCCCTTCCATCCCTCTTTCCTTCCCTCCTTTTTCCTGTCTTGATCTCATTTTTTTTTTTTTTTTTTTTTTTTGGCGGTCTGTTGTGTGCTTTGAACTCAGGGCCTGGTGCTGTCCCTGAGCTCTTTTTGCTCAAGGCTAATGCTCTACCCCTTGAGCTACAGCACACTTTTGGCTTTCTCTGCTTATGTGGTACTGAGGAATCAAACACAGGGCCTCATGCCTGCAAGGCAGACAGTCTACCACTGAGCCACCTTCCCAGCCCCCGATCTCATTTTTTGTAGTAGATCATTGTGTATTGTAGATCTTACATTTCATTCTGTATATTGAAGATTTTTTTTAACTCATAAATGTTTCTCTTCATTGCATTTGGTAAATAAGGAGTTTTTTTTTTTTTTTTTTTGCCAGTTGAGGGGCCTTAACTCTGGGCCTGGGCACTGTCCCTCAGCTCTTCAGATTAAGGCTAGCACTCTACCACTTGAGCTACAGAGCCACTTCCAGCTTTTTCTGCTTATATGGTGCTGAGGAATCAAATCCAGGGCCTCATGCATGCAAAGCAAGCACTCTACCACTGAGCCACCTTTCCAGACAAGGACTTTTTAATTTTATTTACTTATTTATTTATTTTTTTGGTCAGTCATGGGGCTTGAATTCTGGGCTTGGGCACTTTCCCTGTGCTCTTCAGCTCAAGGCTAGCACTCTACTGCTTGAGCCACAGTGCCACTTCCAGTATTCTAGTGGTTTACTGGAGATAAGAGTCTCATGGACTTTCCTGTCTGGGCTGGCTTTGAATCATGATCCTCAGATCTCAGCCTCCTGAGTAACTAGGATTACAGATGTGAGCCACCGGCTCCCAGCTAGGGACTTTTTTTTAATAATAAAAAACAGTCTTTCTAAATGAGTTTGCTTTCATTAGAAAACTTCTAAATTTCCTGCTTTCCTTAAGAAGGTCTATTATTTTTTTTTCTCCATCGTCTTTACTTCTATTTGTAACTTTAGGCTCCTACTCTAGCTAGAATTTTCTTTTTATACTTAGGAATAATGGAAGTTTAGCTTTATATATAGTCTTTAGGATGTATAGCCAGTGGTACTAGCAAAACCCAAATTGCCAAATTTGCGCAGGGAATGGCAAGAATACTTAATCAATTAATTAACAGAAAATACATTGAGAAAACAACAAATTTTGGCTGGGCTTTTTAGGTTTGGGCCAAAGTTTCCTCTTCATTCTCATCTGATTATTTCTTTGAATTGCATGTAGTCCAGAATTAATGATTTTTCATTTCCAAGTAAATAAGACAAATAATATATTCATGTGATGATTAGACCATATCCACTTTCCTTTCAAATATTTAATCTTATGGAGTTCAGTTATGTATTCCAGTTTCCTAAATGTGCATAGACTTACAAAAATTGCTCATTTATTCCATGTATTATATTAGTGGTCATTCATTTCCCATTTATCTTTTTTATTTTATTTCTGTTTCACACTTGTATGAAGAGAACTCCTTGCACACACAGGCACACGGGCGCACATGTGTGCACACACAGATACATACACAGCTTGCTCATACTGCTCTTTCCATCTTCCATCCCGAGGTCTCTTATTTGTTTCAACTTTTTCCTTCAAGTGGTGTACAGTTTGCAAAGTCTCCCACTTCTTTCTTATATATAAAACATTTTGTAGGTCGGAGTATCTTCTTTTCATCTTTGGGGGGCATTTTCATGTGTCTATATAGATGTTTCTAATGTTCTGTCCTTCCTCTTACCTCCCCCCACCCCGTCCCCAACTGGAACTCTGCATGGAAAATCATGCTTCATTCTTCCATCAGAACCATGTCTGAACCTGAGTCTCTGTCCTCTCCACCTTCCTTTTGTAGTGGCTGATCTTCCCTCAGTCATCATCAACTGTTTAAATCTCCTGTATCTCTTGGGCATGGACCTGTCCGAGCCTAGGCCACAACTGCATTTCTAGCATCATAGCTACCCTGATACAAAATACTGTCACTTACCTTCTAACACACACTTCAATAACTATGAATCGTATGACTTAATACCATACAAGTTAAATATAATAGTTACACATCTAACAGTTATATGATAGTTATGTATGCATAATGCTCAATATATTTTAAAATTTTTTATTAAGTAGTTATTTAGAGGTTACAGTTCATAAGTCAGGTTCTGAGTTCAGTGAGTACCCCGCTCATTGCTCTCCTCCATCTTCTCCCTTCCCCTGCCTCCCCTCAAGTTATGTAGTCCAATTTATACATACTGTACCGTATTTATATACATTATTATAAGCATCATGGTAATTGATAACGCTTAATATATTTTTAATATATTATATAATATGCTTAATATAGTCATACCAGTTTTGTTGAAATTTTTCTGTGTGATTTCTTGCAACCATTGAAGAATGTCCAGACAAAAAAACCCTGTTTTGTCTGTATTCTACCTGTATCTATGAGTGTGCTCCACTGTTTCCTATATTATAGCTCTTCTTGGGAAAGCCCTTCAAATTGCTCTCTGAGATCTTGACTCTATAGCCAGGTTAGATTTCAATAGACTCATAATGCTCTCTGGTCTATAGCTTTCTCTGCAGACTCCCTGCTAGCTTATGAGAAGCTAGATGAAAGTTCTTTTTATTTGGTTTTTCGGACTGGCCTTCAAAATCTCTTCTTTAGTGTCTGTCTCACCTGTTCGCAGAGCTGAGCCTCCCATCTAAGGAAAATCTCTTGAGCTTTGAGCAGGTGGAATACCTCAGTCTCTTTCATTATTCTTTTATTTTGGCTCTGAGGTTGAAGTGCAGTAACTGGTGCTGACCCCTCCTTACCTTCCTCATAAATGGGATCCTATTCATATTTATTTATTTATTTTTAGTAGTCATTAAGTAGTTGTACAAAAAGGTTTCAATTCTATTAAGAAAAGTTTTCAGTTCAACACATAGTCTGCGAGTACAATGCATCTTGATCAATCCTTCTTTCCCCATCTCTTTTCTTAATAACAGTGGATTGTAAAGACATTTTCAATGTCTTTTTAAATCTTGGAGTGTGCAGGCATGCCAGCTCTGACTTATTTTTCTTCATCTATGAGTCTCTTCTGATTCTTATGGTATTGTGTTTGTATTTATTTGTGGCTATGCTGGGGTTTGAACTCAGAGTCTTGTGCTGCTAGACTTTACTTCAGCCTTTGTTGTTTTTGGCCTTGCTTTCTTTTCAGATAGGGTCTCAAAATTTTTTCCTGGACCAACTCAGATTCATAATCCTTCTACCTCTACCTCCTGCATTGGTACGATGCCAGCCATAGGCCCCAGTGCCTGGCTTCTTCTTTGAAGTGGTGTCTCACTAGCTTTGTGCCTGAGCTGCCCTCAAACTTCAATCCTTCTATCATCACCTCTGAGCACTGAGCTCAGCTCCTTTGCAGTTCTTCTTCACGGCATCCATGTCTCTTCTGTGTGCGAGTGTATAATAAGTCTATGAAACAAAAGGTCCTGTTTGCTAGTTGTTTCAGTCATGAACCACAGCTTCCTCGAGGCTACGAGTTTGGAGAGTGATTCTTCAAAGCTTCTGCAACAGCCTCTCAGAAAGCAATAGTTTTCTGAAACATGGCAGAATAAGCCAAGGTTGACCGCCCACAAGTGCCTGAAGTGCCTTTGTACGAAAACTCTGCCTCTTTTACTGGAGATCAGGAGGTCACTGTCTCCTGTGATGTACCTTCATCTCAATGGCCTGCGTTTAGCCACTGCTGTGGCTCCTCTGAGTCAGGTCATGTTCAACCACCAAGAACCACACAGACCATTGTGACTAAGTCCCACACCCCCTTGGCAATTAGAAATCAGCCACACAGCAACAACAAAAGGGCCTTTCCTCATTTTGTATGCACTGCCCACATTTCTGACCTCAAAGCTGGCAAATTGGAGCTGGTAAAGGTCCTTAAAATAGCACTCCTTCTAAATCTGGGGGGAAAATCACGAATAAATGAATGAACATATGCCAGGACAGGAATCCAAACAGATTATAAGGAAATGATACAATTTTATTTATAATGATAAATTAGAGAATTTTGAATGCCCTGCAAGCAGCCACCTACTACCTCTCTTCTATGAGAATTGAACTCTTCTGGGAATTGAACTTGACTTATAGCTAGCTACAGGCTGTCTCTTTTCTATGCTCCCCTAAGCGATGAAGTGAACTCATCTATTCATAATACCAGCCCTTGCCAAGGCAGACATGTCCTGGTATGGATGAGAAAAAAGGATATATGTCCTGAAGACTTTGCACTCTGCAAAAGAGAAAGGAGCTACACTACTTCAGTTCCTTCTTAGGAACTTGTTCCTCTTCTTAGGCTTGTTCCTCTTAAGCAAATGTGGATGAGGAGCAGAAGAAACTCCCTTGGGATGTGGTTCCCCCTTTTCTTTATGGAAATAGGAGTGGGGAAGGAGGACAGATAATTACCCATTCTAACAAGAAGCTCAAAAGTTCAAGATCAAGGACACAATAAGTCTAGTGTGTGGTAAAGGCTGGATGTTTGTCCTTGAATACTCACATAGCCCTAAGAATGGGCTTTAGTCTCTTTTTCTTCTTTTCAGGGCATCCATCCCCTCATGAAGGCTCTGTCTTCATGCCCTCCTCTTTGGCTTCAGCTTACTAATTTTTAGGGAACACAAACATGTAGTCCATAATACCACCCATCTACATTTTTGCCAGGCACCCCTTACCTCATACCTGGATGTTTGACAATCATAACATTTTTATGATTCTGGTGTCTTATTTCCCTTATTAGATTCATGGCACGATCTCTCTTCTTCTCTGTACATCTGGCTGAGAATCAACATGGATA
Source organism: Dipodomys spectabilis (assembly GCF_019054845.1). Taxonomy (NCBI): domain Eukaryota; kingdom Metazoa; phylum Chordata; class Mammalia; order Rodentia; family Heteromyidae; genus Dipodomys; species Dipodomys spectabilis. The sequence goes on from NW_024870678.1 coordinate 29,464,491, forward strand.
GAAGTGTATAGAAGTGTAAGGCTCACTGAGAGGGTTTACTGTAAGGGATGCCTGGTGCCTGCTGACTGTGGCCAAACAGAGCCAAGACTTGCAGGCAAGGGAAGTCCCTAAATTTTCCTTCTCACTGGAAGACAGGTGGCTTCCATCAGGCATCACTAGGCAGCAATCAAAGCCTGCTTCTTCTTCCCAGAGCTCAGAGAATAAGCCCTTCAGCTTTGGTGGGGGGAAAGAATATGAAGTGAGCAGGAGTAGAATCTTCTATTGTATTAACCAAATATTATTTGCTTAAGTTGTTTGAGGGCCTATGCTTCTTGTTTCTAATTTGGAATCTCCCTGATCCAAGATCCGCAGTAAATTTCTCCATTTTAGTTTTCACACCAGTGAATTTTGGAATAGAAAGAAACACAATTGGAAAGACACAAAATAGGCTATCAGATGGGTGTGCTTGATTGTCACTCAACCCCTTGGTAAGATTGTTTCAAAAACAGTTCCTCATCTTGGGAAGATTTCTAGGAGTCAGTTTCCAGGGTATTTTGTTCTCATGATCTTCTATGACTGCTTCATGTGCTTCTCCTGGTAATATCTTGCCTGTGCATGCAGATATCTGACAGGAGGCTCTGAGAAGAATTGTTAGCTATCCACATACTGACAGCACTGGTAAGTACAGGAGGTTTTACAAGTGGTTGCCAGTCAGGGGAAGGGGTCCTTAGATTCACAGCATAGACAGGTGCTGCATTATGCAGTCCTGTTTACCAAAGCCCTTTGATGTTAGCTCTCTTTGAGGTTTCCTATTGCCATCCCAAGTTGGTGAAATACTGCACATGTTTTTCATTCCTCCTTGAACTCCTCCTTTTTTCTTCTACATCGTGCTAGAGGAATATTGATACCAAACTTCAAACTCTATAACAAAGCTGTAGTAATAAAAACAGCTTGGTACTGGCACAAGAACAGGCCTGAGGCCCAATGGAATAGAACTGAAGACCCAGAAAGGAACCTGCAGACTTATGGCCACCTAATCTTTGATAAGGGAGCAAAAAAAAAAAACCCTAGGATGCATTAAAGACAGCTTCTTCAACAAATGGTGCTGGCAGAATTGACTAAACATCCTTGCATATCACCCTGCATCAGAATCTAGTCCAAAAGGATCAAAGACCTCAAGGTAAAAGCAGATACCCTGAAAACATTACAGGAAGGAATAGGGCAAACTCTAGGGTTCCTTGGCACAGATCGAAACTTCCTTAATAAAGACCCAGAATCACAACAAATTCAAGAGAGGTTGGATGATGGCAGAACTTCTGCACAGAAAAGGACATATCTAGCAAGATAAATAGAAAACTCACAGACTTGGAGAAGATCTTCTATAGACAAGGGCCTCATATCTAAAATATAATTACAGCTCAAAAGATTAAATTCCCCAAAAACAAATCCCCAAAGAAACAATCACCTCATTAACAAATGTGCTAAAGACTTAAAGAGAGACTTCTCTGAAGAGGAAGTAAGAGTGGCCAATAGATACATGAAGACATGTTCAACATTTTTGGCCATAAAAGAAATGCAAAACAAAACAACACTGAGATTCCACCTTACCCCAGTTAGAATGACTTAAGAGAGTCTGGTATTTTAATCTTCGTTTTGCTACAAGATTCAGCATTTTCAAACTCCTTCCTAATCATTCATGTATAAATCCACCAGGCTTCTGAAGAAATAACTGTGAGGGAGCAAGAGGTACCCTCCTCAGGGGCTATTGATGGAGACAAATATGTTTTTAGAAGTAGTTCAAGATATTCTTATTTATTTAACTATTTTATCATACTTATACAATAAGAAGACCAGATACTAAATCTGTATTAAGGAACATGTGTTCATGTCATAATAAGCCTTCTAAAATAAGAAAATGAGTCTGAGGATCCACAGTAAGACCTTTGCAGAAGTTTAGGGAGTTAGAAATCAAGCATTTTCTTCTCTTGATAGTTTTAATTAAAGAGCAAACAAATAAACACCCAGGCTTTTCTGTTATTTATTAGCCATATGCCTTTCTTGGATGCAATTCAATCTTGGATACATACATATAAAACAGAAGAAGAAAAGTCTTTAACAGAAAAGAACAATTCATTAATCTTACTAAATTAATATTAAATAGTGTACACCAGCTGTCTACAACCATTTTGGAAGCAGTGTGAAACATGAGAACATTGTTTTTTTTGTGTGTATTTCATTCTTGAGGCTTGAACTCAGGGCCTGGGCTCTCTCCCTGAGCTCTTTTTGTTCAAGGCTAATGCTCTACCACTTAAACCACAGCTCTACTTTTGGCTTTTTGGCGATTAATTTGGACATAAGAGTCTCATCGACTTTCCTGCCTGGGCTGGCTTTGAACTGTGATCCTCAGATTTCAGCCTCTTATGTACTAAAATTACAAGTATGAACCACCACCACTTGGAGAAAATGTTCCTTTTAACTACTGAGGAAGTGTGGGTTTGGGGAGTGGTGAGCATGTAGATACTGTCCCTAGTCCTCATCTGGGACCCTGCTTCTCTAGGTAAGAAGCAACCAGAAATCTAGGTCACTGACACAGCCTTTCTGGTTGTCGCTACATTAAATAGACTTGAGGCCTTATAATTCTATCTCTTCTGTCATACTTGAATCTAATCAGCATTTCCATGCTATGGTACCTGAAATCAATCATAGTACTACTGTCACATGACTGCTATGGACGCATCACTAAATTTCCCATACTACATTAATCATTTCTTAAGTTTGGTAACATTAAGAGGTCTGTATTTCAAACAAGATACTTATGTTATCCCACATATGCATAATTAATCATTTCATTGTTAATGGTAGGATGTCAAAGGCTGAAAAAAATCTATTCTAAATGACAAGTACTCAGGCATAGCAAAGACTCAGAAACTCATTTCAGTCTATAATTACTTGCTCTGAAGTAGAAGAATAATCAATACTCATTGAGCTATGTCATCAAGAATCTACAGACTCATGACCAAACTCTTAAGTCTCAGAAGATGTGCTATAAACTTCATACATAAAGAGGCAACCTAAAGCAAACTTGTTTGAACAGATGTGCAAAAAGACAAAAATCAAATATGAGCTGTCAGGAGAGCCAAAGAACCAACGGCAAAGCTTCATGGGGAATCAAAGAGTGACTACCAAATCCTGATGGTCAGAACGCAATTACTGATAAGGGGATGGGAATGAAGATAGGTCAGTGCTATCATGAATGTCTGTGGATCAGTAAGAAAATTTCAAGCCAATGTTCATAGAGGAAAATATGTCTTTTTTAATTGGACATTCTTATTCAACTTGCCCTTGCCATTGACATTGAGTGTGGTGTTTTAATTTTGTGGGTCCAACCCAAAGTTAACTAAAATACAATCCAGATTCCATGTCCAGTGTGGACTACCCTTTTGGTCCAGTGTCTCTGATAGAAGGGTGCATCCCCCTGGATGTTGTCTGCTCAGCCTCAAGAAGCAGGAAGTAGGGAAATAAGGCTTTTTATGCCAGAATTGCCCACATATTTGGAGTTCTGGGCTATTTAGTGAAAAGCACGGGCTTTCAAGAATGGTCTTGAAAGCCATTTCCTTTTTCTCTGTACCTCTTGCTTGCCTTCAGTTGCTGCTCCCACCACCTCTCTTCTACAAGTGTTGGTGTTCCGTGCTGTCTCTTTAGAACTGAGGTGCTCTCTTCTTCCTTAGAAAAATGTTCCCTCATCTGTGCTTCTGTGCCACACACTACTACTTGCCTGTAGCTGCCATCTTTTGTTTTGCCCTTCAGTGGTATGCAAATCCTCCAAACCACTGTTTGATGCCTGGTACAAATTTAGCAATGCAGAGTTTTGAGAAGGGTCTCATAAGACACTGGGTTCTGACATAGTATCTTTTGAGATACTGTTGGATAAATGAGGATATGTAAATGAGATTTACATCTGGTCTAGCAGTTTCTATGGTGGTTTTTACACACGAAGTTTGCAGGGTGTTTGACCTATAGAATTTGCAGCTTCTCTACCCCACTCCCACTAAGGAGGCTCCCTGACTAGTTTTGAACACCCCAGCAACAGTAAACTCATCTCCTTCAGAGTCAGTCCTCTTCATTTCAGGCAGCTTCTCCTGTGTCAATATTCTGACCTGAAGACTGAGTCTTATTACTGTTCCTCTAAAGCTACTTGGATTTAATTAGGTTGAATATAGTGGCTTGTTTGACTTAATCTAAAGCTTAGAGTTGACCAGATTCTGCTTTGCTGAAATCTTGTTACCAGTGGTATGTTTTAGTCTTGAAACAGCTTTATTGAGATATAATTGGTATACAAAAAAATGCATATGTATACAGTCTGACAATATGCATGCATCTGTTACACTGTGCACATTAAAAAAACTTTTATGTCCTTTTATGGATTCTGAGTGGTGAAAGAGAGTTAAAGAAGAGATAGCTCATGATAATTTTTTGAGCATCAAATTGGATCCCAGGAAAACGGACTTGCTGAAAGTCATGCGCCTTCGTACAGGGAGGAAGGACACATCCCCTTGCTTTACAGACCCGGTGTCTACTTCTTGCACACACTTTATATACGCAGCCATGCCATATGCTGCAACAGAAGTATTGTGCTTTTGAAATACAATATTAATGGCATAAATTTTATTGTATGCATAAAAATTCTCCCTTCTCTCCACCCCTTGCTCGTTCATTTGCCCACATGTCACCCATGACCACACAGACAACTATTTGCCTTCTGTCAAACTGACAGAAAAGGGACGCTGGTGGGTGTTCATATTTTGAAGAAAAAGAGAATCGGAAATTCATCACAGGAACACGGTTGAGTAATAAAAATCGATGACACAATTTTTAGCTATGAGATAACTTTGATTCTCAAAGAAAGAGGATGATTCTTTTTTTCATAATGTTAAATAGCATTTAATGTTATCTGCTGGAATGCATTTGGATTTAGTACAGGAAACAGATGATATTTGGTCTGAAAACACTCTGTGAATTTACTTTTTGTCACAGATTGTTGCTTACTTAAAAAAAATCATGTTCTACTATGCCAGGAAATGACAGCTCTGTTAGGTTATATAACTAGTGCTAGTAAATTAGGGAAATAAATGGCTTGGGTAAAAATGTGGTTCTGCTTATGGGAAACATGTTCAAAAGGTTGATAGTTTGCAAACTCAAACTTCAGGAATTAAAGTATAGAAAAATCTGTGGGGTAATGTGCTATGTTTTGGGAAGAGTTTTGTGTAATGAGATGTTTGATTTTATTCTCGTCCACATATCTCAGACATGCATTTTTTGTAAATGCTTTATCTCTGTATTTCATAATGTTGCCTTATTTAAAATTTATGTTCTGATTTGTTGATATTTTATGATTCTGAAAATGTTACTGGAATACAGTTTTAATACTGTGAATAGAAAACGTATATGAGGATGAAGGTATTTGCTAGCACAAGTGAAAAATAATTGCTAAACAGAATTACATAAAAAATTATCATTCTGATTCTATTTGGAAAACTGTGATAGGTGACATTATTTGGTCTCAAGTCAGAACTGGCTTATCCCAATTGTGCTATTATAAGAACTAAGGCTGTTTTCTTAAAAATGGATTCTTCTGTAATTAGAGTATGACCTGTAAAGTTCATGTGTTGGAAACTCAAACCTCAAAGCACCAATGTTTGGAGGCAGTGTTTATTAAAAGGGCTCTGCCCTCTTGCCCAGATCAGTGTGTGAGCGTAGCTTAATTACTGTAAGAGTAGGAAGTTAGAAATTTGATTTCAGCACACTCTTCTCCCTTTGTATTCGCCATCTCTTGCCTTTCTGCATTCCACATGGCATGAGGCAGGTGCCGGTGGCTTGCTCTTGGGCTTCTCAGTTTCCAGAGCCAGGAGCCAACTAAGTTTCTCTTCTTTACAGACTATCCACTCCCAACCATTTTATTTGGGTGAAAGAAAAGCACTAAGACTATTTGGCAAAACAATATGGACTAAGACAGATTCCAAGTTGTCTATTTAGTACTTTTGCCATCTACATTCCTTCAGTAAACCGATCTTTCAGCTTTCGCCATTTTTATGATCCCTGAATGTTGCTAGAGCTTTTGGCATGCGTTCCTGCAGAATTCTCACTCTGGAGTGAGCAACCTGCTCACTCATATTTATGCCTTAGTCAAGACCAAACCTGGGTCATCTAGCTATCTCCTTCAAAGGACACTGAATCCAGTTTTGTGAGAATTAAATGCTCCTACAGCATATTACTTATATCTCTATTTTGTGCTTACACAAGCTTTGTTTTATGGATAGTTTGCTTCATATTGATCCATTACAGTATATTTCTGTGATACCTTAAATGACTGTATATTATTCTCCTGTTTAACACCACTTACCCCTTCTCCACACCATAGAATGCTTGTATAGATCCAGAAATCAAAGATATTTTTAAGTTTTTTTATTATTATAAAAATGATGTACAGAGGGGTTACAGTTACAGAAGTAAGGTAATGAGTACATTTACAGTGTTTACCCCGCCCCTCCCATTTTCTCCCATTTTCAGTTAGCTCCCTATCTAGTCTCCTTTCTTTCTCTGTTTTTTTTTTTTTTTGTAAAGGTACTGTATAGAGGGGTTACAGTTACATGAATAAGGTAAGGGGTACATTTCCTATTGAGCATTGTCACCTCCTTTGTTTTTCCTCTACTATCCCTTCCCTCCCCAAATCCTCGACTCCTCCCTCCCCATCCCCCTGAAGTTGTAAAGTTTGTTTTCAACATAGCGTCTTGTACATCTCGTTGCTACAATGGGTCAACCTGTATCCTTATTTCAGCATTTAGTTATTTCCCTTCCCCTCCCTAAATTAGAAAAATGTATATACCAGATGCAGGGCACCAAATCAAATACAGTGAAAACAAGGGTTATATCATGGGGGAAGAGCATACAAAGGAAACAAAAATAATCACTTAGTACATTACAAATACATTAAAAACAACAGCAAGAAAGATAAAACCACTTGTGTCCCCATCTTGGGGTTCATTCCTTTCTTTCTCGTTATGGCCAACAATTCAAGCATGTTATCCACGTGTGAGTCTCTCCTTCACACTTCTCAATACTTTCCCACTTCTCAATCCTTTCTCAATTGACTGCGATTTTGTGTCATCGACCATCATAGGATTGTCCTCTCTGCCAGAGGAACTTCTGAAGATTAAATCCAAGAACCACTTTTCAAAGTCTTTATGTTGACTTTCCCCTATTATGAAATATTAATCATGATTACTATGTTCCTGTTAGCCATAATAGTTACAGTGTAATAATACTAATGCCAGTGGCTGAGTTCATTGATAAGTAACAGAATCTTTGGGGGCAATGCTTAGTGTCTTTTGCTTTTTGTAACTAATATTGCTATCCCAGACAAGGTCATGCAATTCCTTATCCAGCAAGGTCATGCTCTACAGGGAAGTCTGTCTATGCAGTAGTTTACCCTGTCTGGTGGTTGTCTCTTCCTCAAATTCCAGACTCTCACCCCCATTTTGTCCATCCAGACCTTTGTTTGATTTTGTGTTTCCCTGACACTTCTATGTCCTTAACCTGACTTCTCTCCCAAATTTCTTTGGTCCTCTCCACATTCTTCCTGGCCCTCCCTTGACACAGAAGTGTCCCTTGTGATCTACCTTTCGAAGCTCAAGCAACACTTCCCAATCTAGTTATCATCATGCATTTTTTCAAACCATTGATTCTATCATCAGGATAACTGCATCCAGCTATATCCAGCTATATCAAGATCCTATCGATCTTGAGAGCCCTTAGCCTTCCATACAGTGGCTGCCAATGAAATTAGTTTCTCACATTACTGAGCCACTTTCACCATTTCTAACTCTCACCTCACTGAAATCTATCTGACCATGTGGTATCATTCTTTACGTATAAAATGAACACCTTTACTGCCCTGCAGGTGCTTTGAAAGCAGATGGTAAGACAGTTCTTTTGGTGAGCCCTGATGTGCTCCTTAGCATGGTAACATGCAGTGCACAGAGTAAGTTCTCAATAACTATTAGTCAAAGACAAATGCAGTCTACTAAAGAGTGGACTTGCTTCTCTAACACCAGTGGTAGCTAAGTTGCTTTTGAACCTCCAGAAATCATTGAGCAATGCGGCCACAGCGGATTTCTATCGCTTCAGTGGTCTTCTCATGTACCTTTCCTTCGGGAGGCTGACTTCACAATGTTTGCTACAACTCCAGTGCAACACTCAGTGCCTCTCTCAGTGCCATTCTCTTCCTCAGAAAGCCAAAAGCATTGAGCACAGTCTTGAATTGTGAATTGTGAAGTCTATGAATATTTATGTGAATCCTGTTACTATTCTATAGGAGACAAAAATATATAGTAATATAATTGGAGAGTGGTGTCTAAAATAAACAGAAACACTTTGGCAAAATGTAGTCATATTCTTGCTTAAATACATAATTTGCCATTATCTGCATTACATTGCAGGGTTAAAAAAAACACTGACCTATAAGTCTTTCAGACACTGAAAAAACGACCCCAGAAGTTGGCTAGGCAGAGGGGCTATGGGGCTTAGCACAGGCCATTGCCTCTTCCTGGACTGAGGTGATTGTTCTGCTCTTTTCACCTGAACCTCTATTCCTTCCAGCCTGAAATGGAACGGCAGGTGTCTCAGGACTTGCTCTCCATGGTCGTTGACTTCTCTTCTCATTACTCTCAATCACAATGATGTCACCAAACGAGAGGTGTTGGTGCCTGTGACAAGTAGCTTTTGAGAAAATAGATCCTTCAGATCTAGAAATAGTGTCAGGGAGCAACTCTACCTTCTCTCCCATTTGATGACCTCATTTCAAATCAAGATGGAGTAACTAACCATTTTACTAACTTACATAAGTTTTTCTCTCCTTAGAAGTCTCTCATGATTTTCTACTTCCTGGGTCTTCTCACTTATGGCATTGTTCACTTATGTAGATGGGCATTTGATAAGATTTCTGCTCTCTAGTTGCAATTCACTTTGATTTTATTCACCTTCCATTTTGTGCTGGAGATGCCATTGGCTTTGTGTTCTTAGATTTACATTTTCCAAAACACTTTAAAATAAATGTGTATGTGGCTATTTCCATTAATCTTCACCTTGACACTGTGAAATAGAGAGAGGAAGTTTTACAGATTTGGAAATGGAGAGTCAGAGAAGCAATGTGAATGCAAAGTCACCCAGTTGATAAATGGCATGCTGAAATCTGGGTGCAGTGATTCAAAATCCCATGTACCTCCATCGCCACTTCCCAGCCCAACCTCCCTGCCACCGGGATATAGCATGCAGCTTAGCCTGGTTTTACTGGAAATTTAGTGGAGGTAATCTCCCTTTGTTCTTGCATCTGGCCTGAGAAGAACTCATGCAAGATTCAAACACAGAAAAAAGTGATAGGAATGTTTACTAGGCTAGAACTATGGAAGACAAAGAGATTAGTAGCATAGACATGCTGAGCAAGTGCCTTCAGCTCATCTTCAGCCATTTTCCACTGTCTTCAAAGATACATACAGTGACCTTCGATTAAACAGGGATAATTAGAGGCAGGGTATGGGAAGGATGATTCAAACAGTCCAAATGATAGCTGGTAATTGGTCAGGTGAGGCCTTGTAACAGTAAGAGTCATTAATGGTCAGGTGTTCTGTATCCTTTCGGGACTGCAGGGAATGCCTCAGGAGCACTAAGTCCCATCCTCCCTCGGGACCAGCCCCAAGGGGCAGAACCACAATCACCTGGATAGGGGAGGTTGACATTTGACTTGTCTGACCTCCTGGGCTGGGCATGTAAGTCACAGAGCTATTGATGTAGAACTATTTGTGGGCCCACCTTTGACTCAAATGAAGCATATCATTAATCCTTCAATGGGTGAAATACTACAAAAAAATCTTACAACATTTTATGACCTTGGGGGGCTACAGACTGGTCACCTGTACTTTGGAATGGTTTATTATAATGCTTTTTTTTTCCTGGGACTTGGTTCACTCCTCCTCCATTTTAGGTTCCTTTTGCCTTTCCCATCACCCATTGCCAGCTGCCACTGGCTCTGTGATTAGTGTTCTTTCTCTCAGTTAATTACAAGATGGCCACTTTCTAAGGCTCACTTTTGAGTCCATCTCCCCTTGTCTCTTTTAGCTTATGTATTTGATTGTTTTTACTCTTTAACAAAGCAGTGATGTGTATAACGCATCTTGATCTGTGTTCCTGCTTCTACATCACCCCAATTCCACCCACCCCTACCCTTATATTTCTCAGTTCTGTGGTGTGTACAACAAATTCTTTCCTACCTTGTACCTCCTTTTTGAAAACTGATACAGCCAATCTAGAATTATTTTTCCAAAATGATCTGGCATTTCTCCTATTTATTTTGTGTTTACTTATGAGGTTTTTTGTATTACTATATTACTGACATTTAAAAAGTATGGAAAAATAGAAGTCTTGGACCTCCCTGGACTTGGGTTTAAATCTTGATTGTTATTTATCAGTGTTTATGACATTAAGCTCCTAAGAGCTTATCTATAAAGTGAAGATTTATTAATTTATTGCTGAACACCTACTGTGGTTCAAGTGTGCACAGCGGTGAACAGGACACGTCACAGATTGACAAGAGACACAAGTGTTAAGTGATTGTTAAAAATGAAATCAGATGACAAAGCAATGATGGCCAGAAGGCAACACACGGTATAGAATGATCCTGGAGGGTCTTAGAATAATACTTTACCTGTGATTTGCTGGCTGTTTTCATCATATCATATACACAGGCCTGCAAAGACCTGTCTCTGTCCAGGCAGAATGATTGAGCTCTGAGAGAACTTAGCTTATTAGAACAGAAAGAAGACCAGCAGGGCTGGGACATAGCAAGCATGTACTATGGTCATTCTGGTAGCCAGGAGACAATTTCAATCAGTGAAAGGTAAGGAAGTTTAGATTTTATTTAATTGCGGTAAGAAGCCAGTACAGATCATAACAAGGCTCTCTTGTGGTTGACAGAGCTGAATAGATTAACAAAAGCACTATTGATATAATGCTTGTGAGTTCAATGCTAACATATTTTTGTCCTATTTTCTTGTAGACAGTTTATTGTTAAAACGACATTGTAAGCTTCTTAGATGCAGAGGCTCTATGTCATACTATTGTCTTCCCTACACAATGTGGCATGCTGTGACACAGATAACTTGATAGGATTTCTTAGATGTGGGTGTCAGCCTGGGGTGTCACTTGGCAACAGCTCTTTCTAAGTAGATGACTTGCACTATTCTGAGTAGTTGAGCTGAGCTGCCTGCGTCTGCCCATTTCATACCTCCTTATCCACATAAGGTTGCCTGGTGAGTTCTCTAACTAGAAGTGGGCACACAGTGGAGTTGGTAAGTGTGCAGAATTCTCAGCTCCATCTATATTTAATTGCCATTTTGGAAAACATGGATTCGTGTAATTACCCTCCCCCCAAATTAAAACAAAATAAAAAAGAACAACATGAATATAAATGATGAAAAATCCACTTAGCATTTTGGAAAGGCAATTTCTTCAGAAAAGTTCATTTTCGTTTGATGTGCCACACCATCTGCTTTTCAAATAAGCAGCACTAGTAAGTTCTTTATTGAGATACATTCTGTTACTTAGACCTAGAAACTTCATTTCTTCTTGCCTTTGGATGTTCTCTGGGGTTTAGAGCATATATTCTTTCTCTTCCTGACAGAAGAGAGATGAAGATAAAGGTCCCTCTATCCAAACTTCCTTGAAAAGTTTTCTTCCTGAATGGCAGCTTCCCAAGAGTCATTTGTCACCGTTTCTATGCATGAGAAGTGGAAAGATTTTTTAAATATTTTTTTATTTGTATATTCACATTCAGATCACTCACTCTGGGACGTGTGCTGGTTTTTAAATCATCTGCTGTTCGGAATTAGAGAGGCCTCTTGGGTTTTATGCAACTATAAACCTGAGCCAATTTAGTTCTCCCCTGGATTAGTGACCCTTTATGCTGTCATCTCTCTCTCTCTCTCTTCCTCTCTCTCTCTTTTGTAGAAGGTCATCTTGACATGAGGAATAGGTATACCAGCCCGAGTTTCATTCAACATTCATTTTAAAACACTGGTTAGTTTTCCAGCCATCTAGCTCAAGTGGAAAACAATAGATAGAGAGACAGAAAATTCAATAAGTTAAAGCAATCCATTATTTCATGAAATTCTCTTTTTCATCATCTTATGTCTACAAGCACCATATTTCTTTTATTCCTCTGATATAACGAGGGTTTAATTGTTTTAAGCATGTTTTAAAGTTCTGTCCCCACCCAAGTGGAAATTTCTTTGGGGGACACATTGTGCCTAGTCCTGTATATTCACTGTGGCAAAACCTTGAACAGACCCTCAACAATAGACATGGAATGGAATTAAAATGTTTTGAGACACTGGGTTTGAATTGTTTAATGGCTCCCTCCTGCAATTTAAAAACTCTTGATAACTTACTTGTAACAGTAATTAAACTACAACTTCCATGTCCTCAAAGTTGACATGCTGCAAGAAAAGGCTAGAATATGAATAGGGCTTTATCTTTATGTTGACTACTCTGTACTATGTAGTGTAATTCAGGCTTTCCCAAAGAAAGCATATATAATCCATACCTTATTTTAAAGATGGAAGATTTCAAAAGGGAGAATGTAGAGGATGCTGACTTTCTTCTCTTTTAGGTCTGTAGAGTGTAGCACAGACGTTGAAGCTCTTTTGCTGAAGGTCGTAGGGTGAGATGTGAGCAGTGGTTTAATGTTTAGAATATTGATGTTTTCTTTTCCTCTCCAAGTTGTCATTAAATCTTATAAATGATACCACAAAGAATTTTTTGCTTCAGAGTAAGGTTTTATAAAAGTAAAAGTAATGACTTATTTCTCTTAGGCAGATTGTGGTAATTTTTTTTAAGAAAACAATTCATTTGTCTGTTCCAGTTATCATAAGAATGAGCGAGAGCTGGGTTGGGGCAGATGCAGAGAAATGGGCCATGGTTCTCAAGTCTTTCTGTGGGCTAAGAAACAACCGTGTTAGACATGAGTGCTTGTCATAGGTCACAAATCAAGGCAGATACTCTTCCTAAATCAGTTTCCTATAATAATTCTTGAAAATAAGAGAAGGACCTCATGAACTTCATTTAAATAATCATTATATTCTTCATATTATGTTGAATCAAAAAAAAGAATGAGATCCAGCCTATGTATTTAATATTTTAACCTATCCACTGTTCTGCTCCATTTTTCTATTTCAGGAATTTGGAAAAGAAGATCTCATTTATTTAAAAAAACACTATGGTGTTTGGAGATTTCTGTATAATAATAATAAATACTTAAGTCTATTAAAACTGGCAAGAGAAATTTAAATAATCAATACTTCAAGATGTAATAAGTTTGAGACCGATATTCTTGTATCCTTGGAAAATAAAATAGTGCATGTTATTTTCCCAGGTATTCTATTTTCTGAGAATATAATGGGAAGTATGGGGAAAAATATATGCATGAGAAAATTCATTGATTTACTATAATTATAAAAATAAAGTAGGGGTTGGGAAGGTGGCTCAGTGGTAGAGCACTTGCCTTGCATGCCTGAGGCCCTGAGTTCGATTCCTCAGCACCACATAAGCAAAAAGAAAAAAGCCAGAAGTGGCACTATGGCTCAAGTGGTAGAGTGCTAGCCTTGAGCTAAAGAGCTGAGGGACAGTGCCCAGGCCTAGAGTTCAGGCCCCACAACCGGACCCCCCCCCAAAAAAAAATAAAGTAACCAAAATAAATGAACAATAGTTGTAGAATATTTATGAGGTTAGTATGCTTCTGGTCAATAGAATACATGTAACCAGTTTACTGGCACCATAAGCATTGTGGCAACTATTTACAGTTAGTAAATACAGGCTTAATCCCAAATTGTTTTATTCTAACAAGCTGATTAGGAAAGAGGAGATGTGGATCATAATATTAGTTATGTGTGGGTGATGGAATTATTTATCCATCTAAAAGACATACTATATAAACTACCTAATATTTTCATTGAATCTTGGCAAATTTCACATGTTAACCTCATTTTAAAGAAATACACATAAATAATAAGATGTTCAAACTAGAAAGTTAGTCTTCAGATTTGTTAGTCATTTCTATTCCAATACACTCATACAGAAGGTATATTAAGTTCTCCACTTTTCCTTAAAACTACATATCTAATTAAGGAATAAAGCATATGAAAATTCCTTCATATGATTCAGAAAAAATTCTGTGCTTTGGTTGCTAGCATTACAATTATGATTTAAAAAATTTGATTTCTGTTTGAGAGAGAAAATGGAGTAGCCTCCTTCCTCAGCCCTAGGTTTTAATGTACTGGCTCTATGACTTTAAGTTCCTTCACTTCTCCATGGCTTAATTTCCTAAACTAAAGTATCACCATTTTAAGATGATATATGTCTATTTTGAGGATTATAAGCCATTATTAACTAGAAGACAAATTTATTATCTAAAAAATACTCTAGTTGCCTTCTGTCTAATATTGAATGAGTTACTTATTTCTTATCATTGCATTGGCTTTGTGCAATGCTACGTTTCTAAGCATTTGATCCTATTTTAAGTATGGATTACATACCTTTCATCTTTTTTTCTTTTTTGTCGGTCGTGGGGCTTGAACTCTGGGCCTGGGCGCTGTCCCTCAGCTCTTCAGCTCAAGGCGAGCGCTCTACCACTTGAGCTACAGCGCCACTTCCGGTTTTCTGGTGGTTTTATTGGAGATAGGAGTCTCACGGTCTCTCCTGCCCGGGCTGGCTTTGAACCGCGATCCTCAGATCTCAGCCTCCTGAGTAGCTAGGATTACAGGCGTGAGCCACCAGCGCCCGGCTCTCATCTTTTTCTGTAGAAGAGATTGATCCATTTGTCTATTTTTAAAAGATTTCTCTTGTATGCTTTTGACATGATTAATTCTGCTTTTCTGTTTATTAATTTGCTTGGTTTCACTGTTCATTTTTATATTTTCTTGAATGGGATGTTCATTTAGTAATATTTTAATGAGATTGGTTTGAATTAAAAATCATGTTAGTTGTATCCCTTTAAAATGAAGAATATCCGGTAGAGAGAAATTTCATACTCATATAATTCTTTTTGCTATAACTTACTTTGTTATTAATACATTTTTTATATACTTTAAAATTTTTATTGTTGAAATTTACATAGTCTAACTTTATTTCTCAATTTTCTACAGCATTTACTTTTTAAATGTTTGTGTGTTTGTGTATTTTGTTTAATGTTATTACATGTATGCAGCTGGATATTTACCAACCCAAGTTGGAAGTTTCTGGTTTAATAAGAATATCTAATTACTTATTTTATTGTGATCACTTGTAGGGTACATATTTTTATGCCATTTTCTTTTATGATTTTGTTTTCTTGGTTATTGTTTCTTTTATCATGTTTGGTTGGTTTAATAACATTTTTCTCCACTTCAAATAGATGTGGTATTTTTATGTTTCACTTCTACTAATGAATATATTTATATGAAGTATTTGTTTTCCTATAAGTTTCCAAATTTAATCAATATTCACAACCTTTATAAACCTACACACACACACACACACACACACACACACACACACACACACACGAAACTTTAGCCCATCAATTTTATTTCCTTTGGCTCTGTTTTAGATTTTGTTAAGAATCAATTGTAGGTTCTTACTTTCCTTTTTTCAGATTATACATATATCATTTTAAGATGACTCTATTAAATTGTATTTACTTATCAACAATTACTTATCTTTTTTATACATAGCACTGGATTTTTTTTTTCGGGTCATGGGCTTGAACTCTGGGCCTGCATGCTGTCCCTCAGCTCTTTAGCTCAAGGTGAGTGCTCTACTACTTGAGCCACAGAGCCACTTCTGGTTTTCTTGAATTGGAGATAAGAGTCTCACAGACTTTTCCTGCCTGGGCTGTCTTTGAACCCATTTCCTCAGATCTCAGTCTCCTGAATAGCTAGGATTACAGGTGTGAGCCACCGGTACCTGGCTAGCACTAGATTCTTTGCTTATTCTTTTTCTTACATCTTTTCCTCTTCCTTGAATTCATTTTAAATTTTATATTATCTAAAGAAAAACTATATGATCTAAAAGAAGAAAATTCCAGAAAATCTACATGCTAGCAAACTTGGTATATTGAAAACATGTATATATTATACTTTACTATAAGAGTTATTTTTTCCATTTGAACTTTTCCTTTTCAAGCATTTTTTTCACTTTAGAATTTCTGATTGCCTTCTTATAGTGTTTTTTGTGAATATAATATCTTTTCAAATCCCCAGTTTTATGAGTTCTTACATTACTTTCTCACATAATATTTCCTTGATCTGGTCTATTTTCATGTTTGTTTGTTTTTTGAAATTTGCTTTTATTTATAATTGAGAGTTGAGATTGTTTGGTAACTATAGTTAAAGATGTTTCCTTTACCAGAAGCAAACACAATTCCTCAGATAATGAATTTGGATTATATTGACAAAGGTGTTTTGTGAAAGTGTGTATTTGTTACCAAGACCCTATTTCTTCTAGGTTACCCAGAGTTTGCTTTTGGATGCAGAGGCTGCTTATTCACTAGGGGTTTAGAAGTTATCTATGGTACTATTTCTTTCCTTCTTCCCTCTCTCCCTCATCTCTTTCCTTTCTCCCCTCTCCTCCTTTCTACCCCTTCTCCCTGGCCCTATAAAATCTGTGAATTACCATGGCAGATTTACACCTGATTTGAATCTTTACCTTGAGGCCTATAATTCAACTAGAAGTACAATAATTCTCCAATTTACCATGGACCACACATTTGTGCCTCCAGCCCCTGGTGTGCGTGCATGTGTGTGTGTGTGTGTGTGTGTGTGTGTGTGTGTGTGTGTGTGTGTGTGTGTGCATGCACGTTAATGCCAGTCCTAAGCTTAAACTCGGGGCCCTGGAGCTGTCCCTGAGTTTCTTTTGCTCCAGGTTAGTGCTCTACCACTTGAACCACAGGTCCACTGTTTTTGACAGTTAATTGGAGATAAGAGTCTCAGGGACTTTCCAGCCTGGGTTGGCTTTGAACCCCAGTCCTCAGATCTCAGACTCATGAGTAGCTAGGCGTGAGCCACAGGTGCTCTGCTCAGCCTTAGCTTCTTGGCTTTGATGTTTTTCTCAGATTCTTAGAGGCACATTCCCTCTCTAGACTTCACTAGTATCTGTTCAGCAGTACAGACTCAGCCCTGTAGATTTTTACCATCAGTCTGGCTCCATCTGTCTCACATCTTCTAGAAATGTCTCTACTGTTCTGGTCTGAACTTGGCACCCTTCCCGGGTTCCCTGTGCTACCATGGATGCATTCTTATTTTTAAATTTCTTGTTATTTGAATGGCATCATGGGTAGTAGGAAAGATTAATATATATGCTTAAATATCCACCATGAAATAGAAAAACTTAGCTTTTAGTAGTAGCAGTGGAAGTTTATTTCTTCTGAGGAATCAACAGGTTTGTTTTTTTTTTGTCAGAACTTACTTTTTTGTTTATGCATTGAATAACATTTTCAGAAACAGAGTGCTGAGTATTTGGCCATATGCTTGCTTCACTTTTCTATATCTCCAAAAACATGCAAATTCAATAATTCTTCTTATTTTGCAAATTACAAAACAGATGCCTGGGAAGTTTTAATTAGTAAGCAATTTTAAAATAAGGTAATAGTTTCCAAGATCATATGTTTAAGATCAAGTAGATGTAAATGTAGGAAACCATAGAATTCATAGTATAACTTAAAATATTAAGTTTTGTGCTTCTATAATTTGATCAAGATTTGCACAATATGTGGCTGGGAATATAAAAGCTCAGGGACAGTGCTCAGGCTCTGAGTTCAAGCTCCAGGACTGTCAAAAAACAAAAAAAGATTTGTACACTATATAAGATTTTTTTCTCATGTATTTCCAAAAGCATATTAAATATTGACATTGTTTTGGGGAGAGATGGTCTCTAAACTCACTAAATGTTTAGTTTCTTTAGATATATTATTCTATAGACCATTTCTTTATCTCTTTGGAAAAAATATATAATAAATTAATAAATGTGTATCTATCAATACATATCACATTTATTTTTGCATAATCATGCCGATATCACGTCTAGCAGCAATGATCTCTATTACCTAAGTATCAACAATTATCTCTTTCTCTGGCATAAGGATTGACTATACTATAATAAACATTTTTGGTGGAGAGGGAGCTCAAATTGTTAAAAGATGATATTCATGAATAAAGATAAAACTTTGTAATTTTGACTGTCTCTATGTGACTTTGACAACTTGTCTTAGGCCATGTATACTTTCAAGGGTACATTTATGTAGGTTGACACTAATAACCACAGTACTCTGGGATGGAATAATTGCTTAGGTTTCTTGAAATAAAAAATTCTGTACAGCTTGGGGAGGGGGGAGAGGTAACAATGCTCTATAGTAAGTTTACTCATTACCTTACTCATGTAACTGTAACTCCTTTGTATAGTATCTTACAATAAAAAATATACTAAAAATAAAAGTTATTTAAACAAGAGAGAAAAATGTTAGTAAGATGAATAAAATTGCATTATATATCTAATTGCTAATGCCATCACTTAAATGACCCAATGCTTTACAATATTTTAGCATTAGTTTAGACTTAAGAATGATCCGCACTAGCTTTGCAGTTTCTTCAGTAATTGCCACTTGTCAAATCATAGAGTCTGTTCCCATATTCTCTATGAAAGTATATATTAACAAAATGTATCTTTACCTTAGTTCTTCCCCCCACCAAAATGTTAACATCTTCTTCTTCTTTCTCAGAAAATTTTCTGTCATTTTATTCTTATAAAATATACTCTATAAAATGAGCATTTGTGTTTGCATTTTAAATCTCTTTGAAGCTAAGACAATGCTTTTTCTCTATCACCTGTAGTAGTTTCTGGAGGAAGCAGTCATATTTTCCCCCTTTCCTCCATTCTGAGTTGCTATTTTTATGAGCATTTGTCTAACTTGCATGTGGTAATTTTCTAATTCAATTAGATTGCTAAATTTTTATTTTATTACCTGGCTCTTGAGTGAAGCAACTTATTCTAAAAATGTTTAAAAGCCATGGAAATTACAAACCTTGCTTGGAAGAGAATTCATGATGTAATTCAACAGATCAAATTGTTTATCACAGTTGCTTACATATTCCAATTATTCTAACCATACTTTGTGTTTTCATCCATATTTCTAAATTCAGAAGGTGTAATATAGTCCTACCCATTTCCAGTTATCTTCAGCATGAAAGAAAAATAATTTTCATTTGTAAAAGTTGTTGCTTCAGGTTTTTGTGTAGAAGCTTAGTAAGGTTTCTTATAACCAATTGAGCCAAATTGTGGAATAAACAAAATTAATCTTAGGTTTGAAATAAAAGGGAATATTTGAATGACCACCAGAAAAGGCCTTCTTGACAATGAGTGTATATCTTTTATTTGTGATTATAAACAAAATCTACAGTCATAGAGGAAAAGAAAAAGAAGGTAAGTCCTAATCTTTTTAAATAAGTTTTTGTATTGTGAAAATACTGTACAGAGGGGTTACCGTTACATGAGCAAGGTAATGAGTACATTTCTTATCAAGCATTGTTGCCTCCTCCTTCATTTTTCTCTTACCATCTCCTCCCTCCCACCTCCACAACTATACTCCTCTCTTCCTTTCCCTCTCCCCCCCCCCCCCCCCCGCCACCTAAATTGTAAAGTTTGTTTTCCAACATGGTGTCTTCTACATCTCATTGTTGCAATGGGTCAATCTGTATCCCTATTTAAACAACTTGTTTTTTTCCCTTCCCCTCCCCAAATTATACCAACATCAAATACAGTGTAAACAGGTTATACTGTGGGGGAGGGACATGCAAAGAAACAAAAAAATAGCATGGTACATTATAAATATGTTAGAAACAATAACAAGAAAAAGAAAAAAAACCCACTTGTATCCCTATCTTGGGGTTCGTTTCATTTAACATCATCTTATCTGACCTTTTCTGCTTGTCCCAGACATAGACTAGTTATTGCAAATAAGGGAAAGCATGGGACCTATGTTTCTTTGTACCTGGCTTACTTCACTTAATATAATTTTTTCCAAGCTTTTCCATTTCCTAACAAATGGGGCAATGTCATTCTTTCTGATGGAGGCATAGAATTCATATATATATATATATATATATATATATATATACTGAGGGGCATCTGGGTTGGTTCCATATCTTAGCTATGGTAAATAATGCTGCAATAAACATAGTTGTGCTGGTAGCTTTAGTATGGGTAAATGCCTAAAAGTGGGATTGCTGGATCATAGGGGAGGTCTATGTGGAGTCTTTTGAGGAACCTCCATACTATTTTCCAAAGTGGTTGAACAAGTTTACATTCCCACCAACAATGCTGTAGGGTTCCCTTTTGTCCACATCCCCTCCAGCATCTGTTGTTATTAGGGTTCTTGATTATAGTCATTCTAACTGGGGTGAGGTGGAATCTCAATGTTGTTTTGATTTGCATTTCTTTTATGGCAAGAGAGGTTGAGCATTTCTTCATGTGTCTATTGGCCATTCTTATTTCCTCTTCAGAGAAGTTTCTCTTTAAGTCTTTAGCCCACTTATTTGTTGGGCAGTTGTTTCTTTGAGGATTTGTTGTTGGGGGATTTTATTTTTGGAGTTCCAAGTATATTTTAGATATGAGACCCTTGTCCGTTGTATGGATAAGCCCTAATCTTATCATCAAGAGATATTTAGTGTAACATTTAGTACATTGTTTTCCTGTGGACTTCTTTTTGGAATATTCGTGAATGAACACAAAGCTGTATCCATTAAAAAAATTCTGTGTATATAGTTTGGACTGAAGAAAAATGATGTTTTTCCCCACCCCCATTTATTTCTAATCATATCCAGACTGCTAATCATATCTAATACAAGGCAAATTCTATGCAAGTAATTGGTATACTGTTAAATAGAAATGCACGAGTTTTTGGTCTCATGTTTTACATCTGTGGTTGGTTGAGTCTGAGAATGTAGAAGTGCACATAAGAAGAACTGACTGTATTTATGCATGGAAGGAGCTCGTGAGGGCAGGGGTGAGAAACTTTAGCCAAATGAGAGGACATCTTGGGCAGAAACCTTTATCTCCAGTCCAGGAGCTAAGAACGTAAGGAGAAAGGCATTCTGGGATGTGGGGAATGAAAGTGTTGTTACCATGGCTGGGGCCTGCTCCTGAGCTGTGGGGGAAAAGACAGAGAGAAACCACCTAGCTCAAAAGATCTGACCTGGGATGTGACACATTTCCGATGTGGCATGAGCCAGTAGTCTTCTTAGTTTAGTGTGCATTCCTCATTAAGATGACTTCTCAAATTTAAAATCCTTGGAAGGAGTTCAAGATTTGTAGCTAGAACATCTGAGTCTAAATCCTCTTGCTACTTTTTAGTAGATGTGTTTGGCATTATTTTAATCTTCCTGAAGTTGTTTTTGCATTTGTAAACTGTCAATAAGGAATTTTTCACCTGACTGGCTTTGGATGTGTGACAAGTGTCTTTGGATATGCAACAAACTTCCCCTGAAGTCAATGGCTTGAAATTGGCACATGACTTTTCTTTTCTCCTGAGTCTACAAGTTGGGCAGGGCTCAATGTAGGCAGCCTGGCTGCTCGATTTGGAGCTCCATTGGAGTGAGCTCGCTCACTCGCTCACTCACCTGTCTGGTGGTCAGCTGGCAATGTGCTGGGACGTCAGGTGATGCCTGGAACGCCAACTCCCAGCTTTTCCATACACTGCCTGACTCTTCATAGCACAGTGGCTAGTTGACAGGGACTAGAATCCATAGATATCCAGGCCAAAGCTGTATCTCATTTACAACCTTGGCTTTAAAGATCACTGAGGGACAGTTTGGAACAAGACCACCATGAAGCAAAGGGAGAAGCCGCAGACATTTTCCATGAAGGAAAAATAATATCACACTGTAGGAAGAACATGTGGAAAGGATACATTGTACAGTCATCTGCAGTAAATGCAATCTGCTGCAAAATAACAATAGTTCACACTTATCAAGAGTACTTAATAGTGTGAGTACTTAATGGTGTGAGATTTGCATTCCTGTATTACCTCATTTAACCTCTCACTGCAGTACTTTTGTGTGTGTGTGTGTGTGTGTGTGTGTGTGTGTGTGTGTGTGTGTGTGTGTGTGTATGTGTGGTATCACTATCCTATCCTATTTTTCAGGTGGAGGAAATTGGCTTAGAGAGTCTTTATTTCACTGGGAATAGGGCTTGTAAAGGGTAGAGCTGATATTTAAACCCATATTCCTAGAGTGCTAATCTGAATCTTTCTCTAAAGAACTGTTTTCAGGGTTAATCAAGAATATTTACCTGGTTTTTTTTTTTGTGAACTCTAAGTTTGCATAACTAACAAGTCTTTCTGAGAAAAAAATTGGAAATTTTTAGAAACATTAATATTTCAGATTTCAAATATGGTAGATGTAGTTGGCTGCACAATCTAATAATGATAAAATGGAACTTTGGTATTTTATATTTTATCAAAATCTTTTTGTTTCTATTCTCTGATCTTTCTATTCGCTCAGCCCAGCATCCTTGGCCACTCTTTGTGATTCCTTTATTGAGTCCAAGAACAGTAATAATGTAAGAAGCTATGGACATTATCTGGCTCAACTTTCATTTGTGTTACTGGAGTTTTCAGATAAGGTCTCTAGAAATGTCAATGACTTTAGAGAATAAGTATCAATGTAGACTTTATCCCTCCTTCCTGTGTTCAGATAAATGTTAACCTTTTCTAGGGTCTTTAAAAACCCTAAAGAATGAAAATCTTGGAGTCAAAGAGATCTCTTAAATTTATTGTGGTGGTTAAATATTTGGGCCTCTTTAGTAGAATTTTTCTGTATTGTCTATTAATATTTAGCACAGAGCAATATGTGGGTAGTGTAGGGGGAAGAGAACAGAAGGTGACATCTCCACATCCCCAGAGCTGGCACTGCAGAGGAAGCAGCCTCCAAAGAAGAGACTGGTTCCACCGAGTCTTATTATGGAGGATAGATGGCCTCTTCTGGAGGAGCCAGCTTTCATTAAATAAGACAAAGCATTCCCTTGTGTGCTTGTGAGTATGTTTATGGCAGTGAAATCAATTTCAATTATTTTAAAGAACACCACTCAGCATCTATCCTACATGAAACCAACTGTAAAGAGCTTGTAGGCAAGACCAAGCAGGGCCTTCCTTAGACGAATCACGCTAGTTCTAGAGAAAGTCTGCCCAGGACAACCTGGGCGGGTGGCAAGAATGCGTAGCCTCTCTAGACACCTTGAACCTCCCATGGAGTTCCTGGGAAAGCCAGGTTATTCCATGCCTGTTTGTGACAACGCTCGTGTTCCGATGACAACTACGTGTTGAAAGGTTGCTCACTCCAATGCAGGCAGCTCTGTGTGGGCAGTGCTCCAGGTTCCATCTCCTCCCAGGCAGGGCTCAGCTCCATCTCTGTAATTTGTGTAGGAGAGGCTGCTTGATTTCCCCAGGGATCTCAGATAATCGGCTCAGAAGTTTCCTTAGCCCATGTTGGGGGCCAGTAAGGGGCCATGTCATCACAAGATGTCGTTTGTTTGTTCATTGCTTTGATTTTGTTTTTCTATGTAGGGCATAACCATCACTCAGAGCACAGACATCCCTTTTTGTAGATGTTTCTGTCAGTCTGTAAGGTTTCAGAGGGGTTGGGTTTGGGAGATCAATGATCAGAAGGAAAATTGCCAGCATCAATTCTCAGTACAGATATATAAGTATATGACCAGATGATCAGTGCAATTATAACCCATGGATTCCTCCTCCATAGCACAGCTCCAAATCTCTGCTCTGTTTCAAGACCTTGACATTTGGTTTAAAAATGTTTGACTTGATTCCTTCTGTTTTCTGAGGCTTCAGGATTAAGTTCCCCTCCCCAAACCACCTCCCTCTCCTTCTTTACTTCTTCCCTACTTTTCTTTCAAAGTAAAAGACAAATTGAAGAAGTCCACCAGTCAATGCACTGACTTGTAAAATCCTCAAAGCAAATAATAAAGTGAAATTGCTTACCTAGATGAAGGCTTCCAAGAACCAAGTGAAAATGCACGGTGAGTAGTTGAGAATTAGTTAACTAGTCTGATGTTATGTTTTAGAGATCGTAATAACATTATTTGAGGTGGCACAATAGGAAGAGACAAATACTATGCTCTCATTCTAAGGAAAAGTATGTTATTTTGTTTTCCTGAGTTGAAGTTACTTTTTAACTATATTTAAAAGTGATAACATCCTATAGTATTGCTAGAGGGTAAAATTAAAAGACATTTGTTTGCTTAGTTATTAGTTAGTTGGTTGGTTGTAAGATTTCATTATACAGCCCAGATTGATCTCTAACTCTCAACTCCCCTGCCTCAGCCTCCTGAATGCTGGGATTGTCAGCTGTACTACTACTTGTGGCTTAGAATCTTATTTTCTCTGTGAAGCCACTGTTCATTTTATCAAGAAAAATCTAGGAAAGGATCCTAAGGGAGGAGGCTATTAATGTCCGAGCAGTCAAATATCAGGAACTACGTTGTGACACTGTAGGATGAGCTGCTCTTCAAGACAGATAAACATGTGTGCATGTATTTATCTATCTTGTGGATGGCTCACATTCCGTGTTAGTTACCAATAATCACAGATGAAGTTCTTGCTACTTTTCTGGTCCACCTAACAAAGGAAAAGTTCTTAGGATTAAGTTCCCCTCCCCAAACCAGGACCTACTTTTCTTCCTAGGGAAATAAAGAAAGTTGCCCTACAATAGCTGTGAAACATTGCTAGGTGCTCAGGAGTTAGGCACTTAAACACTGTGTGCAGCTGATGAATCTGCAGACTTAGGTACTGGGAGGGTGGCACACATTCCATTGATTATTTCATTGAACAGTGGCTGAAGATAATTTATCTGGACTGTTCTGGCGTGTTATTGTCTGAAGGCAGATTTCAAGACCATTTGTCTCCTCTTGTATTTCTGTTTCTGTGTAGAATTCAGAATGGGAACTAGAATTTTTAATGCACCAGTATGCTAGAAAGCTGGTCCTCCCTAAAGTAGAAATGACTACTTTCAGTGGATTTCAGTATGGTATTGCCATTGATTTATTTTGTAGCCTTGGAGGGATTCATCTATTTTTTTTTTGTGTGTGGCTCCTGGCTATAAAATATGGGTTATAGACAAACTAATCATTAAAGTCTCTCAGTCTTGACTATTATTTGTTATATATGATATTTATGACATATAAAATATCGATTACATGTATTTAAATAATAGATTTAAGCAGTTGATCACCATCAGAAAAAGTTAAAAAATGACCTAAGGATAATAAATGAAAGCTATGTTATGAAGTTGACAAAAATAACCTCCTTTGTAACCCCGACTCTATAGGCTCATGTTGCCTCCAGCTTTTCAGGATGTGAGACTTTAATGAATTTCCTCTCAGGATCATTTTATTTTTCAAAAGACAGACATTATATCTTTCTAACGGTGGAATTTCAGATAAAGTTCAAGGAGGTACCTTGGGTTAGGGAGACATTTGCCAGCACTTTTAATTACATCACATGGACGCCTCATTCTGAACACACTGGCTGGAGAAGCAGATGAAATGCCCAGTGACATTTACTTGGTTGTGTTCTTGGCACTTCATTGACTCTGCGTTGATCAGCCTCACACTCAGATACTGCCTGTCACGCCTCCTGTGATCTCCCTGCCCTGTCTGACTCACCCCCACATTCTCATAGTCATGCAGCTCACTCCCCTTACAGCATATCAAATTAGAACGTGGACTCAAGTCTAACTGCGGAGCTGTGGTCCTTCTCTCTCACTGAACAATTCTTCCAACACTCAGGTCTGATCCATACATGAAAGGAGATAATGGATGTAAGGGACTTCATTTGATAGCAAGGAGCTCTTAAGATGCTACCCAATAAATAATAATAAGCTCTATGTCCTACTTGTTTGGAATAATAAGCTATTGTTCACTAGTAATGTATACAAATGCCAATTTTTGATGCCTGCTAATATTTGTATTCATTAGTATCATTGAAGTTTTGCAACCATTTTAAGAGGTGATTACTATTATATCCATTTCAAGACAAGGGAAACAAAGCACAGAACGAAATTAACTTTCCAAATGTCCCGGAAACAATGATCAGGGAAATCAGAATTAGATTCCAGGACTCTCTGGATCTGGAGTTCCTGTTTCTCACTATTTTGCAACGTTGTCTCTCTTGAAAGTAAGGTGTATTCACTCTAAGAGTTCTGATAAAGCTATGGGAAAACTACATAGTCCGAATCCATGTGAAATCCAAGTCAAACTAAGGCTTTGTGCTACAAGAGTGAACTTTTTCCTGTCACAATGCAGAGATATAGGGATGAATTTAAAGATTTGTAATGAAAGGTTTCAGAAATCACCCAGGCCAATCCCTTCAGTTGGATACAAGCAGAGGTACAATGAGGCCGAACCAAACCCTGATTAGGTCTCACAGGGCCAAAACCTAGGACATTTTAATGCACTGCACTTATTGAAGCAGGTTCTCATGTCCTGTGAATAAAAGTTTTCCTCCATACCCTAATTTCTATTGACCCACAGATAAATCTGTGCTGATGTAGTTAAATGGCATTTTTTACTGACGATGTAAAACACATTGAAAGTGGTGTTAAATAGAAGGAGACCGAGAATTCAGTAGCAGGGATGCATTTAATTCCATTGAGTAAAATGTGGCTAAAAGTAGGCACTGGGAACAGCTGGCTCTTGGTGAATGTCATTTCCATGATGCTGGGCAGTGTGTCTTCTTGTAAGTTCAGGTTCGTCTAATGAGCTTGTTCTTAAAGTAGCCCTGCTTATTCTAGTGTATCAACTATATCTCAGGGCAGTGTTTCATTCCGTACTTTTCAGTGACTGCATACCTAAAGCAGTATTGGTTTAAAAAAATGTGTCTTCAGGGAAGATAAATTCTAAATGGTTGCACAATAAATGCCTTCTCTTCTCCAACAGTGAGTGATCTACTTGTAAGAGAAATCAGATTGGGCAAGGAGAAAACTGTTGAAAAAAATTAGCTGAGCAGATGTCTACTTTCCGTACTGAGAATAGGAAAAAATGTTTTGACACGAAGCTCTAGATTATGAAAGAGTGCTGATTCACAGTGTCCTATAGTTTCCACATGCTTACGTGATAAGGAAACTGAAGGATCTCCTGGTATGAACCTCCCATTTGCGACATGAGTCAAGCAGAATGTAAAACAGCTCAAGGTCACAACTAGTTACAAGTAGTCAAGGTTCCTGGCTCCCATCCTGGAAATTTATTGTGAGAAACCCACGTATGGTTGGCCCTGGGAATCCCTCAGAATTTGCCTAAGTCCTTTAATGTATAATGGTGCAATGTTTGTACCTAGCTTAGGTACACTTTTCTGTAACTTTCAATCATCTCTCTATACACAGAGTATCTAATACAACGTAAATGCTATATTATTATACTATATTGTTTAGGGAATAATGACAAGAACAACTCAGTTCATTCTCAGCAAAAGGACAATCATTCACATGACACTTTTTGGAACCAGTCCTATAGTTTGAACTCAGGGCACTGTCTCTGAACATTTTAGCTCAAGGCTAGCACTCTACCACTTGATCCACAGCTCTACTTCCAGCATTTTGATGTTTAATTGGAGATACGAGCACCATAGACTTTCCTGCCCAGTCTGGCTTCGAACCACAGTTCTCATATCTCAGCCTCCTGAGTAGCTAGGATTATAGTCATAAGCCAGTGGTGTCTGGCTCATGCCACTTTTTAAAAATTGTAAGTAGTCATACAAAGGAGTTTCCAAAGCAATTAATGAATACAATATTTTGATCAGTGTCACCACTTTCAACATTCTCATCCATCCTTCCCCTATTCATTCCTTCTCTCATCTTCTTAATTCTGTAGGCTATAGATTGTCATGCCACTTTTTTGGGGGGGGGGGGGGTCCAGTCGTGGGGCCTGAACTCTGGGCTTGGGCGCTGTCCCTCAGCTCTTCAGCTCAAGGCTAGCGCTCTACCATTTGAGCCACAGTACCATTTCTGGCTTTTTTTTTTTTTTTTGCTTATGTGGTGCTGAGGAATCAAACCCAGGGCCTCATGCATGCAAGGCAAGCACTCTACCACTGAGCCACCTTCCTAGCCCCTGTCATGCCACTTTTTGAAAGACAGCAAAAGTAGTGAGAATACAGAGACAAAGGTTGCATGTTTTCCTACATACATGAAAACTAGAATTAGCTTATAAACTAATTAGTAAATAAACTAGGTGTTATGCAAGTATATACAAATGTATGTATACTGTAAATCCTTAAGAAGAAGTCTAAGCTTTCCCAAATATTTTCCACCTAGAGTTTGTTGAGCCATCAATGTGGAACCTGTGAATACAGAGGGACAAACATAGAATACTGTATTAGTCTACTTTGCTCCTATGACAAAGTGGTCAAAAACCAGGTGGTGTTTTTTTCTCACAATTGTGTTTGCTGGAAAGTCCAAGACTACAGCTGAATAGTGTCTGTTTAGGAAAACCATGTTCTTGTTGGGACAGGGCCCTGGGGTTAACTTTAACTCCTTATAGGCTTTGTTTCCAAAGACAGCCACATTTGTGATAGGAGCGTCAATATGTAAATTTTGGAAAACACACACATTTCGGTTCATAACAACAATCAAGAATATATTTGTCTGCAAATAGGAGAAAATCAGACTTATGGTGACTTATCAGAGTGATTTAGCTTTCTCATGCAATGAGACATCCACAGATGGAAAGTGCAGGTCTCTGAGATGCTCGGTCTTCTCTCCTCATCTGTGTGTGTGTGGGGGGGGCGTAAGCTTCATATTTTATCTCTCATCTTTATAATATGATAGTTCACCTAGTCTCAGGTCTATATACTGATCTTCAAAATGCATGTATGCCATATGAAGCTCATAATTTTCCCATAAGACTCACTGGACAACATCTGCTTAAATCTCCTTGTCTGAAAGTGGCTCACTTTCCTGCTTTAGCTGCAAGGGAGTCAGGAAATAAATGTGAGTGTTTGAGGCTATCTATCATCATAAAGCTTAAAGTTTAAATGTAAACATCAAAAGCTCAAAAATGAACAAGAGAAGGACTTTCTTGGTGTAAATATAGCTGCAAAAATAATTCAAGGAACTTCCAAAGTGACCCTGGGGAGAGTGAAGCCTTGTATTAACAATTGCAAGCTCAGGTTTAATAAATAAGATCAAAATAAAAGAATCCATAGCTCCTGGGTCATTGCTAACACCTATGTCCAATTTAAATTCTACAACTATTGGGGAACATGGACATTTTTGTGTTACTTTTCACATAGGATTTAATAATCACAAGTCTCTCTCTCTCTCTCTCTCTCTCTCTCTCTCTCTCTCTCTCTCTTCTCTCTCTCTCTCTCTATATATATATATATTAAAGATACTGTACAGAGGGGTTGCAGTTACATGAGAAAGGTAATGGGTCCATTTCCTATCGAGCATTGTTACCTCCTTTGTTTTTCCCCTACCATCTCTTTCCTCCCCACCTCCCAAATCCTCCCTGCTCCCTCAAAGTTGTAAAGTTCTTTTTCAGCATAGTGTCTTGTACATCTCATTGTAATCACAAGTTTTTGAGATGTATATGATGGCCTCTGTTTCATGTAGTGGACAACTCAAGCTTCCAGAAGAAAATCCTTAAAGTTAACTAGCTCCTTCCTCAGGATCCAGGATTCACCCAAGTTGATGTGCCTTCAGGTTTATCCTCTTAATCATTCAGCAATAGGGCCTAACAGAGAAGACCGTGGGGCACAATATGAACGTCATTTGGCTTCAGTCCTACAAGCAGAGAGCAAATAGCTCCTTTGTGGTGAATTTCTTCTTGGATGCTGAAACTATACCTTTCTACACTAGTGTACTCAGAGTTGGGAAGTTGCTGGTAAAATAGAGTCCTTTATGTCCTCTGTGAGTGCCTGAGTTCATTCCTTCCCTGACCTTGTGTATAAATTTTCTTGCATGGCACCATCTGGGAATCCAGAGGCAGGCGATGACTAAATATCAGCTGATGACCAGGCCCTCAGTGCTGACGTGTTAGAGGGCTCAGCAGGTGCATGGATGGAGGTGGGAAGACATCATGTTTTCTAAGAGTTACCTGGGAGAACCAAACAAATTAAAAAGGTCACCAGGCAAGGTTAAAGTTGTTAAGAGAAGAAAAAGCTGAATTGTGACTTCCAGGACTGTACCAACACCCTATAAGAAAAAAAGAAGACAAATTCAGAAACCACATAATCCTTGTTTCCACTGAAAATCAAAGAAAGAGATTAATTTGGATTTTTATTGTAAAGAATTTAGGTCAAAAGGAAGGATTTCCCAATAGTGATGGATGTTGAATAGTAGGTTTCTAGAACATGCTATGAAAATGATTTCCTTATCAGAATTCTTTTAAATGGATATTATCCTATTTGTCTGACATGCCCCAGGTGCCAATCTGTTAGCTAAGCTGGACCATTTCTTGGGGTAGAAAGAGGAAATGAGTCACTATCAGGTGACCTTGGAATGCATGAATGAAGGCAGAGAGCCAGGATGTCTAGGGCATAAGATCTGTGTTCTTTCAAAACAAAACCATTTTTTTTTCTTTAAGCAAGTGAAATTGTTTGCATATTTCTTGATATCACTGCTGGCCTCTCATATCACTTATGAATAAACATGTAGAGATGAGCAATGTTGAATATTGATTTTTGATACTGATTTATAAAGATACAGCAACAGCACTTAAATTTAAATAAAGCATTTGAATGATAACAAAATGTTTTAAAGTAAAAAATGAAGTGGACAATATTGTCTATTCAAGGGCAAAGTTAAGAATATTGATATGGAATATTATATCTCACTGTTTCAAAAAATCATATCTATCTTAGAAAATCTAGACTTAGAGGAATTGCTCCTTCCTTCCTTCCTTCCTTCCTTCCTTCCTTCCTTCCTCTCTTTCTCTCTGCTTCTTTTCTTTCTCTTCCTTTCCCTTTTTCCCCCTTTCATCCTCTCCTCCCTTTGACTTCCTCCCTTTCTCTTTCCCCTTCTCCTCTTTCCTTTTCCCCTTTCCCTTCTTCCTCTTCCCTTTCCCTTTCTTTCTCCTCCCCTTCCCTTCCCCACCCTTCTCCTCCTTCCCTCTCCTCCCCTTTACAAATTTACCTTTAAGTAATTCCACAGAGGGTTTCAGTTGACATATCACTTTCTGAGTACAGTATGTCCTGATCAGTCTCACTTCTATCAGCATCCTTCTTCATCTCTCCCCACGCCACCCTTCCCACTCAAGTTACCTGGTTCCATTTTTACATGTGTATATTGAATATTATGACTGTGTTCACCCCCTTTCTAGTGCCTTCCTTAAACTTATTTGCTAATACTGTCCACTCCTCTTACTTTAAATTTTTTTGGTTATACACATAAAAATATTTCTTTGTAAACCTCATGTTCATGGAAATATAAATATTCTTATGTATACCCCTTACAAACATCTCGACCAGTTATTTAGATGCTTATTTTACTAGAATATCCAGCTTTA
The DNA here is from genome assembly GCF_019054845.1 of Dipodomys spectabilis. Classification (NCBI taxonomy): domain Eukaryota; kingdom Metazoa; phylum Chordata; class Mammalia; order Rodentia; family Heteromyidae; genus Dipodomys; species Dipodomys spectabilis. The sequence continues at coordinate 29,496,114 of NW_024870678.1, forward strand.
TTCTCTGTAAATCTTTTTTTATCTTGTCACTAATTTGGAAATGAAGATTTGTCAACATGTAAAGTTTTCTGTTTTATGGGCCACCCTTCCCTTTCTCTCTCACTCTGTAGGTTTTAGGCAACATTGTAACAGGAATAAAGTCTGTTAGAAAATCTGTTATATTGCAGAAACATAGCACATTTCTATGCTGTAGCCTTATGCCAAATGCCTTACTAGAAATTGTTGCAGAGTTTCATTCTATAAACTATGGACTGTCTGCTCCAGTGGGATATCTTTACCCAGTCTCTAAAAGTTCCTTGTGGGGCTTCATTTTGTTGCTATTCACCTGCATGCCAGCCCTTCACTCATGTTCTCCTTGGACCTGTTTCATTCTGATGTTATCCAAGAGGTGGTATCTAATTATCCCTATACTTTTAGTCCGAAATCTAGCATTGCAGCAATTTTCATTTCTCATGAAGCAAATTCATCTCAGTGTTGCTGTGTTCTGTGAGCTTGAGCTTGTGCTGTGTCATTACTCTTGTAGACCATTTAAATGACTGTGGTGAGAGAGGACTTCTGAGTTAGATGGTAAATCCTGGATGCACTGAAGTTGAGAAAATTATTTAACTTTTTTTTTGTCATGGGTCTTAAACTCTGGGCCTGGGCGCTGTCCCTCAGCTCTTCAGCTCAAGACAAGAGCTCTACCCCTTGAGCCACAGCACCACTTCCAGTTTTCTTAGAGGTTTTATTGGAGATAAGAGTCTCACGGACTTTCCTGCCCAGGCTGGCTTTGAACCATGATCCTCAGATCTCAGCCTCCTGAGTAGCTAGGATTACAGGTGTGAGCCACCGGTGCCTGGCTTATGTAACATTTTTGAGCTTCATGGTGGAGTATTATTGTTTTTATAAGGAAATTGTTATGTGAATAAGTGGCATGCTTAGGTGCTTCATCTAATCCTGGATACATACTAAATATTTATCAAATTGAAGGGAAAACCAGTGTTCAATTGTTTGGTAACCCTGAAAGTACAGAACCCAAACATATTTTTTTTTAGTTGACAGTTCAATAAAATGCTAATGGAATGAAAATATACATCTTCCTACTCACCCGAAATATTTATAATCATATTGCCATTTTATTTTTCAGGTCAGCAGATACTAGATCCAGAGCGATGTCTAAATAAATCCTTCAATATCTAGAAAGGCAGGAGGAGGCCAAGGGGCAGGATGAAGGGAGGAGAGGAGGCTTAGGGTAGACTCCCAGCTGAGAGTATTATCTTCAGTCTGACATTGTTCATGACCTACCAGGCAGTTAAAGACTACAAGTCCCTTTGTTTTCTTTCTATTTATGGAAAACATACTGTGTTTTAAGACTCGGGACATATATTACTTTCTTTATGTTCTTTTGCTTGGTCCTTAACCAACAAAACTTATTCTAGGTACTTGTACTTGACTCATTAGTTATTAGCTCTGTTGCTTGTTAATGTAAGTAGCACAACTTTAGCCTCAGTGGGGCATGATTTGTTCTCATTTTGTATTTTTTTTCAATCTAGTACTATTGATAATGGATGCACTACATATAAAGAGTCAAATGTGATACTGCTCATGAATGCTTTTTTTGTTGTTGTTGGTCGTGGGACTTGAACTCTGGGCGCTGTCCCTCAGCTCTTCCTTCAGCTTGAGGTTAGCACTCTACCACTTGAGCCACAGCACCACTTCCAGTTTTCTAGTGGTTTATTAGAGATAAGAGTCTAACGAACGGACTTTCCAGCCTGGGCTGGCTTTGAACTGCTATCCTCACATCTCAGTCCCCTGAGTAGCTAGGATTACAGGCGTGAGCCACCAGCGCCCAGCTGCAATTTTTTAAAGTATGAAAATTTATAAAATTTATTGTTATTGTTGTTATTAGATATGGCTCCTTTCACAGAAATTTACATGTGAGTTTGAAGATATGTGGGTACTCTGAGAGAAATGCATAGTGTAAATACAGTTCAACATATAATCCTCAGTTTTCTATTTATCTGTGTAAGTAGGAATTGTTGTCCAAACAAGAATTTATAAATACAGAAATTGAGACTAAATTTCATTGAACAAACTAACCTACTCAGATTTCATTTTAGATAATGGAAATATAGATATTTAGTAGTAGTCTTAGAGCACTGAGTGAATAGAGCAGGAATCTGAGAGTCAGGACAGGTAGACGCTGTGTTGTTCTAACTTCAACAAGCTGCATGTCCACAGCTGTGCCTTTCACATCTTTTTTCCTTGTCAAAGCTGAGCGGTGTGAGCTAAGTATGTCTATAGCCTTTACTAGACTTACAACATATGAAACTTCTTATACTTATGAAAAGACCATTTTGCTCATTAAACCTGCACGTGTTTTGATAAAGGAGTAAAATAATATTTGTGACTGAAGTCTAAGAGTTAGCACCATGGAAATAATGTTGTTCTTCTTTTAATCCAATGTTCTAACAGACCAACAGTGACTTTTGTTGAGAATCTGCTGGTTGTGTGTGTGTGTGTGTGTGTGTGTGTGTGTGTGTGTGTGTGTGTGTACTTACCTTGCAGATTCCTGAACCTGCATTTATGGGGAAGAAGTGGCAACTAACTTCCTTCCTGTGATCTCTGCTGAAGACAAATAAGGCATTCACTTGTCAGCTGCAGTTTTCTCCCATATAATCAGTCAATGCCTCTTGTCTGGGCTCTGACATCTCTGCAAAGTCCAGGGAACTAGGGATCTGTGATGTGCTAATGCTTCCATTTGAACTTCACTACACCCCGTCAGGACACTGAGGGTGATGGAGAGAGAGATCTGGAAACATCTCATTAGATGCTCATCTCATTACAATGCTCATGAAAAATTTTAGTCCCAAGTCTTTTATGGATAATGTCACTCTTTTTCAAGTGTTTTGACTAAATTATTGCTGTATTTACCTTACATTTACCTTAAACATGTGAAGATAATTGTCAAATTATTAGTATATTTATTGTCGAGTTTTATATATTTGTTATATATTGCATATTGCTTATTTCTTTTTTGGCCTGTTATATAAAAATACGCTTTTATTGTGAATTTAAGTATCTGGGGCTATACTAAGTATTGAACATATATCTTGGAACAGATCATTAACAGATGTAATCATGGGGCTTATGTTCTAGGGAGAATAAAAACAAAACTATCAGGTATTGAGATAAAAACCAACTAATGTATTGGGGATTTAGTGGGAGGCTAATTCAAGCTAACTGATTAAGAAGACTTTTCAGAGAAGGGGAATTTATGTAGCGATATGACTGACAAGAACATCTGGTAAAATACCATCCTTTTATGTAATGATGGAGAAAGCTAATACAGAGGCATGGATGAGCTGGGGATACTCCAGGAAGAATAATACTGCCACAGGACTGGAGAAGATGAGCAAAGGAAGTGGGAAGAGAGAGAGAGTTGGAGAAGTTGGAGATCTCAGCCCATGGTAATCTAGGGTGAGGAGTTTTAGTTTCTTCCAAGCATGTTGGGAAGCAATGGAAGCTTTCTGTAGCTGAATAACATAATTCAATTTATAACTATAGTCTGGTTTCTGGATATGAAATGAATTGTTGGGAATGAGAATGGAAGCAAAGAATCTAGTTGGCTAGAGAAGTACTGGGAGGTGGTGGTGGTGGTGGTAGTGGTGGTTGGTGGTGGTGATGGGGTGTGTGCGCATGTGTGTGTGTGTGTGTGTGTGTGTGTGTGTAGGATTCTGTCAATGGTCAGCCTGATTTTCTTTCTCCTTGTTGTACAATATTTTAGGACTGGGTCTATGCTATCATGTGCTCTAGCACTTTCTTCTGGGACCAGCCTGCAGCTAATCTTTGGCTGAGACAACTTTCCTGCCTTGCTTTCCCTTCTGATCCTACCCTGCTTCTTTTCGTCTTCTTGTTCTCAATAAATAACTTGAACAAGAGCCTTTTGTTTTAAGCAGCATGGTCTAAGCCATGATTTATTGTAGCAGGAGGTTTAAGTAGAGAAGAGAGGATGGATTAGGAATATTCTAGAGTTATAGTCTACAAAAAATGGATCAGGTATACAAGAAAACTACGGATATTAAAATAGTTCTTAAATTTTCTCATTGAGTAACTTGATCTACAAAGGCATTATTGTTAACAGGAAATATCTGAAAGAAAATGTCTACAAAAAAGAGAAGCAAAGATTATTTCAGATATGTAAAACTTCAGATGTTTATAAATGGATATATCAGATAGACAAATGAATATTGTGTCTTTTGTTCCAAGGGATAGTTTGAAGCTTAGAGTTGTTGTCTTATTACTATTACTATTATGAGATGATTACTATTATCCATACCCACTGACTAGAGAGGGTAGTAGCTCATGAGGAAAGCAAGAGCACTTCTGTCACAGGAACTATGATCATGAAGTGCTGCAATGAAGAAACATCATTGAACATAGCTAAATGGCTGGTAAATAAAGGCAAAGAACCAGTCATGGAATATGGCAACAGAGATGTTAGCAGCTTCAACAACAGAAGATATTTTTCGTCGTTCTTGGGGCTTGAACTCTGAGCCTGGGTGCTGTCCCTGTGCTCTTCAGCTCAAGCGCTCTACCACAGAAGATTTTTAACAAGAGAAGATTCTGAGGAGATGTGTATCCAGGTGTCTGAACTCATTAAGATCATTGTGCACATTGAATGTATACAAAATTTTGCATCCAACTATAGTCAATTAAAAATACAAAAAAATCAGAGAATGGAATATTAAGAAGCAGATATATTTTTTTTTACTTCATTAACTGTTATTGTGGGTGTGTGGGGAGAGCAAGTGTAGAGAATCCAATGGTAACTCAAGGGAGGTAATGGGCCCAGGAGTTTTGTTTTAAATCAACATCATTAGGAGAGATAAGCTGATTATCCAAGACAGCAGGAGTAGTTGCTGCATAAAATATTTGAACAGACAAAATGTGATGAATCCAATGTTCTTGAGCAGAGATTAGTTTTATACTTAATCCCTTATAAATTGCAATACAAAAAAATTACCAGAGGATTCCAGTGTCAATGAAGAAAGGCGCACACGTGTTATAGTGTGTGGCATGATTTATTTTTATCGGACTCTCCCTGTCCTTATTGAGCCAGGAGCTGAGAACCCCAGGTGAGAAAAGGTGATGGAAGAGCCCTTATTTTAGAGACAGAGAGAAGCATACAGGTGAAATAATCATAGGGCTGGTAAGAAAATATATTTACAGGAGTGATGTAGTATAATTTCTCATGAATTTTAAAGAAAACCAGTCAGTATGGAATTGAGCTCGAGCCTGGCCTGGGTAGAAGCACAGGAGAGGATTCGTTGGGTTTAATTAGCAAATGGGTTTTGTCAGGAAGACATGGGAGGCTTCTGGAGTTTGGAAGGGATTGACTGAAGCTATGCTGTCAAGTCAAAACCAGATGGAGCTGGAAGGGAGAATGGAGGCTAGGGAGTGAATGGATTTTATATTTGTATGAAGTTTGGGAAATTCTGTGATGAAAGGAGTAGAACTTGGGAACTTTTTAAATGGCAAGAGGTAGACAGACTGTTAGACGCGTTACAGGAAATAGCCATGGAGCCCGGGAGGTTGAGGAATTACGAGGACAGGATATTGCAAGTATCATGCACGTTGATATCAACGTCTCTAAACTTGGGAAACACCAGGAATATGGAGCTTTTAAGGCCAGGGCCAGAGTCATCAATGAAGAAGAGAGAAATGGCCAAGTGGTATGTATCCCATTGATCTACGAGTTCTGACTACTCAGAAGCGCACTTGGTTGTAAGAATGATCTAATGCAGAAATTGAAGTCTACGGCCAAGTGTCTCCTCGTGGCTTCTCTTCATCCTGGCAGTGGGTTTTGACTCAGCCTTGCAGCTCTGCTCCTGGTCTGTTTAGCCTTCCCTCTGCTTTGTGCGTTCGCTGGTCAGGGAAGCCTCGGGGGGGGGGGGGGGGGGCTCCTATCAGCAGGAGCATCGACCTCTAAACCAGGAGCCAGCACAGGCCGGCTGACCTCTCCACCCCAAGATCAGCCTGCTCTGGTTAAAATCTGGGACAACCCTGCTCACCCCTGGCTGTCAAGTAGGGCCGCCATCCTTTATCTCCCCAAACTTGTTCCACGCTGAGCGCCCCAGCGCGGATCACTTCTCGACTTCCATGGAGGTGTTTGGGCTGGCTCCACCTGGCTTACTGTCTGTCTGTACTCACTCAGGTTTGCCTTCAGGCCCGGGGCCGCAGCTGCAGAGGATGGGGCAGGCCGGGGCCTGAGCACATGCGCCCCCGTCCCTCAGGGCCTCCAGCCGTGGTAAGCACCGCTCCCCCGCCTCTGCCTCTGCTCCCTTCAACCCATGCTGGATGTTTTTATTTCCGTGCAGGGAATTACGGGGAGAGTGGAATGGACGCCTTCAAAGAACTGGCGGCTCAGGAAGGCCTGTGCATCGCCCACTCGGACAAGATCTACAGCAATGCCGGGGAGAAGAGCTTCGACCGCCTCCTGCGCAAGCTCCGCGAGCGGCTGCCCAAGGCCAGAGTGGTGGTGTGCTTCTGCGAGGGCATGACCGTGCGCGGCCTCCTGAGTGCCATGAGGCGCCTGGGCGTCGTGGGCGAGTTCTCCCTCATCGGAAGGTGAGTCGCTCTGCCTCTCCGTCTCCCTCCCTCCCTCCCTCCCCCCTCTCCCCCCCTCTCACACACACACCTATAAATTACTTTATACATACTTACTCTTTCTTCCTGATTCCAGGTAGTCTGAGCTGTGCAGTCGCTGGGTTTAGCATCAGTTTTGGGTCTCTTGGCAGGAAAACTATTGGCATCTTCCTTGGGAGGAAGACTATTGGAAGGAAGGAAGGAAGGAAGGAAGGAAGGAAGGAAGGAAATAAGGAGAAAGAAAGAGAGAAAGAGAGAGAAAAAAACAGAATAATCCTTAATAAAATAATGAGGGTAATCCACAGAAGGACCACAAGTCCTTTGTCCAAATGTGTCTTGTCCTGGAGAATTATTTCTTTGCATGGATACAGCTCCCGCCCCTCCCCTGCCCTCCTCCCTCCAGCAAATGGTATGTCTTCATACTTCCTAAGCATGTAAATCTCAGTGGGGGCACTTGGTGGGGCAGGGGCAGAGGAGCAGCAATTGGTGGATTGGTGGGAAGCAGTGGAAATGGAAAATATCTAATAAAAGTTTGAAATTTAGTTGGCCAAATACAAGTGAAGGCATGTATCTACATTTTATTTATCTCTAGTACTGGGCTTTGAACTTGGGACCTATGGGGATTGGCCACAAAATTCTGTCCCTTTGAGTCGTACCTCCATCCCTGATCTTTAATTTTTACTTTGGCAGTACTGGGATTTGAATTTAGGGCCTTATGCTTGCCTAGCATTCTACTGCCCCAGACACCCTCCAACTGTCTTTTGCTCTAATTATTTTTCCTATGAGGTTGCATCCCCAGCCGGCCTTGGACTGGGAACCTCCTAACCATCCCTCCCACATAGCTAGGATCACAGTGTATGCCTCAGTTTATTGGTTCTGATGAAGTCTCATTTTTGCCTCAGTTGGCCTTGAACCATGATCTTCCTGATCTCTGCCTTCTGGCATTAACTGTGATTATAGGCATGAGTCACCTGGCTTTCAGGTGAACTTCAGATAGAGATAATATAATCTCCTTGCACACTTATGAGTTGGATAATCATGATGCTTTCCGCAGGCCATTTTTGGAATGGTAGGTGGTGGGGTCTAAAATCTCTACTCTCTAGATCGTATTTATTTCTGCAGAAATAGATTCTCCATTGCATTGTTGATTTTCTTAGGATTTTTGGCCTACCTGGTAACATGTTTACTTTGCCCTCTTCCCACACTGTGTGAAGGAACTGAGCATGTTTTCCGAGAAACTCATATTTGGTACCAGAAGGAAAACTGCTCAGCACTCTCACACTCAGCCCCAGATCTCAGTGCCCCATTTTATCTCTTCCACTGCTGGAATACAGTCCCACCACACTCACCAAAGAGCCTCCATTGCTGACCCTTTCTATTCTGTGCTTGTGGCGTTGACTAACACAATTTCACCTCACCATCTGGATTACAGCATGAGACACTGAAGACTTTTGAGACAGTGGGAAAGAAATACAGACCAATAGAGAAAACCGTGGGCCAGAGGAGGTGTGGCAGCAAGGGCAAAGGTGAAATTCAAGATGATGATGAATAGGTTTGGATTTGGGTAGCATCGGCAGACGGCCACCAAGAACCGTTCTGGCTTCTTCAGTATGATGCAGTTGTACAAAGCCACTTGAAATATTCTTGAGAAAGCTAGCTCTTTAAGGAGTATTTAAAGACAAAATAATATCTGTCTTAGGAGTTAAAAGGATATAAGCACATTGTTGAAGTGTTCTTAATATATGCACTAGGACAGATGGTGCACAGATATTCAGTTCTTTCGATTGCTTTTGTAAAATGACTGCTTTTTATAAAGAATTTTTGTCAAAAATCTTATGTTTATTAATCAAAAACAACGAAAATCTATTTGTCAATTTTATCCTCTTGACTATCCTCAAAGGCTATCTCTACTTTAGTCCTAGGGATCTTGAACAGATGTGGCAAAGTAGATGAGCTTGGAGGTCTGTGGACTCCCTAATTATGACACATAATCATACAAAATGTTGCAACATAATTGGAGTGTAAATTCATCCCATCATCATTATTTAAAAGCTAGACAAAATGGTAACGGCAGGTTAGGCTTTTCTGATTTTTGCTTATCTGCTAATAGAAGACAAGTGAGCTCATGTCAGCATCCCTGAATTTTCACATGAGTTTGCTCAAGAAGAGAGCAGTTACATGTCATACCTATTTCCTTTATTCCTCTTCCTGTTGTCCATTTGTGATGGGTTCTGTAAACATTGTAAAGAACTATTGCCACAATGCATACTTGAGCTTCCCAAATCACTGCTACCCATACCAATGGCATGAAAACTTTGACGCACTCAAACTGGACTCTAGGCAAAAGTGAAGGGAAGCCTATGTCTGTTTGTCTGGTCTACATTTCACGAGGGTCTATCAAAGTGGTGTTGGCTTTTGCTTCCACATCCTAGAGGATGTCAAAGAAAACATCCATTTTCAATTATTTTCCTCTTGATATTATTATCTTCAATAGCTGTGCAAAGGGATTTTAATTGAGCAAGTCTATTTTTTGTGTGCAGTGTATCTTGATTTGTGCCCTTCCTTCCATTGTTCTCACCCACAGATGTGGCATCCTTTCTAGCTCCTCATTTTCTACTGCCAGTTCTCATCTGCACACAGAGTCTTACCATTCTTATATATCCCAATCCTCTCTCCATTTGTCAGCCTTCCCTGCCTACCTCCAGAGGTTGTATTTCAACCTCCTGGTATCCATTTCATGGCTTTGTCTGTCCAATTTTCAAAGGGTTTGCTACACAGAAACCCACTCCTGCCTGCCCCATACTTGGTTTGCTTGTGTATGCGTGCAGATGGCCCTATATGTGAATCATACAATGTTAAACGTTTCTTTGCTGATAGTTCCTTCTTCTCTAAGCTTCCGATATGAGAACGTCAAGGACTCTTCCAAGTACAAAGTCAAGTAGCAACACTGTGTACTTGGAATTAGCCTTCCAAGGGGATTCATTCTCTCTCTTTTTGTGGGATGAGCTCTATTGTAAGTGCAGCTCTGTCAGCCATGCCAGTGGCCTTTGGTGGACTTGGTTTCCCATTTCAGCAGACATATCCAGAGCCTTTAACAGTTAGCTTTAAGCTTCAACTTCCAACCCTTCAAATAATGCCATCAAGTCTGTCTCCCCCTTATTCAAAGGAGTATCCGCTACCAAATGATGGACTACTTTTAAGGTCAGGTGTCATCTGATTTTTTTCTCATAACACATGATATGACCCTGGCTGCTGCCAGATTCGCAGGAGTGTTGCATAGGTGAAAGCAGACCTCTTTCATAGGTGAAAGTAAGTCTGTGTGTAGATTATAAGAGGTATTTCATTAAAGATAGAAAGCACTTTTAAAATTTTATTCTTGTTAGTATACATTAATAGTATGAGTCTATGAGTATGTCCAATGTACTTTGAACAAGCACACCTCCTCTATTACATTTCCCCCTTTGCAAACTGGTGTGTTTTGTTCCCTCTCTCTCTCTCTCTCTCTCTCTCTCTCTCTCTCTCTGTGCATCTGTCATCTATCTATCTGTCTATCTGTCTATCTATCTATCTATCTATCTATCTATCTATCTATCTATCTATCTATCTATCTATCTATCTATCTATCTATCAGAATCTTCTTCATCCCATTGCACCTTCTCCCCTCCCCTAAGATGGTATTTGCACCCAACTAATAAGTCCTTTAATTTTTTTTCATGACTTCCATTTTCCATCATTATTTTGCCTTTAGAACATCAGGAATATTTCTTAGCACTACCATCAAAGCATACTGAGAGTGTGACAACCTACCACCATTCTACTGCGGCTGTCCTAGGCCCCGCCAGCATCATTTCATGCTTGGCTTGTCACAGTTACCACATAATCAACTTCTCACTTCTTTTTAACACGGAGGAAAAATGATCTTTTAAAACTTAAGTCAGATAATGTCACTCTTTACTCTTCATGCTCCATACCTTTAAATGGATTCCAGTTTCTTTCATAATAATGTCCTCACAAAAACCCACATTCTGTCATTAAGACTGAATTGCTTAAACAGATATTCCAGGGCAGAACAATGGAGTATGTCCCAATGAAAGCATAAATATTATGTCAAAACTCTATTGATCGCACCTAAGTGACTGAATATTGTTGGTATAAGACTAAATGTACTGTAGTGTTTTGTTTTTTCACATTTGATATTATGACTTCCTAGGAGTAGTGTTTGCTGCTACTGCTTGACCTCACAAAAGGACTATTGTAGCAAATACTACAAGCCTGAGAAAAGATTAAATTCTGAATTCAAAGTGTAGTTTCTACCAAACATGTCAGATTTTCATTTTTATAAAATCAAAGAAAATTAAAACTCAAACCATCATAAATTTATGACTATCCATAATGGTTACTAAGCTGTAACCAAGAAAAATAGATTTGGGGAAAAAAATAAAGTCTCAAAGAAAATGAAGTAGTCTGTATCTAACCAATTTGAGATCATGGAAAAGAAAATAAACAAAAAATACAAACCAGGAATCAGATTTTAGACAAATTAGTATAGTATTCTCACCAAATAATTAATCAATCAAGTTTATCATCATGTAAAAGAATAATTTCTTTTGGCTCTATAAAATTGACATTTTTGAGATGCTTCTCAGAATTATGCTCACCATATCTACAGTAATAATTTTACAATACAATTCTTTTTTTTTGCTAGTACTGCAGCTTGAACTCAGGGCCTGGACACTGTCCCTGAGCTTCTTTTGCTCAAGGCTAGCACTCTACCACTTGAGCCACAGTGCCACTTCTGGCTTTTTCTGTTTATGTGGTACTGAGGAATTAAACCAAGGGCTTCATGTATGCTAGGCAAGCACTCTACCACTAGCCAAATTCCCAGTCCCTACAATACAATTCTTATGGACATCTTTTTAGGACTTACTATTCTAAGCATGTTAGCTATCTTAATTATCATAATCAAATGATGAGATAGGTACTAATATTTTCACCATTGGATGAATGGCAAAGTAAAGTAAGTTATCAGTGTGGCAGAGGCAGAGCTAGGATTTGAATCTTGACATGAGACTTTATAATCGTTCTTATAATTAGCAATTTATACTATATGTCAAGCTTTAATTGTTTTATCAAGATATACTTTTTTGAGGAAATGACTTGAAGTTTCTGTATCTCATGAGAAAATGATTTTGCATTTCTAGCTATTCTGTATTTCTTTAAATACTTTTATTTTCTCTTCTCATGGTAAACATTTTATAAGATTATTCCATATAGGGGGACATTTTACCTCTTTTAAAACTCATGTCTTTACTTGTAAAATAACTTTCTTTCTGCATATCATCCTTTATATGTGGAGCTTTACTTAGGAAAAAGCCAATTTGGGATAAATGAGTATTGTTTCCTTGGAATCCTTCATAATTATTGAAATTCTGTTAGTGAATAGTTAAATTTATTCTGATTCTGTATTTTTAAAGACAGTAAAAACATTTATGTGGATGAACATATAATAGTAGCTATGATTTGAGGGCTCAGTATGTAGGAAGATTTTAATATATATCTCCTTTTCTTAATAATACTCTGAAATATTGCTTTGACAGGTTGAAAGTTAAACAGTTATCACAATTTGCTATATATAATAATGATAGAGTATATCATCTCTTAATAGTATATCATACCATCACATACACATATTAATACTGAATTGTTCATATGCATCAACATGAACCAGATTTCATATTGAAATGGTCATCCAACTTAAAAATGGTTTGACTTATGATTTTATGACTTATGACCAGAGTGCAAAGTGATATGCAATCTATGGAAGCCATGCTTTGAATTTTGATGTTTACTTGTGCTGATGCTGTGAGGTCCAGTCTTCACACTCAATAGAAAGTGGCAGTAAGCCACGGCTCCTCGTTAACCAATGACCCTGATGATATACAGACAAAATAGTGCATGGTGTTGCTGAAATATGATGTCTTATGTCTTGATCCATGGTAGGTGAATTCAGATCCTGAAAATTCCACCCAAAGGAATATGCCCCCAAAGCCCATGCGTTGAAGGTATTACTATTGGGAGAAGTTAGTAATTTGGAGGAGGTACTTAGATTCATAGGGGATTGTAGGACTCTGACTCCTTCCCTATCATCTTTTTTTTTTCTTGGCCATGTGGTGAGCATTTTGCTTTGCTACATGTTGGCCCCCACCATACTGTACTGTCTCAGCACAGGCCCAAAGCCATGGAGCCAATGAGCAGAAGATGGAGCATCCAAAACTGTGAGTCAAGTTCTACCTTTTCCTGGTTTTGTGTCCCAACACTTGGGTGGGAGAGGCAGGTGGATCACAGGTTCAAGACAGGTCTGAGCTCCACAGTGAGATGCTATCTCAACATACGAAGCAAAATGAAATTTAATAACCCTACAATAAATAGTCCCTTTCTGTGTGTAAGTTGATTATTTCAGGCATTTCAATTCATGACAGAATGCTAACATGGATGTTTTAAAGGCATTTATGACAATGATAGTTTCCATTTTGGGTCAAAGGGCATCATCATTTATTTCTGTGTTCTGCTAGCATGTTGCTTTGGCACAGAAACTATCCAGTAATTGCTTGAGAAAGCTTGGTGAGGAGCAGAGGGAGCAGGCAGCCTCACTGAATGACCCTTAATTTTGTCTTTACCTTCTTATCAGTTCATTAAAGTATCTTTAAGCAGTTGTACAAAGGAGGTGCCATGTGACCAAGTGGTTTATGAATACAATGCATTTTCATCAGAGCCTCCCTTTCCCCTTCATCTTCTTGATTCAGCACATTTTCCCTAGCTTTGTAACAGTTAATACACTTCACTGAGCTTTACCTCTAGAATCTGTAAACTCATCAAACATTTACAGACCTCTCAGACTATATTTGTTAAAGTACAAAATGTGCTTGCTTGGCTAATCATAGACGTAATCTTCTCAAGGATGAGTGAGAGGCTCCTGGATTTACTATGGCTATCATGGTCATTGTCATAGACCTTCTCTGCCATGGTCTTCTTGGAAACCTACATTTTTACCTTCTTTGGAATTATGATTAGATATACTGTACACATGGTATAGTTGTTAGTGTGCTGATCTCCTTTGTTGGACTCTACAGCTAAAGTCACCCCTTTCCAAAATGAATATCAAATAAAGATCTGTGTCTTCTGTTTCATCCTTTCTCATTTACTACATCCTGGCCAATCACATTATAAATATATAGTCCTTAAATTTAAATAGCCTGTTCTTATTTCATTTTGTCTATTGTCTCTCCCATTTTGTGATATTCTTGTCCAGGAGACCAATTTCCCATTTCCTGTCACCACAGAGAAACACCACTTCAGGGCCTTTATTTAAAACTTGATCCCAAATCACACAAAACCACACCTTTTGAGTTTTAAGCATATTAAGCACACATTCAATAAATTAGATTGGAGCCGTTGCTTTATCTGGAAAGAATTAAGTTCTCTAACACTATCTTTCCACCGTGTATGGTTTTTTTCTTCACAATTTCTCCAAGAACCTAAATACAAAACTCTATGTTCTTAAAAATAATGTGTCCATGCAGTTTTAAAGTGAAGAAAAGAGTTATTTTAGGTTTGATTTCTTTCCCTTATGGAAAAGATGGGGAAGAAATTTTGCCTTTGGGCAAAATTTCAGAAGTTAAATGTTTTAAAGTAAATATGACCTTTCCATGAAGTCTGACATCCCTCAAACAGATTATATTGAGGAGAATGGCCAAGCTGATGAGCATGTTTTCTACCGTGTAATGGTTATCACTTATGAATACACAGTCTGGTCTTCACTCAGCTGCCTTGGGCAGAAAATGACCCCAAATCTGCTAAGAAGCTACCCTTTTCTGAGACACTCCTGTTCTAAAGACAGATTAGTATCAGCTTTGTGCAAGGCTGTTCTACTAGAAAAGGTCTAAGAAATGTACGCTAGAGTTAGAGAGATTTAGCTTAGAGTACTCAGGAGAATCAAAAGTTATTTGAGCATAGATCTCAGACACAGAACCACTCATTTTCTTCAACTGGAGCATCTACTTTGCACTGCAATTAGTAAATATCCTTCCTTCCTTCCTGCATCTCATCCTATGCTTCAGATAAAAGACACGCAAAGTTGAAAAACTACATTTGCAGCCTTTACTTCTCTTCATGGCCTTGGAGACCCTAAAAGAAAAGCTTTTGGAACCTTCTGTGTCTGTAAGGCATGACCCAGTTCACCCAGTTCAGTAGATTTAAAGGGAAGTCAGAGATTCAGTCCATTTTGTCTTTAAGGCTGATCAAAAACTATAATAGAGAATGTATTCCAAGGGAATCTCCCTTGGAAGTTTCTTCTCTAATGAGCTGTATATATCCGTATTTTAGACCTCACCCCAAGCCCTCAGTAGTATTTCTTGGTGGCAACTTTAGATCATTGTCTTATTTTCAAGCCTTGGATGCATTATTTTGAGAATCATTATCCTGTGATACTAAGATCAGTGCCTTATACTTAATAAGCCTTCATGATGAATAACCTGTTTATTAGGTGTTGGAAAAGGAAAACAAGATGAAGGTTTGACTATACAGCAGTACAGTTAGTAGCACTGCCTGACATTCCTCCATTTTTGTTTTTTTTATTCCTTGACATCTAGGTAGCAAGAAGATGTAAAATGTAGATGGGTTACTATTAGTGATGATAGGGTAACAGGAGTAATACACATGATTTGTAGCACTGTTTATTGCCGGTCAGTCATCTGCTGGCCTCACTGGTCTAGTGGCCCACCCTGAAAAGATCACCACATTCCAGTTTTCAGCCGAATCAAGATGCAGAATAGGAAGCCTGTGAACACACAGCTCTTGACATCTTTGAGCATGACGTTCTTAGGGTTCACCAATGAAGAGGTAATTAATCCTAATTACAAGAATTGTTATTTCATAATGGAGTGGCTCCTAAAGTTGATTTCTGTCTATAGGAGCTTGCCTGCATATGTCATAAATCTAGAGATTTATTTTTATACTACTCTGGGGCTTGAACTCAGTTCTACCATTTGAGCCACATCTCTAGCCTGACACTTTGCTGTTTAATTGGAGTTAAGAGTCTCTCAGTCTTCTCTGCCCTAGCTAACTTTGAACCATGATCCTTAGATCTCAGCTCGCTGAATGGCTAGGATTATAGGAATGAGTCACTGGTGCCTGGCTAGAGAGGTTTCATTTTGTTTTGTTTTTTAAATACTGTAGCTCTTTGGACTCAGTCTCTTTCAGATGCTAGTTCAATATCCCTGGAGAGGGACTGAAGAATTTGAAGAATTTGTGTGTACAGTCTAAATTTGCTTTTTTGAAATTTGTCACTGTTCTCTGTAGAATTTGTTGAATTCTGTCAACTCTGTATAGTGATGTAAAGGCTCTGACAGTATCAACACAGGACATTTTCTTCACAGCAAAATGTTTTCCATTGCCTCTTTGCAGTATTTCCACCCAATTCCTGGAAAGAGGCATCATGACACTTTTAACTGTTTTAGAATTTCATATAGAGGAAATCATATAGAAGATCATCTTTTCATGGATGATGTTTCTCAACTAGTAAAAGGTTTTGGAGACTCATCTATGCTGCTGTATGTATTGATGGTTTCCCTTTTATTGCTGAGTAGTATTCCAATGGCATGACCATGCCCAACCTACTTTTCCATTTACCTACTTCATATACATAGAGATGGTTTCTATCCTGTGACTAGTTATAAATAATGCTGTTTGAACATCCTACAAGTCTTATGTGGATAATTTCCCCCTTATTTTAAAATGTATCTAGGAGGGAGATTATATGTCATAAATGTGTGATAATATTTTTGTCTTGGGGCTTGAACTCAGGGTCTGGGCACAGACCTTGAACTAGTGCTGGTGGCTAGTGCATTATCATTTGAGCCACAGCTCCACTTCCAGCTTTTTGGTGGTTAATTGGAGGTAAGAGTCTCATGGACTTTGCTGTCAGGGCTGGCTTCTAACTGCAATCTTTACATCTCAGCCTTCTGATTACCTAGGAGTACAGACATGAGCCACCAGTACCTGGTGTATGATACTTTTTAACCTTATAAATTACTTTTTAACAAACTGCCAATTTTCCAAAGTTGGCTGCACAATTTTGCAGTTCTACCAAGAAATGTATGAGAGTTCTAAATCCTCCAGATTGTCACCAAAATAGTAATGTCAGTCTTTTCACTTTTAGCTTTCCAGTGGGTGTGTAGTGGCATTTCTTTGTGGTTTTCATTTGCATTTTCCTAATGACTAATAATGTTGAGCACTTTTATGTACGTATTTGCCATTTTAATATCTATCTTTTTGATGAAATATCTTGTTACATATATCTATGTCCATTTTGTTATCAAATTGTCTTTTTGTTATGTGTTTGTAAGCATTCTTTAAAATTTCTGAACAGAAGTCATTAATACACACAGCAAATATTTTTTCTCCATATGTGTCTTTAAGTTTTGTTAATAGTATCTTTGGAAGATTCTGACAATGTAAAACTATCAAAATCTTTTATAACAATACGTAACTAACACATTCTTCTTTGTACTCTTTGTTTATCTGCCCCAAGGATATGCATAGTTTTCTAGAAGCTTTATAGTTTTTGTCTTTTTATTAGATATATAATTTGGTTGGACTTAATTATTCTGTAAATTGTGAGCAAAGGTTAAAATTTTAAGACAGGATCTGGTGATGTACTCCAGACTGGTCTCAAACTCACTATCTTCCTGCTCTGCTCCTCAGAGTTAGGATTAGAAGTGTATGCCACTAGGTCTGACCGAATTTTTTGTTTTTGTTTTATTTTTTGTATGCACATCCAATTGTGGAACATTTCATTGGAAGGATAATTATTTTTCCCCTTGGAAATGACTTGCCATTTTGTTCAAAACATTATATCTGTATAATATATGGTATAGACACATTTATAGATGTATATATAGTATATGAGTATATTAGACACCCAGAGATATAGAAAGATAGGTTTTATATACTACATAATATATAGTATAGACATATTTGCCTCTCTCATTTGTATAGCCTAGAACCTACCATTAGGTGGTCACATGGAAACTTTGGCTCATCTCTTGGCTTTTATTTTCCCAATCTCATATATATCATCTCAATTTATATCTATATGTATAAGTATTATATATAAATTATAAATTATTTAATGACTTAAAAATGAAGAATTACAGTTTTAATGTTTGGGAGTCAGAAGTCTGATACAGGTTTCACTTGGTTAAAATACAGATTTTTTTAAGAGGCCTTTTTCAGCTTCTAGAGTCTCCCTAGTCTTGGCTCATTACCTTCTGCATCCATGTTTTCAAAGCCAACAGGATTGTCCTGAGTCTCACATTGTTATCTTCCTAGTACTCTCTACTGATTACAGCTCCTGTGTTCTTATTGGGTCCACCTGGATAATCTGGAATTATATGTTAATTAAAGACAGGCGATGAGGAGCTTTGATTGGCTCTGCCACCTTTGTTTCCCTTTGCATGCAACCTAATGTGTTCACTGGTTCCAAGAACTGGAGCGAGGCTTCACAGGCTGGCCACTGTCCCATGTAGAAGATAAAATCAGGGCAGGCAAGTTACTGCATATGAGACAAGGTCTCTCCAGGTGGAGGGGTGAGAGCAACTAGGGAGATTAGTAGGATGAGACAGGACCAGTTTTACTTTTAAAGAGTAAGAATTTTGACATTGTATGTGGTAAGTAGGAGATAATTATGCAAGGTCCTAGCATAGTGATAGTTGATCAGGAGTGGGAGTAAGGCTGTTTTATTTTCACAAGGAGAACATGCTAGTCTTAGAAGATAGGTTAGTAGTTTGTAATTTGAAAAGGCATGGCATACTCTGAGAATTTGTTGTGTCATTATATTTACTTTAGTGCTATATGAACTTAAACTTTGGGCAAATGTATTGCAGTACTTTTCAGAGTACAATACAGGTTTTGGAAGGATAGAGAAAGACTTCAGTAAGTCATTGGGGAGACTAGATGATAAATGCGTTTGAGAGGCCTCGATTTTGAAACAGGCAGCATTGCTTTCTGTGACCTAGAAGAATGCACAAATCTCAGGGTCATAGAATCCACCGACTTTTGGTGCTGAATGAAAAAGTTCAGAAAAGCGATGTCCCATTATGAAAATTCTTCCTCCTGGGCAACCCTTGACCCTTGGTATGCCTGCCTATAGCCCATCTGTCTTTGAGGATTAACTAGTTTTCATGAATTAAAGTTAAGACTTATTGCTTTAACTCTTCTAGAGGGGAAAAAATGAGTAACCTGCTGTTGTTGGTAGATTATCCCAGGGTTTTATGTCAGTGCTGTGGAATCATTGATTATTGGACAAAAGAAATCTTCATTTTCCCCAAGATCCTGACCTAGAGTTCTCACTCTAGGTCACATACAGTCACAGATGTGGGAGAATTTAGAGACTTTCTTGTCATTCTTTATAGATAAGCTGGGTTTCTACACATTTTTTTTTTTGTTGTTGGTCATAGGGCTTGAACTCTGGGCCTGGGCACTGTCCCTCAGCTCTTCAGCTTAAGATGAGCACTCTACCGCTTGAGCTACAGAGCCACTTCCGGTTTTCTGGTGGTTTATTGGAGATAGGAGTCTCACGGTCTCTCCTGCCCGGGCTGGCTTTGAACCACAATCCTCAGATCTCAGCCTCCTGAGTAAGCTAGGATTACAGGCGTGAGCCACCAGCGCCTGGCTCTACACATTTTTAAAATACCACTGCACATGAAAAAAAAAGAGAAGTGCTGTGAAGCTTAAATTTTAGTAATTGTTATATTTTTTCCCTAGTAGTAATGTTCCCTTTGCACAGATACATTCCTTGGAAACTATCATAGGGAATCCTGTTCCCTCCCTTCCAATGTAGATACAGCCTTGGGGATTTGTGGATCTACAACACAGTAACTAGGGATATGAGGTATGATCTAATGGGATTCTGGCACTGGCATTTTTTTCCTAGAAAAACTGTACTTTTGCTTTTTTTTTTTTGCTAATCAAAGATAACATACAAAATCATTATTAAAATTCACTTAAGTAGGTGAGGATGGGGGTTGCAATCCTAGTTAAAAGTAGACGGAAGTTGGAATTGGAAAAAATTGTCTTAGTAAACAGGTACAGAAGAGTAGCTTGCTGACATACTTTGCTAAAGAAGAATCTTGAACATTATTAAGTCAAGGTGTAGATCTGGGTGACTACCTTTGTTGGAAAAGTTTACATTGACTATTATAGAGTCATTTAATGAAGCTTATAACCTCCAAAGGATAGCAAAGAGTTCAATAGTCAGGTTTCAGGTTATTAAATTAGGTTTGTTTACACTTGGATCCCCAAGGCTTTCTGCAAAGGGAGGAAGGTGTTTGCTGAGCAGACTTTCTTGCCGAGAAGAACTTGTGAATTGCAAATAGATCTCATCTATCCCAGCTCCTGTCATGTCAGAGTTGACCTGGAGAGAGCCTGTTTCTGCATTCACTCCACTGCATTCATTTTCCTTTTGCTGAGTGGTAGATTCTTATTTACCATTTGTGGGAGACATCAATTTCTTGCCAGAAGGGTGCCTCTAAGAAGCAACTCACATGAAACCGGCTGAGTTCAGGGAGTGGTATGGGAGCAAGTCCGAGGTTTTTTTAATAAGTTCACTCTGTGGGAGGTACCACGTTACTTTCCCTTCATTCTGTATATCAGAGTGGATCACTGCTCAACGAAGCAGCTCAACGAAGACAAGATTGTACAAGGGAATGGCCACCTTAGCTCACATGACTATGGTCATGTTTATTCTAGTACTTGTATTTGTAATTCACTTTTTTTGGATAAATGAATTTGGCGTACAGTCACTTTGTGGCTGTTTTTTAAAGTTGCTATGTTAATGAAGATAGTTTTACAAGGACGCCATGAAGGATATCACTGCTATCTGTCTGTGCTCTCACTTGAGTTGGCTGAGATTTGTAGTAAATGCTTATCATAGCCTCTACTCTCCTAAAAGCCATCGATCATCTTTACCAATCACCTTAAACTATCACCCTTTGTCTGGACTTATCTATCTGTATGGATTTATTGTGTTATCTATAAGACCTTGAGAACTAGTGTGTTAAAAACAAGAACATTTTACTTTGGTTTGACTTACTGAGTTTTCCTCCAAAATGGTAATTAGTAAAAAATATAAGAATATAATATACATAAATACAAATGCAGAATCTAGCTCCCAAAATATCCTATTCTGACTCACTGGAAAAAAAATCTTAGTTCAAAAAAATCACAAACTTTGCTTTCCAAATATCATGTACAATGACTATGGTAAAGAAAACAAGAAAAGAATGATCTGTCTTAGTGGAATAAGAGAGGTATATTATTTGGTATAGGATACATTAGATTTTTACAATATATTGGCTGTATTTCTCAGATTATATTGAACACTTGGTTTATCTAAACTTGTATATTATAGTAGCATTATGGTTTGGGAAAAACCTCTCACTTTTTTTCCTTACTTGTAAAAGAAGATAAAAGATGTACTTATAAAATTTCTCTTCTTTTAAAAATGTATTATCTGTCTTATAAGCTTCTCTTTTGCTTTCCTTTCTTTTCTTTTCCTTTCAGTTTTGCTTTGTTTTCTTATAGTGTTAGAATCTTGTAGTGTTCAGGACCCAGGACCTTGCATGTAGTAGGTGAATGTTCTGCTATAGAGCGAAATCTCTAGTCCTTTCATATGCTTTTTAGATATTTTATAAAACAAAAGCATGATAAGGGTAAAGTCTTTGGTTACCCCCTTTCTAAATGACTACAGCTCTTATAACAGTGGCTTCCACTAAGTATTCAATATACAGTTAATATGAAATGCACTTAGAAAGTATTTAATACACAGGGCACCAGTGGCTCACGCTGTAATCCTAGCTACTCAGGAGGCTGAGATCTGAGGATCACGGGTCAAAGTCATCCTGGGCAGACTCTTTCTCCAATAAACCACCAGAAAACCAGAAGTGATGCTGTGGCTCAAGTGGTAGAGTGGTCACCTTGAGCTGAAGAGCTGAGGGACAGAGCCCAGGCCGATAGTTCAAGCCCCAAGACCAACACACACACACACACACACACACACACACACACAAAGAAAAGAAAGTATTCAATATAGTGTTACTATGAAATAATGTTTCTAGGAAAGTAACTGACATAAAAATTCCCAACAAATAATGGCAATTATATTATTCATTCAAAAATAAATTCAATTTTATTAATAGTCAGCAAGAATTTCTCAACTGGAGTTGTAGCCCAGCAGAAAGTCACAATGTATTGTAGTTTCTATTTTAAAATGGGTGGATCAAGCCTCAAGTGGCACTACCAATTTGTAATCTTAGGATACTTACATAATCCTAGCTACTGGGAGGTAAAGATCTGGGGATTGTGTTTTGTGACCAATTCAGTCAAAGAACAAAAGCTCAAGAGATTTCATTACTGTCATCCAGTCTAAGGGAAAGCACAGTAGTGTGTGCCTGTAACCCCAGAGACAAAAGGAAGCATGGCAGAAGGAATGAATCCAGGCAAGCCTTGTGTGCAGCCAAGCCTTATCTTGAAAATAACCAACACAAAAAGGGATGGTTGAGTTCAAAACCCAAGACTGTAAACAAAGAAGAAATAGATGAACCAATAGGCTATACAAATACAGAACCCAGCTCCTAAATTTAAAATATCTTCTTCTGACTCACTGGAAAAAAGCTTAGTTAAAAAAACCCACAAACTCTATTTGAGTACCATAGATGTAAGTTATCTATTATAGGCTTCTCTGGACAGTGAGTGTAAAGGAATCTGTAAGAGATCTTGAAGCTCAAGAATCAATAGCTCAAAAATGCCTCCCTCCCCCACCCAAAAAAAGAATAAAACCTATCAGTTTGCTTCCAGATAAGTTTTTTTTTTAGATTTTCTACACAATGAAGTTGTACCTATTGTATACCCAAATATCTAGTTAATCCATAAAACTCTTTGAAGAATTGATTACATTTATAACTAAGTTATATTTTATCCTTTTTTATACCTTTTTACATTGTAGCTATGCTGTACAGAGGGTTACAGTTACATGAGTAAGGTAATGAGTGCATTTCCTGTTGAGCATTGTTGCCTCCTCCTCCTTTGTTTTTTTCTCTACCATCCCTTCTTTCTCCACCTCCCCAACTCCTCCCCTCGCCCCCCCCCCCCACCGAAGTTGTAAAGTTCGTTTTCAACGAAGTTATTTTTCTAAATTACTAACAGACAATATTAAATAATTGTTCTAGCAGGGCATTTCTGACTAACAACCAAAATAGTTAGAAATATCAGGATTCTAGTGTCAGCTTCCCCATCCCTGGCTTGAACCTGTGACTGAATTACCTTTGGATAAGGCAGTATCAAGTTATCATCTATTGCCTGTCCCATTGGGGATCCTTAACCTTAGTGAATATAGTATAATTAAAGTGGTCAACAGTGTGTGTAGGCCGTTACATAAAAATAAATGTTATATGGAAGTTTTAGTCTTATATTAGCATATAGGCTCAAGTCTGCATTTTCTTTGTTTTCTGTAAGCATTTAGCATTTGGCTTCAAATGTGAATGCTATTTTCCTAATGGAACATGAGTGAAGTAAGTGAAAGTAAGGAAGCAGTAAAGTAAGGAAGCAGTAAAGTAGGTCCTCTGTTTGACCTCTAGACATTGTTCTGATAAGTGATTTTCTAATCTCAACCCAGTGGAGTAACGAGAGCTGACATCTATTCTCAGGGTGACTTTTACTTGACAACTCATAGCATACTCGAAGACAAGAGGATGGGTTGAGTCCTTTTATTTTGAAGACTAAAACATTTACATTCCCTTCATCCTATTTCCACTTGATACGTTCTGAAAATTATTTGCACGGGTTAGAATTTCATCTTCATTTCTCTAGGATACAGGGGTGTATGCTTACAAATTTTGGTTCTCTTCCAACTTTTTATGTAGCTCAAATATTTCTTCATATATTGAATGTTATAACATTTCGAGCACCCAGTTTCACCATTTTTATGTCACATGAAACTAGTTTAATGTGTTTGAGCTGGACATCTTATGAGTGACACTTAAAGAAATGAATGTCATTCCTTTCTTGATTATCATCACTTTACATGGTATCTTTGCCATCACAGAGGTTTTTTCACTCATTTTTCTCCTTGTCATTTTTCACATTTTTTCCCTCCCACTAAATATATATTTGCATTTTTAGCTGGACAATTGCTTGTCCTTGGCTTGAATAATATAAAGCAGAGTTGTAGCTAAGTGAAATGAAGGTGACAGACCACAGTAATGGAATCTCATAATGGAGAGTCATCCTAATAGGTCTATAGAGATTATTTATTGTTTTTCATAGACCCATGAATCTCTTCCATTTTGTGCATCCATTATTTTGAGAACCTTTACGTCTTTTTGAAACAATTTTTAATGTTTATAGTACTATATTTGGAAACATTGCTAAGATCATAGAGTACAGATAGTTCTCATGCACTCAATACCAGACATTTCTTTATGATTATATTTAGTAGGATTTCTTCATTACAGTTAACCAGATCAGAACATCCATATTATGTTCTAGAATAGCTCAGTGTTTATAGTTATCCTGTCTTTTCAGATTCCTCTTGGCTGTGACAGCTTTCAGACTCACCTTTGTGTGTGTGTGTGTGTGTGTGTGTGTGTGTGTGTGTGTGTGTGTGTGTATGCTGGTCCTGTGGCTTGAACTCAGGGCCTGGACACTGTACCTGAGCTTCTTTTGCTCAAGGCTGGTGCTCTACCTCTTGAGCCACAGCGCCACTTCTGATTTGTTTTATGAATAGGGATGAGTCTTACAGATGTTTCTGCCTAGACTGGCTTTGAACCATGCTCCTCAGATGTCAGCCTTCAGAGTAGCTATGATTATAGGCAAGGGCCACTGGCACCTGGCCTAGACTTGCCTTGCTTTAGGTGATCTAAACAGTTCTGAGTACTATCGGTGAAATATTTTGTAAAATGTCCCTTTACTTGGATTTGCCTGAGGTTTTCTCAGGATTAGACACAAATTATAGATTTTTGAGGAGTAAGATCACAGTAGTAAAGTGACCTAATCCTATCATTGCAACATAATTATTATCACTGCTGATGGTGACTTGATAATCTATGTGATGCGTAGTCTGGAAAGGAATTTGCTCATTAGAGGCTAATTTGGATATCAAATGTAAAGGTATACTCATGATTAAGACTATTTTCCTTAGACCAACTTCAAACTTCCTTGCTGCTTCATTTATATTATCTACTAGCACTTTTGAAGTAAAGTTGGGCAAGAGATAATGCTGCAATCAAAGCCATCAATCTACCCAAGGATGCTTTCTAATATGAGCTGGAATAGAGTAAGAGTGGAAGTAGAAGTTGAATTTAGTGTCACGGGAGAGAGTCCTGTGAGAAACAGTGTTAGAACTCAGACATGTAGACTCTTTGTCCTGGAAATAATCTCTTTTCTGATATGGAATAGACTGCCAGACTATAGACCACTGGTGATCTCAAATGCCAAAACTGATACAAAAGAGCATCATGAAAGAACATAAAATCAATTCTCACGTGCACATGCGTCTCAGAGCTGAAAGCTGGATGGAAATAGGACTAATTTTAGCCCAGCCTGTTCTTCTTTGGGTGCTCCAACGAGGACAAAGTTCACCTTGAGAGGTGCCTTGGACCTCAGATGAACCTCTAGGGAAAGAATGGACTGGTGTAAGTCTAGTGTCAATAGATTCAACACTGTGCCTATTTATTTGCAGAGGAACAACTGAAGAGTGGCCTCCAGTAAATGTTCAACCAGAAGTATGCCCACAGTCAAAACTCAGAACCCATACTTTTTCTGGGATTTTTATTCTTTCATCTTCAATTTATTTCTGCTAAGTAGACAAGAGGGCAGAGTGGTCCAAATTAATTCTTACATCAAGAGGTTATACTTAGAGAATGATCAGTCTCCTTCAACAGAAAAAGAGTCTATATTTGTGTTATGTATGTCATCTACTGCCTGATGCACATGGTGAATTAGATCTCAGACTTCTGAGGGGAATAGATGTGAAATTATACATTGATATATAGTATATATACATTACATATTATATAAGTGTATATATAAAACATAATATATAGTCTATAAATACATAATGTATACAAATATATATTATAAATCTTAAGCATAATAGTTGATAGAATTTCTACCCATTCTATTTAAGAAAGAATTAATAATCTCTTCCTCTGCTACTGTCTTAAATAGTTTTTTCATCTTTAATCATTTTCATTCTTTAAAATCCTTTGAACAAAAAGGACTATCACATCTAAATGTCATGAACCCAAACTTTACTAAAATTAATTTTCTCCATTAGATTTTTATTACTTTCTCATGGTTTTCTCTTTCCAGCCCAGAGATCTGAGCATTGCGATTCAAATCCAACCCAGGCAGGGAAGTGTGTGAGACTTACCTTCAATAAGACTGTTTGTTGAGCACACTGTACTCTAGTTTTAAAATGATATTTTAAACTAATATACCTCTGCAATATATGAACTGAAACAAAATAGAATCTTGAATAAAAACTGATTTTCTTTTTTTAATTTTAATTTTATTGTCAAGGTGATGTACATAGGGGTTACAGTTGCATAAGTAAGGTAGTGAGTACATTTCTTGTCTTTCCCTCCAAGAATTCATTTTCCATGATTTAGAAAAGATAAACAAGCCATTTTGCTTAGCTGTAGGTATAATAACAGAAGATACAATCTTGGCCTAAGATGAACTTACCTTAGTCCCTGTTCAGGTGTTATAAAAAAAAATCCCTGAGATGGAGTAATTTATAAGAAAAGAAGTTTATTTTAACCATTGTTCTAGTAATCCAGTGCATAGTTGTAGCCTATCTGCTTAGCTTCTGCTGAGAGCCTCAGGCTGCTTTATTTTTTTTAAAGCATGATGGAAAAGGAGAATGAACATTTGAACACGCACAGAAGGAGATCACATGTAAGGAATACCAAAGCAGGGTGTCAGGCGAATCCTTAGAACAGCCTGGCCCCATAATAACTCATCTAGTCCCAAGAGTACTAACTCAAGCCAGGAGCTGGCGGACTCATGCCTATAATCCTAGCTATTCAGCAGGGTGAGATCTGAGCATTGTGATTCAAAGCCAACCCAGGCAGGAAAGTGTGTGAGACTTACCTTCAGTAACTGCCATAAAACCAGAAGTGGGGCTGTGTCTTCACTTGAGAAGATAGAACTAGCCTTGAGCAAATAGAATTCAGAGACAATTCCCAAACCTCTAGTTCAAGCCTCGTGCCACTGACAAAGATTAAAAAAAGAGTATTAACTCATTCTTGAGAAAGACATTAAGCCATCAACGAAGGCAGATCCCATGATCCTAAGTGACTATTAAAGGCCCTACCACCTCTAGGTATTGTTTATACTAGAGACCGAGCTTCAACCTGAGTTTTGGTAGTGACACACTATAATATAATTGTAGCGTTACACTCGAGTCTCTAATACTTATGCCCTTGCCACAGATATGATGCAATCATTTCATCCCAAAAGTCTTGTTTCAACAACAACTTATAAGTCCAAATTCTGAAGTCTCATCCTAGACTCATGACAAACTCCTTCTAACTGTAAGCCTATAAAATTTAAACACCACCACCACCATCCAAATGATCAACTTCCAATGTGTAATGATTAGAGAGGAATAAAGTATCCTTTTTTATTTTGAAGCAAGAAAGAGGCAAAAGGAAAGAAATAACCATCACAAAACAGGTCCAAACCCTAGCAATGCTAATATTGAATCCTGAAGTGGGATAATTTTCTCCACACACTACTTCCTGAACACACTGGGGAGAGAGTTGTGTCCCCTAGGCCTCGCACAACCCCCTCCTCCCACCCCATGGCTTGTCTTGACTGTCATCCCGCATTGGCTACTATTTTGGTGTGTAGTTGCAGGCTGACACCTTTGTCTTTTCCAGATTGGCATTTCACATGACCATTGGTGCTATTGATTTGGGATTCCAGCAGTGATGGTCCCTACTTCTGTGCTTCTCCAAGCGTTCATTGCTATTGGCTTAGTGGAATCTCTGGGGCAATTATTATACCCTTCCAGTACATCTCTGCCTCAGTTTCCTGTATTAGTCTGGTTTGTGTTGCAATACAAAAGTCCTGGTGGATAGGTAATTTATAAAGATAAGGAGTTTATTTAGCTCACAGCTGGAAGTCCAAGAATACTGTGTTAGCATCTGCTTAGCTTCTGGTGAGGACCACATCTTGTGGATCAGATCATGGCAGATGAGGGAAAGGGGGAAGTTGAGGTGCACAGAAAGGCCACATGAGCAAGGGAGACTAAGAGAAGATTGCAGGCTTATTTCATAAAAACCTGCAATGAGAACTCAAACACTCCCATGCAATCTCATCTAGTCCTGACAGAAGCAACCCAGTCTCCAGAGAAAGATAGTCATTCACTCTTGAAGATAGATATTTGCAGGACTCTACATGCATCTTAAAGGCTCCACAATTTTCAGTGCAGTTACATTGAGGATGAAGCCTTGATATGAGTTTTGATGGATAATAAACTATAGTCAAACGATAGCAAATCTCAAGGGGATAACCCACTTAAAACCCATAGCACCAGGAAATGAATAATGATCATAAAACATCTGCTAAGGAGGAGTGCAGTCAAGAAAGGGATGGCACTCTTTCCACTATCCACCAGGCAAACAAGGACCATTTGCAATCACACACCTCAGGTACACAAATAGATGTGCAATGCACAAGGATAACAAATGCATTTCAGCAAGAGATTGCAGTGAATACAGAATGATCTCAGAAGAGGGTGAGGATACTTGAAATGTTCACACATAATTTGCCACCTCTTAAAAGAAAAAAAACCCTCCAAAACAAAACAGAAATCCACGAACTCTCCAAAGAGTAATGGTGTGAAATGAAGTGTTTGAGTCACTGCATAATGAAGTCTTTGTGATAATTTCAGTTCACTAAACAAAATATGTATTATGTCATCATTCTAACATATGAACATGCCCAAGATTAAGAAGAAAAGCTAAAATAACTTGCAGTTTGAAAGTGAGAAGAGAAAATTAAAAGGGGGTATATTGTTTAACTCATCACTCTGCCATGGTTCCAGTTTTATTCTGGATCCATACCTGTAGCACTTGGTATGTGGTAGCCACTCAGTATATTCTTGAAAGGTCTCTTTAGAAGGGAAAACTTCAGTAAAAAATTTATAGATTGGCTCCAAGTATCCTAATTGTCTCAGATATAGTAGTTTTTCATCTTCTCCTTTATCAAATGGGCTAAGGATAAATTCTAGACCTAGTAACAGGTGAGAAGACTCCATGGATAAATTTCAGGTCAGGATGATTGATAATGAAAACCATTATGAGTTATTAATTAGGCAGGAAGCTAAGAATCTAGGTAAAATATATAAAAGATTGTTCATGACATGCACAGTAAAAGAATTATAGAGATATGACAGAAGCAGACATCAGTAAAATGGAAGGGTCATTCAATAGGTATCTCTTTATTCACAGAAAATATGAAATGTTAAGCCTTCCAACAGTTTACCCAGGAGTCTTTCATTTTATTGAAAATAAAGCAAACTGATTGGATATAACATGAAGATTATTGATCTACTTTGTTAACATAAACATTTATCTTTCACTCAATTCTCATTTTCATAAGACACACCTTAAAAGTTCTTTAGTGAAAATATTGAAAGGAGTGACAGTAATCATGTTGCGTTGTATTCATAAATTTTGTTAAATGGCAACTCCTGTGTACACTACCTGGAGATAATAAACAAATAAGTTGTTTTGAAATGATAATTTTGTAACCTAATGTTTTCAAGCCAGTCTCACACCTGTAATCCTAGCTATTTAGGAGGCTGAGATCTGAGGATCACTGTTTGAAGCCAGCCAGGGCAGGAAAGTCTGTGAGACTCATCTCCAATTAATCACAGAAAAAGCCAGAAGTGCTGCGGTGGCTAACTTTGAGCAAAAGGAGCTCAGGAACAGTGCCTAGGCTCTGAGTTCAAGCCCCAGGACTGGCAAAAAAATAATAATTATAAGATTTTTCAAACTTGTTTCATTAATAAGCAGAAAAGACAAGAAGTTTGATTACTATAGTGCTTTTGCCTTGTTTCTTCCTGAAAATAAAAATGTTTCTAGAGTTCTCTTCCAAGAAGAAGTGGATAAAACTTATTCTCTTTTGAATTTGTCTTGATTGCAAAAAATTAGCTAATTTCATCCCTCAGTTCCCCAAGTCCATTATAGCTATACACTCAACATTATCTGAATTGAAAATATACTTCAAAAATCTCTCATCTTCATGTCACATTAGAACAGCTAAACTCTGATGGTAAAAATTACTTGCTCTTTCCTGATGCTCTTCACATAAATTACTTAGCAAACCTGGCATGAATATGCCTTAAACTTTTGGATTTTCCAGGTAAAATCTATTCCTAGAAAAAAAGTCTTCTTATATTACCTTCATCAAGTGATATCACTAACATTGCATATATGCATGGTCATTTTTTTATTGTTTTTAATGGAGTAGAATAACATTTTTTAGTTTGGTTTATTAAACAAGACATACATGCTGGAGATTCAATCAATAATTCACTCCTCTCTTTTTCTTTCATAAGGGAAGCACTAACCAGTGACCTAGTATCCTAGATAATGTGGGTATTGATATTTACTCATAAAATTAATAGTCAAGTATCTGTTTTGCTAGAGAAATGGAGTATGAGTTGGTTACTACTTTAGAAATGAAATGAACATGGAACAACCCAGATACATGATACATGAATGTTCTACAAATACATTTCTCACATACCCTGACTCATTTAGCTCAATGAAAGATCAAGATGTTTACCTTTTCTTCTGAGTTCACAGTCTCTGTAAACTCTTAATGTGTGTGAGAGGAGAGTGGATTTTGTAGACAACTACCCTATTTTCCCCTTCTTACAAGCTCTTAGGGTTGTCCTGAGGGTCAAACCAAATGGAGAGTAGCTATGCTAGCACAGTAAAAATCAGAGTGGCTGGTTTGGGAATTAGAACACAGTTTCTTAGTGAAAGCTTTATATCATAGTTATTATCCATTGCCAAGAGGCCCCAAACTAAACGATAAAACACTGTGCTCCTTTTCTTTGCCTCTGTTGTCATCTTAAAATTGCTCTTGTTGAAACTGGGCACCAATGGCTCACCCCTGTAAGTCGTAGCTACTCAGGAGGAGTCTAAAGATAATAGTTTGAAGCCAAGCCCCAGCAGCAAAATCCATGAGACTCTTATCTCCAATGAACCAACAAAAAGCCAGAAGTGGATCTGTGGCTCAAGTGGTAGAGTGCTAGCCTTGAACCAAAAAGCTTAAGAACAGTGCCCAGGCCCTGTCACAAAAAAAAAGTTAAAAAATTGTTCTTTTTGCCTTTCTAAAGAAGTTTGTGATCCTCCACTAGAAATTTTGTGCTTTGGCTGATTGCTTGGAGGTCCTTTATCTAGTCCATTTTTCTAAAATTAATTTTTTATTATCTTTAAGTAGATATGCCAAGGGTTAACATTCAACAAGTCAGTTTGCAAGTACAATGCATGTTGGTCAATGTTATCCCTTTTATTCTCCCCATTCCTCCCAACACAACCTTTCCCCTCAATTATCTTAATTTCCTCTGATATGCATTGAATATTACGATTGCATTCCCTCCTCCTTCCTCTTTTCATTCATACCCCTCTCCCCTTAATCCCCCTCCCAACACCTTTCAAATGCCACTTTCATTTTATTGGACTAGGAGTTTTTCTAAAGAATTGAGTCATTTGAATTTAACCTTGTAAGTATCACGCTTTGGCTAACACATTTGTATACACTTGCATACCACTCATATGTATTTATTTTATGTGGATAATATTTTTCTCTCCTTAATCTGACCCTTGATATGAGTGGTTTCATTTTTGCTCTAACATCTGTCATTTGCCTGTCATCTAAACACCCACATTTTGATGAGTTGTTTGTGAGTTTCTGTGAAGATAAGCCATGAGAAGCTATAGCTCAGGAAGTATACAATAATCAGGCCACTTCAGTTGCAAATCATAGCTGGAGCTGGTAATTAAATAGGTCTCCTCCCTACTGAGAACCTTGAAGCATTGTAAATGTAGGACCTGGAACAGTGCTGGATTTAGCCAGGAATTCAATATTAAAATGGGTCACCTTGTTCATATGAGAACATTTGACAGATGATTTTTAAAAAAACATCCACAGGATTATCATAAATCTTGAGTTCAGTCTAGGTACTTATCTGCTACCTATCTTGTTTTAAATTATTTTAGAAGAGACAGAAGGAGAGATAATTATGATCACAAGACCTTTGAAACAGAAGAAAACATAAAGGTCATTTCATTCAACTTTACTTCCAAAACAGAACTCTCTCCAATTTTCTCAACATGTTCATCCTAGTTGTTTTTTTTTTTTTTTTTGCTTGATGGGAAAATTCATTACTTTCTCAGATAGTGTCTACTGTTTAGTGTTTACAGTACCAAGAACTCTTACAATTATGTACTGATACATCTCCTATTTTCCAATTACCTGTGTGTGGATATCTAAATTGAGACTCATTGAATGCTGTGAGAATCTACTAAATTGTGTTAGTCGACACCAAAATGTTTGTAAGAATTTGGTTATATTAACTGGGTGGGGGGGCAGGAGTATGGAAGGAGGGATGTGCACATGTGCGTGTATGTGTGTGTGTGTGTGTGTGTGTGTGTGTGTGCGCGCGCGCGCGCGCCCACACGCGCGTGCTGGTACCAGGGCTTTAACCCAGGGCCAGGGCACTGTCCCTTACATTTTTCACTCCAGGCTGATTGGTGCTCTGCCACTTGAGCTGCAGCTCTACTTCTGGCCTTTTGCTACTTGGGATCCTCAGTTCTCAGCTTCCCGAGTAGCTAGTATTACAGGCCTGAGCTACTGGCATTCGGCTTTATTAGTCAACTCTTCATTGAGTCCTTTAGTAAACAAGCCACTGATTTCCTGTAGCTATACATCTCTCATTGTCAGATAGCTTTTGTTATGCTGCAATACCAATCAACCCTAACACTTTAGTGGCGGCTTAAAAACAATATTTACTTCTTATGTTCTATTTCACCTCATGGGAGTTTTGCCTTTGGTTTCTGTTGCCTTCATGCAGCGATTTATTCTGATGGGGACGTTGTCATATGCAAAATCTGATTAAGATGGAAGAAGAAAATAAGACACATCGGTTACAATGCTACCCTTGAGAATGCGCACCCTGTAAAAACCACAAAGCTTGCAGCTGCTTTCTTTTTTTTTCAGTTTTTAATGTTATTATCTTTAAGTAATTGTACAAAGGAGTTTCATTTTAGCAAAGCGGTTTATGAGTACACTGCATCTTGATCAGTGTCATGCCTTTCCACACTCTCACCCATCCCGCCCCACCCAAACCTTCCCTCATTCTTATTACTTTTGTAGGATATGCATTGAATTATTATTTTTTAAATGTTTTTATTGTCGAGGTGATGTACACAGGGGTTACAGTTACATAAGTAAGGTAATAAGTACATTTCTTGTCAAACTTGTTTCCTCTTCCCTCATTTTTCTCCCACTTTCCCTCCCCCCAACTCCCCTCCCCGAGTTGTACAGATCGTTTCCAACATATTGTCTTGTGAATATCGCAGTGGCATTGGTTCCCCCTTGTCCTTTGTCTCACCATTCTGTTGTTCCCCTTCCCTTCCCTGGTTCAGATAAACATATATACAGTACCAGGGTACCAAAACCAAATACAGTGACAATGGGGGATATTCCATCAGGGGAAGAACATACAAAAGAAACAAGGAATCATATAGTACATTAAGAATGGCCAATAGGCACATGAAGAAATGCAAATCAAAATAACATTGAGATTCCACCTCACCCCAGTTAGAATGACTATAATCATGAACTCTAATAACAACAGATGCTAGAGGGGATGTGGCCAACAGGAAACCCTACTGCATTGCTGGTGGGAATGTACACTTGTTCAATCACTCTGGAAAGCAGTATGGAGGCCCCTCAAAAGACTAAACAGAGCTCCCCTATGATCCAGCAATCCCACTTCTGGGCATTTGCTCAAATGGCTACATTGAATTTTTGACTGCAATCTATCCCCCTAATTCTGTTCTGTCTTCTACCTTGCATCCACTTTTTCCACAGGGTAAAATTCCTTTTATAAAAGGAAAGTGTTAAATACCATGCAGATGAAAGGAGGCAAAGAATTCAAAAAAGTTCAATCTCCAAGTTACATTAATGACATGTTCGATTTACTTTTCTTGCATGAGTACAATATAGTGACCTGTTCCCAAAGGAAAAATCCCAAATTAGACAACATACATTGCACAGACCATAGTATTTAGATGATGGACAGCATGCTCTATTAGGTCTGAATGTATTCCTTTTATTTGGGGAACATGAATTAAACATATATGCTGTATTATTCTTATGGTCCAATATACTCTTGTCAAAATAGAATAGGAAAATTTGAGTAAATATCTCAAGTTGGAAAGGAATAGTGAAAGACATTTCAGAGGCCAGACTGGCTCAAAGTAAGGCTGATATTTTGTAGAGCTCAGATTACAAAAGCTACCTCCCTTGAGATCAAGAACATTCCTCAGACAGATCCCATTCTTCTACCTGAGACTGGCTCCTTGGCCCATTGTGCTTGGAGATCCTCTAGAAGATTCTTTTCTGCCATCCTTTGTGAAAAATGAGTGTTGGAAAATCTGACTTTTCTCAGGTTTGGGTCACTTTCTAAATCCACTTTCTCTTTATAGGTAGTTGGCAGCGGAAGGGTTGATTTAAGACTGGAGCAGTAGCATCCGTTTTGGTCCACAGTGTTTATTGATTGATTGATTGATTGATTGATTGATTGATTGATTTTTGCCAGTCCTGGAGCTTGAATTTAGGTGTTGGGCACTGTCCCTGAGGCTTCTTTTGCTAAAAGATAGCACTCTACCACTTGATTCACAGCACCATTTCTGGCTTTTTTTGTGTATGTGGTACTGAGAAATTGAACCCAGGGCTTCATGCATGTTAGGCAAGCACTCTATCACGAAGCCACATTCCCAGACCCAAAATTGATGATTTATAATGGTAACAAAACACTATAAACACACACTTCATGGTTGTCTTATCTCTTTAATTGTAGTCACTTTGTGTTAACAATTCTACTCACCATTCCTTTTTGCAGGACATGAGTCTTAAGACTAACATATGCTTTAACTTTCTTGTCTATATATTCCTAAATCTTGTCTCTTTGTAGAAGCTTTAATCCAATCAGGCTGGGAGAGCAATAGCATTAAGTTCATTTCTGGATGTCTGGCCTTTGTGAGTTCTTACTTCAGAATACCTTAATCCATTCAGAAGTCTTTGCTTTGATCTGTATCTGTGCAACTGAGTTTTGCTTAGCCTTTTCTGCTTAGATCTTACAAATTTTATCTCTTGCTGCTTTGGTTGGGAAGCCGTGGCCTCTGCTCTGCATTCCTGAATTCAGAGACTTCTGAGTTCTTTTTTATTTTGATTGCAAGTAAGTTGATATTTCCCCCCTGTAAATCAAGTCTTTCTGTAATCTCTTTCCGGAGAGTTTAGAGTTCACTAAGAATCTGACTTTCCTACCAGGTTATGCCAGGTGACAATTTTAGCAGATGTGTCCCTATTGCTTAAGTGATGACTGTCTTTCTCTATTTACTACTATCTGCTAAGCCAATACCACGGTGTAACCCTTATTTCATTATAGCTGACTCTCTCTTGTACAAAAGGACTACATATGTTTTTAAAGTTCTAGGTTATACTCTGGCAATAAACCTCCCCAAAATTATAGTAATTGTTCTAACCCATGAATCATGGTTCACACGCCTTATGCCTTTTATGGATTACATTATACCATTCTCACCCAAGAGTACAAATGATAGTGACTTGCTTTGGTATCAGGCAGATAGAGGAGCATTTGTGAGGCTGTGGCCCAGAAATAACTAATGTCACTGACATTCAAATCTCATCTCCCCAGTAAGGAACATGGTTACCTGAAACTTAAAGTAGAGAAGAAATGCAATATTACTGTATTCTGAGAATAATCAAAAATATTGACTATTAACATTAATCATAACCCCAACTCCTTTTAGTTTTTCTAAATAAATTACTGGTTTAAAGTCTAGAAGGCTTGATTATCTGACTGTGCAGTCTTTTTTTTTTTTTTTTTTGGTCTGGTCATGGGGCCTGAAATCTGGGCGCTGTCCCTCAGCTTTTCAGCTCAAGGCTAGCACTCTACCACTTGAGCCACAATGCCACTTCCGGCTTTTTTCTTTTTGCTTATGTGGTGCTGAGGAATCGAACCCAGGGCCTCATGCATGCAAGGCAAGCACTCTACCACTGAGCCATCTTCCCAGCCCTGTGCAGTCTTTCTTACAGGTAACCTATAACTATGATTAAATAATTCAAATGTTTGTAAAGCTAGAATATATGAATCAACTAACTATAATAAAATATATTTGCTGCATTTCAGAATAAAGAAGAAAATAAATCCATTGTAAACTAAATCAAGACTCTGCCTTAAGCATACTTACTTGCTATTAGGAATAGAAGGCATTTTATTTTCCAAATGAGGACATTTTTAACCCCTATCACACCATGAAGCCTTTGGTCAACTAGAATTTGCTTTATTCCTGTTACTTACACATGAAGTATGTATTTGTAAAGGTACCATTTAAGGGCTTTAAGATTTTTATTAATCTGTTCAGGGCAAAAGACTATGTTCTTTTAAAAGAACCAAGATATCTAATAATGCACCAAATGCTAGGGAGGCAGAGATATATTTCCTGAACAACATTCTATTTTATTATAAAGCATAATAAAACATTTTATTTTACTATAAATTACATCTCAATGAAATCTGATTTATATTCACTAAGAAACAAGAAGAAAAACACCTGCAATAACTAGACAGAAAAGGTGTATGTGATTAGCTAGTTTGTTTTAAAATAGAAAACAAGGCATACAAAAGCAAAAATGAAAAGATTTTGAAAATTATTTTCTAAAGCAAAGGTGGCGGCGTGTGGCATCTACTGGGATGCTTTATTTTCTTGTTATGTAGGTTTTGATTTTCCTGTGAATAATGGTAATAATAATAGTAATAAAAACCCAGCTTTTGGAACAGAATATTAGGTTGGTAAAGCAGCAAGCTTTCTATCTTATGCAGACTGTTCTTCCTTTGTAAAACTCATTTGTCATATTTATCTCTGTGCATCATTACCACAGTCATTCCAAGTGTTTCCAGAAAGGCTAAGGCTTTCTGTCAGTCACTTCGGGTCATAGGATCCATTGGAACCTCAGAAACCCCTGTGGTCAGGATACCACTGTGATGAGTGGGAGACAGCCTCTCCTCTGGTTCCTTTCTTCCAGACATGTCTTTCAAACACATCCTGAGCTCCATGATTGCATTGATCTTTTCTAAACACTTGTTTTGCCCATATCAGTACAAGGCACTCATGGCTTTGGTTCCCCATGGTGTATAAGATAAAAGTCTAGATTTCTTGTTCCAGCTTTCCACATTCATCGTGGTCTTTATAATGATCCACTTTAAAATAATTCATTCTTTGTCTTTTCATGTATTTTCAAAAAGTATTAGTTTACTTTATTGTTACTATGGAGGTAATGATGTACACAGGGGTTGCAGTTATATAAGCCAGTTCATGAGTATATTCCTTTTAAAACAATATCACCTTTTCCCTCACTGTCTCCCAATTTTTCCCTCCCCTCCCCACCCATAAGTTGTATAGCTCATTTTCAACATAGTGTCTAATGAGGACCACTGCTGTATTTGTTCAACCTTTGTCCCACCATGTCTGTTTTGCTTCTAAGATAATAGCAATTCTTTCTCTTTCAATGTGAGCCCACAGGCTTCTTCATGCTGAAATATTCTCTCTGAAGAATCCAGGCGATGCTCCATTTATAATAGTCTATTTGTAAAAATTAAAGCCCCCGCCTCCCTACAACTCATGCATCTATGCATTCTATTTGTGCAAAAGTGCAGTTATCAAGTAATAAGATGATATCATGAAGCAAAAATGCATTTTAGTAGTCTACAAAAGTCCATACTTACAGTTTAAATGTGTGGTTTCTTGATGAATTTTCAGTAGCATGCATTTGTTGTACAGGTTGGAGCTTCATTATGACCGTTCTATACAAGATACCACCTATTTTCTTCAAACTCATTGCCATCTGTCAATATCCTTGACTCTATGTTGTTAGTTTATTAACCTGGACTTGTTGATGGTCTTTGTCTCCAGGAAATTCTGTAAATTACATGCATAATCTAATATGCATTTCAACTTTTAATTCTCTAATGCCACTCTTTTTAATGCTGCTACTTGCTGCCTCATTTCTACATAAGAAAATTTTTAAAAAAACAACTTCAAAATTTCTCCAGCAATTATACTTCTTAATTGGATAATGCAAAGCTTGGTATTTATTAAAGTTAACTTTTTTCAAAATAAAAAATAAAAACTAGACTACCTCCCAATATGCTAAATTTAACAGATTAGAGTCAAAATTCATATCTGTACTTTAAAAAAATTCTTAGGTATTTCTGATGGGAACTCTTAGAGATATTAACTAGGTTTTTCATTTTCCTTTTCTTTTTTGTGGTACTGGGCGTTGAGCTTGGATGCTTTCTTTACCTACTACTTAATCCATGTCCCTGGATTTTTTTTCTTTTTGCATTAGTTACGTTTAGGATAGGATCACAATGTATGCACAGGCAAGCTTGGACTGTGATCTTCCTGTTTAATTATACATTTCCTATAGCTGAGATCAGAGATGTATGTCACCAGTCTCAGCTCTTAGTTAAAATGGAACCTGGTTGAAATTTGTGCCAGTTGGCTTTGCTTGAATCACAATTCTCTTGATCTCTGCCTCCCAAATAGTTGAGATTATACATGTAAGCCACCATTCCCATTCTCAACACTATGTTTTTCTTAATATGAACTTTTTAAAATCATTTAGCTCTCCCTGCTCTTAGCAAATCCAAAATTTAGTAATGGAGAATGGAGCTAGACCATTATGAGTGCTGAGGTTAAAATGGAAATGAGAGTACTGAAAGTCACGACCAGATAATGATCAGTAAACTGACCATTCTCAACCCATTTCGTAACTGTTGATGCACTCCCCCTAAGCATCACTGTGTCATTGCTTTTCTTGCTTCATTTAATTGAAAAAAGTTTTCCATTAGCTTTTTTATGTCTCTTCAACCTTAAGGTCCCTGATCGGGTTCTTGTTCAAGTGGACTATTTTCCCATGTTCCTCAGTGACCTGTCCTGCTTTCTACTTTCTCTGGGATTCCCACTAGCTTTTGGAGCCTCTCACAGCCACTTTGATATCCCACTGTCTTTCCCATCTGTCCATATTCCTGTAGAAAATCTTCTAATTTCTGTCTAAATATGAGATGAGCACAACACGTGAGCTGATTTTGAAAACTCTCTTCCTTTAAACTGCTCTTCAGTTTGAACATCCTAGCCTGTCCTCATAGAAAACTGGCTCAGGCTCCCAAGTAAAATAAAATATGCTTTCCTGTCATTATTAGGATAGTTCACAAACCAGAGCTCCTTTATTTCACCAGAGGTAACCTGGTGAGGCATGGTGTTTGATCGCATGGTGTTTTATGGTTTGTTTTACAGATAGGATTTAAACCTGAGTGTTCTTCTTTGGGACTTAATGAGGATTATATTCCATTCTCTGCAGAAGCCTTATTTTGACTGTTGCAGTAAGGTTGTATTTGCTTTGAAAAAAACTTGGTTAGTCATTTGCCTGTCCTCCAAGGTAATGTGAGTTTTAATTCTGCAACCACGTAGTAATTGAGATCCATTTCAATTAATGTGAATTCTGACTGTTCAGTAGAGGAGGAGTGATTCCTAGGGCTCTTAGAATGGAAAGGAAATTTAAGTCTAAAATGGGAAGTTTAAGCATTTTACTTTGACAAGGGGAGGTTGTCAGAGTAATTCTGGGTATATTTTCTTGGAGTTAATGGCAAGAGTTTATTGCATAGCCTTTAGGGGACTAGGATTTGTGATTCTTGGATTCAACTAAAATAATGGGAATGAACAGCATGCTAAGGCTAGGTCTTTATAAGGAATGGAATAAAAGAGGAAGAACACTGCTTCACGGAACAAGGTACAGACCCATGGTAATTCTGGGAGTGGGATAAACTATTGCAGTGAGAAATCAAATCCTAGACCAGAAACACAGTTGAATTCAGAGGCTAAAGTTATATTTTACAAGTGTTGCTGATTCCTCAAGCCCAGAATTTTAATTGTAAAACATTCTGAGCCAGTAAACACTCAGAAGTGTTGAAAAAGCAAAGAATAAAAGAAATTACATAACATGCAATCCAAGGTGCCTAGTAATCTTAGAAGGAAAACATCTCACTAAAAATGAGCTTTTGCACAACCATTCATGTGCACATGCACACATGCACACACACACATACATACGTATGTATGTATGTATGTATGTATGTATATAAAACACACAAGGAAACATTGTATCTTTAGGGAATCATCCCACACATATTTAGGAGAAATAGCTCTTTTG
The DNA here is from genome assembly GCF_019054845.1 of Dipodomys spectabilis. Classification (NCBI taxonomy): domain Eukaryota; kingdom Metazoa; phylum Chordata; class Mammalia; order Rodentia; family Heteromyidae; genus Dipodomys; species Dipodomys spectabilis. The sequence continues at coordinate 29,536,401 of NW_024870678.1, forward strand.
GAACGTGAAATAATGGAACAAATACCAAGAGGCCAAGTAATAATCACTTAGAGTCATAAAAGAATAAGGAAAGACAACCAAATTACTTATAGATTTGAATTAGAACAAAATTAGACTTGCCAACGAAGGGGAAAGTTGTCACTGCAACTAAAATGTATGAAATGTTTATTTAGTAAATTATGTAGCTGAGAGGTTCACAGTGAGATGATCCCATATAAATACCAAAGATGTAACTCTGAGGAACATGAGATGGGAAAAATGCAATAGAAGTTAACATTGGGGATAGAATGAGAATGTGATGATCAATATGAAGAGAAAGAGTATTAGAGTGAACATCCCGATGCATGCAATGACCCCTCTAGCTCACACTCCAAGGTTTAATGGGATCTTTGTCTTAATCAGTATTTATGAATGGGTAGATATTTGGAATGAGAGTTCAAGTGCACCCAACTTTCTGAGAAGGGATAAAGAAGGGAAGATTGAAGAGAAGGTCCCAGAAGGGATTTATTTTACCTCAATTTTTGTAAACTTTAGCAGCTCTAATATTATTTTTTATTTTTCATTGAATTCTGGCCATGCATATGTACAAATGTTATAGAGTCATACACAGATTTGACCTCTGTATCTGTGTATTTCCAATCTGTTATTTTATTCAAATATGGATCAAAATAGTTTTCTGCTTGTCTGTTTTGTTTTTCATAGCCGAGGACCAAACTCAGGCCTTGCACTTGCTCGGCAAGTGCTCTTCCACTGATCTAAATCCCCAGTCCCTTGAAATAGTTTTTTAAAACAGTTGTTTATGTACTGAACATGTACTGACATTTTCTTGTCATTATTCCTAACTGACACAGTATAACAATTCTTTGCATAGAATTAGCATTATATTTGATATTCTAGATTGTATACTATAATAGTCAACTTTTTGTTGCTTTGTCAAAATATCTGAGAAAAAGCAACTTAAAGGAAGAAATGTTTACTTATTATTTTTAGTTTCAAATGTTCACTTCATAAGCAATTGGCTCCTGTGGTAGGAGTGTGTGGCAGGGAGGAAAGAGAGGAAGAGAGAGAAGGGGAGAGGTAGGGAGTGGGAGAAAATGAGAGGGAAAAAGAGGAGGAAAGAAATGGAGAGGGAGAGGTAGAAAGGGAGAGAGAGGGAGAGAGAGAAGGCGAGAGAGAGGAAAGGAGAGGGAAAGGAAGGGGCTGAAGACAAAAATATATACTAGTGATATACTTTCTTCAATGAGGCCCAACTGCTAATAGCTATTCAAATGTGAAATCATCAATGGATTAATCAATTAGTGAGTGCCTTGATGATCTAATAAGCTCTCAAAAGTACCACTAGATAAGGATCAACCGTTCAAGACATGAGCTACTAGGGCCATAATATTTGGTGATTGAAAATATACTGGAGGACATACAGATATTGCACTTTTTGGGGGGGGGGGTCCGGTCGTGGGGCCTGAACTCTGGGCCTGGGCGCTGTCCCTCAGCTCTTCAGCTCTTCATCTAACACTCTACCACTTGAGCCACAGCGCCACTTCTGGCTTTTTTGTTCTGCTTATATGATGATGAGGAATCGAACCCAGGGCCTCATGCATGCAAGGCAAACACTCTACCACTGAGCCACCTTCCCAACCCAAGATACGGCACTATTTAATACAAAGAAATTGAATATCTGGAGTTTGGTCCTAGAATGGGAATCCTAGAACCAATTCTTCACAGGCTTTGAAGGACAACTCCTTGTGTGCCTATACGAACACATCTGTTTATCTGAATATGTAAGTTTTGTGGATGGGTATGTGTATTTCTCTATATTTTCATAACTCTTTGCCTTGGTATTCCTTTCATTGTTGCATGTGATGTTTGAAGTCTAGTGTTTTATAGATCTGATCATTTATAACCCTTAGATATTCTCTTCCTCCTGATTCTGTTCTATCCTCTTGTTATTCCCTCTGTCCCATCCCTTCTTGTTTGAATAGTTTCTTTCCAGTCCTTTGGTCCTTCCTTTTCCTTGAGTTCACTTAAACACTGGCATGTGACGGGCTCCATCCTCACTGGCTGATCTCTGACTCTATGCATCTCCCTGGCATCTGTTTCACTGTGTAGGCCCCACACATGCTCCAGTCTCTCCTGAATGCGGTGTCCATCCTCCCATAGCATGCACATCTGGAAATCCCACAAGCAACAACCAAATTTCACTTTGGAGGCCGAGCTTGCTGTCATCTGTCAGTCCTCCCCTGCAGGCTCCTCCTCCTGCTCACTCGCAGGAAGTGGCATCAGAACTTCCATCCGCCCTGTCATCCGAGCTCCGTACATGGAAGCAGGATGTGTGCTCAAATCTGTCTACATTTGCTCACCGTGGTTTGCCATTTTTATCTCATCAAGCATTTGCTCTTTTGTCCTTTTCTCCATGCCCTTGGCTGCTACCTCTGCTCAAGCCTTTATCCTATCTTCTTCAAATAATTGCTACCAAGTTCCATCTGCCTTGACTTCAGCGTTGCCATTTTATTTCACCCAATCTTGTTTCTATTCTCATTTGTTCTTCCCATTGCTCTGTTAAAAAAAAGCCCAGTTCCACAGTTCAAGTGTTTCAGGTTACTTTTGAGACTTTGCAATGGGGTTCAAGCTCCTTATCACAGAATTGTAGTTCCTCATGTTAGCCCCTAGTTGGCTTTCAATTACACAACTGCCACTTCCCTAGGCACCTGACTTCTCTTTTTCATCCTAGACCCTTGCATTTTCCACTTCTGCTGGTTAGAAAGGGCCCCACACCCTCTTTGCTTAAGTCAGTCTTCCCTCTAAGAAGCACCATTGATGAATCCTCTCCCTAACTGAGGTTAGGTTTCCTGCCATCCTATCCCTGCCCCTTCCTATCTCCTTCCATAACTTTCTCTGTGCTCTCTGCACTGGTAGTACCTCAATTTGTTCTGGAGGTCTGTAGATTCATGTAGTCCCAATAGAAGTTTGGGTTTCTATAGGTAAGAACACGCCTTATTTGAATTTATTTTTATGCATTCAGCATAATGCATGACACGAGGAAGGGAATTTGTGCCATTACTCACTTATAGGATGATTTTCTTTCTTTTTTTGGGGGGGAGGGAAGTCCGGTCATGGGGCCTGAACTCTGGACCTGGGCACTGTCCCTCAGATCTTCAGCTCAAGGCTAGCGCTCTACCACTTGAGCCACAGCACCACTTCTGGCTTTTTTCTTTTTGCTTATGTGGTGCTGAGGAATCGAACCCATTGCCTCATGCATGCAAGGCAAGCGCTCTACCACTGAGCCACCTTCCCAGACCCCTATAGGATGATTTTCATCATGGCTCCTGAATATTCAATCTCACCACTGCTATAACTTCCAATTTTCTGCCCGAGACTTCCTCTCTGTCTTTCTCCAGTCACTCCAAATAGATTTGTTCTTTTTTTTTTTTTTTTAGATTTGTTCTAATGGTTCCCATTTCAGAGGAACATTTCTGTCCTCCTAGCCCCTCAGCATGGGGCCAACTTTGATGATTATTACCTAATCACTGCTCTCTCTCTCTCTCTCTTTGTTTACAAGCTTTCTTTTTAACTTATACTTAGGGTCAGCATCATCTGTCTTTCCTTTTCTCCATTCCTTTTGGTTTTCAGGGTTTTTCATACCTCTTTGGTTGAGTTCATGTTCTCTTTCCTTTCTCTTATGCTGAAATGCAAAACAACTCATTCCCCTTTGTTCTTTCCCATCGGTCAGTTCCTGGCCCCTTACAAATTAATGTTGAGAAGCTTTCATATTGGATGAAAAAAATGGTTTCTCTCTGTACTGAAAGAAGGCACCCATAACACACAAACTGGAGAAAGGATTATTTGTAACAAAAGAATTTGAAACAACTAGAGTCCATGTACAATTTATTGTGTGTTCATGTGTGTGTTTGCATGTGTGTGTGTGTGTGTTTCAGTACCAAGGATCAAAGCCAGGGCCTTATTGATGCAAATACTCTACCATTAAGCTATTGCATTTTTAAAAATTGTGTTAAAATTAGACTATGAAAATATTTAGGATACTTTCTAGCTTTTTCACCTTTAAGATGGTTGAATCTCCAGAATCAACAAGACTTGTTTTGCTCTACATTTTACCATATTGTAAGTGCAAAATAAGACGCAGCATAGTGGTTCAAGCATGTAATCCTAGTTACTCAGGAGAGGATTGCATTTTGAGGCCAACCTAGACGAGTAGGAAGACCCTTGTCTCAACAAATATGCTGTGAGGGGTGGTATATTCCTATAACTTCAGCTACACAGGAGTCCTATGTTGGAGGATTTTTTCTGAGATAAAAGTGTGTGATTCTACCTGAAAAAAAAAAAAAAACTAAAGAAGCTAGGCATTTGTGACTAATGCCTGAAAGCCCAGCTACTTGGGAGGCTGAGATCTGAAGATCATGATTTAAAGCCATTCCAGACAGGTAAGTCTGTGAGATTATTTCTTATTTCCAATTACTACCAAAAACAGCCAGAAGTATAGCTGTGGCTAAAGTGGAAAAGCTCTAGCCTTGAAAAAAAAAGATGAGGGATAGTGCCAAGCCTTGAGTTCAAGCCCTAGGACTGGAGTGCATGCACATGTGCACAAATACACACACACACACAAACACACACACACACACACACACACACATGAAAAAAGTTCAATGCTCATCTTACCTTGTAAGTGGGAGATTCGGAGTTCAAACCTCAGTATCAAGTAAAAGAAAATTTGTATAATCATGTTTTGTTACAGTCTTTGAAATGTGACTATAATAACATTTTGGAACAAATATACAAGAATTATATGACAGTAAACAGAAATAGGAAAAATGGGCCAGTATCGGTTTTTATATTAGTTTTTATATTAGTATAAATAACTTACAGAGTAATAATGGGAACATGTCATTCTTGATTGCAGGGCGGGACATTAAGATTTACAATGCTTTGCAGCTTACTAGAGCCCTGACCTTAGACAAAAGTATAGACTCCTCTTATGTCAAGTTGTCTAGAGATGACAAAGGGTAATACATTAAAGCATATAACATAGTTTCTGCTATACAAAATATCCAATATTCTTTAGTAAATTATTAAATTAATAACTTTCCTTCCTAGTCTCCAAGGTCTCATCATTTGTACCTCTTCCTAAAGCGGCACTTTCCAAACTGCATTTTAGTCTGAAGCTACACTGAGTCAACTAAATTCTATGATATAGATTTGTCTAGCAATGAAGCTGAAATTCGGATCCTTATCTGATTGCCATTTTTGGCGCTTAAATTTTCAGACACATCCGGTTCCCAGGGAAGATATGTAATGAGAGAGGGAGAGAGAGACAGAGTTGAGAGAACAGAGAGCAGAGGAATAAATATAGTTGACTGATAGACAAGAATGAAGGCTTATTTGATTTTCTTAGCATTGGAAAGCTAGTGGAGTGGTAGCACTGATGTCTAATGGAAAAAGGCAGGAGGCACTTAGAGGAAAAGCTGTCGGTACGGATCATGACTAGTTTTCTTTGGAACAGTCTTGTAGTCCTAGAATTTTGCTCAGTTTAGCATTTCCCTGGACCAGGGCATCTTGGCTTAGATAGTTAATTACATAGTCACATAGATACATGGAAAAATTAAGCTATTTTTGGTGCATGATAGTGGATAGTAAAAAAGGGGATGTGATTTTTTTAAGTGATAGGTAAATGTTTGTGTTAAATATCACCTCAGGGTCATATATCAAAAGGCTTTGTTGAGGAAATATGTTCATAAACACAAAGATGACCAATGGTACTGCTTCCCATGATCTAGTTCCATTTCCCTCAAAGTATGATTCCTTAAACAGCAGTATCAATGTCAGTAGAGAATTCTTTAGAAATATACCAATTCTTTAGAAATATACCAATCTGAATCAGAATCGCTTGAAGGTTTGAATCTTGTTCTCAGATGACACTTGTACATGTTGTTTAAGAGTCAGTAGAGTAGTTTATAGGTACTGAGAGTGAAGGTGGGAAGTTATTGAGTTATAATCTGTGTACTGACCCATGAAGAATTTGTTGGGAATCTGTTGTGCTGGGTGCTTTATCTTATAAAATGTTTATAAAAAAGAGTCCCTCAAAAGAAACAAGAAACTGGAATCTCTCCTATAAAAAATTATAATCTACTAAATAATACAACTGTACACAGCTGATCATGTGGACTGAAATCATGACCTTAAGTGAATCTTTCCTTCTTTCCCTCAAGTTGTTTATGTCAGGAATTTTTATCACAGCCACTGAAAACTGGGGAAGACACAAGAGGATGGTGAAAGACTATGGAGGAGAAATGGAAGGAATCAGGGGAAGGCACAGCCTTCAGACCACAATGCAAAGCTACAATCTATAAAGGAGAGGATACAACTCTTAGATTGTATGATAGCCCTTAAAGAAGATTTGGCAGATTGATGTGGAGTGAAAACATTTGTTGAGTAGAATTAAATGCTATCTACAATTCCTAACCAAAGATGGATTTATGATTACTTGTGAAATGAGGCATGTTAATATTAGCTGACTCCAAACACATTCTTTAACCATATTCTTTTTAGCTTGGAGAATCAAGGGGTGTCAATGCTCTCTCTAGCTCCCCCATTGGGTAGTTGTGTGATTGTTGTCAGTCCCCACCTCACCCCCAGCCCTGTGAAGCACCTAGTTCTTCTGGTTCTCAAGTTCAGGACCATGGACAGGTGCAGAGTTGCCTCCAGGCGCATCAAGACTTTCTTTAAAAATTATTTTATTGTGAAGATGCTGTACACAAGGGTTACAGTTACATGATTAAGGTAATGAGTACATTTCTTGTCAAACATTGTTACCCCCTCCTTCTTTTTCTCCTCTATCCCTTCCCTCCCCCCTCCCCAAGTTGTAAAGTTCATTTCCAACATAGTGTCTTGTATCATTGTTGCAATGGATCATCCTGTGCCCTTGTTACAGCATCTTGTTATTCCCCCTTCCCTCCCAAAATTAGATAAATGTATATACAAGATGCAGGGCACCAAGATCAAATATAGTGAAAACAGGGGATATACCATAGGGGGAAGAACATACAAAAGAAACAACAACAAAAAATCACATAGTACATTAAAAACAACAGCAACAAAGAAAAACCTCCTACTCTTAGTAAGGAGACTTTTTTCTTTCTAATTATAGTTAAAGGTTTGACCTCCCTGATTTTATTTGACAACATTTACTTATTAGAAGAACACTAGCTGCTATAAAAACAAATCCCTGAATGGGGGTGGGGGTTGGGTAACAGAGTCATATTTACTTTCGGATCATATCACTGATGCTGAGTTTCCCAGTATTCCTGCAGTGATCTCTTCTATGGGGATTGCCTCGTTCTTTTGCTCAGTTATTCACCAGGAGATAGTTTCTTCTGTATGTAGCAGTTCAGGTAGAGTAGCCCATGCCTCTTTCTTAGATGACATTAAGTAAGAATTTAGTCAGTGGGCATCTGAGCTCTGGGATCATGAGAAATGTGGTCTGTTAGTCATACAGTCATGTCCTAGACAGTTTTCTATGCATGTAGGAATCCTCATTTCTTCTTGGACAGTCAACTTTCTCTACCATAGTGAGGTGCCTGGATCTGTGGACTTGATGACACCAAACTCCCTTCCAAGTATGATCATCTGATCCTATGGCTGCATCAGAGTATGTGTTTTTTTTAATTCGAACTTTGCCTTCATTTAGCAAGGTCCTTATTACTTTCTGAAACTTGAGATCTGTCCTAAATTTAAATTCCACAAGGAAGATAAAAAAATTTGGAAGAGATTGTTAAAGAATATCTTCTAATGGTTTCCAACTTGCTGGCTATAAGAGCATTAATTACCACCACCCTTGAATTTCCTCGTCCTTTGGATGTGTGGACAGTAAATATCCCTTTCAAACCAAAGGGAAGTATTTTTTTCTCAGCCACTGCTTGCACCAAACTTTTAATCAGAATGATTTCCCTTGTTCTTCAACACATGTAGATTTTGTGTTATTTTTGAATGTAATGTTCTTATTGAGTGTTAATTGCATGCACCTACAGCTTTCAAAGAAGTGTTAACTAGATACTGTCAAGCAGATAGTCTCTTCTCTAGTGTTAATTTATAAGGTGGATTTGCAAGCGCTTCACAAGCTCCTTATTTTGGAGTTGCTTGATGATGTGAGTGAGGAAAGGGAAATGAGATATACCGTCTCTGCTTAAAACTCTGTAATGAGGCAACAGGAGGCAGAGCTCTGAGAAAGAAACTTCAATAGATAAAAGCAGTTACAAATCTGCCCTCATTTTCTGAGCTCTCAACAATAGTAAAAAAATGTACAGGTAACAGTAGAAAAAATATCTAGATATATTTCCTTTTAATGTTCTTAATCTACCCTTTCTAACTTGGAAAAATAAGAAAACTGAGATTGTGTTTACAATAATTTATAAAGTCTTTTTTGGTCTACTGTCTACGTTTTTGTGTAACTACATGTTTGTGAAATCAGTGTGGGTGCAGTCCAGGTTGCCATGGTATAGGGTATGAATAGGGCTGGTACTAGAGGGTCCCTATTGAGCATGTCACCTGTGTACTAAATTCTATTAATCTTATGATAATTAGGCAACCATTCAGATTTGATTGCAACATTTCTTGTAAGGATTTGAAAAATAACAAGTCCAAAATGTGCATAAGAGAAATATTCCATTAAACAAAATCAAACTGTGAAGACATGTAGAAGCCTTGGTTATGCATGCTTTGGGAATGTTCATTATAACAAACAGCTAGGCCATCCAGATGCTAGTATACAGATGTCTGGATCAGGTATAGGAGAACAGAGCCAGAACATAACCTAGGAGACACTGAAGTCCACGGAGTGCCTAAAGATGTATCCTCTTATCTGTGCATACTAGCCCTTAGTACAGAAGTGGTTTCATGGTGTTATGTCATATTTTATTAATGAGTAAGCCTGTGAACAATTTATGCATTAAAAATACCCAGAATTTCCATTTTGAACATTTAAATAACTTCCAATAAAATTTTAAGCCATTCAAAAAATGCCTTTAGGATGCTCCTGGGTCCAATTCAGGTTATGTTATAAAGTACAAAATGTAATCATTAAACATTCTGGTAGGAAGCTTGGTGTGGCAGTTCATTCCTGTATTCCCAACTCTTGGGAAGCTGAGACAGAAGGATCATGAATTGGATGAGGCCTAGACTATATAATGACATCAAGGCCAGCACAGGCTAATATAGTGAAACCCTGTCTTCTCTCCCCAATAGAAGGCAAAGGAGATCACTGGGTAATAGTGCCTTTTTTTCTACAAAACCAATTTGCTTTTTAATCCCCCTTTTTGGGCCCCTGTTTTAAATTCTTTCCCCGCAAAACACATTTATTTTTAAAAGGTTTCTCATTTTATGAGAAACTAGGCTGTGTTGTGCCTTTCACTCTTTTCTTTTCTTGGATTAAGTCAGCCTGTGTATTTCAGGTGTGTGAATATTTAGCAAGCGAATAATGTCTAGTAAATCTGTCAGTGATAGATTCAAAAACAGAAAATCAATAGAAAGCCGGAGGGATCTTTTATTGTTCCATATAAATTTTTGGATTGCCTCTTGTATTTCCTTGAAGACTGAGGTTGGAATATTGATAGGTATCACATTGAATTTGTAGATAGCCTTGGGAAGTATTGCCATTTTCATGATGTTGATCTTTCCAATCCAGGAGCATGGGGGGTTTTGCCACTTTCTAAGTTCTGTTTTGATTTCCTTTTTCAGGTTTTTAAAGTTTTCATCATAGAGGTCCTTCACTTCTTTGGTTAAGTTAATTCCTAGGTATTTTAGTTTTTGTGGGGCTATTACGAATGTATTTGCTTTCCTGATTTCAGGCACGCTCTTCTCATTGTTGGCATATGGAAAAGCCATTGATTTTTGAGGGTTAATTTTATACTCTGCTACTTTGACAAAGTTTTGAATCAGCTTGAGTAATTTGGGAGTGGAGTCCGTGGGATTCTTTAAGTACAAGATCATGTCATCTGCAAAGAAGGAGAGTTTTAGTTCGTCTTTCCCTATTTGGATCCCCTTTATGTTTGCATCTTGTCTTATTGCTGTAGCTAGGCATTCTAATACTACATTGAAAAGCAGTGGGGAGAGTGGACATCCTTGTCTCATTCCTGAGTTTAGAGGAAATGGCTTTAGTTTTTCACCATTAATTATAATGCTGGCTGTAGGTTTGTTTTGAGGAATGTTCCATATATTCCTAATTTCTCCAGAGCCTTCATCAGCTGGAGGGGGCTATAGAAGGTTGGTTGACTCTCAGGTGGAAACTATTTGAAAATCTGTTTTCCAGTCTAAATCCCAATTGTTAATTTACTGTTATAGTACATTCTTCTCCCGAAGTCCAGAAAGAAAAACAACAACAACAAAAACCCTGAAAAGAACCAACCCTGTCCCCAAACTGCATTTAGATGAGGCCCAATAAAAAGTTCTTTCCTTTTCCACTCTTTTAAATTAGATCTAGCTCTTTGTCTACATTAGTCCTATTCTGAACACAGAACTTTGAATAAAAAAACTGAGAGGACCTTACCATCAGCATTAAGGTAAGACTTAGCCCTATCTTAGCTCAGTTACTGTGTGGCTAGTTATCTGTCTCCACTTCTCCCCTGTGACCTGTACACAAATATTCTGGCATGTGCAAAGTCAAGGTCATGCTGTCTCAAGAAGTTGGAGTCGACATCCAATGTGGACAATATATTTGTATGGTTTGATTTCTACAGGATGTGGGGTCCTAGGGTCAGGTATAATTTGAATATGTCTTCCAAAGCTTTAGCGTGGTGATGTTGGAAGGTGGTAGTGCCATTCAGATGTGAATCTTAAAAAGAAGATTATAGCTGGGTGCCCATGGCTCACACCTGTCATCTTAGCTACTCAGGAGGCTGAGTTCTAAGGATCATGGTTCAAAGCCAGCCCAGGCAGGAAAGTCCGTGAGACTCTTATCTGCAATAAACCACTGGAAAACCAGAAGTGGTGCAGTGGCTCAAGTGGTAGGGCACTCACCTTGAACTGAAGAGCTAAGGGACAGAGATCAGGCCCACAGTTCAAGCCCCATGACTGACAAAAAAGAGAAGATTCTAATGGAAGATAGGTTCATAAAGCCATCACTCTGGGAAGGATATTAATGTAATTATCAGGCAACCTTTGCTAGATGCAAAGGCCTATTGTTATCAGAGTCGCACAGGCTCCTGGGTCTCGCTGGCTTCCTGTGTTGTCCTATGCCCTCCCTCTTCTGCATATGTCTGTTCTTCTAACTTCTCCACCATGCTGTTATGTAGCCAAGGGAGCCCTCAGCAGAGGCTGAACTGATGCAGCTGCATTATCTCACACTCTCAGCCTGCAATGCCATGAGCCAAACCAACCCCGTTCTTTTATACATTACTGGTTCTCAAGTGTTTCACTGTAAATAAGTGGGCTAAAGATTTACAGAGAAATTTCTCTGAAGATGAAAGAAGGATGGCCAATAGACACATGAAGAAATGCTCAGATTCTCTAGCCATAAAAGAAATGCAAATCAAAACAACATTGAGATTCCACCTCACCCCAGTTAGAATGGCTAGAATCAAGAACTCTAATAATAACAGATGCTAGAGGGGATGTGGACAGAAGGGAACCCTACTGCATTGTTGGTGGGAGTGTAAACTTGTTCAACCACTTTGGAAAGTAGTATGGAGGTTCCCCAAAAGACTCCACATAGAGCTCCCCTATGACCCAGAAATCCCACTTTTGGGCATTTACCCAAAGGATCACAAACATGACCATACTAAAGCTACCAGCACATCTATGTTTATGGCAGCATTATTTACCATAGCTAAGATATGGAACCAACCCAGATGCCCCTCAGTAGATGAATGGATCAAGAAAATGTGATATATATGTGTGTGTGTATGTGTGTATATGTGTGTGTGTATATATGTGTGTATGTATATATACACACACATAATGGAATTCTATGCCTCTGTCAGAAAGAATGACATTGTCCCATTTGTTAGGAAATGGAAAGACTTGGAAAAAATTAGATTAAGTAAAGTAAGCCAGGCCCAAAGAAACATAGGTCCCATGTTTTCCCTTATTTGCAATAACTAGTATATGTCTGAGACAAGCAGAAACGGTCAGATAAGTTGATGTTAGGTGAAATGAACCCCAAGATAAGGACTCAAATGTTTTTTCTTTCTTGTGATTGTTTCTAACATATTTATAAGATATTTCTTTGTTGCTTTGTATGTCCCTCCCCCATGGTATAACTCCTGTTTTCACTGTATTTGATGTTGGTATAATTTGTGGAAGAGAAGGGAAAAAAACAAATAGTTTAAATAGGGATACAAGTGGACCCATTGCAACAATTGTAAAAGATGTTATGTTAAAAAATGAACTTTACAACTTTGGCATGGGATGGGGGATGGAAGACGGGGGAGATGGGAAGGGATGGGAAGGGAAAACAAAGGAGGAGGCAACAATGCTTGATAAGAAATGTACTCATTACCTTGCTCATGTAATTGTAACCCCTCTGTATGGTATATTCACAAAAAAAGAAAGAAAAGAAAAGAAAACAGAGACCTCTAGTATCCAGGAGGAAAAGTTCAAGGGCAGGAGGAGATTAATGTCCGCCACAGCTAAAGATGAAATGCAGCACCTGTAAGGTTGGGTCTGAACATTTTTCTATATTTTAAGAAGAAAAGAAAAACCCAGGCTGTATGTGGTGGCTCATGTCTGTAATCTCAACTACTTGGAGGGCAGAGATAGGAAGATCATGGTCCAAGGCCACCCTTGGCAGAAAACTGGGATTATTGTGTGGCTTGGGGGTGTGGCAAAGGGGTAGCTTGCTTTCCATGTAAACATGAGGCCTAGAATTCAAACTTTGGTACTGAGAGCAGGGAGGGAAGAGAGAAGACAGAGAAAGGGCAAGAGGGGAGAAAGAGAGAGAGACAGAGAGAGACGATTATTACTCAAAGGATGCTTATTGTTGGAGTCATTTTATGCTATTGAGTGGATGTGTTTGAAGAATGTGGTTGTAGAAACAGGCTGAAAATTAGAGGGTAGCACAGTGTAGGCCTACAGTGTACACATGATTACCCCTGTCTTCCCAAAGCAGACCCACTTCTGGTCTCTAACTTGGTTTGTAGATATTCCTGTAGCTATCTCAGTCCTATCGGTGGACCGGTATAAAGCTATGCCTTTTTATGATTCTCTTCCTGGGGGTGGATAAGTGGTACTATGGACTCTTGGAGTTATTTTAGTAAACATTCTTACACTTTCTCTCTGTCTCTCTGATCACATCTGGCCACAATCACTGCGTGCACCTTTGAAATCTTACCTATTCAAAAATAGAGGGGCAACTACTCTTATTTAGATAGAGATAAAAAAAAGGCCTCTGATGGAAAACAGATGCACAGGAATCTGAACACAAACTCTTAGGGACCATGTGGCCATTTGTTATCTATTATTTATGAGAAACTATTTTCTTATCTATAAAAATGAAGCTTACAATATTTTTTCCTAAAGAGTTATTGTGAAAGTCATAGATAGCACATAGACACTAGTGTTATTCCAATCACCTTCTGATAATTTCCCCTTCCTACTTCCTCTTTCTCTTGTTCACCTCAGTTTGCCTACCATCCTTTGCCACCTCTGTGTTTTCTTAAATGTTTTCTGACTCGCTGCCAGTAGACTTTGCCTGCAGACTAGGAGGCAGCTAAAAACCGAGGACAGTAGAAGGATTTAATTCCTGGGGGCCTGGGTGACTCAGATGACACAGGTATATTAATAGGCAACCTACTCATCAAGTGACTTCATCTGCAATGCTCCTTATCACCCAAGAAGGTTAATAGCAGAAACTGCTTTAAATATTCCTTAAAGATTTTAAACTTTTATTTAGAGTGAGAAGGTAGTCTGTTGAAAAAAATTATTTCAGTGTGTTGTTAAGTAGAAGATTTTTATATGCAATCAAACAAGTATAAAATGCCAGTTTTTTAGAGCTGGGCACAGGTAGCTTATGTCATTAATCCTAGCTACTCAGGAAGCTGAGATCTAAGGATGGTAGTTAGAAGGCAGAAAAGTCCATAAGATGCTTATCTCCAAAAAGCTACTTGGGAAGAGCCACAAGTGGCACTGGGGCTCATGGTAGAGCACTAGCCTTGAGCACAAAGAGGCTCAAGATGGTCAGTGCTCAGGCCCTGAGTTCAAGCCCCAGGACTGGCAGAATAAAAAGCCAGCTTTTTAGAACTAACTCATAATTTTAAATCATTCATAAGCACACAGCATGGGTTGGTCATCTAAAATGCAGTGTTCACATAACCAATGTCTCCTAAATATTTTCTTATTTCTTTCACCTGGTTAATAAATAGATCATGTAAATAAATATTAACATTATTTCTGAATCCTGCCAATATTTCTCCTCTCGTTCTGATTATCTTATGGTAACAAATGGCTATCATTTTACTGTTGTTGTATACTTGGAAGTTATGATAGGACATTTATATTCTTGTTTTACAAACACACAAACACACATACACATTTTTCTTGAGAAGAATTACTGGCAGTGTTTATCAGTCGTATTTGTTCAATTTTTTTTTTTTGGGTCTGGTCATGGGGCCTGAACTCTGAGCCTGGGCGCTGTCCCTCAGCTCTTCAGCTCAAGGCTAGTGCTCTACCACTTGAGCTACAGCGCCACTTCCGGCTTTTTTCTTTTTGCTTATGTGGTGCTGAGGAATCGAACCCATTGCCTCATGCATGCAAGGCAAGCACTCTACCACTGAGCCACCTTCCCAGCCCCATATTTGTTCAATTTTGAGTGGTCTCTAGCTCTTAAATTATGTGTTAGTGATTAGGAATAGCATCATTTATTGTTTAAAGACAGAAATTTATAGTTCATTATTGACTGAAAGATTAAATTATATATATAATTATATACATTTGCACTTGTGGACAAAATCTTTTACAATTACTTTATGGTTTTATATTAATTTTATATATTACTTTATAATTATTTATAGTTTGCCAACATTATGTATGTTATTCTAATTCAGTCTGACAGAAAACCAACAGCTAGTTATTATTGATATGTTAGAAGAGAAAAGGAGACCCAAATCATTTTATTTGCCCAAGAGAATGAGACCAGAGTTGATATAATCAGAACACAAGCCTGCATACCTTTAGATCCAAATCCTATGAACTTTCCTGTGACTATGTTGCAATTAACAGATATTTTTATTTTTAGAAAATTGAGCAAATGTTCCAGATCTTAGGTTAAGAGTCAGAGAGGCAAGAATAGAAAATCAACCGCCTGGGATGGTTTGTCCTAGAGAGTGCAATTAATGTGGTCCCAAAGTGCTTTGAAGATCTGGGACATGTTTGATTAAGTAGGTAAAGGTTGGTAGAAATTTGCCAACTTTTTTTTTTTCTCTTCTGACTTCATTCCCTTTATTTGGCTTTTTGGGCCATGAGGAACTGGAACACCTGAAAAGGGCTGACCGTCTGTGGATCCGGACCCTTGAGCTACCTTTGATTCTGCTATACAGGGTTTCAAACAATAGGTTAAAAGATTCATGGAGAAAGATGAATTGGAGGTAAATGACAGGAGGTACAGTGGTGGTTGGAATGGAAGGGTGTATTTCATTTCCTGAAAGAGAATGTGAAAAATGGGCATGTGTGTTTCGTTACAATAGGATTTTGTTCATTTACATTATAATTCCGCTTGACATTGTACCTTGGATTTAAAGACTCATTTAACCTTGGTATTCTGAGGAGTGGCAGATACTTTCCTCAAAATACTTTTGAGGGTGTTTGCATATAAGGGGTAATGGTGGAGGAGGAAGGAAATAGATCTTTTTGCCATTGGGGTCTTGCAACTCTATCATCTCTGTAGTGGACATAACAGTTACATTTTAAATAGAAAATAATATTGAGGATTGAAATATTGTCATTTTCATAATGCAATCATGAAAAACAATACTATATTTTCTGTAGGATTTTGTAATATATAAACTATTCCATTCTCAGTTGCAAAATCGTATGACTTCTTTTGGCTCTTATGCTTTAAGAATTACTTGGTGAGTCAGAGAAGATTGAGTCTGGAATTTTGGGGAAAGGGGAAAAAATAAAAAAGAAATAAGGACAAAAGGAAGGAGTGAGTGAGAAACTTTTCCAAAAGTTCTTTGCTTCTAAATCTGTGTTCTTTAATTTCATATCCACAAGAGTCCTATAAAATAAGGATAATAACTCTAATCCATAAAGTTCCTATACTATTAAACTGGAAAATAGATGTTAAGTGCTTACCACAGTATGAAGCAGACACACAGAGAGATGCTATAAGTTTATTATAAAAAATAATTCTACATTTGGCTTTTTTTCTTTTTTATCACACTCCACTGTAGTAACCCAAGATAATTCCACAGTAGGATCAGAGTTGGCAGGAAAACTCTAGTTCCTTTGTTTGTGTAGCACTAGGAAGTGGCTGGATTATTGGTAGGTGTGGCAGGAGCCAGGAGGGGAGTTTATGGTGGGTGGAAGAGGGAGGATATAGCAAAAGACCCAGGAGCCTGTCAATGGCACTGTTGTGGAAGTTAACTTCCTTTTACCAAGCATCTCGAACTACCCCCTACCCTAATGCTAAGAAAAATATTCAGTGAAAGGGCTGATTTGCTTACCGGTTTTTTCCCCCTAAAAGTCAGTTCTGCAAAATAAAGGGGAGCAATTTCACAGCAGTTTCCCAAATGGCAGGAGTTCCTTGTGTGGTATTTAGAACCATGTGTGCGACTCCTGGGGCAGGAATGTATGTGCCGAAGAATGGAGATTTGTAATGTGGAAGGGAAGAAACCCTCTTAACCTCACAGAAAGCTGGGCATATGGAGTGAAACGGAATGCCTGCTCCCCCACCTCCACCCCACACATGCCACCTTCCTGATGCGACTCTTTCAGAAGAAAGCTTCTCCCTATGAAGTAATTACAACTTCCTCAAAACAATCAGCCCCTCATTTTCAACTCCATCAACACATCACACTTCCATCAGTGTTGTTTTCTATTTGAGTCATGTAGGAGAGGG
Organism: Dipodomys spectabilis; assembly: GCF_019054845.1. Classification (NCBI taxonomy): domain Eukaryota; kingdom Metazoa; phylum Chordata; class Mammalia; order Rodentia; family Heteromyidae; genus Dipodomys; species Dipodomys spectabilis. The sequence continues at coordinate 29,553,457 of NW_024870678.1, forward strand.
GGGAAAACACAGGGTTTGACTTGAATAGCATTTTTCAGAATTGAAGCATGGAGTTCCTGGAAAATAATGAATGTTGAGTCTGTCTCTGATCTGGAGATTTTTTTAGCCATTCCTCTGGCAAAACTTAATAGATCTGACATTTGGTCATTCCTATTTGATAACCTGTGTGTGTCTGATGAGACTTGAAGAGACATTCTATTTCTGATGATAGAAAGAAAGCAAAGGAAACGTGTTTTTCAAAGCCACCTACTGAAGCACATGGATAATTTGTATTATAAAATAAAAAATTAAATATTTGAATATAAACAGTTTTCCTTTTGTCTCCTGGATTGGAACAGTTAGATATCACATTAAAATATGGTGAGGTAATATCAATTTCATTATCATTTTTTTATTAAGTAATAGCCACTAGTGGCTATTCAGTTTAATTGCTGAGTTGTGTTTTAAGTGGTTCATACAAAAACCTATGCAGATTATCTTTATAAAATCAGCCTTAATCTTTCATCAGATAATGCAAATTATATCACCCAAATATCTATGGCCATAGGTTATTTTCTATGAGCTGATAGCTCATATGGCAAGCAACAAAAAGCTTCATTTGTTTTTAATTTTTCTCAAATATTTATCATGTGATTATTTTTACTAATTTGACTAGCCTAGTCCCAAGAATCTTTCCAGTGCATCCGTCAGGGCTCAACCAAAGAAATGGAACCATTAGGATATTATGTCTATGTGTGTATTATATAATGTGTATGTGTGTATTATATAATGTATATACTATATATGTAGTATAGACATGTATATATGTATGGATACAGACTGCATTATAAATACTGCATTGTAAAGAATTGGCTTACAAAACTAGGGACTAGCTAGATTTCCAGAATCCATAGGGCAGGCCATCAAGGTCACACTAGAAATCTTGGGCATGAGAAAATGCTTCTACCCTCAGGCAAAATTTCTCCTTTATCAAGGATGAGTCTGCTTTTCCTTTAGAAATTTTGAACTATGAAATCAGGTCTACTCAATGATTTAGGATAATTCCTTACTTGAAGCCAATTGATCATGACCTTCAAGGGCAGGAATGAGTTGGAGGTGGGAGATTTGAGATATAGGCTGGAAAGTACTTTTTTTTTTTTTTTTAACTCTAACATGGTATCACAAGGAAGCAGGGAATATAAGTAGCATCTAAACCATGGTTATGGAATTGATCATGGAGAGATGTAATGAATTTGAGAAATGGATGTAGTACAAGAGAGTATACAGTGTTATTTCTTAAGGTATGATGCTAGGAACAGAAAGAAGTAGCTGCATCTTTGTGATAGGTGATGATATAGTCACTTTTAGACACTTAGATTTGAAGTGATTTTGGTGTTTTTTTTGGGGGGGGGTTAGTTATGGGGCTCGACTCAGGGACATCGTCCCTGAGCTCTTCAGCTCAAGGCCAGTGCTTTACCACTTGAGCCACAGTGCCACTTCCGTTTTCTGGTGGTTAATTGGAGATAAAAGTTTCATGGACTTTCCGTCCCCAGGCTAACTTGAACCATGATCCTCAGATCTCAGTCTCCTGAGTAGCTAGAATTACAGGGGTGAGTGACCGGTGCCTGGCTTTGAAGGGATTTTGAGATACCTTAGTCAGGTACAGTGAAGTGACCTTGAGATTAACAGTCTCAAACTTTGCTAAATAATAAAGTGAGATATAGTGCTACACATAGTGTATGGATTTTAAGACAGAGGCTAGTGGTAGTGGTCTGGATTTGGAGATTGGTATCTGGGTGCTTCAGAAAGAGGTAGAGCATGAGCAAGTTGATGACTCTAATTTAGATAAGTAAAGAAGTGCAGACATGGATTAGAAGCAAATTTGGGGACAGAGGAGTGAGTCATTTCAGTATAATGGAAGAACTAACGTTCTGGAAGTAATTGGGAAGGAGAGGACAAAGGTCAGATCCTGGTTGTAATGCAGGAAGCCTAAATGTGTGCCTTCCATGGTAAAATACTTCAGTGCAATCACAAAGTCCAGATCGTGATACAGGAGGTCTTCTAGATGGGAGCAATTAGTCTTGCCCAGAAATGGCTGTTGTGGTGGGCTGTATCACAGAGATATCCTAGAGTTTACAAGAGTTTACAAGAAGTCATCCTCAGTTCTTCGTGATTGTAAAGGCTTTAGGAAGATATCCAGGAGTAACTCTGTACTTACTTAGAGACAGAAGCCCAAAAGTTACCCTTCAAAATAAACAACAAAGATGTGTAATTGATGTTGTAGAATAGCCCTAATTTTGTGTCCTTACTGTAAACACTAAGTAGGTTTTTCTTATGACTAGTATAATCTTATTTTAAATCAGGACCACTTATTGTTATGGATAGTTTTAAAACACACGCCTTCCAATTTAAAAAAATTCACAACAAAAGCAAAACGTGCCAAAAGATTATCCCAGTAGTGTTCTATAAATCTGACCCTGTTGTGCATTAAATATTATATATATATACAATATGAAATATGTACTAATTGCACTGAGCCTTAATTATTTTCTCTTGTTTTAGGCAAGTGTTACAAGTATAGAGCATGAAAATAATGAGCATGCCTATCAGCATTAAGAATTTTAATGGTTTTGGCTTTCATTTTACATTTGGTTTTCAATAAACATATCTTGCCAGTTAAATATGTAGAGTGGATAATTTAGTGGCAATTAAACATCATAGGCTGCTGCATTGCAACCACTATCTCTGAAGCACCACTTAGTCTCACATGGCTTTCGGTTGTCATCTTCTTTGAAGAGGAATGCTCTTGTTGCCATGTCAACAGCTTGATCAAGTTCAGTGTTCCCTGGCCTCCAGTGGAAAGATATTCTTTACCTGGCTACTTCTCTGAGACAAGTTTATTAAAGCTAATAAGGCAACTTAACAGTTTAACAGAAACCAGGACTAGATGTAAGTATGGCTTGAAGGTATATCATTTACCATGAAAATCGTATCTTTCCCTATACTGGAAAACATTTAAAGTAGAATCACTGAGTACTCACATGATCTGCTTCACATGCTTAAGTCAAGCTATCACTTGAGATTGTTGAGAACATTTCATTGGCAGTGGAATCTCTTAAGGAACCTTTCCAACTAAGTACCACCTGCTGGAGGCCACCTTTCTGAGCTGGAAGTCACCTTGCTGCCCAGACAAGTGGCCAATTTAGTCTGACTTTCTAAGACATCTTTTTTATAACTTATAGAATAGATACAATTTGGTGTTCACAATGTCTAAATGCTTGGAATAGTAACCATTTGTTGAGGATTGATTAATATATTATCATATAGCAAGTACAATAAAACATGAATAAGGTAAAAACAATTATAGAAGTCTTATAGAGAGCTCTACTTTAGCTGAAATGACAAACATTTGCAATTACCTTGTACACACTTCCAGATATTTAAAGAGTGCAGTAAGCCACACACCAGTGGGTAAGGGAGAATGAAGTATTTTGATAGACACATAGGCAGTGTTTTTGGGGGGCCTTTGGAAATTGAAGAACATTTGAAAGATGAAGGCTTTCTTCCTGGAGAAGGTAACTGGAAAGCTTGATTTTGAAGGAAGAATAGATTTTGGAAGGGAGAAAGGTTGTTTAACAATAGTTGCACAATTCTTTTTTTTTTTGTCGGTAGTGGGGCTTGAACTCTGGGCCTGAACGCTGTCCCTCAGCTCTTCAGCTCAAGGCGAGCACTCTACCACTTGAACTACAGCGCCACTTCTGGTTTTCTGGTGGTTTATTGGAGATAAGAGTTTCATGGATTTCTTGCCGGGGCTGGCTTTGAAGTGCGATCCTCAGATCTCAGCCTCCTGAGTAGCTAGGATTACAGGCATGAGCCACTGGCACCTGGCTAGCACAATTCTTTTATCCTATATATTTTGAAAAGTTTTTTGTTCTGTTTCTTATTTCTTTCCAATGCATCATATTCTTACAATCACCCTGTGAGCCAGGCACCATTGTCATCTTAATTTTCAAGATGGAACAATTACCAGGCATGGAGAGGTTAAGGTGGCATTTTGTGATGAGAAAACAATTCACAACCTGGTCTCTTATTCAGAAAAACTAAACCATTTGCCTGGCACTGGTGGCTCACACCTGTAATCCTAGCTATTCAGGAGGCTGAGATCTGAGGATCGAGGTTCAAAGCCAGCCTGGGCAGGAAAGTCCTCATGACTCTTATCTCCAATTAACCACAAGAAAACCAGAAGTGGCGCTGTGGCTCAAGTGGCAGAGTGCTAGTCTTGAGCTGAAGAACTGAGGGACAGCACCAAGGCCCAGAGTTCAAGCCCCACAACCACAAAACAAAAACAAAAACAAAAAATGAAGCCATTTGCTTCTCACTATGAATGTGATAAATGTACACCAGGATGTTAGAAAATTTAACATTATTTTCTGACCTTAGTGATTGGAATTTAGTGTTGGAAAGATGTTGAGGTTATGAGAATTTTTATATTTCATCTATCTATCTACCTATCTATCTATCTATCTATCTATCTATCTATCTATCTATCTATCTATCTATCTATCTATCTATCTGTATCCAAATATATCTATTAATCTGTATCTATTCCTATCTATTTCTAGATCTATCTATATATATCTATCTGTATATCTATCATCTAGCTATCATCTATCTTTCTGTCTGTCTGTCTTTCTTGTGATGCTCAGAATGAATTTCTTACATAATTATTAGCATGAACTCTTTATGCATCTGTTATTAACGAATACAGTATACTACCTTTGAAATATTGGTAATCAAGTGTGAGTACCATGCCCCTGAGTCAAAAGAACTGAGTCTTTGTTTACTAAGGCAATTTTGTGAAATCATAAATGATGCATACATCAGCAAGGTGCTTGCAAGATTCTGACAAAGTCAGTTAGTATCAAAAGAACAGATATAAATAACTCAGTTCCTAGGTGAATAAAACATACGAATAAATCAAAAGAATGGACTGGAAAGGATACAGATCCTGCTTCAATTGCATTAGTACTAGAATTTCCCTGCCACAAAGTCTCCATGGGTTCCAAAGCACCCACACTTACAGAAGTAATATGCTTCCTTTTGCAGTCATACTATATATTGGAAGTTAAATACTTTAATACAAGTGAGACTGAGCAAAGGAGACATGCTTCCTGTCACAAATGTGGCTTGTTATGGATCTTTTTAGAAATAATATTCTGAAGACAAAATTGTCTTTGTATCACAGTTAAAATCACTTTCTCATTTCTTTAGTGGAAAGATTTGGCACCATCTACCCACAAGTTTACTTGATTTCACTCCATCTTTAAAAAAGAAAATGATGTTATATCTTAGAAATATTTTTTGATTGGGGGGGAGGGGGGAGGCTGGGAAGGGATGTGAAGGGTAAACAAAGGAGGAGGCTGCAATGCTTGGTAAGAAATGTACGCATTATCCTGCCCATGTAATTGTAACCCCTCTGTACAGTATGTTCACAAATAAAATAAAATTAAATAAAAAAAAGAAAAAAAAAGAACTATTTTTGACTTTTGCTTTTCCCTAAATTTATTGATTGCTCAAGTTCTGGTTATTTTTAAAAGCTTTAGATTTTTAGATTTTCTTTGCAGTTGTTTCTCAGTTTGAGAATATAATCAGATATGATCAGATACATCTGGCTTAAGAAATAGAACATTCAAATCAAGATCTGGGTGGATGGGTCTGAAGTTGGTTTCTATCCCATGTAGAAGGTATTTTATTCACTGTTTCTGCCTATAAGAATATTTTAGATGTGTGAAGGTAAAGAGAATGTTACTTTTTTAGCTGGCGTGAGAAACCTTTCATAAGGCTGTTGGTAAAAGACTTTGACAAAGCCCATTAGGGATGGGATCAAGACTTTGGAATCTCGGGTAGAATTTTTGGCTATATTTCATGTCAGGGAAAGGTGGAGAATGAATGAAATGGGAGCTGCAATGATTGGTCTGAGGGACAGCCTGGAGCAGTAGTTTTCAAACTATAGGACATAACCTATTAGTGGGTCACAAAATCAATGAATGCTAGGTGATCCATGGTTTAAAAAACAGAAAGAATTACATAGGCAATATGCTGTGAAAATCCAATGCTGTTTTTCAGGAGATACTAGCCCGTTAATCTAGTAAAGATTATTCATTGTTGTTCAAATGTTTTCCATTTGTCTGTTCCTAGTGGGGGAATATATTTCTTATATATTTTGGTAAAACCAAATTATAAAAAATGCTCCAATATAAGGAAAATTCTAACTTAACAGTGGAATGGGATTTTCTTTGGGGAAAAGCAAAAGGAAGCGTTTATCAAACTTCTTTGTTTCCCATGCCAAAACTTTAGTAAGTTCAACTTTGTTGGCAAATATTTTTATGAAAATGAAGTTCATTGCTGTTGTTATTGTGTGTGTGTGTGTGTGCGTGTGTGTGCGTGTGTGTGCGCATGCATGCATGCAAGAGTACAGGAGTGTAGTCGAAGAAGGTAGAAGAGAACCAATGGCCATGGGCACGTAGAATAACTGTGTGCCTCTGTCATATACATGAATCTATCTGTCTGTCTATCTGTCTACCTATCTATATCACAATATACATATGTAAATGAGAGACTAATGATAATCTAAACATATATATGTATTGATATATGTTTACATAAATATGTATGTATATATGAACATACTTAAAATTGTTCTGGAGAGCAACTTTAAACTAAAACTTCAAGACCACTAAGGTAGGCAATTGTAGTAGTTTTCGATTGGGGGTGGATAGACTTATTAGACTCTGGAACAAAATGAGAACATTGGAAAGACAGGAATAAAAGACTATTCTCTGTAAAGCAATGTGGAAACTCCAGGATCTCTTAGTGACTCTCTACTATCTGGCCAGAGTAGAGCCAGTTGCAGGAAGCTGCAGATCAATTCTCCAAGAAGCTGTACTGTCCTTAAACCATGACTCCCTGAACCTTTGCACACACCCTTACCTTATATCAACTAGTCTCTACATCAGAAGAGATTCATAAGAGGTTTTCATCTTTAGGACAAAGCCATCTTTTGTGTTCTTCATTTTGTCCTTGGGCCTCAGAGCCTTTTGTCCTGAGGAGGAGGCCTTCTAGCAAGAAGCCATGATCTTTCCTGCACATCAGAATGGCAATAGAAGTAGGTAGGATAGATCTGAACTCAGCCACAGGTCAGTAGTTTAGATTTTTCATCTGCAAACTCTAACTTATTTGTCAGTCTCAGGCCATGTGATTAGGAAACCACAAACATGTCAATATGAGGAAACTAGAACTTCTAAACCATAGAAAACAATAAAAGACTAAGTCACTGAAAACAACCTGCAAATCTGGCCCAGAATATCATTTTTATGTATGTGTGTGTATATATATACATGTATATATAATTATAGAATATACATTATAATCTACATAAAATATATTTTATATATTAAAGGATATTCATTTTATATGTACATAAAATGTATTTGTACAGTGGAAAAGCAAATTAATCTTATTGTCTTGATATTCCCTCCTTACCTTTGTTTAAACAATTTCTTTCTGACACTGTCCATGAACTGCAGTAACAAAGATCATAATGCAACCATATGTTTATAGGCTTACATTCACAATATTTGTATGTAGCATGCGTGTTCTGATTCTTTCATATGTTCTCTTACCATTAAAATTCATATCTAGCCCCAAGAGAACAAGTTTTTTTTTGTATTTTACATAAGATGAAGAACATAATGTACCATTCTTACTTAGTTTTAGCACTTTTTCTCAGGGTCCAGGCATAAAGTGTAGATTCCTAACACCCAGTTTTAAAGGTGACAGAAAAAAGTGTCTTCGTTGCTTATGAATAGTTTGGCCTGCCAAAAATCCAGCTGTGTTGCCATAGAAACCTCATTGGCCTAGATGTGATGTCATCACCTAACAAAAGCTAAAATTCAACCACTCTATTATTATAACTTGTTAATACAAGTAAATATTGAGTCACCAAATTGCCGGTTACAGATAACACTTTCCCAAATGCTTTACTATAGTTTTAGAAAGTTCATTAAATATGATTGGCCCATAGTGAAATACCAGAATGGGGGAGAGAAAACTAACTGAAATGATAAAAATTGACTATTTTTTAAAATGTAGCAAACAACTTCTGAAAATATGTATCAGTGAAAAATTATCTTAATGATGCTTTTAAAAGCTAAGCACAATGCTTACTAAATAAATCCCACGCGTCCCTTTCTTAGTGACAGAAGGAGCTGGTAGCCTTTACATTTAAAGATAAGAACTCAGATGGTGCATCATAGCACAGGTTTATTTTTCTTCTCAACTCTAAAAGATGCACTGAAAAACAGCACTCACTTTCTTCTACCCTGTCGTTCAGGGTAGGTTTTATAACTTAAATACTAAAAAGTTGTACATTCAGCTTTCCTTACACAAGTTTCTGAGTTTTGATTTAGCTTGCAGCCTTTGCCGTCTCTTCAAGAGAGCTTAGGAGAGTGCAGTCTGATGGGAGGATTGTTAAGATCCCTTTCCCTTGGACAGTAGTATCTCTTCAACTTGTAAGTATTGCTTAAGATGGTAAGAAGGGAGAGATATAAGTCTGGAGGATAAGAAAGAGGTCTTGGTGGTCCTGGGGACTTAGCACCAGTCTTCTGATGGCTCCAGAGGTCAGTACCATTTTCCTCTCGTGTACTTGCATGAGCTGTATGGACAGCCCCTACCTCACGAGGTAGGGACAGCCCCTCACCAACGTGCATGGCCAGTAAGTGGCTTCCCATTTTTCTCTATTACGCCTGGGCATCTGGTTATACTTCCATGCTTTGAATGTCTTTCTGCTAAGGTCTTCTCAGCCCTTTAGGTTGTACTTTGGGGAAGACTTAAGAGAATCCCAGCCTTGTTTCCTGTCAGTGCAGTACCATATCTTGCCCACGTAATTCCTGGTGTCTGACTCATGGAGAGGGGGAGAACCATCCTCTTGGCCCTTTTTGACACGCAGCTGCAGCCTTTTCCACGTCTCAGACATGGCATATAACAACATTCATGCACATGTACTGAGCTCTCCCTTAGTTTCTTTAAAGCCCTCTCACTAACTTAGGAGAAAGACCTGGAAGACAGAGGAGGTGGCCATAATATAGTAATGTCCAAAGTCTCCCTCTGATAATCAGCTTTCTTCAGACAATTCTACTTCATGCACATCCAACTTCAGATGAGAGAAGGGGAAAACGGAGGGAGGGAGAGGGGGAAGAAAGAGGTAAGGATAACTAAGCTAGTTTTTTTTTTTTTTACACTGAAATCCTACATAGGCTATACTTTATTTGAATATCTCACCATTATCTTGGAACGTTAATAAAAAACAAAACAGTTCATCACTTTGAAATCCAAGAATAGTACCTATTAACATTTTCAATACTTGCATATGAATTCTAGTAAATTAAAACACAAACAATAATAAAAATGAATTAAGGTTCTATGTAATCACCACACTTCTATATGTGAATGCTCTCCATGTTTAAGTGGTAGTATTATTTGGAGGGCTTGGGTCTTCACCAAAATAAAATGAAAGTTAGCTACATTTACCCAAAATTAAGGGAATAAGAGATAACTTTAAACTGAGCAATATGCTAGTATGCATGACAAATAGAACATCTGAATAAATTTGCTTTTGCATTGGTTTTAGGATGACTCCAATGCAAGTTTCCTTGTGCCCTGCCATATTGAGGAATGTGCCTTTATTTGGTCTCAAATGCCTTTTTGGGTTACTATGTTGTAAATATTCTTTAGTGAAAATTATATACCAGTAATCCCAGAACTCAGGAGTGTGAAATGTTCAAGCCTGAGCTACATGGCTAAACCTTGCCTCTAAAATACTACTACTACTACTACTACCACTACTACTACTACTACTACTACCACTACTACTACTACTACTACTACTACTACTACTACAATACCTTAGAAGAATAATTTATGTAGTGGCAATTCCTTCCTGAGTTCCAAAGGCAAGATGACTGATTCATTTAACACATTTAATAAGGCAAAGCTTAGCTATGTGATTGGGTTAGGGATAGAAAGAAGTGAATCCTCTAGTTTTCCAAAGAGAGACCAGGACAGAGAGGCAGAGAGAGACAGAGACAGAGAGATAGAGAGACAGACTCTTCTCCAGTTAAACATAAGAAAAAGGAAAATGTAGTTTGGAAAGTTTTCAGCAGTCACAGTAAAATTGCACAAGAAACCAGTTATAATGATACAACATGAAACAGAAAAAGAAAAGAGAATTTTTGTAATGTCTTTGATTTGCTACCATAAAACTAGACCAAGTCTGCCTTTCCTTTGGACTCTTCAGTTATCCGAGTGATAAATCTATTTTTTTCCTGTAGGAAATTTTAGTGGATTTTGTTGTTGTTGCCTTGCAGTGAAAACATCCAGAATAATGCAATGCCTGATTAGAGTGTCGTCTGTGTATCACTAGCAATCTAGCTACTGGGATTGAAACTGAGTATTCATTATTGTCACCAAGGGACTCTAGGCTGTCTTAATTAAAGTGGTTTCTGAATTAATATTCTGATCACTTATTTGTTCCATGGTTTATCGGCAGGTGGTTGGTTTGACTGCTGACTGTTCATGCTGCCTCCTCTTCACAGCCATGGTTTAGAAAGCTCTACGAGGAAGTTGTGCTAAATAATCACCTCTGTGACTTATTGCTACCTTTTCTGTTCATCTCTAGATTCAGGTTCTGGCTAGATCACTTCACTCCTAGGCTCTTCCACAGCATTGATGACTACAGTCAATCTTCTACCCAAGATTGTATTATCAAGACATGAAGGAATCTTCTCCATGTAAAAAACTTACATCTTGAAGTCTGAGAAGTTTTAAGAAGAAGAGATTTGCTTTTATCTTGGTAGCATATTGGTGTGATTCTTATGTTGATAGAGTATATAATGAGAACCCTCACTCCAGCAGTAGTTGACAAAACATCCCCCTTAATATCTCCCTCCCTTCTAGAAATACATAGAAAAATGTATACGAAAAAGGATTTTTATAAGATTAGAAAGCTGTGTTAATGCTCTTTCCTTTCTCTTAGGGAGATGCTTTCATATAGATTATCAAAAATACATTCTTCAATAAGACTTTGGTTATTAATAGCTTATATGGAAGATGATTCCAAGGCTGGAGTGAGGATACAAGGAGAATGAAATAGAGGAACGATAAAAGGCAAATAAGGCAAATTATTGGGCCAAATATATTGCCAACCTATATTGCTCCATTTGGGGTTCAATAATAAAATGTATCATACAAACGGATAGGACAAGAGATCCCACCGAAAGCATGGCAAGTGATGGGAGGCTAACAGTCAGGGGCAGCTCCCATTACAGGCAAGGAGCTCTTGCACTGAAGCATCTTACACAGAAGGAAATACACTAGAAGATCTACCTCAGCTGAACTGAAGCCATTGCATCAGGAAGTTGCAAGCACTCAGGTATTTTGGGTAGTACATGTTTATGACTATTTTTTCTAATGAAACAATGTATTCAGTGGCATAGGGCATTCTTGTGGGCTCAATAGGCTACAATAAACTCCACTTCTTAATTAGATGTTTTTCTTTTTGCTGTTGTCAAATGAGATCAAGAATTGAAACACTTACTCTAAAAATGCTCTGTGGCATTGATTGTTTCTATGATCAATTGTGCAAAAACTCAAGGTTCCCTGTACAGCTATAAAGGAATTCTTTTTGTTGTTATTTTGATAGTAATTGGGAATGAAATCCAGGTTGGACACTTGCTGGGCTTTTTCACTCATGACTGGTGCTCTATCACTTAGGAACACATCTACTTTTGGCTTTTGGGCAGTTGATTAGAGATAAGAGTCTCTTGGACTTTTGCACCTAACTGGTTCAAACTGAGATCATTAGAACTTAGTCTCCTGAGTAGCTAGGATTATAAGCCTGGGCCGCTGGTAACTGGGTCCAATTCTTACCTGAAACCTAAAGGCAATGTTTGAATCTTCTTCATTTTTACAATGTCCACTTTTGCTGATATGGACTGCTATCTAGTTAGAATCATAAGCTTGATTCTTAGGTTATTTTTATTACTAGTTTTAAAATTAAGTAGTTGTACAAATGTTTTCACTTCTGCATGTCACTTTATGAATAAATGCATCTTGATCAATGTCACCCTTTTCTTCATTCTCTTGGGCTCTACCATGCATACCCATCCTGTCAGTTTTCCGAGTTTGAGGTTCACATGTATACATTGAACAGTATGACTGCATTCTCCCACTCTTCTTCTCTCCACTGGTTTATACTCCTCTTGTTGACCCCACTCTCCCCTGACATTTCAGTTCCAGCTTCCTGGTATCTATTTTGTTATACAGTAGGCTAGTTGTTCAAAAGGATTTCACCACTGTAATTCTCCCTACATATACCATATTTTCGATAACACCTTTTTATATAAATATATATGCATATGACTCTGAATGTGTATATATATACATATATACATATATATGTATTTATAAATTTGATTTAACTTCCACACATGAGAGAAAGCATGTGTTCCTTGTTTTTCTGGACCTGCCTTACTCCACTTAACAATTTTTTCTAGGTCCATCCATTTCTCTTCAATGAGCATAGTATCATTCTTCCTGGTGGATAGGTAAAGTTGCATTTTATGTGTGTGTGTGTGTGTGTGTGTGTGTGTGTGTGTGTGTGTGTTTAGACAGAGCACATTTTCTTGGTCCATTTGTTCACTGAAGGGCATTCATAGGCTTGAATACTGACTGTACTATTGTAACTCTGGAGTCACAACTCTGAAGTTGTAATCCTGAAGTAAACAGTTCTCCTTCACCTGGAAACACCAGTGAATTGTATTTTAGACTTATTATAGAACTCAATCATAAGTTTATTGACAAAGGTTCTCTTGAGATATCTGATATTTGACAGTATACCAGGCACAATAATGAATGATTCTTGCAGATTCTTCAATTCGTCTCTTTATTCAATTATCATCTACAAACACAGCATTTAAACTTTACTATCTTTACTCCAAACCCATGACATCCATCCTTTTTCTATTGTGATCTACTTACTGCTTCTTCAACTCTGTCTGCCATTCTAGAAAATTTAAAGAATATTTCATACTCACAAAATGTATCATACTGGGGCTGGGAAGGTGGCTCAGTGGTAGAGCGCTTGCCTTGCATGCATGAGGCCCTGGGTTCGATTCCTCAGCACCACATCACCAAAAAGAAAAAAAGCCGGAAGTGGCGCTGTGGCTCAAGTGGTAGAGCGCTAGCCTTGAGCTGAAGAGCTGAGAGACAGCACCCAGGCCCAGAGTTCAGGCACCACGACCGGACCCAAAAAACAAAAACAAAATGTATCATACTAATATGTATGGACAAACCCTTTGATAATTAGTTGCGTAGCCTGTCTAGCAGAAGTTTTAATGTAATGGCTGGATTTAGTGTAACTTATAATGGAGGTGCTTATACTAGACATTTTGCACTCATGTGGCTTTTGTGGGGAAAGAGGATTCTGTGTTCCATTATAAGAGCCCAGAAATTCTTATTCTCTGACCCTAATAATTTGGTGTAGGCACAGGATCAAATGTTAGTTTGATGCCTTTAAGACTAAAAAGCTGTGAAGGAAGTGCCACACAGACTAGCATCGGGTAGTGATAAACTATGATGACAGCTGAGTCAAAAAAAGATTGTTCTGGTGAATGACAGCTCTCTGGCCTTCCCTGACTCCAGCCCATTTCTTGAACTTGTTTTACAAGCTTTTTATTAATATCAGAGCCACAGAATAACATTCGACAAAATGCTTTCTTGGTGAATCTACTAGATCCGGTTGTATTTACCACCCAAACCTCTGACAAGTTAATAATTGACCATTCCATATGAAGTTATAAAAAGTTAAAGCTGCATCTTGAAGAAGCATGAAATATATGTTCTAGATCACATAAAAAGGTTTCTGGAGAAAAAAAGTTCTAGTCCTTTCAGATTCAAAAGTGACCTATAGGTTAACTTTTCTGGGCAGAAGTGCTTTTTGTTTATAAATGTACAAGTGTGACTAGTGATGATTTTCATATCCCTTGGCTAGGCCTTCAAAGAAGTCTTCTGTTGATGAAGGATGACCACCACGGGAGAGGACCTGAGCAGGAGCTCCTGCTGAGCTGAATTTCCTCCTCACTTTCTCAAAGAGTACTCAGAGCCATGTTCAGTTTTCTCACTTGTTTCCTCAATATAATTTACAAATGATTCTGTTATTTTACACTAGAAATCTCTTCAGCATTATGTTTCTCCTAAAATAATATTGGAAAGCAAAATATTGTGTGGCTATGATCTATGCAAAATAGCACACATTTTTACTAAAATGACTATGACTTATTCAGTCATATCATTGTATATCATATAAATATTTAATGAATATTTAATGAATAAATTGATTGAATATCCACAGCCTATTCTATACTCTTCCCAAGATTGCATGAATGTAGGAGGTAGGATTTGAATACAGGTCAAACTTGCTTTTAACTTTTTTGTCTAATGATAAGACATTAAAAATCCAAGAGAATATATCCATGTATTCAGGAATAAATGAACTTGATTCACTGTTATAACAATAACATTGTTATAAGTTATAACAATGCTTAAAATGATGCTCTTTGAGCTATGTCTATCAAATCAACAGTGCTTGAGATGACAAGACTGAAAAGTAGTTGATATACATGGTTTTTAGTTGTTTGCATACATTGTTTTCTTGCTAACTTGATGCACAAAAACAAAATAATGTAAAATGAAATAAAGAGAGCGATAAGAAAAGACAGAGTCTGGGAGAAAGTATTAAAGAAAAACATGAGATAAATAACCACTATATAGAAAGAATTCTCAATGTTCAACAATTTAAAAAGCAGCTTGATTAAAATATGGGCCCAAAGTCTTGACAGACACTTCACCAAAGATTATGTGCAGATGGCAAACAAACACATGGAAAGTTTCTCTGCCGCATATGTCTTCAGGAAAAATGTAAATCAATGCAAAACTGAGATCCCATTACACTTCTATTAAAATGTGGAGACCCAGACACTGGAAACTTCCAACTGCAAATTCTCTAAAGGGCTGTCAGGAACAACAGGCGTGCCCATTTGTTCATGGTGGAAATGCAATTTTGAAAGAACGTTTATCGGTTTCTAACAAAACTAAACATACTCTTGACGTCTAATCATTGGTTGCTAAGCTAATGAAACTCTTTGATAGGATAGTTTAATGATGGATGTGTCTCATTATGTCTTTGCCAGAGCTCCTAGACTGTGCCACACTGAGTATGAACTAAGGTAAGCGATGGACTTGAGGTGATCACAATGGATCACTCTAAGCTCACCAGTTATAACAATTTATAACAAAGTTGATTGAAGAGCATGCTTGTAATGGTTTGGTAGCAATACCAAGTCAAGTTCCTCAGTCAACAACTTTCAAGACTAGCAGGAAGTGGCAAGTGAATCGCCTCTCACTTTCTTCCTATTCTAAAGATATGGAGAGAAGCTTTCAACAAGCAATGAAAACTGTAAGAAAACATAAAAACGAAAGGGTTAGAAATAACAAAAGACAGCGACTTAGTTTTTAATTAGTGTGATGCTTGTCAGGGTTTTTTTGTTTTTTACAGGTGTGACAAAAGGCGTAGGGGAAAGTTGTGTTTGGGGTCATAATTTCAGAGATTTCAGTCCACAATCACTGTTCTATGTTAATTTTGACCCAAGATGAAACAGAACACGATGGTGTAGAGCAGGAATAGAGCAAAACTGTTCATCTCGTAGTAGTCAGGAAGCAGAAAGACAAAATCTAAAGGACCAGTGATAGATGATCCTTCCAAGGACTGTCTCACTTCTTCTAGCTGGCTCCTACCTCCAGAAGTTTCTACCCTCTACAAACAACACCTGTTACCTTAAAAAATGTTCCTTCCATTTCCATTTTATATTGTTTTATAGCTTCACTTTCATTGCACTTTTCTAATTGATTGTATCTATTGGTGATCTTTTCCACTTGAGTGTTTTAATCATAGTTGTATTCAGTATTTTGGTTGGATAGCTTTAATATTTGGGCCTGGCTCTTGTGATTATTCTCTTTTGCCTTTTTGTGAGTTTTGTCATTTCTTTTGTTCAGTGCTGGGTATTCTTGGGCATACAGTAGCCACTGAAGTAAGTAGTATTTTTTGCACTGAAATCAGCAGGCCCTTTTCTTTTGTGAAGCCTTTATTATAGGTTTTGTCATTATAGTTGGGAGTTGAACAGAGTATTCAGGTTTCCAATTCTTGCATGCAGTTCTTTCTGATACATGGCATATACATAATTTTAATATTTTTAACAACCTTCCTTTCAAAAGTAAAAGCAAAGTGAATTCAATTTTAGTGCATATATAATTTAAGATATTTTTACAAAGGTCATTGTTTAAACACGTAGTTCTGACTACATTTCAAGTGCTCCATGGTCATACGTCATTTGTTACTACAGTATTAGACAACAATGGCTTGAGAATTATTTGTGTTTAAAGTGGAGCTTGACTTTCCAAAAGAAAAGGGATATTTTTATGTCCCACCTTCCTCTTAATCTCCATACCTTGGGTAGTGACTTGATACCTCAATATTTTTCTCCTATGCTCTTGACCCTCTACTAGGAGTGCCCTGTTATGACCTGGTAAATGTGACTGACTACAGGCACTCTGGCTACAGAAACACTCCTGCTATTCTAGAGTAGCCTCATTCTTCAGCAGGCCTATACCCCAGGCCTGGAGCTACTCAATGATACCTCTCTCCTATTTAACGGTCTAACCCACTATATTTTTCTGTCTCTCTCCTGAAGTTAGAGGTTTGATTATTCTTATTTCTTTCCTCCGACTATATTGAGTTATTACCTGTATCTTAAGAGTGAAGTTTGTCCACTCCCCCAGCAACTGAAGGATTTTACCCATCACAGAGAAAGAGAAGGCAGATCCAGTTCCCTTGTTTTATGCCAATTATCTTCCCAAGATCAATTGAAACATTTTTTTTTTCAGGGTTTATGCTCAGGTTTGGGGCGGGGAGGGGTTGGTATTGGGAAGAATCTGAAGGTGTGGGATTCTCCCTTGGTATTTTTGTTTGCCAAGAGCTATACGTTATCACCTCAATTCAGATTCCACCTTTAACAAGTTCATAGGTAGTGGTAGAGTTACTCTCATTGACTTAAATGCCATTGGATGTCTAGCCTCTGCCTTGGGTGCTCAAAAGCAAATGACCGTTTCTCCTCCATATTTATTTTTTCATTAGATTTCACATTACTTTTGATGCTAGCTATTTATGGAATCAAGAAACATTGCAATTTTGCAGGCTTTCTCTTTTGTGTGTGCTTTATGTAAGGTTGTAAATGACGCATGTTTCATCTTTTTTTTTCTTAATCTCCAAAGGAAATTGAAATTTGTAATGCTTACTTGTGATAAGTATAACTCTGGACTAGTAGAAATCTCCAATGCACCTTGGTGAAAGTCATTGTAGAAAAATAAGGCCTAATTTTTCTACAAAATTCCTTGTCTTATTTTATTGTGTTTTGGTTTGTAGTGAGAAAAATATTTTGGTCTGGCTATCAAATATAATGTATGGTTAATTGTTAAATATCCTTTTTTCCCTCTCATCATTCTGTCTCTCCAGAAGAACTGAAATCCAGATAAAGGAAGGACTGGCTCTTCCCAGACAATTATTTGTGACCTAGAGAAATGGGGGTTTGATCATTGACATTCACGAAGAAGCAAAGTAATGTTGGGCAGTGGTAGTTCTTGCACCTGTTTGACATAGAAAGCATCCCACCTAGTAGATGTCTTCACTGGGTTGATGCAGTCCTATTGTTTTACGAAGTGGTGAGCTGAGGCGATGTACTAAAGATTTATTTGGCCAACTATGTGGGGCAATGAATATTTATGCTTAAAAACATTTGGAAAAGTTAATGCGACGCTTTCCACCTCCAGGTTTGGATTATTGCCATGATCATGGCGACAAATCACTAATCCTAACTAGTGGGCACTATAATCACTGGGCTTTGTTGACATTATTATTTTGTGCTTGTGTTTTACGTTGTTTCTCTCAAGCTTTCTGAGACAAGTCAGATCCCATCTGTTTGCTCAGCAACGAACAAAATGAGAAACACAACATGAGAAACATGATTCAGACATCCAAGATTGTTTTCTGCCATTTGGTTTTCCTAATATGCTAACATTTAGAGCACATAAACAAATGAAAGATAGGCTAGGACCTTGAAATCAAGATGATCTTTATGAGAACTGGAAGATGAGAGCAATATTTTTAAGTGGACATTTGTTTGCATTCGTATTTATTAGGCATTTAAACAATTTAATTTACTTACCTCTCTTCAAGAGGCTCCAATGCTGTGGAACAAATTAGCTGTCGTGATTTATAACTACTAGGGAATAAAGGATCTGTCTCCCTTTTCAGAGCTGAGTTTTACAGTGGCATGTGGACATGTGGTATGGCTGGCATTTTGATTCCTGATCTAAAAAGTTGGTTTTTTTTTTTATGAGTAAAGGAAAGAGGTACTCACTCTTGACTAGATGTTTTATCTACTTACAGTTCCTAAGATATAGTGGTTTAAAAATTCTCTATTTTTTAGAAGTAGATATTATGAATTCTATATTCTTTATTTCTCTTAATAGAATATTTTATTACCATGATTACCTGTTGCTTTTTCTGTATTAAGATAGCTGTAGTTGGGAGGGGATCTATACTTTTTCTTTAAGTTGAAACCAAATGAACAGAGTTAGGACTTGATAAATTATCTTAAGCATGGAGTATGCGTTAAGCGCATTCTGTTTCTTCTCTATCAAATACACTTGTTTCTTAGCAGTTTTCGCAAAATCCCTTGTACATAATAGGTTGGACATAAAAATATACTTAAGAAGTTCACATAGATTTAATAAAACTAGGTTAGCTGACTGTTCAATTCACTACTACTGATGTTAGTTGAATAACTGTCTCTCAATCTTCTTACCTCTCCAATATCCTCCTAACTTTAACTCCAAAGTAGACATGAACTAAAACATTATTCAGACTTATAAATAACCAACATTATTGTTGTTATTAATATTCTTTTGTTTTAAAGAGAAAAGTACCAGCTCCTCTTATTTCAGAACAAATAACACAACTGTAAAAAGCTGTTGCCAAGCAACCTAGATTCACAGCTCAGATGGGCTGAATTGTGTATGTTCATATGTGGATAAAATTGACCCATTCCTCTGAAAAATGTATCTATAAAGTCTTTGAGATATTGCTACTAAGATTAGGGGGCGTGGATCATGGCATTAGTATTGTACAGAAGGTTTTTCAAGGTGTACCTAAGTATTATGTGGACCTCAGTCACTGCACTTATCATGTTAAATTATAAATTTCTGGTTCAAAGTCTGTTTCCCATTAGATGGCAGTTTCTTGAGGGCTAGTGTTAAATTATACAGTAGAAAATGATACTGTGCCCTGATCCTATTCACTGGCAGCTCTCCACAAGTGATGAATGAATGCTGGAGGAGCTGATATTATAACAGGGTTGTGCCATACACTTTCTATAGAAGTAATATCTCATTGGAATTTGGAAGGAAGAAAAAAAAACCATGCTACAATAAAAAGCCTCACAGTGTTAAATTACAGTAAGTCCCAATTAAATAAATAAAATTGTAGCATTTAGAACTGGTAGAAACTTTACAGGGTCTTTAGTTCAGTAGTTCTCTATCCTAGTTGCCATTTGAATCACACGGTCCATGTTAACTGGTTGAGAGTGAAGTTTGGGACAATTTTCCTTTCAAGTTCCCTAGTTTATTTAGCTGGAGAGCCATGATATTACTGAATAGTGCCAGCAGTCACACTGTATGGTATAGAAATCAGCCTCAGAGGAGTGAAAACTGTGAGATCATGGGAAAGAGACCAGCTCCCCGTCCCCTGGCAGCCATAGTCTATCTGATTGAAATGTCCAGTTCCTACTGTCTGTATGGAGAGGGTAGCATTTACTTGAGGCCCTGATGTGGAGGTTGAGGGGACTGATAGGTGGCGCTGTGCTTAATGGGCATTTGACAATGACCCCTCCCACTCTTAACAGTTTTCCTTAAAAGCACGTTTGGAAATAAAATGCTGATCCATTGAAGTCCCAACTTCTCGGACCATGAAAAATACCATGGAATATTTCTAGCTCTGGTATTTTTTACAAGAAGAGAAAAAACATTACTATATATATATAGTAATGTTTTTATATATATATCAGAATCCCTACAGGAAACCCATGAGTCCCTCAAAAGCATCAATGAAGACAATTGATCGAAATGACTTCTTTCAAACATGTGGCTAGTGTGGCTAGTCCTTAAGGAGTTACCAAGGAATGGTTCCACAAGTCAGACCCACCCAATCAAGGTCACAGTGTTTACTGTCTGTGGTTGCAAGGAACAAGCTTACATGTTAGGAGATATGTCCAAATTAAAGGTTCACGAAACAAACCTAGCATGAAGGAATGTGATCCCAATATGATTTTTCACTAGTGATCCTATTAGGTAAGTCAGGTAGGGAAACTTCTATGCGAGCATTTCCAAAGGTCATTCTCCTGAAGCACGCAGCAGGATAATGAAAGATCTTCAAAGAAGGTTCTGAAAGGGAAACCAATAAATATCTAGGCAGTCCCTGTGTTTCTACTTTCTGCTGGATACTTTTGCTACATGACATCTTTAAAGCTTATATTCCTTTGAGACAACTACAACCGAATAAAAATTTTCCTAGGATGACTGAGTCTTTGTGGTATGATTTTCTCTTTCCAGAAATTTATGGATATATATATATATATTAGTTTATTTATTTAATTCTGCCCTATACTTGACTACTAAATTTGTGCCCAGCAGAAGAGATCTAGCCTTCCCAGCAGTACATGGCTTCTTTGTTGTTGATTCAGGAGGAAAATCAGCCTATGACATCTACTAGCAGGCACTGAGAAAAGCCAAAATCTTCCCCCCTCCCTTTCCCTCAGCAGCTGTCTTAGCTGTATGTTCACCTCTTTGTCTCTTAAAAATTTATCCATCTGGAAGTGGCACTGTAGCTCAAGTGGTAGAGCGCTCGCCTCGAGCTGAAGAGCTGAGGGACAATGCCCAGGCCCAGAGTTCAAGCCCCACGACCGACAAAAAAAAAAAAAAAAAAAAAAAAATATCCATCTAAGAAATGAGAAGAACACCTGCTTCTCATTGCAACATTGAGATGTTTTGAGGGAGCAAATATGCTATTTACTTAAATACAAAGGGAGACTTTCACTGGCACTAATTTTATATAAATTTCAAATTCAATATTGTCATCTCAGCTCATACCTGACAATGGAGATATTGCCTTCAGTGATTTTATAAAATACATACTAAGCACCTACAGACAACAAATGTTACTATGCCCGGTGTTGAAGGCTTTAAGCAGTTCCATAACTGGAATGTTGGAATTTATTGCCAAGGAAACTTAAAGTTGCAAAACTTTACTTATAGAACGCTCCTTAGCCCTAAGGGAACAAGGACCTCATCACAATTGGATTGTGAGCTGGCTGGGATAGGAAATTGCATCTAAAGGAGCATCTTTTGCAATATCTCTGAGTCAGACATGGATGTTATGTGCACAGCTGCACCTCTGTGTGCCACATATGTATGACTATTGTGTGTCCGGAATTTTGCCAGATCACTTACCTATCTGAACTGGAATCCTAATCACACAGAGAACCAAGGTACCTGGTCAGCAGCTAGCTACTAAATGTCAAGCTGTTTCCTGCACACTGCTTTGTTTTTTTACGTAATATAAGATGGATGAGAGAGGATCGATATCAGGGATCTTTGAGAAGCAGATATGAGGAGCATAAGATCATAGATAGCAATCTTCAAGTGCATAATTTATGAAATTTTTCAGAAAGTATATCACTCCATTCCTAGCTCCTTCTCAACTAGTTTAGCATAATTCATTAAAAGTATCTTAAAGTAGTTGTACAAGGGAGATGCCATTAACAAAGCAGTATATGAATACAATGCATCTTCATCTGTCAGCCCTTCAACAATCTCATCCCCCTCAATCCATCTCTTCCCTTATATTTCTTAACCTTTGGTATATACAAGGGATTCTTGACTACATTCTCCTCCCTCTCTCCCTTCATTGTCGACCCTTTTCCCCTCCAGTCCCCTTACAAGTTTCCATTTCTTGGTGCTTATTTTATTTGGTTTAGACATGGTCTTTCTAAAGAACTGTACTATTTAAGCTTTCCATAGTACCTATTATAATTTATTCAATTCATTTGCAACTGCTTGCATACCACCCAGTATGCTTACTTATAGATTTATAGGCACATTCCGGTTACCACTAATGAGAGAAACCTTGCAACGATTGTTTCCCTGGGTTCTGGCTTGCTTCTCAATATAATTCTTTCCATTTTCTAACAAATGGTACAATATCATTCTTTCTAATGGATGAGTAAATTTTCATCCTGTGTACATACCACATTTTCTCATAAATAGTTATCCATTGAAGATCGTCTGGGCTGATTCCCTATTTTGGCTATGGTGAAGAGTGCTGAGGTGAACATGGCTGTGCTGGTGTTTTACTGTAGTCTTGTTTGTATTCAGTTGGATAGATGTCCAGGAGTGCATTTGCTAGATTGGAGTATAGCTCTACATTTAGTTTAGTTTAGTTTAGGGTTTTTTTTTTTGGTCAGTCATGGGGCTTGAACTCTGGACCTGGGCACTGTTCCAGAGCGCTTTAGCTCAAGACAAGTGTTCTGCCGCTTGAGCCACAGCACCACTTCCAGTTTTCTGGTAGTTAATGGGAGATCAGAGTCTCATGGACGTTCCTGTTCAGGCTGGTTTTGCTACAACAAATTCGTGGAAATGTACAAATGGCTTTAGAATTGAAGAACTGGTAGGCAATGGAAGAACTTAGAGAAACAGGTGGGAAAAAGCCTAAATTTTCATAAACAGAGCACTGAGGACAATTCAGTAGAGGCCCCAGAAGAAGAGAAACCTGAGGAAAGTTTGGTAATTCTTTGGGATTATTTAAGTGTTCATGATCAGAATACTAGTAGAAATATGAAAGTGAAGGCCATTCCAATGGAGTCTTGGACAGAACCAAAGAGAAAGACACTGGAAATGGGAGGAAAGGCACTCTTTTTAACACAGCTGCAAGGAACTGAACTATGTTCGTGTCCTAGGATTTGTAGAAGTCAGAATTTAAGAGCAACGCAATCAGATATCTGGTTGGAGAAAGCAAAATATGGGAGAAGCTACACAGCTACAAGTAATTGCATATAGTAAGATGATAGTGGAGCAAAATGGTTTAAAGGAAATATGTATAATGAAGAGGGAAGGGGGAAAAGGCCCTAAGAAGAAAATTTCAACCCAGCCATAGAAAATGAGTAAAAATGTCTTAAGGAGAATTAACCAAGGGTGTAGCCAATGAAGTATAATTTCACACCTCTGGATATGGCCCTTTGATTGTTGAGTTGGAGGAGACCAGGTTGCCAATGAAAGCCCCCATGAATGGTTCTATGTTGTTATTACAGGAGTGGGTTCACAGACACAAGAGTTGGTTATAAGACTGACTTTGTACCCACCCCCCTCTCCCTCCTTGCTCTTGTCCTCTATTTCTCTTCCACCCTCCACTGTGGGCTGCTGCAGTCAGAGGCCTCACCAGGTGCTGAGCACCATTTTGATTTCCCACCCTCCAGAATCATGTGCCAAAGAACTTCTGTTATTTGTAAATGACCCAACTCAGGTAGGCACACATGGACCAAAGCAAGGTATAATAAGGGGACAGAACAATGGCTAAGCTCTACTGTTGCTTACCCTCAAGTTCCTCAGACCCAAGGGATAAAGAGCCCAAGAGTTCTTAGATCATCTAGCAGCAGTTAACTTTCTTCTTACTTAAGTTAGTTTATTGGCGATAGATGAGGGGGTTTTTTTGTAGCTCAGATTCAGACTAACATCAATAACTTGTTACAGACATTTACTCTAACTTTCATTTTGGTGATACTCACATTTGAACTCGGGACCATGGGCTTGCTCTATTGGCACACTTCTACTTGAGCCATACCTCCAGCCATGATTTTCCTCTGGTTGTTTAAGAGAGGGAGACTAGTGAAAGTTTCCATCAAGATGGTTTGAACTGTGATTCTCTAGATCACAGTGTACTGAGTAGGATTATAGACATGAGTCATGAATGCCTGGCTCTTAAGTTCTAATTAATCAGTGTAAGAATAGGACTTTGGATCATGTTTCTTATGAGGTCTGAGCAAACCACACCAGCACATTTTTTATTTCCCAGCCATCCTTCATTGTCCCAAAGAGTGAGTTCCCATTTATTTACATAGTTTGGGGATAGAACTGGAACCAGAAATGTATCTATGAATTCACTGCTCATTTTCCTTTGTGAGCCCACCAATAAACTTTAGCTTAAATCAGCTACTACTAATAATGAAGACCAGAACAATTAGCTGCTACAAATTTGATGACAATGCTTGTTTTGCCTTTTCTCTCCTCAACCTGATTTACTTCCCTAAATATTAGCTACTGCCTTTATTATAAACTATTAACAACATGGGGAGATTTCATTGTTTGGTAAAGTGATAAATTACTCTTTTGTTATTAAGGTTAATTGCAGTCCCTTATGCCCTGTTCAGGCTTTAGCATTTCCTAATGTGTACAAACAAACTACTAATACAAAGTACTGAAAATATAATTTTAATTGTGTAGGAAGGCAGTGTAAAATAAAGATGATCAATTTGTTTGTACCTAATGCCAAGAATGACAATATAAATATGCAAGTGGTAGGTGTAAAACAACAGGGAGAAGCAGGAATTATGGCACACAAAAAACCCTAATAATATTTGAACTTTTCTTTTCTGAGCTGTTCAAATAAACTGATCTCTGAAGCTAGATGCTGTTGGCTCACATCTGTAATCCTCACTACTCATAAGACTGAGCTCTGAGAATCATGGTTCAAAGCTATCTGGGTCAACAAATTCTGTGAGGCTCTTATCTCCAAATGACCAGTCAAAATCCAGAAGTAGAGGTGTTGCTCAAGTGGTATAACACTAACCCTGAGCAAATTAACCAATAGAGAGTGTGAGGCTCTGTAGTACAAGCCCCAGTACTAGTTTACACACACACACACACACACACACACACACACACACACACACACACACACCCTGATATCTGGGCCCGGTGGCTCGAGTGAAAGGGAAACATTAAATAAAAAATTAATGTTTTCTAAAATCCTTGGTTTTTACAGACAAGCATATTGATAAAAGGACTGATATTCTATAAGCTTAAAAGTATTTATCATAATTACTATTTATTTATACCATCATCAAAAAATTACACAAGGATTGAAGTAGCTGATTTTTTCACATCAAAACATCAGAGCTGATTTTATTCAGGTAGAGGTGATTATAGCAAGATTACAGAGTGTTTAGATATTCCAAGCCTCTGTTTTGCTGTCACAAACATGTAGTGACTACACTCATTTTCGTATGACAATTGGTCATTTCATTAAAAGTCAAAAATACATTGGAGAAAGTGCTAAGGAATAAAGTGCTTTTCTAATCCTTCCAAACCAAATGTATAAAGCTTCTAAGACTGACTGAACTTTCATCTTTACCTATCAAGTATTTATGACCTTGGAGTCTTCAGAGGATATTTGTTTGATATTTGTCTTACAAGATACAGGGACTAGATCATCAAATTGTACTTTGAAAGCTACCCATGAATTCTGATGCTCTCGTCTCCTATCCCAAGGCTTCTTCTCAATAGGTAGCTTTTCATGTGCTGCTTTAATTCTAAACACAGCTAAAATCAACCTAAATACCACTCCCAGGCATCTCTCCACCAGAATTTAAGTCTGTATCTTTAGAGATAACTCATGTTTATGACAACACTGTTCAAAGCCAAATTATGGGATCAACCTTGATACCCATCAACTGATGAATGGCTAAGGAATATATGCTATATATTCACAATGGAGTATTACTTTGGCATAAAAGGGGAAAAAACAAATCGTTTAAATAGGGATACAGGTGAACCCATTGCAACAATGAGATGTACAAGTCGTTGTATTGAAAAAAGAACTTTACAACTTTGGTGGGGGGGCGGGGGAAGGAGGATTGGGTGGCGGGGTGGGGGAAGGATGGGAAGGGGAAACAAAGGAGGAGGCTACAGTGCTTGATAAGAAATGTACTCATTATCTTGCCCATGTAATTGTAACCCCTCTGTACAGTATTTTCACAATAAAAAAAAAAGAAGAATGAAATCATGTCATTTGCAGGAAAATGGAAATCATTGTTTTAATGGACATAAGCCAGACTGAGAAAGACAAATATTGTCTGCTCTTTCTGTTATATGAAAACTAGGTCTAAACAAAATTAAAAGAAGGACCTGAGTGTAAAATCAGAGGAGTACTGTTTGGGAGTC
The DNA here is from genome assembly GCF_019054845.1 of Dipodomys spectabilis. Classification (NCBI taxonomy): domain Eukaryota; kingdom Metazoa; phylum Chordata; class Mammalia; order Rodentia; family Heteromyidae; genus Dipodomys; species Dipodomys spectabilis. The sequence goes on from NW_024870678.1 coordinate 29,579,932, forward strand.
GGAACCAGTAGGAGAAGGCAAGGGGTGGAGGGTACAGTGGAGTTCATGTGGTACAGGCACTTTATATGCATGCATGAAAATAGGATGAATAAATCCGTTAAAATTGTGTGACGCAGGAGAAAAATAAGAGAGAGTAATACAGGGGGCAGTAGGTTTATTATATAAATGTATGGATATATAGCAATGAAACCTTTGTGTACAATTAATATCTAAGCTTATAAAAAGAAAAAATAGAACCGTAATCCTGGAAATAAAAATAAACTTCTGCAGCACACAGACACATTACACTTATAGTTTTCAAGTCTACAAGTGTCAATGCCTGCCACAAGTGAACAGAAGAGTCTCTTTGCAAATAAAGCCTGGAATTCTCAGTCATCAATTCTATTCTAGTATTACATGACAATTTGCCTTCACTGGCTTAGCAGCATGGGGTGGGTACCCGCAGCTCTGTGACACTGCCGGGCTTGGATGGAAGTAGTGCTCTCTAGCCATTCAGCAAGAGCTTTGGTGACAGATCTTTAGGTTGGCAAGGTGGTAGGAAACCTTCATTAAGATGGCAAAGATGAGCAGATCAAAGGGAACTGGCTAGCAGAGGAAAAAAGATACCTCAGTGACATAGATGAGGATTCAGCTAATGGTCTGGTGGAAGCAGTGTGAATCAACACCAAACAGGAAACCAAAGGAGGAATTATGCTGAGGCACCAAGGGCCAGATATTGCTTATTGATGGCAACCCCGAGAACAGACCCGTAGAAAGAACTGGGGAGACCCAGCACCATTTATCTGTTTCACATCTGCTATTCCCAAGGCAACCTGCCATTGAAAATGCACGATGTTTCATGGTGCACACTTGATGGAGAAATACATATCTTAATAGCATTGGGTTCTTTTTGTTGTTTGGTGATTCAGAGGTTTTTAAACTCAGGACCTTGTGTTTGCTTGAACTGCTTGTTGGACTGGTGCTTCACTAACTTGAGTCATGCCTCTAGTCCTGCTGTTTTGCTGATTATTTGGGAGACGGAGTCTTAAGGACTTTTCTGCCTTCAATAGATCTCAAACTGTAATCCTCTGGATCTCAGCTTGCTGAGTACCTAGAATTTCAAATGTGAGCTATCAATGAGTGGCTGACTTTTCAGTTTTAATTCTAAATTCTCTGGGAAGGGAAGGCTGTTTGTTGCATTTTAGGATCAATGTCTACCTGTAGGTCCAGTTATCTGACAATATTATTGGTTTTCCTGGCTGTGACAAGCCACACAGATGTAGGTAGAAAGGCAGTTTTCAAAAAACAGCCAAGGAAACATACCTAAGAATTAGTAGCTTGATATTATAGAGAAATCAGTGTTAACACTGATTTTTGTGTGTGTAACCAATATATTCTCTCTCTCTTTCTTTCCATATATACATAACTGATACAAAACAATTACAAGCTTATTACATATTATTTTTGATAAGATTATGAATTAATTTAATGTAAAATTATATGTTTATATATGATAAAATATACCTATTTCAGGGGCCTCCCTGGTCTTAGTAAAAGTTGTATGAAGAACAAAAGAAACTATATTGGATGTTTTCCCAGTTGTGTTCCCAGTCTTAAGAGTTGAGCAAAAAACAGTGTGTTGTGGTAGAGCAGTAAGTCTTAAGCCAAGAGTTCTTCACTGAATTAAGACTCCTTCCTTTTTCCCCCTGCATTTCTTGATCTCTTCATTCATTTTCTCCTTTCCTTCCTTGAATCAGTGTAGTTGCTCCATTCTCAAAAGTTTCGTGCGCCATAACCTCACAGACATCCTGAAGGAGAGAAGCTGCAAAGATTAAGAACTGCAGCATCAATTGCTGCCAGGCTAGGTAAACTGGATCAATGATAAAGATGATCAAGATGCAGACGTCTATGTATTGCTTAGAATTTTGAACGTCGATGAACTTGCATATATATGTATATATATACACACATATATAGTCACTATTTGCACAGATATTCTAGTTTCACCCAGAAACTTTTCCTATATTATTTTTATATATTTAATACTATAGTTAAGCTCTAGTTATTGTTCTAAGCCTTATTTTACTATTGAACTGATCTAATAATGGAGGAGCTTTTTACTTACCTTACTATTTAATTGATATAATAATGTAGGAGGTAGTTTATTTTTATCTTTTTCATAGAAGAGAAAACTGAGTCACAGAGAAGTTAAACAACTTCACCACCACAGGGTGTGTGGGACAGCATGGCCTACCTAGCACTTGTCAGCCTGGTTCCGGAGTCCCCACTCCAATGTACCCTCAAAAACCCTCCCCTAAGGATTCTGCATCGGTGCCAGGATATTTATGCTGCCAATAGATTCAAGGAATGTATTTCGAGAAACGTTTGAATCGATGTAAAGCTAAGAATGCATGTGAGGAAAAGCACATCATTTCCCATCATTCCCGGTGCTTTTCCCCAGTTCTGTGGCGACAGATGGGACTATTTCAGGAAGATGAATGTTTTTGAGAACTTTAGGTTTCTGAAATTTTACTTTTCAGCCCAGACTCCATCTTTTGATTAATGAAGTACTGGAATTGAGTGTCTCTAATTTTTATACATAAGTTCCTTGAAAGAATGTATGGTACATCTAAGCAATAATTTTAGTACTTATCTCTTTCCAAATAGGAGCATGTAAATGGTTTCAAACATAGCACTGCCCTCATTAAAACCATAAAAATACATGGTGCTGCTTCTTTTTCTTAGGGGGGGGCCTTAAATCAAAATTGTTTTTTATTATGAAAATACTGTACAGAGGGGTTTCAGTTACATGAGCAAGATAATGAGTACATTTCTTATCCAGCATTGTTGCCTCCTCCTTTGTTTTTCCCCTACCATCCCTTCCCTCCCACCTCTTCAGTTACATCCCTCTACCCTCACCCCCTAGGTTGCTGCTTCTTTTATTAACCACCCCATGATCAAGTATCCCATATACCACATCCACACCCACTAACCGGCCTGTCTCCCATGGGAATCTTTATTGGCATATATTCCTAAAGTTCTACCAAAATAATAACTTCTAATTTGGCTTCCCAGAACTCTTTCCATAGTACATTTCTATCTCTAGGATCTATGCTTGTCCTGGTACCAAATCAACTTTCAAAGATTAGTGACATATTCACAAATGGGAAACCCTGGGTGGGGTAAACAGATCAGCATTATTTCCCCCTTTAAATAGGTCTTACTTAGCATTTAAATATTAGAAGTGAGAGACAGACTTGATATATGTACATATGTGCATGTGTATGTCTGTGCATGCATATATAAAATCCGGGCATTCTTAGGCTAAAAGCACTAGTGGTTCCCAGCATGGCATGGCAGTAAACACACCTGATCTGCCTATTGTGGTCTCAGTATTTGGCTTGGTAATGTGTATAATGACATAATCTGTATGCTAATAAATCAACTCCAGTCATATGCATTATCTACTTAAATGAGTGTGTGTATGTGTGTGTGTGTGTGTGTGTGTGAGAGAGAGAGAGAGAGAGAGAGAGAGAGAGAGAGGAGGGAGGGAGGGAAGGAGGGAAGGAGGGAGAGGGACAGAGAGTGAGTACTGGGAAAAGATTTGGAGGAATTGAGGAACTGAAATTCTTTTGATGGAAAATAGGGTTGTCACATTGAATTACATAGACTTGCTCATTGACACTGATGTACTTTTTTTTATTTTTGCCTGTCATGGGGACTAAACTCTGGGCCTAGGTGCTGTTCCTCAGCTCTTCAGCTCAAGGCTAGCACTCTACCACTTGAGCCACAGTGCCACTTCCGGCTTTTTCTGCTTATGTGGTGCTGAGGAATCGAACCCAGTGTCTCCTATATACAAGGCGAGCACTCTACCACTGAGCCACCTTCCCAGCCCCTGATGTACTTCTTAAGATAACTCAAACTGATCACTTTCATTTCCTGGGTCTTGAGATTTGCAATACTTCAGTTGATTAGAAAAGGGTTGATAAGAAAAAGGCTGATTGGAAAATGATGAACACTTTTTCCTGAAAATACCAGAAACACACTGATGTATTTTCCAAACTACATTTTCACTCAATATGTACAATCTCAAAGCCTTGGTTAAATTGCAAGACTGCTGAAATTTCAAAAAAAAAACGCATACTATTGATTTTATTCATTCAAAGGAAGAATTATTCCCTGACAAATCCTCTGTCAAAAATCATCCTCTATGTGAACCATATGGCTACCTGCTATTGCCAACTCAGTGTGAGTATTAGCAGAGAAAAAAATTGACTGGCAGCAACCTGCCCTGAATTTCATACCTGTGATATAATCTGTAGCAATTCATCAGATTACTATGAGTCTTACTTGCTCATTAGCAAGAGTGAACAAAACCCGCCTCAGGGGGGGTAATTACAAAGTTCAGTGAGATAGCACATATGTATGACCTCAGGGTTCTTTGGTTCTCAGTAAAATAGACTTTGAAAAATGAGGAAAAAAGATTAACAGGAGGAAATAAAGACATTCAGTGTTCATTTGAAGCTGGAGAATTAACAGAAAGGACAACAGCAGGAATCAGAGTAATGGCCTCACATTTTAAATAAAATAATGTGGCTACAACCCTTAGAAAGGCAATGCACTATTTCTGTTCTTCCTGTGTCACATGCTCGTGACTTGGAGTCCCAGGACAGACCCACTTGGTAGAGTTAATACTTTCTAGTTTCCACATGGGATTTCTACTCCCTTGAGATTATTCATTCAGAGAAAATAATCCCTTAAAAGAAAATCAAGATACTGTAGAAAGGGGATACTAGCCAAACTTTTAAATAATTTACTGAGACTGGCAGAGTCGCTCAAGTGGTAGAACATTTATGCAGTACGCGCAACTCCTAGTTCAGCTCCGTATAATGTGGAGGCCAAACATCCACTGGTTCAAATGATGGGATCATCTAGAAACACTCTCAGAGATGCATCCAGAAGTAATTTTTAATCTGGGCAACACATATCCCAGTCAACTGAACTTATAAAAGTAACCAACACATGACTTTTTCTTTTTTTGAAATGTTATTCACCAGGGAGAAGACTATGGTTTTTCATAGCAATAATAGGGAGTTAGGGATGTAGCTCAGTGGTAGAGCCTCACCCAACATGAACAAGGCCCTGTATTTGATCTCTAACAACACACAAAAACAAGTAACAATAAGAAAATTCTTCATGAAACTCCACAAGTGGTGATCGTAGAGTAATTTTCTTCAGCTTTTCAGTTTGGAGAAGTGATTGATGGTCTTAAAACTTGCTAGGGAATTCCAAGCAAAAAGGCATTCATTATTGGCATGCCAGTTTGATTTATCCGGTTTATTGGCAGCAATGAATGTGATGTAAGATTTTCTCTGAAAAAAAGAAGAGCTTCTAAGCACTTTAAAAATGCCTGTGCTGCTTGTTTTCTTTAAGACATTCCATAACATAGTTCCAGTGTGCTTGAAAACCAAAGGTACTAAGCTAACCATGCTGAAGTGCTGAACACTTAATTCGGGAAGACCATAATGACAACAGCATTTTACCCCGCCTTATCTTTCTCTACCATAAATTGGTTAATGTGTATGGCTTTCTCCCTCATCTCAGTTCTCTTTCCTCCTTCTTGTTTCTAAGTCTCTTTTATAGCCAGCCTCCTTTCTTCCTAAGTTATTACATTATGATTATTTATTTATTATTTTATATGCCAGAGGGTTCAGGAGCCTCACTATCAAAGATTCGACCAAGTCTACTTCAGCTGTGAAGTACCTGGGAGCCCTCGGAAGGTACCAGAGAGATCACTGGGGAGAGTGACTCTGGCATCAACTTTACTAAGTGGGAGAACTTTCAGCAGAGAACTCTGTGAGCCGAAGGTTACAATGCCTTCCTTGGCTTTGTAGCCTTCAGCATCTTATTCAGGGCAATGAGATAGTAGATGGCAGCAGGCTTTCCTTCTCTTTTAAGTTGCATGTTATGTTTGCATGTATTTCCATTTTCTTTATTCATTTGTCCATCATAGGTAGACATTTGGATGGTTCCCCTGCCTTGTTTATGATGAAGACTGCTGCAACAAACTTGGGAATTGATGTCTCTTTGCCATTTTTAAGGGGGCTCCCAGGATCCTTTGTGATTTCAAAGGAACCCTCGTGCCGTTCTGCAGTGGTGGTACCATTTTACACTCCCATGAACAGGTGTACAAGGGTTCCAGTTCTCTACATCTTTGCCAGCATTTAGCTTTTTTTTTTTTTTTCAAAAAGTAACCATCATAGTAAGTGGTTTTTAATTTATATTTCTCTGATGATTAAATACCTTTAGATGTATTTTTAGCCATTTTATTGACTTCATCATTTTTTATTTGATGGCAATGGGGTTTATACTCAAGGACTTGTGCTTATAAGGCAAGTGTTCTACCAGTTGAGTAATGCCTCCCAAAACCTTTTGCTTTTGATTACTTTTTTTCAGATAGAGTCTGGTGTTTTATGCTTAGGACCACTATTCTCCTATGCTTCCCCACATTGCTGAGATCACAGCTGTGAAGTAGCATACCTTGCTAACTTTCTGCCTTGGGTAGCCTCAACCTACCTGTTTTCGATCTCTCAGGTAGCTGAGATTATAAGCATGAGGTATAGTGCTTGGCCTTGTTTTTATGTATTCCTTAGGAAAATGTCTTCAGTTCCTCAGGTCCATATTCTAATTGGGTTGGATTTTACTATTGAGTCATAGAAATCCTAATTAACTTGTCTGTTTCTCCCTTGTGTGTTAACTCCATTTTGACAGGAATGTTTTCTTTCTGGCTCACAGCTACATTTTGAAGTTATCTAGACACAAGGTTTTTTTTTTTTTTTTTTTTGGTAAAAGCCAAAGTAGAGACATTGACTGAAAGTTATTAACTGAAATGGGTAAAGGGGAATTGTCTTAACCTGGCTGATCATCCCTGGTGTTATTGAGCAAACTTTGGAATAAATATAATCTGGGTGTCTGGAGGATCAAGAAAATGAGGAAGAGTTGACTAGTAGACATCATGAAGGATTTGCTGTTGACTAAAGATGAAGCCCATAATAAGATACCAAGAAGACAGTCCATCCAGAGCATCTTGAGTGAGCGGGGTGGTCAGGGGACAGACGTGGGAGCTCTGCCATGGGAGCTGAGGCTGCAGACAGTGACACTGAATTAAAGAGAAAAGAAGGGTAGACTGATAGGCTGAAGGTCTTTGAGCCCAGGCAAGTGTTTCAAAGCGTGTTTGACTGAGAATACAGTGGAAGAGAACTGTATAAGTGTGTCAGTCAGTTTGGATGCAGGTTATTCTCAAGTTCCCACAAAATTCTTGGTAAAGCAGACAAAAAACAAACAAACAAAGCCATACACAAAATGTTAAGTGAGACCTTATGTCAAAAAGCAATGAGGGCCTGGGACGTTCATATGTGTTATTCTTCCTAAATGGAAGGCAGAGGCTGCATTCCAATGTTGGCTTGGGCAAAAGTATATTATTAAACAAAATCACTAAAATAAAAAAACTTGGGGTCTGGCTCAAGTAGTTGAGTGTTTGCCTAATAAGCAAGATTTCCTTTGTTCAAACTCCAGTAACTGCCAAAACAACAACAACAACAAAACCATAAGCCTCTTTGATGGCTTCCCATTCTAGTCCCTGTATGGAATAGCTGTCTGTTTAGGATAAGAGCAAACTCTATAGCAGGACTTGCGAATCTCTTTTTGACCACTTCTGCTAAACACTGTGCTCACCAGCTGTATTTGTTTTTTAATTGTGAAAATACCGTACACAGGGGTTGCAATTACATGGGCAAGGTAATGAGTACATTTCTTATCAAGCATTGTTGCCTCCTCCTTTGCTTCCCCTTCCCATCCCTTCCCATCTCCCTGCCCCTCTACCCCCACACCACCCACCCCTCCGCCGCCAAAATTGTAAAGTTCGTTTATCGACATAACGTCTTCTACATCTCATTGTTGCAATGGGTCCACCTGTATCCCTAGTTAAGCGATTTGTTTTTTCCTTTCCCTTCCACAAATTATACCAACATCAAATATAGTGAAAATAGGGGTTATACCATGGGGGAGGGACATACAAAGCAACAAAGAAATCATCTTATAAATATGTTAGAAACAATCGCAAGAAAGAAAAAAATTTGAATACTTACCTTGGGGTTCATTTCACCTAACACCAACTTATCTGACCTTTTCTGCTTGATTCAGACATATACTAGTTATTGCAAATAAGGGAAACCATGGGACCTATGTTTCTTTGGGCCTGGCTTACTTCACTTAATATAATTTATTCCCAGTCTTTCCATTTCCTAACAAATGGGGCAATGTCATTCTTTCTGATGGAGCCATAGAATTCCATTGTGTATATAGTGTATATATACCACATTTTCTTGATCCATTCATCTACTGAGGGGCATCTGGATTGGTTCCATACCTTAGCTATGGTAAATAATGCTGCAATAAACATAGTTGTGCTGGTAGCTTTAATATGGTCTTGTTTGTGATCATTTGGGTAAATGCCCAAAAGTGGGATTGCTGGGTCATAGGGGAGCTCTATGTGGAGTCTTTTGAGGAACCTCCATACTACTTTCCACAGTGGTTGAACAAGTTTACACTCTTACCAACAGTGCAGTAAGGTTCCCTTCTGTCCACATCCCCTCCAGCATCTGTTATTATTAGAGTTCTTGATGATAGACATTCTAACTGGGGTGAGATGGTATCTCAATGTTGTTTTGATTTACATCTTTTATGGCAGGGAGGTTGATCATTTCTTCATGTGTCTATTGGCCATCCTTCTTTCCTCTTCAAAGAAGTTACTCTTTAAGTCTTTAGCTCACTTATTTATTGGGCAGTTGTTTCTTTAAGGATTTGTTGTTGGGGGATTTAATTTTTTGACTTCCAGGTATATTTTATTTTATTTATTTTTTATTTTTAATTGTGAAAGTACTGTACAGAGGGGTTACAATTACAAGGGCAAAATAATGAGTACATTTCTTTTTCTTTTTCTTTTTTTTTTGATCCTGTCGTGGGGCCTGAACTCTGCGCCTGGGTACCTGTCCCTCAGCTCTTCAGCTCAAGGCTAGCACTCTACCACTTGAGCCACAGCGCCACTTCCGGTTTTTTTCTTTTTGCGTATGTGGTGCTAAGGAATAGAACCCAGGGCCTCATGCATGCAAGGCAAGCACTCTAACACTGAGCCACCTTCCCAGCCCTTGAGGGTTAATTTTATACCCTGCTACTTTGCCAAAGTTTTGAATCAGCTTGAGTAATTTGGGAGTGGAGTCTGTGGGATTCTTTAAATACAAGATCATGTCATCTGCCTAGAGGGAGAGTTTTACTTCATCTTTCCCTATTTGGATCACTTTTATGGTTGCATCTTGTCTTACTGATGTAGCTAGGCATTCTAACTAAATTGAAGGGAAGTGGAGAGAGTGGATATCCTTGTCTCGTTCCTGAGTTAAGAGGAAATGGCTTTAGTTTTTTACCATTAAGTATAATGCTGGCTGTAGGTTTGTCATATACAGCCTTTATTGTATTGAAGAATGTTCCCTGGATTCCTAATTTTTCCAGAACCTTCATCATAAAGGGGTGTTGGATCTTGTCAAATGCCTTTTCTGCATCTATTGAGATAACCATGTGATTCTTATCCTTGCTCTTTTTGATGTGATGAATTATATTAATTGATTTGCATATATTGAACAAGCTTTGCATCCCTGAAATGAATCCTGTTTGATTGTGGTGTATGAGTTTTTGGATGAATTGTTGAAGTCAATTGGCCAAAATTTTGTTGAGAACTTTTGCATCAATGTTCATCAAAGAAATGGGTCTATAGTTCTCTTTCTTTGATGAGTCCCTGCCTGGTTTTGGGATGAGGGTTATGATGGCTTCATAGAATGAGTTCAGTGTGAACTTTCTCTTTCAATTTCATTGAAGAGTTGGAGGAGAATTGGTGTGAGCTCTGCTTTGAAGGCCTTGTAGAATTCTGCTGTAAAACCATCTGGTCCTGGGCTTTTCTTAGCTGGGAGGTCTCTTATTGCTGTTTCTATTTCAATGCTTGATATGGGCCTGTTAAGTTAGTTTAACTCATCTTGGTTTAGTTTTGGCATGTTGATATTTGTTTCCAGCTGTACTAAACCATCATTTCTCAGGGAAGATTGACAACATATATTGCTCAACATTACTGACAGTTATTGAGGATGTATTACTCAACATCATTTTACTTAGTAAGGTATAAGTAACTTCAAACATTTCTAAAATGATGGAATAGAAAAAGAAGGTAACCTGTTAGCTTTCAATAACCTTTCCATTATCCAGCCGTGGTATTTAACTTGAAATCCTAGTAAATCTATGTGTCTTTAAGAAGTTCATTATTTCTGTCTCAAAGGCTTTCTTAATTCCAATGCCTTCTTCTCTCAAACAGGAAGAATTATCAACTACCCCCACTGTCTACATTGTATTCTCACATTTTCTTATCTCTTTTACATTCCTTGAGAACTATCATTTTACTTACATTTCTATCCTCAGTGTCAACCATATACCTGATAAGAATTTGCTAAAAGGTAAGAAATGAAAATTCCACTGTGGAAATTTATTAAGATGACTCTGTTAAAATCATCCTAGTGATCAAGGTTCAGCTCAAATGTGACTTCCTTTTATTGACTTGTTCTTCTGTTGACTTGGTAGAATATGCCTTGAGCTCCAACAGAACTTTGGTTATTTTTCTCATAATTTGTGATGTAGATTGTTGCAATATTTGCATAGTGTGTGTGTGTTTTCTCTTCTACTTCAGCTTTAAGTTTCTGACAATCCTCATATTTTTAGTACCAATTTAGGACTGCTGTAGCAAAGTATCAGTATAGATTCACAGATTCTAACTATACTTGATTGTTATACCATGGTTAGATTATAGTGAGAACATGGAGCTCATAATTTTAATGTATTTTAGATCTACTGGAAGTGAGACTTTGGTTGATTAATTATTCCATTAAAATAAATTCACAGGACAAACTCATACATTATATTTTCTTTGAACATAAACATTGGATCAGAAAGACATCATAAAGAGATAACTGTCTTTTTTCTGCTGGAATAATGTTAGTTAATGGATGTACAATGAAGGGTATTATTATTTACAGTAGCTAAGATAAAATTTCTGGAGTACTTTCAAGTGTTTTTTTTATGATTTTCTGATACCTACCTTAATGATCTGGATTGACATTAAATATTCTTAATCAAAGATATATAACTAAATTTGGAAACTTTCTAAGAAACACCTACCAGGAGTCTGTGATATACACAGCCTACCTGAGGAAACTTACCTCATGAGCCATCACAGCCTGTGAATGTCAGAGCTTGGTGAGATGTGCATACAACCTCTGAATTAAGTTCTAAGTAAGTTTACTTGAAAGAATAAATGATACTTGGGCTGGGAAGGTGGCTCAGTGGTAGAGCGCTTGCCTTGCATACTTGAGGCCCTGGGTTCGATTCCTCAGCACCACATAAGCAAAAAGAAAAAAGCCAGAAGTGTTGTTGTGGCTCAAGTGGTAGAGCACTAGCCTTGAGCTGAAGAGCTGAAGGACAGCACCCAGGCCCAGAGTTCAGGCCCCAGGACTGGACCCAAAAAAATAAAAATAAAAAAAGAATAAATGATACTCAATGGGCACAAACATGGTAAAACACATCACAGTGAAACACTGAACATATGTTATTCCCAGCACCAAAAACCAACCCTTACATTTCTATTGAATAACTACCCAGAGTGAAAAATCAGTGAGGATGTTCTTTTGGAGGTGGAACAAATTGAGATTCACCTAGAAACATTACCAAAAACATAGAATATACTTTATAACCTGAGTATAGACATAGACATCTTCTTGCAATATTATTCCAAATGAATAGCATAGAGATTATGATTCAACAATGAGTTCATTATTGAGTATATGCTTTTTTGTGAGTACTTTAACTACATCTCTTAATGACCCATGAGAGGTTAGGCAAGCTAAGAAATAACAACTGATACCATATCTTAGCTATGGTAAATAATGCTGCAATAAACATAGTTGTGCTGGCAGCTTTAGTGTGGTCTTGTTTGTGATCATTTGGGTAAATGCCCAAAAGTGGGATTGCTGGGTCATAGGGGAGCTCTATGCGGAGTCTTTTGGGGAACCTCCATAATTGCTTTCCAAAATGGTTGAACAAGTTTACACTCCCACCAACAATGTAGTAGGGTTCCCTTCTGTCCACATTCCCTCCAGTATCTGCTGTTATTAGAGTTCTTGATTATAGCCATTCTAACTGGGGTGAGGTGGTTAAGATATGGAACCAATCCAGATGCCCCTCAGTAGATGAATGGATGAAGAAAATGTGGTATATATACACAATGGAATTCTATGCCTCCATCAGAAAGAATGACATTGCCCCATTTGTTAGGAAATGGAAAGACTGGGAAAAAATATTATATTAAGTGAAGTAAGCCAGGCCCAAAGAAACATAGGTCCCATGGTTTCCCTTATTTGCAATAACTAGTATATGTCTAAGACAAGCAGAAAAGGTTAGATAAGTTGATGTTAAGTGAAATGAACCCCAAGATAAGTATTCAAATTGTTTTCCTTTCTTGCGATTGTTTCTAACATATTTATAAGATGATTTCTTTGTTGCTTTGTATGTCCCTCCCCCATGGTATAACCCCTGCTTATACTCTATTTGATGTTGGTATAATTTGTGGAGGGCAAGGGCAAAAACAAATTGTTTTTGGGATACAGGTGGACCAATTGCAACTATGAGATGTACAAGTCGTTATGTCAAAAAATGAACTTTACAACTTTGGTGGGAAGTTGGTGGGTGGTGGTGGGGGAGATGGGAATGAATGGTAGGGGAAACAAAGGAAGAGGCAACAATGCTTAATAAGAAATGTACTCATTTCCTTGCCCAGGTAATTGTAACTCCTCTGTACAGTATTTTCACAATTAAAAAAAAAAAGAAATAACAACTGAGATTTCAATCAAGGTGGACTGAGAACAGAGTTGGCAAATAGTAGCTACCATTCAATAATAATAAAGGATTTTATTTTACAAGATCAAATATGAAATTTTCTTATTTTTGAATTATATAATTTATTAAACACATTAAATAGATAATGTCTTTTTAACATTGGGGATTATGGTTATACTGCCTACTAGAATCAGTGTGCCAACAACAAGGTTGACAAGAATCATACTCATTATCTTACTTATGTAACTGAAACCCCTCTGTATATCACCTTGACAATAAAAAAAGAAAAACGAAGAAAAAAGTTTTCATAATTTTCCAAAGTAAGTTTTTTTTGTTTTTGTTTTTTGTTGATCATGGGTCCTGACCTCTGGGCCTGGGCGCTGTCCCTCAGCTCTTTAGCTCAAGGCTAGTGCTCTACCACTTGAGCCACAGTGCCACATCTAGCTTTTTTTGCCAATGTGGTGTTGAGGAATTGAACCTAGGGCTTCATGTATGCAAGGCAAGCCCTCTACCACTGAGTCACCTTCCCAGCCCTAAATTAATTTTTCTTATTTACTCTCAAAGTATATATATATATATATATATATATATATGTATGTATGTATATGTATACACATATACACACACACACACATCTGACCAATACCAATTAAAATTCAAGCTGCTCATAACATAGTTTATCGTCCATGATTTCTAGCCAATATTGCTGCATTATTTCACAAAAATAATTCAGTGGTTCTGCTACATAAAGTTTTTAATAATGTAGTACATTTCTAGATAGGTGTTAATTCTTTACATAGGGTAAAGCTATAGTGGTCAAACAAATGTAGCGTTCACCCATTCTGAAGTAGCCAACTGACAAATGGCTGCAAATAAGTTGGAAAATAAGGTTGTTCTAGATAGGCAGTCTAGGCTGTGAACTGTATTGTATAGCCATTCTCATATAGATAGTAATAAAAGCATTCTGAAATGTATTAACAGGTAGATAAGAAATACTATGACTATCAGTTATGCTTCATTTTCATTCCCAATCATAAAAAAAAAGGTATTTAACAACAATAATGATTTATTTTGGCTCCTGTCTTTAGACCATGGTTAGCTTGCTTTATATGGGCCTGAGTGAAGCAAAAGTATCATGGTTCCAGAACTGGATGGCAGGAACAGAGTTACCTCATGGTGGCCAGGAAACACAGAAACAAAGTTGCTGGTATATACCCCAGGAACTACTTCCTTCAACTAGACCTGACCTGCTACCTCTTCATAATACCATCCTATTCTGAATCTATCAGTGGATGAATACATTAACTAGGTCAGGGCCTTCTTGTCCAAAAACCTTGCAGTGATTGCAAACACCAGCTGTGGGCTGAACCCTCAAGCATAAGCCATCTTAGGGCTACTTCACGTCTAAACCACAGCATCTATTCAAGAATTATAAATGAGAGAGAGGCAGGGGGAAGAGAGAGAGAAGGAGAATAGTAGCAGTTATTGAAATTTTTTTGTAACAAGAGAGTCAGGATTAAATATTTTCTTTTTGTATGTTCTTTGTGAAAATGAGATCATGGCCTCACAGAATATTCTGAAACTAAAATAATACAGGATACCTTAGCAATATTTTACCAGGTCAATATCTTTTTTTTTTTTTTTTTGTTGGTTGTGAGGCCTGAACTCTGGGCCGGGGCGCTGTCCCTTAGCTCTTCAGCTTAAGGCTAGCGCTCTACCACTTGAGCCACAGCACCACTTCCGGCTTTTTCTGTTTATGTGGTGCTGAGGAATCGAACCCAGGGCCTCATGCATGCAAGGCAAGCACTCTACCACTGAGCCACCTTACCAGCCCTGGTTCAATATCTTTAAATCCTTCATGGAAACTTTAATGATCTCAAACAGAAGAACCTTCTGCGTTAAGAACAATATTGGAAATAATGTGGCTTTCCAATGACTTTTCTCCCTAATTAATTTTTGGGTGAATATATGGCAGAAAAAAAAAGCACAAGTAAAGGATGTGTTGCTCTCTGAACCTGGCACAGAAGTTAGGGTCTTTTGTAGGCTCTCTTTCCAACATCTGCTTTGTAATACCTGGACTAAAGGGTCATAGTCTTAGATCAGGAAAAATTTAATTATCCTAAGCCACATGAAGATTGAACTTACAACTCTGTTTCATGAACACTATTTTGTAAAAGAACAGAATTATGAGTTCCTCTAACTGGTGGATTTTAATATGTACCCACTATTTTTTTCTAAATAAAATAAATGACTCTAGTGATACCCATTTGAGAATATGCCAGGGTTCTCTGGCATACAGCCTAGAACCAGACTGTGAGTAATGAGGTCGGAAGGACTTACTATGGTTCAGAAAAGTCTGTTGGAAAGCTGTTGGGGGTGGGAACAGAGGAGGAAGCTGGTGGGAAAGGAGACAAAGAAGGCACTCAGGGAACCCTGGAGATGGGGAGGGTTACTGGGAGTTCAGAATGGCTTCTGATAGGCAGGCAGTCTTTTGAACGTGTGTCTCAGTCAAACGTATTTTCTAATTCTCACAGTTTTGCCTGTCATTAAGTTTTGTAAGCATAACATTACAGTTTCCTAAATGTAGGCTATTTGTCACCTTGAAAATTGCTTGTCTTATTCATAGGAAAGAATGAAGAGCAGCTGCCCAAACTGAGCCACCCAATTTTCTCTGTGTGGAAATATAGTCTCCTAAAAGAAAATTCTCAATTGAGTGTCACAATCTGCATATACCACCATCTTATGACTGATAGGCTAAAACATTCGTAAAGAGAATGCATCTTCAAGGAACAACTAAGGCATGATTTCTGAAGTCTAAAGTTTGATAGTATTAACCAGACTTGTGACAACATGCCTGCCACTTCAGACTTCAGGATGGGGAGTCAGGAAAAGCAAGTTCAAGGACAGTCTAGGCTGCAAAATAAGACCCTATCACAAATATCTTACTTCATGAATTCTTGCAGTTTTGTTCAGATGCACTTGGAAAATGATATATAAATATGGATATGTAAAGTAGCATTTGGGTATTTGGATATTTGTACATTGAGAGGGTTCAAGAAAGTCCATCTTTCTAGAAACATATCACCAAAGAGTGCCTGGAGAATTTTGGCTCATTCTTTAAAAATAAAAAATATTACTTACTGGCACTGGTAGCTCATGCCTATAAACCAAGCCTCTCAGGAAGCTGACATCAGCAAATCTCAATTTGAAGCCAGCTGAGTCGGAAAAGTCTTCTAGACTCCATCTCTAGTCAGCCAGTTCAAAGCTGAGGCACGGCTTAAGTGGCGGAGTGCCAGACTTGACCAAGCAAGCTTAGCAAGAGTGTAAGAATCTCTTGTACTGGCACAAAAATGTAAAATAATACAATTTTCCCTTACTGCATTAATATCATAGACTTCCAGCTTGAAATGAATTTTATTTTATAGGTTCAAACCCAGTACACATTATCCATGTTTTATGTTTGAGAACAGTTATTTACTTTGTGAGAAACAAAAAGTTATCCTTGTTTCTGGGTAACTTTTAGACTGTGAGAAAGTGAGTTTCGTAAAGGTAGAACCAAGGAACATTTATTCAATATATACATGAATGAATAACTCCAATAGCTTCTCAGTTACCACGAGAATATTAAAAAAATATTTTGACAAAGTGAAGAACAAAACGAGGTTAATAGAAGATGATGGATCGCACTTAGAGCACTTTGTATTGTGAGAAAGGAGTTATGAAGATTGTTGTTGAGGAGAAAAAAAAACCTTCAGAAAGAAGAATTAGAAACATCACTTGTGATGGGAAATGGAGTCTTATGAAAGCCTTGTGAATGAATATGGACATGATTCTAAGACAAGCATTAGAAAGATCCTGAAGGCTTTGAAGACCCATACCTTAATCTCCCCTGGCCCGTGGGTTGACATGGTCTCCAGCCTACGACAGTTTGGGGAGGTGATGGAGCCTATAGAAGGGAGGGGTGGTTGGAGGAAGTTCATCATTGAGGAGCAGTTTTCTTCACTCTATTCTCCCACTCTTCTCTTGAGCTTTGGCTATCATTCCCAAATTAATTGACCCACCAATCGTGGTCTGAAACTTCCAAAACTGTGAACCTAAATATGCCTTTCTTTTTCATATGTTGATTTACTTCAAGTATTTTTTACAGCAATTTAAAGCTAGCATGGCTATCACAGAGATCAGATAGGATCATTGAGTCACTGCTACTTGAGATGAAAGGAAAACACAAAATACCTCAGGGGCAGAAGGCAGGTCCTTCCCATAGAACAGTTGTTAAGCTTGGCCTAGAGCTAAAGGAATCAAACAGGCTATCTATATAAGAAGGTATTTGGCCCTCTGAGATTTGAATAGTGAAAGCATTTGGTAAATCTAGACTGAGCAGCCTGTGAGCACAGTATGAGGTTTCCTCCAAAAAGACTTGCTAGGATGAAGAAACTTGAGTTAGGACAAAGACTTGGGCCTGCCCTCATGAAGGGACCTGGCCTAGCAGAAGAGGGGAAGAAACTCTGAAATTTATTTATGTCTGTTGAAGATGTGCCTCGAAAATAAAGCAAAACTACTACAAAAGGGTCTATGATGATACTTTAAGTAACTTTAGAAGGGGATACTGTTCCCTGTGCCTAAAACCCCAGATAACTGCTTTAAAATCTGGCTATGCTGGCAAAGAAGAGAAAACACCCACATAGCTGGTTCTCACTCTTACAAGCTTGAAGGGTTGCCTAGGGCTTTAGATGTACCATTCTGTAGATTTTTAATGGTTTGTCACATGGTCCCTCTTTTGATTTCTTATGATGAAAACTTAGAAAGGGTTTCTTTTATAAATGGAGGGGAAATGCAGAATGTCTCTTTTACAGGAGGCTGCAAAGTGGTACAAAGCAGCAGATTCAATTTTTTTTCGAGTTTGTTCTTTTTTCCCAGATGGATAATTATTAGAGGGTTATTACAAGTAGCTGCATGAAAAGGCAATTATGAGGAGACTATGGACAAATCTGCCTTCATTTGGATTTGAATGTTAGAACCCTGACAGTGTCTGTTGTGTGTTCCTGGTAATGGAATTCAATCTTTTCTCTTTTGTTAAAATGTTCTTCAATAATATAGGACTATACAGATGCATAGGAATAAAACATGTATTACAGAGTCAGTCTCTGCAATCTTTCTCTTGTTAGAGCAAATCAAGTCTCTCTTACTTTATGGAACTACAATAAGGATGTGTCACGTAGCCTTTGAGTTGCTTAAGATATGCATATGAGGCCTCCTTTTTTCTACTCAACTAAAGAGAAACCAAATATAAGAACAACAACAAGATGTCATTTGAGAAAGTGAAAACTTGTAGAAAATAATGGCAAATAAACTGTGTTCCTTTAAAAACAATTCTATATTCTTCTATTGGAATATTTTTAATTTCACTAACATGAAAGTATTTCCCAAATTACATGGAAATAAGTATTGTTCAGAATTATGAGCCATTTTCAGTAGAAATCAATCTTCTTAAGCTGTTTTCTAAGAACATTCAAAGAATATCACCTCTAAACACCTAAGAGATAGGTAGAATGACTTGGTTTATAGAAGTGAATTTTAATTTCACCTTATACATAAGATATCCAGAAAATCTGAGTATCAATTATTTCTAATTATTTTTGTTATATTAATGTTATCAGCCTAACCTTGCCTTAAATACTCTCTTACATTTGCTGCTGATAGTCATTTTACCAGTACAGTGAAAGGAACGGAAGAATAAGCATCAAATGAATTGGTTCTCATTCTTTATTCAGCACTAGTGATTTTAGGAAAATCAATTCATCTACCAGAGTCTTGGGTCATGGCAGTATTAAATCAAAACTCTTGAGACTGAGGGTTCTCTGAAATGAAAGGTTATATAGAACATTACATGTGCCAGGTAGTAAAAAAGACCTGTTCCCCAGACAGGTTCCCATAGTTACCATGAGTGAGGTCAGGTAGCAGTAGAAAAGGCATCTGATGACCTCAGGGGTAGACAAACAAAGCAGAGGATAGGGAGAGAATTCAGTCAAGAATCCAGTGTTTATCTTACAAAGTTAAGGAGAGTTGAAGGAAAGAGGGGAGGGACAGGATGGATGAGAATGTTGAGAGCGGTGGCATTGATTCATAAACTGCTTTGTTAAATGGCAACTCCTTTGTCCAATTACTTACAAATAATACAATGATTGTTAAAAAGCTAGCCAAGTTATACTTAGGATGTATGTGCTGTGTAGGTTGTACTTCAGCTAGTCAAAGTAACACCCACACCTTACACATTTTATTCTAATCAAAGCCAGACTTTGCATTGTTTTGGCCAGTCTCAATAGTTAGGGGTCAGTGTCATCGTTATTAAATACATTAGCACAGACAAAAAGCTTTCTGGTAGGCGGGAAGAAGTTATTACAAGTCACATTCCACCTATGGAAAAAACCATGAGAATTGGGGGAAGGAAAGATGTTTCATGGGTAAGAATGAGATAGGACAGCAATCTATAAGGGAGTGCCTCTTGCATCTGGCTGAGATCAGTGGCCTGGAAAGTTAATCTGTAAATAGAGCATAGTTGAGGCTGGTGGTCATCTGTGATGGGAGATGTCAAGGGTTCATTATGTATTCAAGAATGAGAAATAATCTTTGACCCAAAGCTATCAGGTGATCCATTTCCATTCTATCTCCTCCCTTCCATCCTCCATCCCTTGTCAATAAATTTAGGATATCTCAGATTTTTTTCTGGTAACCCTTATGTAAAGGAGAGTGTGACATTACTTAGGACCAGTACTCTAAAATTTTCATTCCAACTTCCACATAATGTAACCCAGTTTTTGTTTACCTTTCTCTAACGTAAATCAATTCACAAATAAATTCATAATAGAAAGACCACTGAAGACAAATGGCAAATTCTTGGTCTCCCTGGAGGAAAAATTCAGGAGACAGACCTGAAGAGTCTTAACAGAACAAAATTTATTTGAAGCAAACAAATTCAAAGGTGATAGCATACCCTAGAGAGGCTGGGATGGGCAGCTTAACCAGGCTGTCCACTGACCTTGAACCCCTGGAAGCTAGACTATATTCAGCATGCTAATTTTTTTTTAATTTTATTTTATATTATTTGAGAACATACTGTACAGAGGGGTTACAATTACATGGGCAGGATAATGCATACATTTCTTACCAAGCATTGCAGCCTCCTCCTTTGTTTACCCTTCACCTCCCTTCCCAGCCTCCTCCCTCCCCCCCACCCAATCATACCCCCCCTCCCCCCCCCCGACATTGTAAAGCTGGTTTTGACATGACATTTTGTACTTCTCATTGTTGCAACAGGTCCACCTGAATCCTTAAACGACTTGTTTGTCCCCATCTCCTCCACATGTTATACTGACATCAAATATAGTGAAAGCGGGGGTTACACTGTGGGGGAGGGACATACAAAGCAACCAAGAAATAATCTTATAAATGCGTTAGAAACACATGCATGAAAGAAACAAAAACATTAAAATACATATTTGAGGGTTCGTTTTCCTAACATCACATTCTCTGACTTTTTCCGCTTGACTCATACCTATACTAGATATTGCAAATAAGGGAAACCATG
This sequence comes from Dipodomys spectabilis, assembly GCF_019054845.1. Classification (NCBI taxonomy): domain Eukaryota; kingdom Metazoa; phylum Chordata; class Mammalia; order Rodentia; family Heteromyidae; genus Dipodomys; species Dipodomys spectabilis. The sequence continues at coordinate 29,600,480 of NW_024870678.1, forward strand.
GGACCTATGTTTCTTTGGGTTTGGCTTACTTCACTTAATATAATTTTTTCCAAGCCTTTCCATTTCCTAACAAATGGGGCAATGTCATTCTTTCTGATGGAGGCATAGAATTCCATTGTGTATATATACCACATTTTCTTGATCCATTCATCTACTGAGGGGCATCTGGGTTGGTTCCATATCTTAGCTATGGTAAATAATGCTGCAATAAACATAGTTGTGCTGGTAGCTTTAGTGTGGTCTTTTTTGTAAACATTAGGGTAAATGCCCAAAAGTGGGATTGCTGGGTCATAGGGGAGTTCTATGTGAAGTCTTTTGAGGAACCTCCATACTGCTTTCCAAAGTAGTTGAACAAGTTTACATTCCCACCAACAATGAAGTAAGGTTCCTTTCTGTCCACATCCCCTCCAGCATCTGTTGTTGTTAGAGTTCTTGATTTTTGCTGTTCTAACTGGAGTGAGGTGATATCTCAATGTTGTTTTGATTTGCATTTCTTTTATGGCTAGGGATGTTGAACATTTCTTCATGTGTCTATTGGCCATCCTTCTTTCTTCTTCAGAGAAGCTTCTCTTTAAGTCTTTCGCCCACTTACTTATTGGGCAGTTGTTTCTTTGAGGATTTGTTGTTGGGTGGTTTAATTTTTTGAGTTCCAAGTATATTTTAGATATGAGACCCTTGTCCGTTGTGTGGCTAGAAAAGATCTTCTCCCAGTCCGTGGGCTTTCTATTGATCTTGCTAGCTATGTCATTTGCCCTGCAGAAGCTCTGCAACCTTATACAATCCCATTTGTCCAACCTTTTTTTGATTTGTTGTGTTTCCGGGTCTCTATTCAGAAAATTTCGGCCTGAGCCAAGGAGACCCAGGGTTTCTCCTATTCCATTCTGTAATGTTTTCAGAGTGTCTGCTTTGAGTTCAAGGTCTTTAATCCATTTGGAGTTGATTCTGGTGCAGGGTGATATATAAGGATCTAGCTTTAGTTTTCTACATGTAGTTAACCAGTTTTGCCAGCACCATTTACAGAAGAGGCTGTCTGTCTTCCATTCTATTGTTTTAGCTCCCTTATCGAAGATTAGATGGCTATAGGTCTGTAGGTTCATTTCTGGGTTTTCAATTCTATTCCATTGGTCCTGAGGTCTGTTCTTATGCCAATACCAACCTGTTTTGTTTACTATGGCTTTATAGTAGAGTTTGAAATTTGGTATTGATATTCCTCCAGCAGTGTTCTTTCCGTTGAGGAGCGTTTTTGCTATTCGGGGTCTTTTATTGTTCCATATGAATTTTTGGATTGCCTCTTCTATTTCCTTGAAGAATGAGGGTGGAATTTTGATAGGTATTGCGTTGAATTTGTAGATAGCCTTGGGAAGTATTGCCATTTTCACGATGTTAATCTTTCCAATCCCGGAGCATGGGAGGTTTTGCCATTTTTTAAGTTCTGTGTTGATTTCCTTTTTCAAGATTTTAAAGTTTTCATCATAGAGGTCCTTCACTTCTTTGGTTAAGTTAATTCCTAGGTATTTTATTTTTTGTGGGGCTATTACAAATGGAGTTGCTTTCCTAATTTCAGCCACACTTTTCTCATTGTTGGCATACAGAAAAGCCATTGATTTTTGGGGATTAATTTTATAACCTGCTACTTTGCCAAAGTTTTGAATCAGCTTGAGTAATTTGGGAGTGGAGTCTATGGGATTCTTTAAATACAAGATCATGTCATCTGCAAAGAGGGAGAGTTTTATTTCTTCTTTCCTTATTTGGATCCCCTTTATGTCTGCATCTTGTCTTATTGCTGTAGCTAGGCATTCTAATACTAGATTGAAGAGAAGTGGAGAGAGTGGGCATCCTTGTCTTGTTCCTGAGTTAAGAGGAAATGGCTTTAGTTTTTCACCATTGAGTATAATGCTGGCTGTAGGTTTGTCATATACAGCCTTTATTGTATTGAGGAATGTTCCATGGATTCCTAATTTTTCCAAAACCTTCATCATAAAGGGGTGTTGGATCTTGTCGAATGCTTTTTCTGTGTCTATTGAGATAACCATGTGGTTCTTATTCTTGCTCCTGTTGATGTGATGAATAATAGTAATTGATTTGCGTATATTGAACCAGCTTTGCATCCCTGAAATGAATCCTGTTTGATCGTGGTGTATGATTTTTTGGATGAATTGTTGAAGTCGGTTGGCCAAAATTTTGTTGAGAAGTTTTGCATCAATGTTCATCAAAGAAATGGGTCTATAGTTCTCTTTCTTTGATGAGTCCCTGCCTGGTTTTGGGATGAGGGTTATGATGGCTTCATAGAATGTGTTCGGTAGTGAGCTTTCTCTTCCAATTTCATTGAAGAGTTGGAGGAGAATTGGTGTGAGCTCTGCTTTGAAGGCCTTGTAAAATTCCGCTGTAAAACCATCTGGTCCTGGACTTTTCTTAGCTGGGAGGTCTCTTATTGCTGTTTCTATTTCAATGCTTGATATGGGCCTGTTAAGATAGTTTAACTCATCTTGGTTTAGTTTTGGCATGTCAATATTTGCTAGGAAGAGGTCCATTTCTGTCAAGTTCTCAAACTTATTAGCATAAAGTTTTGAGAAGTATTCCCTTATAATGTTCTGAATCTTGCTTGTTTCCGTGGTGATGTTTCCATTCTCATCTCTGAGTTTATTAATTTGGGTGTGTTCTCTTCTTTTTCTGATAAGATTTGCTAAGGGTCTGTCAATTTTGTTAAGTTTTTCGAAGAACCAACTCTTTGTTTTGTTGATTCTTTCTATAGTTTTTTTGGATTCTAATTCATTTAATTCTGATTTAATTTTGATTATTTCTTTCCGTCTACTGGATTGGGGTTTATCTTGCTGCTCTTTTTCAAGGAGCTTTAGATGTGTCATTAAATTGTTAGTTTCAGATCTCTCCAATTTGTTGATGTAGGAGCTCAGAGCTATAAACTTGCCTCTGAGTACTGCCTTTGCTGTGTCCCAGAGGAGCTGGTATTTTGTGTGTTCATTTTTGTTGAATAGGATGAACATTTGAATTTCCTTTCTAATCTCTTCCATGACCCACTCATGATTCAGCAGTGTGTTGTTCAGCCTCCATGTGATACCGGACTTTCTTTGGTGGTTTTTGGTGTTGAGTTCTAACTTTATTCCCTTGTGGTCAGAGAGAATGCAAGGTATAACTTCAATGTTTCTGAATTTAGACAAGTTTGCTTTGTGGCCTAAAATGTGGTCTATTTTAGAAAACGTTCCATGTGCTGCTGAGAAAAACGTGTATTCTGATGCTGCTGGGTGAAATGTTCGGTAGATGTCTGTTAAGTCTAGTTGATCTATGCAGCTGTTTAGATCTGCGGTTTCTCTGTTGAGTTTTTGCCGAGTTGATCTATCTAGTGGGGAGAGTGGTGTGTTAAAATCTCCAACAATTAATGTCTTTGGATCTATATGGGATTTGAGGGAAAGTAGTGTTTCTTTGATAAATTTGGGTGCTCCATTGTTTGGCGAATAGATATTTAGAATTGTAATATCCTCCTGAAGGAGAGATCCTTTAATTAGTATGTAGCGACCTTCTTTATCTCTTCTCACGAATTTTAATTTGAAGTCTATTTTATCTGATATTAGGATTGCAACTCCCACCTGTTTATGCGGTCCGTTTGCTTGGTAGATTTTGTTCCAGCCTTTAACATTGAAAATGTGTTTGTTTTTACGGGCAAGATGTGACTCCTGCAGGCAGCAGATAGAAGGGTCTTGTTTTTTAATCCAACTAGACAGTCTATGTCGCTTAATTGGAGAGTTCAGTCCGTTAACATTAAGAGATAGGACTGAGAGGTATTTGGGAGTTCCTGCCATGTTATCCACCTTCTTGGGGGCTGCGAAAACTGGGTTCTTCCTATGGTTCTTGGATTCTCAGTTTGGGTGCAGTTTCTTGGCCTTTATTGCGGTCTTGTTGGTTTTCTATGTGTAGGACATCTTTAAGAATCTTTTGTAGGGCTGGTTTGGTGGAGATGTATTGTTTCAATTTTTCTTTGCTATGGAAGGTTTTTATTTGGCCTTCAGTTATGAAGGAGAGTTTAGCTGGGTACAGTATTCTTGGTTGATAGTTGTTTGTTTTTAGGGCATGGCATACATCATTCCAGGCTCTTCTTGCTCTGATTGTCTCTGCTGAGAAATCTGAGGTGATTCTAATTGGTTTCCCTTTATAAGTGATTACCCTTTTCTCTCTGACAGCTTTAAGGATCTTTTCCTTGTTCTGAGTTGATCCTGTGTGGATTATAATGTGGCGGTGGGATGTCCTATTCTGGTCTGGTCTATTTGGGGTTCTAAAGGCTTCTTGTATCTGGACAGGCCTATCTTTTTGCATGTTTGGGAAGTTCTCTGCTAGGATCCTGTTAAACAAATTTCCTAGACCATTAACTTCTGTTTCTAGGTGCTCCTCTACACCCATTATCCTTAGATTAGGCCTTCTGATGGTGTCTTCCAGGTGTTGGATAGATCTATCATATTTCTTGGTCTTGTCTTGGATGGTTGTATGTTCTTTCTCTATAATATCTAGACTGTCTTCAATCCCTGAGATTCGATCTTCTGCATGGTCTAACCTGCTGTCAAGGCTCTCTACTTTGTTTTTTATCTCTTTTCCTTCTAGTTGGTCAGCTTTGATGGCTTCAAGTTCTTTGTTGAAGCTCTGTTTTAGGTCTTGTATGAATTTCTTTACTTCCTTAATTTGGTGTTCAGTGTTTGTCCTCAAATCACTTAGTTGATTGGTTATGGTTTCTTTGGGCTCCCATTCCTTCTGTTGGGTTCCATTCAGCATTCCCTTTGTGGTCTCCCTGACTTCCTTCAGCTCTTTGTTAATGGATTCCATGAATGCCTTTAGTGATCTTTGTGTGTTCTCTATCTGGTCTCTCAATTCCTGTATTACTCTTTGATTAGCTTCCTCCCGTTCGTGGGATTCCTGCAGATCTCTTTGAGTGTTCTCAGCCTGCTCATGCCATTCCTCCCTTTCTCTTTGAGTATTCTCAAGTTGTTCACGCAAATCCTGTATCAGTTTTTGAGTAGCTTCCTCACGCTTATGATATTCCTGTATAAACTTCTGGGATGCCTCCTCTCTCTCCCTATCACGCTCATACAGAGTCCTTTGTACGTTGTCAAACTTTTCATTTATCATGTTTGCCACCAGTGTTTGTAGAGCTGTTTGGGAACTCTCCTCTGGATTATTCATTATCTCTTCTAACCCCTGATTATCAAGATTGGGAATTGAGATACCCGAATTTGCCATTTTTCTTGTGTTTTTCCGACTTACTCTGCCCATTTGAGATGAAGATAGCACCAGTTTTGTGCTAGAACACTATCTTAAGGCAACCATCAACCAAAGTTTGCATTTGTACAGTCAATAGTCTACAGATACAATCTAGTTCAACAGATACATCTATTCCACATCAAACAACTATATGTTAAAGGGCTTCGAACCGCAGAGAAGAATTTGGAAAACCAGAAATTATTAGGGTTAGGGAGAGATGTGGGTAAAAAATAGGAATAGATTGGTGTGGGGAGGCACAGGGAGAGTTAACTATGTCCTAATCACAATGCAGGAAATAGGTTGGGTAGGATGCAAGTAGGGAGAGAGAGAAAAAGAAGAAAGGGAAAGGGGAATGAAAAGAGACCAGAAAAAAAAAGAAACGTAAAAATTAATGTTATTTTAGAGATTAAAAGACCATCTATTTATAGAGGAATATGAATATGTTGAGAGAAAGGGAGGGGCATAGAGGAGATGTGAAAAACTTTAAAAAAATGCTTAAAATATTATATAGGTATAAAGAGGTAGTACTGCTATTAATGAATTTAAGTCTCAGAGGTTTTGAATTGAGTAATAAGTTTGTGGATTAAGTGTGTACACAATGGGGGATAGGGTCTACTGGTTAACTACGGGTTTATCTGAGGATGTGCAGGACAAGAGTTAAGTCATATAAAGAAGAACAAAGAGGAAAAGATGGAAAGGATAGGAAAGTGAGAAGAAAAGATCAGAAATTCAGTAGAGCTAGACAAAAAACAAAAAGATAATTAAGAATGAAAGAAAAAGAGAAAGAAGACAAGAAAAGAAAGGAAAACACACATTCACGTATTCCTAAAATAAAAATTATAAGAGGAGAAAGAAAAAAAAAAAAGTTAATGGAAAACAATTATTTTTTCAGAAGAGGCAAAAATTAAAGATTAATAAAAGTTTTAGAAAAGCAAAAAAAATTTTTTTATATATATAAGGTAACAAAAGACGAGAAAAAAAAACAACACAAAAAAAAGAAAAAAGAAAAGAAGAAGAAGAAAAAAAAAAGTTCTTTGATTTTTTTTTTTTTTTTTTTTTTGGGAGGGGTGGGAAGAGTCCTGTATCTCCCTTTTGTCTGTAACCAGAGACTGGTTGGAGTCTCTGGTCAGCTTGAGGTCCTGTGGCTTGATTGGTTTCTTAAGTCAGTTTGTTCGAACAGGCAGAAAAATGCTCTGCTTTACCCAAGATTTTGAGATCCCCCTCCCAGGTTAGTTTACTGGGAGGGTGATCTGCTTTGAGAATCACAAAAGAGGGGGATGCAGTGATGAGGCTAGGTTCTGGGTAGAGTTGAGGCCTTTCTACAAACAGTAGCTTTTCCCTGGGGCTATTTTGTGAAAAAAAACTCACAGCACCCAGCCTGGAGCCATTCTCAGGGTTCCTGTTTTTCAGTTGATTGTGGAGGCTGCTAGAGGGAGGGGCAGCCTCTGGCTCTGGTTACCCTGTGAGGAGAGCCACTCCAATGGCTGGTGCCTGAGCTGGGTGACTTTTCCCTGGATGGAGCTGAGTCTGGCAGGTCACTTCACCGTTAAGTTCTTGTGACCTGCTAAATGACTCGTTTTATTCCAAGGCCTGAGCTGGAGCTAGCCGAGCTCCTCCGAGCTTTGTCGGTATCCAAGATGGAGATCACCGGTGCTGGGGGGGAGGGGTGGCCTTCCCTCCTCTTCTCCCAGAGAAGGAGTGAGGAAGTGGGGCTTCTACTCACGCGGAGTCTTGGATCCCGGGTCGTCTCTGGTCTGCAAAGTGCAGGATGAAGTTGTCCGCTCCTTGTCGGTTCTTGCTGGTGTTGAGTAGAATCCGCTCGTCGGCTGCGTCTGGCTCCTTCGTCCTGGACTGTGTCTCAGGTGTGCCCCTGCGGCGGCAGTGGTCGCTGCTGCGACCCTGCCGCCGCAGCAGCAGCTGCTGGCAGGTGCTCAGATGTGTCTGCTTGGCTTCCCCTCTCTTGACTAACTCTCTGTCCTGTGATGGCACACTTGGTGTGATTCTCTGGCTTGGGACTGTTCACTGGAACTCTGAAACTGTTTTCTATGCAAGAGCTTGTTCAGGTTCCAGCTTCTCCTCCGCCATCTTCCCGGAACTCCCCCAGCATGCTAATTTTTAATACATAATTGTGGAGATTTCTGAGAAACGGGAAGGCTTTCCCAAGAACAAGGGAAGGGAACAGAGAGTGAGTTAGCTAATAAGATGTCTTTAAAGAAATGGCAATTTGAGGAGAGGACTGTACATAAAACTACACCTGTAATGAGGTGTAGATGAGGCCTTTGGAAATCTTTAGAGAGTCACTGTGGAAGCTGCTCCTGGGGACTGTAGACTCCTGCACGGAGAAGATTCAAATATGGTCAACCATTACGTTGGGACAGTGGAGGGACACAATGGGAAATGCACCTGAGGACAGTGCATATCTTTTCTCCGGCTCATTATGGTGTATTGTTCTCTGTCTGTGTGACAGAAACTGATACACTTCCAGGACCTCACTGCTCATGTACAGCTCAGCAAAGATATGAGGCCTACAGGCCTTCTACTCTTACAAATTGGAAGTTAGGTACAGATCACCTAAGCTGTACCAAAACACAGCACTGGGAATTGGAGTGTTTCTGGTCCATGAGTCATCTATAATGCACATGTGATCGGTATAGAGACTTCTCGTTCCTCAATACTATTTCCTTCCACAATTCCTAGAAGCTCAAAATTGATTTCATATGCTGCAGTTTTGAGAATTCAACATTTGCTCCTTGGAGGTGTTCTGAGTCTATGCCTTTGCAGTGTTCAGGGCCTGCTCTTGCAGGCAGAAGAATAAGGAAGATCACTACTCAGATGATGAGAACCTGGGGCTGCCAGGACTGGGGTGCTGGGTATATTCCATTGAAGTTCACAGGCCCACATCTAACTTCTTCTTACTAGCAGATTAGGAGATAATGGTTTAAAATAATAATACTATCAATGTGAAGACACTGATTTACTAGTGAACATGAACAATGGCACATCCAAAGATGTCCTTCTCTCTTGAGTGAGTTCAGCTATTTTTGTTTACAAATGTGCATAGTAAGAAATAGGTCTATGGTTTGACTTTTTTGTGGCCCCAGATTCTAAAATGATTGCAGCAGCACTACAGAGAGGTTTTGAAGATCAAGTCCTACGAATGCCAGGACATATAATGGTGAGAATGTTACATTCAGCTGCTTTGCTTTTTCCTCAGTGATTACTAAGTCCTTAGAATCAAATGAGATCGAACACAGGCAATTCATGGCTGTTCATGAGAACAAATCCAATACATGGCGTTCATTTCACTTTGCTCTTGACCGCCTTTAAAGAACCATAGAATTTGAAAGAAGAGACTTCTGTTTCACTGAGACAAATGTCTATTTGAGTAATACATTTCCTCTAGTGCAGTAATGGATTATTTCTATGTATAACTATCTTCATCTCTGTATACTTAGAAAAGTCGCCATGTTCCAGACCAATCTCTTCCTCCTCTCCTTCTATATCTCCTCCATCTCTTCCTCTTCTCTGTTCTTCCTCTTCTTCCCCTTTCCTCCTCCCCCTTCCCTCTTTCCCTTCTTCCTCCTCTTCTTCTCCTTATCATCTTTCTTCCTCTCCCTCTTCCTTTTCTTCCTCTCCTCCTCCTCCTCCTCCTCTTCTCCTTTCTCTTCCTCTTCCTCCTGCTTCTTCTTGATGGGGCTTCACTATTTAGACCAAACTCTTGACTTTTCCCATCTCTGTTAATATCACTGCCATTCACCTGTGATAGAAATGGAAATGATGGATTATTCTTTCCTTGCTTCCCTTATTCTTCACATCTAGACCTTCCCATCAATAACACTGTATATCATTCTAAATCTGCCTCAGAGTCTTTAATCCATGTGTCCTTCTTTCACAGACTCTTTAGCATCTCAACCTGTGGTGCAGAATGATTCAGAAGCCTCCAATGAATCCTCTGGTTCATCTCCTTTCTTCTTTCAATCTTTCCTTACAGCAGTCAGAAGAATATTTTTTCTTAATGTTAATCAGACCTTCACTCCCTTCCATAAAAGCCTTCTATAGATTCATATTGTGCTTAGCAATAAATAGCATCTTTGGTTCTGCCCTTTATATAATTATAGTTCATTTTACAGTATTCACAGTACACTATAGACCGTTCTTCCTATTCCTACTTTAGGTTTCTGTAAGAACTAAAGGGTAGAATGAGTGTAAATCACTTAGAATTGTGCAAATCACTTAGAATGGTGTCTAGCAGATGTCTCATTGCTATTTTGTTGCTGCCATTATTCATTTTATGCCTATTCTGTTCAATTTTGAGATCAAGACCTTTGTCTATTTTGTTCAAAAGTCCATAGAAAGATACTTGACTATTTCACAGCTTTAAACATATAAGGAATTAAATCTATACTGATAAAGATATAGTCTATAGGAATTTTTTTGTTGTGAAAATACTGTACAGAGGGGTTACAATTACATGGGCAAGATAATGAGTACATTTCTTATCAAGCATTGTAGCCTCCTCCTTTGTTTCCCCTTCCCATCCCTCCCCTGCCCCCCACCCAGTCCTCTCCCCCCCCCCACCAAAGTTGTAAAGTTCGTTTTTCCACATAAAGACTTGTTCATCTCATTGTTACAATGGATCCACCTGTATCCCTATTTAAATGATTTGTTTTTTTCCCTTCCCCTCCACAAATTATACCAACCTCAAATACAGTAAAAGCAAGGGTTATACCATGGGGGAGGGACATACAAACAACAAAGAAATAATCTTATAAATGTGTTAGAAACAATCACCTGAAAGAAAAAAACGTTTGAATACATATCTTAGGGTTCATTTCCCTAACATCAACTTATCTGACCTTTTCTGCTTGACTCAGACATATACTAGTTATTGCAAAAGGGAAACCGTGGGACCTAAGTTTCTTTGGGCCTGGCTTACTTCACTTAATATAATTTTTTTCATTTCCTAACAAATGGGGCAATGTCATTCTTTTTGATGGAGGCATAGAATTCCATTATGTATATATATCACATTTTCTTGATCCATTCATCTACTGAGGGGCATCTGAGTTGGTAGGAATTTTTTTTTAATCTAAAGTTTAGTTCAGTCTTTTAGCTAATCTAAATGTTGCTACTACTACACCTCAAAGTCATTCAAATATTATACTTTCCTATGTAATTAAAAGTAATCACATGTATCTTTATCTATGTTTGCTGTCTTGACATGGCTATCAACATTGAGTCCATCAATTCTCTTTTGAATTGAATTTAATGTATCTGACATATTTAAAATTCTAAAATCTGAGTTATTTAAAAAATTCATTAGTAGCCTTCTCCTTTCCCTTAAATTTCCAAAAATTGTCCCTTCTAAGGAAATTCAAAATACAAAAAGGTCCAAATTGAAGAACTAAATAAATGTGTTTTTTATTTACCAAGCTATATTTTACTTTAAAAGAATTTAGCATTTAAATAGTATGTTACTTTAAAATAGCATATCCACTTGCTTACTATTTTGGAAGTTAGATTGATTGCTGAAATGTCACAATTTTGCCTTTAAATGAAGTCAAAACATCCTTGTTTAAATGAAAAAGGGATTTCAAGTTCTTGAATGAATTTTGTGACAATGTATGCAAAATTGACTCTTTTCAATGCTACCAATATGTCAGCAGAGAAGTACATTTTGATTACATTTTGAATGTGCTAACTGAAAGAACTCCATGTTTAGATACAAGGAAGGCTCTAGAAAATTGATATGCACAGTTGTTAACAGTATGTTGCTGAAAGGGATTGAATATAAGCTTGTAAAATCCTGACTCAACTGACATTGATGACCTAAGCTAGACATAATGATTAAAAAGTCTTGGGGGTAAAAGTTCTAAAGACTGGCAGGCTCTTATATAGAATTTCATACGACAATGAACAACCTGAAATGATACTAATGTGTTTAATGACAAGCATATCATTCCTCTGGGGGAAATCAAATGTTTTAGTGTTATATAAATATTAAGTGAAATCATGGCGTGGCAATTTTTCCTTATATTTGATTAGCATAGAGAGAGGATCTAATCATTGGTCTCGGGGGAAATAAATAAGAGCTTCAGAGGTTTTAAGAGAAAGTTTTGTTCTAATAACGAGTTCGTTTCGATTGTGAAGCCATTGGCTTGTTGGCCAAGGAAGAACAAAAGTCTACCACTAGATACATGGGTAGATGAATTGTAGCATATGCAATGTAACAACATTCAGCTATGAAAGCCAATGAATTGCTAGCTGGGCTTCATCGCTCAAGCCTTTAATCAGAGCCACACAAGAGGCTGAGGTCTGGAGGATCCCAGATCAAAGCTAGCCCAGACAGAAAAGTCCATGAGATTCTCTCCATGAGATTCTGTCTCCAAAGTAAGCAGCAAAAAGTTGGAGGCATAGCTCAAGTAGGAGAACACCAGCCCAGAATGAGAAAGCTAAACTGGAGGCCCTGACTTAAAATCCCACCACTGCCCCCTCCAATAAAAAGAAAAGAGAAGGAAATTAAATATCAAATCTTCATGTAAGTTCTAGAAAAAAACCCTGACAACTTCTTAAAACCATTAGACTAAGTATGAGAAGCTAGATCCAAAAGTCTACGTATTATGGCATAGTATTTTCAAGTAAGATATTCAGGATGGATACAACTATAGAGACAGAAAGCAGATTGTTAATACAGGGAGGTAATATCAGGGAATAAGTACTTAATATCTATGTTAGTGGTGATGAAAATTTTGGAATTAGGTAGTGGTTATACAACATATTTGATGTTCTAAATACCACTTTATTGTTTGTTGTCAATAGTTGATCTACGTGATGTAAATTTTACTTTAAATAATAATAATAGATTTCAGAAAGGAGAGGAAATAAGGATGCTTGTTCTGGGTAAATTAGAATAATCTGCCTCAGCAGATTACAAGATTCTAAGTTTTATTTTCTAATGAAGTCAACCAGATATAATAATCTTTGTATATATTATGCCAATATTGTTCCATTGTATTATCCTCTTGCATTTATTCTTTTGGTAGCTTTTTTTTTTTTTACTGAATTTGAGAATATTTACTTTAAAACACCTCTAGATGAATTTGTAGGAGAGGATGATTATTTGTTCTTTGAAGCCTTGTAAATCTATCTTGAACTGGAGTATCTATAATGGGTGTACTTTAAACTGATGAGTTTATTGTTAATTAAATAGATGATCATACAGATCTTATAGTCCTTCGTGAGTCAGGTTTGCTAATGAAAGTCCTCTAGGAAATTGGCCTTTTCTTATTAGAGTTAAGACTTATTGACACCAAATATTTCACGGTACTGATCACTTAATTTTTGTTGCTGTTGTTTTGTCCATCATGGGGTCTGAACTCTGGGCTTGGCAACTGTCCATGAGCTCTTTTGCTCAAGGCTAGCACTCTACCACTTAAGGAACAGTGCCACTTCTGGTTTTCAGATGGATAATTTCAAGGATGAGTTTCCTGCTGGTGCTGGCTCTGAAGCATTTCAGCCTCCTGACTAGCTAGGATTACAGACAAGCCACCAGTGACTGTATCTTATCATTTAACTTTCTATTTTAATTAAAACTTTACTTTTCATATATAACTTAGTTTATAGTTTCTAATTTATTCTAAATTTTATTGATTTGTGCCTTCTTTATTTTTTATCTGACCTCAGAAGACTGTATTGATGCTTTTTAAATTTTTTGTTGTTGTAGTTGTCATGTCCAAAACGAGCTTTACAACGTTGGTGCAGGGGGGGCGAGGGAAGAAGAATTGGGATTGGGGGGGAGGGGGGAGGCTGGGAAGGGATGTGAAGGGTAAACAAGGAGGAGGCTGCAATGCTTGGTAAGAAATGTACGCATTATCCTGCCCATGTAACTGTAACTCCTCTGTACAGTATGTTCACAAATAAAATTAAATTAAAAAAAAAAAGAAATGCACTCATGCTCATGTAATTGTAACCTCTGTACAGTGTTTTAACAATAAAAAATTAATATAAAACAAAAAACAGCTGTTTAGAAAGGAAAAAAAATTTTTTGTTGTTGTAAAGATACTGTACAGAGGGATTACAGGGATTACATAGATAAGGTAAAGAGTATATTTCCTATAGAGCATTGTTACCCCCTCCTTTGTTTTTTGCCTACGAGCCCTTCCCTTCCTTAACTTCCCAACTCCTCCCTCCCCCGCCCAAGTTGTAAAGTTCATTTTCAACATAGTGTCTTGTACATCTCATTGCTGCATCCTTATTTCAGCATTTTGTTCCTTTCCCCTCCCCAAATTAGAAAAATGTATATACAAGATGCAGGGCAACAGAATCAAATACAGTGACTACAGGGGTTATACCATGGGGGAAGAACATACAAAAGAAACCAAAAAAGTCACATAGTACCTTAAAAACAACAGCAACAAAATTCTATTAAGTGAAGTAAGCCAGGCCCAAAGAAACATAGGTCCCATGGTTTCCCTTATTTGCAATAACTAGTGTATGTCTAGGATAATCTTTCCAGACAAACAGAAAAGGCCAAAAGCTATGTACATATGACTGCATAAGATGAGCTAAGCAAAATGAACCCTAAGATACTGATTCTTTTTAAGGCTAAGTAAGCCACGTGTTCAAGCCTTGGCTTGTTTTTGAGATAGGGTTACACAGAGTAGCCCAGGCGGACATAAACAGCCTTCTAAGTCCTGTGACTACAGGCATGTGCCACGATACCCAGCTATAGCTTCTTAAGTTATATATTTAGCTCACTTATTTTAGCTTTCTTCTTTTTCTGATATAGGCATTTCTGGCACTAAATGTCCTCCAAAGAACCCCTTTAAGCTGAGTCCCATAATTTTTAATATGGAGCATTTTTTATTTATATTCATTTAGTACTATTTCTGCTTTCACAAAAACCTGAATTTACTTAGAAGTTTAATCTCTAAGTATTTTGAGATACATGAATTATTTTCAATTCTAATTTAAATTTTACGGCTTCAGATATATGGGTTGTATGGGAATTTTTTTTTTTTTTGCCATGGGGCCTGAACTCTGGGCCTGGGCACTGTCCCTCATCTCTTCAGCTCAAGGCTAGCGCTCTACCATTTGAGCCACAGTGCCACTTCTGGCTTTTTCTGCTTATGTGGTGCTGAGGAATCAAACTGAGGGCCTCATGCATGCAAGGCAAGCGCTCTACCACTGAGCCACCTTCCCAGCCCTGTATGGGAAATTTTTAAAAATGCTTATTAGCTAGACTTATTTTTCCTAAATTTCTATAGGTGTCATAAAACTTTTTAACATGTTCTCTTCTTTTTCTATGATACTAAATGAGTGAGTGATATGGATTGGATGTTTACATTGTAAACATGTGAGATTCCCTCCTCCCCTATAACTAATGTAAGCTAATAAAAAGATTTTAAATATATCCATTTTACCTACCTATTATACTTCTCTGTGTGTATATGCTAATTTATTTGGCCAAGTTGCAAGAAAAATCAGAAATAATTCAGATATTCAGGACAAATTCATAAACTATATCTCTATTGACCATAGGCTAGTTAAATAGTTTCCTTCTTCAAACAGTTGGATGGAGGAATTGGAAGTTAGTATAGATGGCTTATGTTGGGTCTGTTAAGGGAATTCATTAATGACATTACAAAACTATTGGATTCACTTTCAGAAAACCACAAATTGCTGTGCTTTGACCTTTTGTTCAAGTCAGAAAGTTAAATCTTAAAAAAAAAAAAAAAGAACCACAATAGATCCTGAAAACCCATTGTCATCTCAGAATGTAAGAAAGTAGCATCAGAAAATTACCCCTGCCCTTGAATCTGGCTGGCTTTCCTGACAACATAAACAAAGCACACTCTTTCCTTTTGCTTCCTCCCTGTGATCTTTCCTCCCTTCTTTTCTGCTACAAATTACACAATGCATAAAGTTAGCTTCTGTACAGTGCTAAAGAAATATTCTTTTTGCCTGGCAGCATTCAGTTGAGCTACACCTTAGCTATCACAAACACTACAACCCAAGACTGTCCAGACACATCTAGTCCTCAAGAATAACTCAACCTAGCTATCTGGGGACTTGTACAAGTTGGATCACAGTTCAAGAACAGTTAAGGTAGAAAAAGTCTTTGAGATCCCAACTAACTGATTAACTGAACACAGTGATATGCACTTCTTGTCCTATCATGGGAATTCTATCACAGGCAGGCAGATCAGGCAAGGCCCACATAAAGTAGGAGGAGGAGAAGGAAGGATGAAAAGAAGGGAGAAAAGAATAACCTCTTCACAGCTAGACACGAATCATTCTTTCTCTTTTATTTTAATGTTTTTCCTTTGTGTGGTTGTTAATTGTACCTAACAAGAGGTTTTGTTATTCTCTTTTCATTTTATAAATCTCTCACTCATCTCTCAATATTCTTTGTGATACATATCTTCCTGCTCTACTTATATTTATGTCCTGTGCTCACATGTGACATTAAATCAGCGGAGGGTGAGGATGTATACTGCCATTATCAAAGAATATATTTTTTCTCTTTCACAGAAATATGCATAGCTTTTGCTGCCAGTCCAATGTGTATCAGCACAGTCTTCCTCTCAAGTCTTAAGACTCATTAAGGCAAAGGCTGCTGAAATAGTAGGTAGATGGTAATGGAAATTGTAGTGGTGAGTTAGGAGACCACTGAACAATCTCTGTTTTGACCACAGTGGAGCTAGTGTTGACCCTAGTCAAGCCAAAATCCAAGGCTTCAAATTCTACTCAAATCTTCCAGAATTGGAGCCTCAACTGGGTAACTATGATCTAGATCTGGTAGAATTCTAGAGCCAATAGGATTTGGGGCTATATGGAATTATCTCAGAGCATGATTCTATTTTTGTTTTGTTTTGTTTTCTGTTGAGCATATGGAATATTTCTCTGAGGTTTCTGCACAGTGGGGTGAGGATGAGCTCATGTGACACTTTACTATGATTGTCATTTTAGTATCTCTTTACCTATGATTCTATACAAATTTACAAGCCACATAGATTTTTATTGGATGCCCACCACTGTAAATTTTACTTTGGGGTGGTGTTGGATATTTTGTGTTTCTGAAAATGGAATAATATACAACCATAAAGAAAAAAATCATATTATTTGAAGGAAAATGGATAGAATTAGAGAGCATGTTAAGTTAGATAAGCCAGTATGGAAAGGCCAAATATTGTATGTTTTTGCTTATTGTGGATGTTAGATCTAAAGGACATACTTATGGACACATACATCCATACATATACATAAATACATGTATATATATACAAAAATATGATTTTAACTAAGGACTATTTAGGGAACTAGAAACATGAAAGAAAGATGAAGTTAAATAAATTGAAATACATTGCAATTTCACATGAAGATGGCATAAGGAATCTCCATGAAGCTGTTGTTCAATAAGATGTTAGAAGAGTAGAGAAAGAGAGAGCAATTGAGGCAATTACTCTGATTCTGCATATCTTAACTGTCATTTGGTTCAATTGATAGAGACTGAAAACATAAATGGCAGGAATGTAAAACAGGTTCAGTGGGGGAGGAGGCAGGTAAGAATAGGAGGTCCGGAGGCCTAATAGAGGGCAAAGGAGGTGGATATGGTCAAAGTACTTTATATGCATGAATTAAACTAGGACAATGAAACCTGTTGAAATTGAAGAAGTGGGCATAGGGGTCAGGGAGAGTGATAATGAGGGTGATCTAGATGCATTGTCTGTGAGCATGGAAATGTCACAACGAGCCCTCTTGTACAACCAATGTATGCTAATAAAAATCATAAAATAATAAACTAAAAAATATGAATCCTCACAGTCTCTGTGGCTCAAGCCTATAAAACCCAAGTTACATGCTAGATTGAATTGGATCAAAGGATCAAAACCATCTCAGGAAATAAAGAGATTTCTGAGACTTCTGACATGGTAGTCACATGGTAAAGCGCAAGTTAAAGGATCACAAACCAGGCCACCATGAGCCTAGACTTTACCACAAAAAGAACCAAGAAAGAAAGAAAAGAGGAGGGGGTAGAGTCAGAAACCTCACTGATCAAGTGCGCACCTAGCTACCATGAGGCTCTGATGAGTTCGGTTCCCAGTTCTTAAAAAAAAAAAAAAAGTAATAATTAGCCAGGTGATGGTGGCTCACGCCTGTAATCCTAGCTACTCAGGAGGCTGAGATCTGAGGATCATGGTTCAAAGCACCAGCCAGGGCAAGAAAGTCTGTAAGACTCATTTCCAGTACACCACTAGAAAACCGGAAGTGGCGCTATGGCTCAAGCAGTAGAGCACTAGCCTTGAGCTGATAGAGCTAAGGGACAGTGCCCAGGCCCAGAGTTCAAGCCCCACAACTGACAACAACAACAACAACAATAATAATAATAATATTGTATTCCTATTTTTTAGTATCCATTCGCTAATTAAATTATTTTAACTGATGCTGCAAAAGTAATATTACTGGTGGGAGTAGCAGTAGAATTTTCTTGTTATTAATATTAGAAGTTATGAGGGAGGAGATGGATAATTATTCAAGTATATGTGAAATCATACAGGGAAGGGAATATTGAACAGTCTTTTGAAGAACTGCAATCTAAAAAATGTTGAGAAGGAGATTCTTGCGTTGCTTTCTATTCGACAGTCACCCTGCACCTCCACAATCTGCAGCTTTGTTTCCAGACTCCAGCTAGGAGATGGAACACTAATAATTGGGAAACAGATGGAGCAGCAGAAGCTGCCAGAGGCTTTGTATGTGCCTCATGGAATGTGGCTCTGTCTGAGGCCGGGTTACCACCCAGCTCAGCAGAATCCACTCCTGTGCTTTGTGGGGTGACCAGGTGACTCCAAGTCATCTCAGGCCAAGCACAGGCCACACCACCTCCGTCTAAGAAAGATCCTGGGCCCGGAATCGTGCAAGCTGCTGGCTCCCTCTTTTGAAGGTGTAGTTCACAGATAATTCACTGCAATAAAATCCGCACCGAAAATACCAACACCACTCAACAGCAAAAGGTCCTCCTTCTTTCTGTGTAAGCGTACTTTACGAGTGAGAGGGAAAACTATTTAAGGGATAGAAATGAAGAGTTGCTTTGCAGACATTTTTTTCAGCATCTATTTTATTACCATCCCTTGCTTCTTACCTCTGATAGATTCATAAGCTCATGTAACATCTCAGACTCACTCTTTAAAAGATATTCACCGAGTAATCCTACTTGAATAATTTCTCCATCATACCCTGCTTTTCCATGACTTTGTGATCCCTTGTATTTAACACTATCACTTCTGGAAGGGAGACCAAATCTTTTGTGAGGGCAAAGGCTTTCATCAATGACAGAGGAATCAGGGCTCCAGACAAAGCTGTACTCTGTGTACCTCTGTTGGCTGGGTCAAGGACAGAAGGTCGAGTTTTCTGTGTCTGGCATTGACACATAATTTTATTTGTTTTTACAAAACTGAGCATGGCTCAGAAATTTTTAAAAAATGAATGTAGAAATATATTATTAAGAACACATGCTATAATCCTTTTGTTAAGTTGTGAGATTGCAGAGTTTTGTACCTATTACCAACAAAAATCTCATAGAATATTAAACTTATAGAGCAAGATAAATTGAATCTTGCATTTACATCAAAAGTAATTCTTATGTGGACATGGTAGTAAACACTTGAAATCTCAGCGTATAGAAGGTAGTGGCAATTGAATCCTGGGTTCAAGGTCATCCTGGTTACAGAGCATATTTGTGACTATCCAGAGATAGATGAGTAGATAGACAGACAGACAGATTTTTTTTTGAGATAAGCTCTTACAAAAACAAAAAACAAAAGCTATAGGTCATTTTGATTTTGAATAGTAAACTCCTAGCCAGATTTTGGAGTTTGTGAAAGTCCAACTAATTTTACTTTCACATTCCTTTTAAACAGGATCCAAGCTTCAGTGCAAATCTGCAGACTGCTGAGGTCATAGTGAAGTTATAAATAGAAGTGTATTTTAATGTAAATTAAACTAAGTGGGCCTCTCAGGATTGAACAAACAGAAAGACAGATGTGTTGGTCTTTCTGACCAACTTCCTGGGCATTGCGCTGATTGATACTGAGTGGAAGACTTGTGTGAATAGGTGCACAGAGCGTACAGGACAGCAGGCCGGCCCTGATCAGGAGTGGGCTGGGGACCCTGTGGGGACTAACCCCAGTTCTCACACTCGAAGTTTCCAGGTACTCACCCCTACTTCCTGTCACCTTCTCTGTGCTTTACCTGCCCTGCACTGTCTCCAAAGTCCTTAACATGCCACACTTAAACCCTCTCCTCTTTACCTGAATAATGTTAATGTGTCCTTTGGATCTCAGGTCTCCATCACTTTCTTCAGGAAGCTATAGACCCCAACACACACACGTAGAGACACACCAGCTTAGGTTAAACTCCAAACCCTCCCTCACCACGGTCCTGAATGCTTCTTCCTTAATCTCCTAGAATTTATCATCCTTTAGTGTCTGTTTTCCCACAAGTCTGTAGCATCCACCGTGAGACAGGCAATAATAGCATATCTTATTCTCACTTATAGCATCTTGGTGACTGCTTAGTAAATATGGAAGGAAGAGAGGAAGAGAGGGAGGGAAAAAGGAACGAAGAAAGAAAGGTAGGAAGAATGTTCAGGAAGTGGGGAAAACTGTATATCATAGCATCTCTTCTAGCAAATTTAGAGACATATAAAGAGCACTCCGTGTAGGCTGCACTGTACCTCAAAAATCCTTCTAACTTTTGATCATGGTAAATCAGCTCTACTTCCTGTGACTCGACCTATTGTACATACAGCTCAAATCTAGTTCACCAGGAAGATTCTGGACAGAAGCTGAACCAATTAGCTCAGCTAAGCAGAAAACACATTTGTCCCTATTGAGCTCAGGTAACAAGAGGTGAGCTATGGTGAGTGAAATGCATTTGGCTCAGTTCCCTGCTCTGTGAAAAGCCTATAAGATACTTTCTCTGGCAAAGGCTCTGTGATTATGTCTTACTAACTGCAGGGTTTCTCTCTGTAGGAGAGGAATAAATGTACTCCCTGACCAAGACAGTCTTACTGACCCTCTCATTCCCACTGAACTTTAGAACTTTAGAATTCTTCCTGAGCCGGAACCCTTGGCTAGAAAACTTTTCATTGTAAATGCCTTCTCTGCCCCTTGAGCTATATCTAACTCTTCCCCCATTCTTGGCCAATTCAGGGACAACTTTCTCCTAGACCCAGGAGCCATATCTTTGAAACATTATCAAGAATGATGGAAAAAAAACTCTGTCTCCTATTTTCTTTGGGAAGATGATATTTTGATCAATTTGACCAATGTCATCACTAATATCCGATAGTACTTTTGGCTAGTTCACCTTAGCAGTTAAAAATCTTCCATTATTTTTCCTCAGATGAATAGAATTCAGTATTTCTCACATATTGCATTGTCTTGAATAAAACCTTCTTTTTTTTGGGGGGGGGGTCTGGTCGTGGGGGCTGAACTCTGGGCCTGGGTGCTGTCCCTCAGCTCTTCAGCTCAAGGCTAGCGCTCTACCACTTGAGCCACAGCACCACTTCCGGCTTTTTTCTTTTTGCTTATGTGGTGCTGAGGAATCGAACCCAGGGCCGCATGCATGCAAGGCAAGCGCTCTACCACTGAGCCACCTTCCTAGCCCCTTGAATAAAACCTTCTTTGCTTAACTCTGGTTCCGTTTTTCATTGATACCCTCTGAATTCTGGCTCATATGTATACCTGAATTAAATGGGTACTCTATCACTTAGGGTAGATGTGAATGTTATAGAAAAATTTCTAACTCATTCAATAAAATGTCAGTGAGATTACATTTACCGAGAAGGATTATTCTTTTTCTATTTAGGAGTGAGGTATTTTTTTTCTATTAGTACTATTGTTTTTTTTTTTTTTTTTAATTTAATTTTATTTTATTTGAGAACATACTGTACAGAGGGGTTACAATTACATGGGCAGGATAATGCATACATTTCTTACCAAGCATTGCAGCCTCCTCCTTTGTTTACCCTTCACCTCCCTTCCCAGCCTCCCCCCTCCCTCCCACCCAATCATACCCCCCCACCCCCCCCCCCCCCCGACATTGTAAAGCTGGTTTTGACATGACATTTTGTACTTCTCATTGTTGCAACAGGTCCACCTGAATCCTTAAACGACTTGTTTGTCCCCATCTCCTCCACATGTTATACTGACATCAAATATAGTGAAAGCGGAGGTTACACTGTGGGGGAGGGACATACAAAGCAACCAAGAAATAATCTTATAAATGCGTTAGAAACACATGCATGAAAGAAACAAAAACATTAAAATACATATTTGAGGTTTCGTTTTCCTAACATCACATTATCTGACTTTTTCCGCTTGACTCATACCTATACTAGATATTGCAAATAAGGGAAACCATGGGACCTATGTTTCTTTGGGCCTGGCTTACTTCACTTAATATAATTTTTTCCAAGCCTTTCCATTTCCTAACAAATGGGGAAATGTCATTCTTTCTGATGGAGGCATAGAATTCCATTGTGTATATATACCACATCTTCTTGATCCATTCATCTACTGAGGGGCATCTGGGTTGGTTCCATGTCTTAGCTATGGTAAATAATGCTGCAATAAACATAGTTGTGCTGGTAGCTTTAGTGTGGCCTTGTTTGTGATCATTTGGGTAAATGCCCAAAAGTGGGATTGCTGGGTCATTGGGGAGCTCTATGTGGAGTCTTTTGAGGAACCTCCATACTGCTTTCCAAAGTGGTTGAACAAGTTTACATTCCCACCAACAATGAAGTAAGGTTCCTTTCTGTCCACATCCCCTCCAGCATCTGTTGTTGTTAGAGTTCTTGATTTTTGCTGTTCTAACTGGAGTGAGGTGATATCTCAATGTTGTTTTGATTTGCATTTCTTTTATGGCTAGGGATGTTGAACATTTCTTCATGTGTCTATTGGCCATCCTTCTTTCTTCTTCAGAGAAGCTTCTCTTTAAGTCTTTCGCCCACTTACTTATTGGGCAGTTGTTTCTTTGAGGATTTGTTGTTGGGTGGTTTAATTTTTTGAGTTCCAAGTATATTTTAGATATGAGACCCTTGTCCGTTGTATGACTAGTAAAGATCTTCTCCCAGTCCGTGGGCTTTCTATTGATCTTGCTAGCTATGTCATTTGCCCTGCAGAAGCTCTGCAACCTTATACAATCCCATTTGTCCAGCCTTTCTTTGATTTGTTGTGTTTCCGGGTCTCTATTCAGAAAATTTCGGCCTGAGCCAAGGAGACCCAGGGTTTCTCCTATTCCATCCTGTAATGTTTTCAGAGTGTCTGCTTTGACTTCAAGGTCTTTGATCCATTTGGAGTTGATTCTGATGCAGGGTGATATATAAGGATCTAGCTTTAGTTTTCTACATGTAGTTAACCAGTTTTGCCGGCACCATTTACTGAAGAGGCTGTCTGTCTTCCATTCTATTGTTTTAGCTCCCTTATCGAAGATTAGATGGCTATAGGTCTGTAGGTTCATTTCTGGGTTTTCAATTCTATTCCATTGGTCCTGAGGTCTGTTCTTATGCCAATACCGAGCTGTTTTGATTACTATGGCTTTATAGTAGAGTTTGAAATTTGGTATTGATATTCCTCCAGCAGTGTTCTTTCCGTTGAGGAGCGTTTTTGCTATTCGGGGTCTTTTATTGTTCCATATGAATTTTTGGATTGCCTCTTCTATTTCCTTGAAGAATGAGGGTGGAATTTTGATAGGTATTGCGTTGAATTTGTAGATAGCCTTGGGAAGTATTGCCATTTTCACGATGTTAATCTTTCCAATCCAGGAGCATGGGAGGTTTTGCCATTTTTTAAGTTCTGTGTTGATTTCCTTTTTCAAGATTTTAAAGTTTTCATCATAGAGGTCCTTCACTTCTTTAGTTAAGTTAATTCCTAGGTATTTTATTTTTTGTGGGGCTATTACAAATGGAGTTGCTTTCCTAATTTCAGCCACAGTTTTCTCATTGTTGGCATACAGAAAAGCCATTGATTTTTGGGGGTTAATTTTATAACCTGCTACTTTGCCAAAGTTTTGAATCAGCTTGAGTAATTTGGGAGTGGAGTCTATGGGATTCTTTAAATACAAGATCATGTCATCTGCAAAGAGGGAGAGTTTTATTTCTTCTTTCCCTATTTGGATCCCCTTTATGTCTGCATCTTGTCTTATTGCTGTAGCTAGGCATTCTAATACTAGATTGAAGAGGAGTGGAGAGAGTGGGCATCCTTGTCTTGTTCCCGAGTTAAGAGGAAATGGCTTTAGTTTTTCACCATTGAGTATAATGCTTGCTGTATGTTTGTCATATACAGACTTTATTGTATTGAGGAATGTTCCATGGATTCCTAATTTTTCCAAAACCTTCATCATAAAGGGGTGTTGGATCTTGTCGAATGCTTTTTCTGCGTCTATTGAGATAACCATGTGGTTCTTATTCTTGCTCCTGTTGATGTGATGAATAATAGTAATTGATTTGCGTATATTGAACCAGCTTTGCATCCCTGAAATGAATCCTGTTTGATCATGGTGTATGATTTTTTGGATGAATTGTTGAAGTCGGTTGGCAAAAATTTTGTTGAGAAGTTTTGCATCAATGTTCATCAAAGAAATGGGTCTATAGTTCTCTTTCTTTGATGAGTCCTTGCCTGGTTTTGGGATGAGGGTTATGATGGCTTCATAGAATGTGTTCGGTAGTGAGCTTTCTCTTTCAATTTCATTGAAGAGTTGGAGGAGAATTCGTGTGAGCTCTGCTTTGAAGGCCTTGTAAAATTCCGCTGTGAAACCATCTGGTCCTGGACTTTTCTTAGCTGGGAGGTCTCTTATTGCTGTTTCTATTTCAATGCTTGATATGGGCCTGTTAAGATAGTTTGCCTCATCTTGGTTTAGTTTTGGCATGTCAATATTTGCTAGGAAGAGGTCCATTTCTGTCAAGTTCTCAAACTTATTAGCATAAAGTTTTGAGAAGTATTCCCTTATAATGTTCTGAATCTTGGTTGTTTCCGTGGTGATGTTTCCATTCTCATCTCTGAGTTTATTAATTTGGGTGTGTTCTCTTCTTTTTCTGATAAGATTTGCTAAGGGTCTGTCAATTTTGTTAAGTTTTTCGAAGAACCAACTCTTTGTTTTGTTGATTCTTTCTATGGTTTTTTTGGATTCTAATTCATTTAATTCTGATTTAATTTTGATTATTTCTTTCCGTCTACTGCATTGGGGTTTATGTTGCTGCTCTTTTTCAAGGAGGTTTAGATGTGTCATTAAATTGTTAGTTTCAGATCTCTCCAATTTGTTGATGTAGGAGCTCAGAGCTATAAACTTGCCTCTGAGTACTGCCTTTGCTGTGTCCCAGAGGAGCTGGTATTTTGTGTGATCATTTTTGTTGAATAGCATGAACATTTGAATTTCCTTTCTAATCTCTTCCATGACCCACTCATGATTCAGCAGTGTGTTGTTCAGCCTCCATGTGATACCGGACTTTCTTTGGTGGCTTTTGGTGTTGAGTTCTAACTTTATTCCCTTGTGGTCAGAGAGAATGCAAGGTATAACTTCAATGTTTCTGAATTTAGACAAGTTTGCTTTGTGGCCTAAAATGTGGTCTATTTTAGAAAACGTTCCATGTGCTGCTGAGAAAAACGTGTATTCTGATGCTGCTGGGTGAAATGTTCGGTAAATGTCTGTTAAGTCTAGTTGATCTATTCAGCTGTTTAGATCTGCGGTTTCTCTGTTGAGTTTTTGCCGAGTTGATCTATCTAGTGGGGAGAGTGGTGTGTTAAAATCCCCAACAATTAATGTCTTTGGATCTATATGGGATTTGAGGGAAAGTAGTGTTTCTTTGATAAATTTGGGTGCTCCATTGTTTGGCGAATAGATATTTAGAATTGTAATATCCTCCTGAAGGAGAGATCCTTTAATTTGTATGTAGCGACCTTCTTTATCTCTTTTCACGAATTTTAATTTGAAGTCTATTTTATCTGATAATAGGATTGCAACTCCCGCCTGTTTATGGGGGCCGTTTTCTTGGTAGATTTTGTTCCAGCCTTTAACATTGAAAATGTGTTTGTTTTTACGGGCAAGATGTGACTCCTGCAGGCAGCAGATAGAAGGGTCTTGTTTTTTAATCCAACTAGACAGTCTATGTCGCTTAATTGGAGAGTTCAGTCCGTTAACATTAAGAGATAGGACTGAGAGGTATTTGGGAGTTCCTGCCATGTTATCTACCTTCTTGGGGGCTGCGAAAACTGGGTTCTTCCTATGGTTCTTGGATTCTCAGTTTGGGTGCAGTTTCTTGGCCTTTATTGCGGTCTTGTTGGTTTAGTACTATTGTTTTAGAATAATAGCGGGGAAGAAATCTGGCTATTTCTTGTAGAAGGCATGATTCAAAGCTTAAGAAGTTTGTAGTCTACCTAATTCAATTCTAGTAAGGTCTTGATTGTAATACTAAAGTCATGCTGTGCTCTTGTTGTGCATGCTCTGAGGCCTAGGATTAAGTTCTTCCACTTTGGAGAGTAATTGATGAGCTCCAGGATTTACTGGTAAAGAGGACTGCATTAAGGATTGCCTAGATCCAGCCAGACTTACCTACTTGTCACACATTTTTCTATCTCAGTCCAAGTGACTAGCACAGAATCTGTTGACTAATGAATGCTTAATGGATGCCAGTTATTACAACTGTTATTACAATGGTCTTCACCACCACGTTCTCTACTGTAAAACAGAAACAAATGAGATCTTCTAGCTTCACAATGTTCGGCTTTTTCTTTTCATTTTTCTTTCCTTTCTTTTTCTTTCTTTCTTCTTCTTTGTTTTTAACCAAAAAGTGAGCCATGGATTGTTATAGTAGATTTTTAGCCTTTCATATGTACCTCTATATCTATTTGTGAGATCTTTTGTCTTTTTCTCTCCCCACCCCATACCCTGCCACTTCTAGTGATGGATGGGCAGACAGAGATGAAGTCATCGAAGGTTACGAGGTGGAAGCCAACGGAGGAATCACCATAAAGCTGCAGTCTCCAGAGGTCAGGTCCTTTGATGATTATTTCCTGAAACTGAGGCTGGACACAAATACAAGAAATCCCTGGTTCCCTGAGTTCTGGCAACATCGTTTCCAGTGTCGCCTACCGGGACATCTTCTGGAAAATCCCAACTTCAAAAAAGTCTGCACAGGTAACGCACATTTTCACCAAATAATACTGAACAGCTACTGTCATGTTGTCCTTGGGCCCAGTTACAGATGGTTAGATGAGACTAAAAGGCATCAGGGCTAGAGATCCAAAGACAAAATTTCTTCTTAGTTTACAAATTCACTAAGAAGGGGAAGAAACATTACTTCTTGAATTTATGGTCCTGTACTCTGGGAAGACTGCTTTTGTCTCTGGTGGAATAAGTAGATAATATAAGTAAATAAATAAATAAATGAGAACAGACAACATAACCAAATAAAGAGCAAACTGAATAGTCAGCTTTCTAGCCCTCAAACGGGGTGGGTGGGGCTATTTGATTTCTTACTTAGGAGATAATCGCCACAGAAGTAAATGAGCAACTTTGGTTTTATCTTCTCAACACTCCCTCCCCAACTGCTTTAATAGACAATTAAGAAGGAAATGAGGTAATATCATCTTAAGCCATACAACCAGCATGATGTTTGGGGACACAGGTGCCAAGAAATTGGACTGGCTTCTGTCTACCAAACATCCCTAGATAGATGTCTTTATTGTAAGGGTTTCTTGGAAAGTACCTTGGGAGCTAAACTGTTATTTGAGGTTTTCAATATTCACAGCATATATAATTGTTAAGGTTATAGCTTGGCTTCCTTGACATGTATATTTGTGCATTGTTTTTATATTATGCTTGAATCTCAGACAAAGTTTCAAAAGTGATGACAGCATTTTGTAAACAAGTTTGTGTTTGCATTTCATTCTGGTGTCAAGTTCAGAGAGTTCTTCTCTGTGTCCTGAGTTCAAAGGAAGGCAGAAAGCTTTTCAAAATTTCTGTTTGGACCTAATTACAAAGCATACTAATTCTTTTCTGCTAGAATTTTGTCTTAAGTAGTTTTATCTGTATTGTGTATATGTATGCATTCCTGCTTTTATCTTTTTGTTTCTGTGAACTTTAGCATCAATGTTATTGGCAAATAACAAACTTTCATTGTATATTATGATCAAGTTGAAATTCTCACATACCAAATGAATTCTGTAGTCTCACAATGAAAATGTTGAACTATTTATGAAATTTAAAGAGAAGTAAAATTATCCTTTCTAGACTATGGATAACTACTGTTTCATCGCTCTGCCTAGTGTACTTCTAGTATTCTGAGAAGGTTTATATTGGTTTTCATCTCTACAAAAGCTTTTATTGAACTTGATTTCAGATATCAATATTTAACTGGAGTTTACAGGCACTAGATCCCTAGTTTGAATATTAAGGGTCCTTTAGCCAACACTGAGCAATTTGGAAATCACTGTGGTTAATTAAAAAATGCTTCATGCAAAGTCCACATCACTGTTTAATTAGTTGGATACACTGAGGATCTTGGAGATATGTTGGAAAAATCTCTGACTACAACCAAAGCCTAGCTCCTAAAAATTTAAGCATTTTCAAGATCATGGAAAAAGTAAGTAGAAAGCAAAGCCTAGATCCTCTCTTAGTAAATGACTTAACTACTTAAGGGATATATATCACTGTCACAATGGCCTAGTGCTTTATCATTCCTGATGAGAAATCTTAGGAAGATATCCTGGAAGCTGATCGAATATAGGATTTAGAAGTGTAGCCAGTGGGTACAGTGCCAGCTCATGTATCCATGTATCATACGACTTGGATGACCACACTTATTTTCTGAGTCTCAGTTTCCTCAACTGAACATAATAAAAAAAAATTATCTGCCCCTAGCTTATCCCTGTGAGAATTGAATAAAATAATACAAGTGACTTACTTTGTAAGGAAATAATAATCTGAATACATCATTCCTTGGTATCCACTGAGAATTAATTACAGGATATTTGCCCATCTACAAATATCAAGATATGAGGATGATCATAGTAATATTTGTATAACATATACAAACACTCAAAGCTCCGTATTACATAAATACATCATACAATGTAAATTCTATGTAAGTAGCAGTACATTGTATTGTTTAGGGAATAATGACAAGTAGAAACACTATATGTATTCAGTGCAGATACATTTTTCAAATAATTCCAACCCACAATTGATTGACTCCCCAGATGTGGGGGTTAAGTGGACTTACATAAATATAAAATCTTCATACTAGAATCATGTCTCTGCATAAAGCAAAGGAAGTATAGGTTTTGAAGTTAGTAATGTAACATCATATTATCATAGGATGTGCAAACTAGGAAAACTAAGCACTAAGTCATTAGTAAGTTGTCCTTTAGCATGTATCAATGTAGATCCTTGCTTTTACTTTCTTTAGTTTATAGGTTTTTATTATTGTTTTCTGATTTTTATAAGTAAATATAGCTTGTGGTAATAATTCACAAGAAAGATGAAGAAAGGCTGTTGTCGAATTGGGCACTTAAGAATTTCATATTTTTTCATATTTTTCCATGTATTATTTTAAATTGTGTATATTGCTTCTTAAATATGAATAATACTTTTTTGTAAGTTTATGACTTTTTCTCTGTTATTAAATATTTACATTCTTAAGGGCTATACAGTCATTCTGACTACAGCAAAAGTACAACTAATTTAACTATTTTCATTCTTCCTACACATGTGGGGGGTTTTGATTCTTCTTCAGTAAAGATAAAATCTGCTTTAGTACTGTAATAAAATTCTCCTTTCTAATCTCTATTTTTCATTTTTAGATTTTTGTTTTGTTTTGGTTTTGGCAGTACTGGGGTTTGAATTCAAAGTCTTGTGTTTGCCAGCCTGGCATGATACCACTAAGCCACATCTCAAGTCCTTTCGATAATTTTTGTTTTTTTTTCTACCCAGGCTGGCTTTGAACTGTGATCCTCAGATCTAAGCCTCCTGAGTAACTAAGATTACAGGCATGAACCACTGGTACCCTGCCCTTTAGATAATTTTTCTCACTGTAGTGATAAGTTTCCCAACACAAACAACTTACAAGAGGAAGGAATTATTTTGGCTCACAGTTGCAGTTAGCTCAATCCATGATGCCTTGGTCCCATGTACATTCTTGAACAGAACATCTTGGTGGTAGGCACATGGGGTGGAGGAGGTTGTTCATCTCATGGCAGACAGGAAGCAAAGAGACAAGAAGAGGCTAGGACCAGGTATCAGCTTCACAGAAACACCTCCAGAGCCCTACTTCCTCTAGTAGACTCCACCTTCTAACTTTCAGACCCTTCCAAAAGAGCACCACCAAATGAGCACCAAACATCCTGTGGAGGCACAGACATTAAATATTCAGACCATAGCTGTTTCTAAAAGCTGAGTTAAATTTCCAGAAGTTCAGTCAAAAGTTGAGAATATTCCTGTAGCCTTTGAAATAAAGTGTTTCAAAAAGCACCTCCTACTAGAACTGCATGAAACTCTACATTTCTCCCCCACCTCCCATTTTGCTTTCATAGTTATAATCACAGTGCACATGTAACTGGGTCTTATTTTTTCCTTAAGATTATGCTTCATGTTTCTGCTGATTCGACATGGTTCTAGAACCACCACTTTAATAGCCCTTCTAAGTTCCATCCAATGAAAGACTATTGTTATTTAACCATTCTTATATTGTGGAACCAGAAAGTTATTTCCATTTTTCCTTGTTAAAACAGTGAATATGGGATAGAGGTTTTTCATGGTTGGTGCTATTACTATTTTTGGAACATTCTTGTACAATGGATTTCTAAATATGTAATTACGAGTCTAAAAGCATGATAGTTTAGAAGACTCTTAAAAACACATTAGGAAATTTTCTTGCAACATAGCTCTACAAATATTTGCTGTGACTAGCTGTTTATTTAACATTATCAACTTACTGGGGCTCAGTGTGTTCTTATTAGGTTTTTTGTTGTTTGTTTGTGAATTTAAAACCATAATTTAGTTTCCTCCTCTTATTCTATCAACAGGAAGCAGAATTGATGCAATATTTCTTAAAGATAGTATGCATTTTTATTTGAATATTGTCTAATGTATAATGAAAAAAAGCTTGGTTGGTGTCTTGCTAATAGCGCATAGTAAGATAATGACATCATGTATAATGTTGTGATTGGAATATTTTCTCAAAACTCGTGCTGGTATTTAAAGGCTCTGGGATCATATTTGAAGGTAGGATTTATGCAGTTTGACTAGGCCATTTAAGAAACTTTAAGATTAGACCAGGCTGAGGAGGTGGCTCAGTGGTAAAGCGCTTGCCTTGCATGCCTGAGGCCCTGGGTTCGATTCCTCAGCACCACATAAGCAAAACAAAAAAAGCCGGAAGTAGCGCTGTGGCTCAAGTGGTAGAGCGCTAGCCTTGAGCTGAAGAGCTGAGGGACAGTGCCCAGGCCCAGAGTTCAGGCCCCACAACCGGACCCCCAAAAAAAGAAATAAAAAAGAAACCTTAAGATTAGATTAATTTCATTATCATAAGAGTGGGCTCTTCATATGGACCTAAGTTTGACCTCCCACACTATACTTTGGGCTGTTCCAACACAAAGGAAGATCACAGGTTCAGCCCTTCAATCTTAGACTTCTTAGCCCCCAGAACTAGGAGCCAAATACATTTATATTGGTAATAATTTGTCTGTGTAACATTTTACCACAGTAATAGAAAATGAACCAAGATAAATGATAAGATAAAATTTCAAGACTTATAAGCAAAAGGAATCTTAGCCTAGTAGCTTGGAGACAAGTATTAACAACTTTTCAACTACTACTGATTATAATAATATAGTTGTTTTGTCATTTTTTAAACTTTGTGGCCATTCCACTTTGAACTAGTTTATGATGTACAGACAGACAAAACTGGCCCATTACAGTTTGATTCAGACCAAGAGGCTCTGGA
Source organism: Dipodomys spectabilis (assembly GCF_019054845.1). Lineage (NCBI taxonomy): Eukaryota > Metazoa > Chordata > Mammalia > Rodentia > Heteromyidae > Dipodomys > Dipodomys spectabilis. The sequence goes on from NW_024870678.1 coordinate 29,631,741, forward strand.
AACTGAGATAGATCTCAGTTTATTTTAGCCCAACGGTCCCTAAAGTAATAACTTCCCATTTTCCCCCCTTCAGGATGTTTGGCCCAAATGGTAATTTGTATGCCTGAGGATTATAATTTTCTTATTTATAGTTAGCTAAAATGTTGAAAATATTTGAGTTTGTGAAAGGGCTGATTCTTAGTTTCTAAGGTCTTTGAAATACGGCTTTGCAGCTTCATGAAAAGAAAGGATTTGTTCTCTTCTTCTTTTTATTTTTCTTTTTGGTCTGAGACTGGGGCTAAAACTCCATACTTGATGCTAGTGCTCTACACATTGAGCCACATCTCCAACCCCTGCTCTCTACCTCTTTAATCTCTATTGCCTTACAATACATGAATTCCAAGCTGAGGACTCTAGAAGCTGGTCACACTCCCTTTCTTGTTCTTGGAATTCTCCTTCAGGTGTATGGACAAGTCTGAATTAGCCTCCAGTACATGAAAAACAGTGTGCATCCAATACAGAATGACCTCTTTAGGAGGTGTCCTGAATCAGCCAGGCCCCAGCCAACTGATGCACGAACAAGCCCAGTTGAGAAGAGTCGCAGCTGGCCAATCAAGGGCAGCAGAACTTACCAGGTCACTCCCAGATTCATGACCTAAACAAATTCAAATTGTTATTTTAAGCCAGTAGAGCTTAGAGCTGGGGAGGGGATTATAACATAGATTTATTGGGGTAGTAAATAATTAATTGATAAACGATCTCTGTAGCTTTGATATCCATGATCCTTACACAGAACAATGGCTGACAACTTATTTGAGAAACATAATTCCTTGATGCTATTTTTTTATTCACTCCTGGGTTCTTTTCACTATCAAGATATGTGACTGAGAATATACCATCACACTGAAACCTGTAAGCTGCATCTTAGACAGTATTTTCCATAATTCTATTATTTCTGCTTTTGGAAGTGATAGTTAAGGTAAAGGAATATTTTTTTTCGGCCATATTAAGAACCAAGTCTTTAGTCACAGTAGCTATTAACTGTGATCCTTTATGAAGCATAATAGAATCAAGGTTGCTATATCTTTAAACAGCTTCCTGAGTAGATTCTCTAGTGTCAAATTTTCTCGTAGATGTTTTTCTGAAAACAAACCTCATTTCCCAAGTTTCACTTCTGTGGTCTAATGAGGGGAGTGTGGCCTTATATAATTAGCCCATCAGTTATACTTATACTGTAAATCCTGTGTCACTAGGCTTTATTAATATCCTGGGGAATTGTTCTGCCTTTGAAGGAACTGCTTGTCAAACCTACCCCAATGAATGCTGTGAAGTAGTATTGAATATGATATGATAATCACCTGGGTCTGTGTAGATGCAATCTCACGATTTGATTTGACAGCTTAATTTATTTACTAATTAGTCTCTCTCTGGAGTGTCACTGGCTGGTATAGACACCAGCATTGCTATGACTCAAATCCTTACAGAAGTTTGGTGGTTATCCAAAGGAACTACACAGTGACAAGTATTTAAAATTTGTTAGAAATGCCAACATATTGAACCCATCTGGACTTGTCTTGGGTAGCTCTATCTGATCTTTCAGTCAATTTAATAGCATTATACAATCCAGTTGTCTAAATGAATAGCTCAAGCCCTGGAATGCTGTAAATAATAAAGTTGTCCTGTAGAGCAAAGTTATCAAGCCTAATTAAAATGTCAGGAAAGCTTTTTCAGAAAGCATTTACCTTTACCATACTATACTAACTGAAGTATTTGTTTTAAAGGCAGGCATAAATTCCTATTTCAAATTTATGAGTCATTTATCACTTCATAAAAAATTTCTACCACTGGAACCATCTATCATTGTCTGAGTCGAGCTGATGCTAACATTTTGTCTTTGGCTATTGTATCTGAAGCAGTTGATGAGAGTTTAGGCATCTGATACTGAGACAATCTCTTCTGTTTCTTGTATTTGTTTATTGGCAGGATAGTTTTGCACTGAAATATCCAGCAGGTCATGGCCAAATACTAGCTTTAATGAAGCCCAGATTTTAGGTAATTACTGGTTGTATTAATTTTTTAAAGTTGCAGTAACAAAATTACTACAAACTCAGTAGCTTAAGCAACATGACTTTATTACATTATATTCAGTCTGACAAGAATCTTACTAGGCTACCATAAAAATATCAGTGTGTCTACATTCTTTCATGAAAAGCCTAGGTGAGAATCTGTCTCCTTGCTTCTTCTAACTTCTAGAAGCTAATAATATCCATTGACTCATGCTCTTGTTGCTGCTTATCCAAAGCTCTAAACATTGCATCTCATCCATCTGGCCTTTCTTCCTCAACCAGGCCTTTTTGGATCATAATGAGCATAGACTTTCACATATTCATGGGATGGAATTGTGCTCAGTTAGATTACCAGGATAAACTCCTGTTCTCAGAACAGTATTAATTGATCATGTTTCAAAGTCTCTTACTATATAGCCTAACTTATGCACAAGTTCAGAGCTTAGGATATGGCCTTCTTTGTGGCCTTATTTGTCTATTTCACACTAAATATCTAGCTAGAGTAAGGATTAGGTTCTGTACATCCTTTGTGGGGTGTGTGTGTGTGTGTGTGTGAGTGTGTGTGTGTGTGTGTGTGTGCGTGCGTGTGTGTGTGTGTGTGTGCACGCATGTGTGTTGTTTCTGAGGGCTGAACATAGGCCCTCATGCATGCCTGATAAGTGCTGGGCCACTGAGCTGCATTTTGGCACCATTGAGTACTTTTTACAATCTGCTTCTTTAACTTCTGCTGTTGCCCTGCTTCTGTGGACAGTTGCTGATAGGTCTTTGGGAACAGATTTTAAGTCATTTTCATTGTGTCTTGAAAGCATTACAGTACGGGAACAATTGGAAATGTGTGCCTCTTTAGTTAACTTACTCTCAGAAAGGTCTCCAAATTCTCCTTGGCCTTGTATGAGGGAGCATTGGAGACTTTCTGCAAGGGCCAAGTAGCTCTCATTCTGCATCTTAGTAGAAACATTCGGGTCTCTTGATGGATTCTTAATCGCCAATGGTTGCAATCATTTTTAGTCTCATCTAATTATTTTTTTCTTCACAAAAGCCTTTCAAATCATGTTTTCTTTCCATCTAGTTTTTCAGTTGCAACATGTTCCAGTAGCCATGCCTACCACTATAGACTTAATTATATATATATATATATATATATAAATATATATATATATATGTGTGTATAATTGTAAAGATACTGTACAGAGGGGTTACAGTTACACGAGCAAGGTAATGAATCCATTTCTTATTAAGCATTGTTACCTCCTCCTTTGTTTTTCTCCTACCATCCCTTCCCTCCCCACCTCCCCATACAGACTTAATTTTAAGTAAATTTGACCTCAAAGACATCTATTGGAAAGCCATAGTCTTAGTTTCTTCTGTTTTTTTTTTCCATTTCCTTCATCTGAAAAATTTATGGATGTCAAATTAATCCTTTCCAAGATTTTAACAAAATAATTAGTCTTTTCTTGGTCTTTGCTATGATTCTGAGTTTTCATTGGCATTTTGTAGGTATCTTAAACCTTCTGAGTTTGATCAGTCTTTTAACACTTGGAAATGAGAACTGATTCCATCTCATCTCTGCACATTTGATTTTCTGGACTCTTTGCCTAAACATGCAAAGTCACAGAATAAAAAAAAAATCTACTATCAATTTATGGCAGGTGATAATATTACTGAGTATTTTATCATGGCATGATAATAGATTTGTGTCTTTTAGACCCTGGCTACAGCTTCTGTACCATCTGTAAGGGTTGCTGAAAGGAGACCACCATGTGGGTCAGGCAGAAGAGAGTTTATTTGGGAGAGCCAAACTGCCAGCCTGCACCAGATGTAGATGTGCAGAGAGAAAATGAATGGCAGAGAGAGGTTACATAGGGAAAGGTGAGGAGGAGGTGTGGCCATAGAGGATATGAAAGTGACCTCGGAGCCTGGGGAAACTCTCACTGGCTGAAAGAGGCATAACCAGGGCCAATGAGGAAGTGACCTCAGAGGATGCGAAGTGACCCCAGAGCCTGGAGTCCTTTCACTGGCTCACAGGCAGGTGACTGGCAGTCAGGTGATTGGCAGTCACAAGAGATTACTGGTTTCAAGCAGGCGATTTCTGGAAAGGGTACATGCTGTCCTTCACGAAGAGGAATGAGGGAGCCTGGGGGCTGTTCTCCCAGGCAGACCTAACACCATCTACTACCTGCTTCTACAGGCCTCAGAGTTTGTGTTTCATTGCTGATTGTATTGTTTCTGCATCCCCTACTATTTGGTATCAGTTTCTGTAATAGGATAAGATGGGAGAAATGACCTTATAGCATCAAACAAGAACAAAGAACACATGACTGTTAATTCAATGCCTCACAACAATAAATACGAATTTCTTACTTTGTGTTTCATAGCCAATATATGTAACTTTGAAGCTTCCTCTGTGTACTGTGTACTCTGGGAGCCAAGAATACAGTTTCTATCTAGAATATTGATGGTGTGGCAAAGGGAACTGAGCACGTGCACAGGGTGTAGAATTTGTATCCATTACTTACTTGCAAATTTCTTTTTGTTGTTGTTGTTGGTTTTTTGTTTGTTTTTGGGTCCATTCATGGTGCCTAAACTCTGGGCCTGGGTGCTGTCCCTCAGCTCTTCAGCTCAAGGCTAGCGCTCTACCACTTGAGCCGTAGCACCACTTCTGGCTTTTTTTTTTCTGCTTATGTGGTGCTGAGGAACTGAACCCAGGGCCTCATGCATGCAAGGCAAGCGCTCTACCACTGAGCCACCTTCCCAACCCACTTGCAAATTTCATTGAGCATGCAGAACCCAATCAGGTGTCAGTGGAGAGAGAATTCATCTATGATAGGGAAAAGGTACCAAATTCTTGGAAGATATCATTCAATTTATCCAACTATGCACAGGATTGGTTCTAGATAATCTTTTATTCAAAATACAACAAGTCTTAGACATATACAGCATTTTTTATTTTTATTTTTGGTAGTACTTGACTTTAAACTCAGGGCTTCATGATTGCTAGATAGGCACTTTACATGTCTCTTTCCCTGTATCCTCTGGTTATGTTTGAGCTATTGCCCTGCCTTTTGGTAAGGTCAGCCTGGATCACAATCCTCCTATTTTACACCCCATGGTTGGGATGACAGGTATATAGCACCATATCCAACTTTTTCTGTTGATATGGGGTCACATGTGCCTTTATTCCCAATCTGGCCTAAAGCTACTATCTTTCCAGTTCCAGCCTCCTCCATAGCTGGTACTACAGGCACATTTTACTACATCCAGCTATTTATTTAGATGGGGAGTCTTAGGAACTTTTTGTCTGGGCTGGTCTCATATTTAAAGGCTATCTCTTAAGTAGTTAGGATTACAGACAAAAGCCACTGGAACCCACCCAGAAGTTTGAGAATTTTAAACTTAACTAAAGCTTAATATTAACTGATAGAATTACTATGTCAAAATGCCTTGGGAAATTTTTACCAAAGAAAAGGATACATTTTCCTGCTTTTGTAAAAAAAAAAAAACCTGAGTTTCATTAAATTGTTTAAAACAATGCATGAGGGCTGGGAAGGTGGCTTAGTGGTAGAGTGCTTGCCTTGCATGCCTGAGGCCCTGGGTTTGATTCCTCAGCACCACATAAGCAGAAAGAAAAAAGCTGAAAGTGGCACTGTGGCTCAAGTGGTAGAGCGCTAGCCTTGAGCTAAAGAGCTGAGGGACAGACAGCACCCAGGCCCAGAGTTCAGGCCCCATGACTGGACCCAAAAACAAAAAACAAACAAACAAAAAAACCACAGTGAATGAATGATTCAGAGCTCCAAGGCATACAGTTATGTGTCAGAGGACTTGTCAAGAAAATACCTTTATTTTCTAACCAAGTAAGAGGAAGCAGTGGTCAAATTTCCATTAATGAAGTTTACTTGATTTAAAGGTGTTAAGCCATGCTGGAGCTTATTTCTATCTTGGGAAAGATGGAGAGAAAGGATTTGTGCACAGTCTGACACAGTGCGGTCCTGTCTGTGGGATGCCCCACTTCCAGGTTTAATCTGACTAACCCTGACTAACAAAAGAATCCTCTCTCACAAGGAAGAGGAGCAACCACTCAGCACAGACATGGCAAAACAACAAGCATGAGCATTTTTTTAATGACACAGGATAAAAACTGCAGGACATCCTGTAGGGGATTTATTTAGATTTGTGTAGATTATATCCTGGCATAAGGTAGTCTCAGCCTGCCTGAAATATGCCCTCCTAATGACACTTTCCCAGGTCTGTGTGCAGAAGTTAAGAAACACTGTTGTATAGTGAATGGCAAAGAATCCCCTTGTCTCAGCTCCAGCTTCTTTTGCAAGATTGTCCAAGGGTCCTGGAACATTACTGTTAGACATTTCTGCATTCTTAAAGTCCAAGAAACTTGGTGCCTCATTTAAATTTTAATCATTTTGATTATCATTGAATATTTTCTCAGCTTTTACAAAATTTTTATCTTCTATGACTTCTTTTGGTTTACATCTTCCATTAGAGTGCCTGCTTGCCTGCCTGCCTGCCTGCCTTCCTTCCTTCCTTCCTTCCTTCCTTCCTTTCTTCCTTCCTTCCTTCCTTCCTTCCTTCTTTCCTTCCTTCCTTCCTTCTTCCCTTTTCTGTGCCAGTACTGGGGCTTGAATTCAGGGCCTGGGTGCCATCTCTTAGCTTTTTCACTCAAGGCTGGCATTCTACCACTTGAGCCACAGCTCCATTTCCATCTTTTTGGTAGCTAATTGAGGACAAGATCTCACAGACTTTCTTTCCCACACTGGCTTTGAACCATGGTGCTCAGATCTCAGCCTCCTGAATAACTAGGTCTAGAGCCATTGGACCTCCCGGGGAGAATGACTTTTCTTGAAATCAGCTCTGGTTTTATTTTCCAAATCTTATTATAAAATCTGTACATACTAATTTAAAAAAAACCCTTCTCCTAAACCAAAAGCTCAGTGTAGCCTTTGAGTGCTTAAATCCATATCATGAAGAATTTACTAAGTTTCAAATTAAGAACAAATTTAGGTTGTAAGATACCAAGGGTCTCCAAAGGTATAGGATATGTGAAAAAAGTTGTCACAAAAAGATTGAGATTTGAGATTGAGAGAGATTGAGAAATGAGTTTGTTGACAAGGAGTATATATATATATATATATATATATATATATATATATATATGCATATGTGCATATGTATATATAAAAATACCATATTGTGCTTAGAGGGTTTTACCTATGTTTTGCCATTTTAACAAAGTACTCTGAATAAGTAATAATAGTATAAGTAAGAAATGACTCAAGATACAGAAAATACACTGCTTCACAGTCTCTAGTAATTTCACCCATATGAGCTAATGACATTTAAAAAAAACTTTAAATCTTCTTTTATATCTGCTATTTAACAACAGCAACTATATACATACATATGTGCATATATGCATATTTAGCTGATTCCAAAATTTTACTTAAGGTAGTCTACAAATGTCTTAACAATATGACTCTTTGTCATTGAATGAACAAGAAATACGAATTCCAGGCAGTTAATTATGGACTAGCACCAGGTGCCTAACATACTTTAATTTCTTTTAAATTATTTACTATATCACCTCTATGTAGAATAAAAATTGGCTTATTGTGCTATCTCCTGTAGCTGCTCTGAAGTGAGACACCATGAAGATGACTAAATCATTTCAGACACATGAGGATGAGGTGGAAGCAAACTCAAAGGCAAGCACTGATTCAACTTCGTCAGTGGCTGGAAACCTAAATAGAAATTCCTACAGGGCTTCTCTCAGGCCTCCTTAGAGACCAGCCAAGTCTAGGCTGCTTTCATGGTAGCCTCACCTCACCCTAGCTTTTTGCCTACCTCCTCCTTTGATGCAAACAAGCAAAGGGCTTTTGAACATAGATACTTGAGGATCAGTCTCCATGGTGACATTTAGAAAATGCTGGTTATTGAGGCTAATGGGGCTATGAAGAGTTTCCATATTTCCTAATTTTTAGGATATATATATTGAATTTTTGCCATTTAACAAAGCAGTTTATGTACACCAGAAAAGTGAGGAAAGAGGTAGGTTGGAAGGGGTGGGTGAGACAGTGGAAAGGGGTGACATGGATCAAGATGCAGTGTATTTGTAACCTGCTTTGTTGAATGGCAACTCCTTTTATAGCTACTTAAAGATAACAAGATATTTTTTATTTTTTGGGTCCGGTCGTGGGGCCTGAACTCTGGGCCTGGGCGCTGTCCTTCAGCTCTTCAGCTCAAGGCTAGTGCTCTACCACTTGAGCCACAATGCCACTTCCGGCTTTTTTCTTTTTGCTTATGTGGTGTTGAGGAATCGAACCCAGGGCCTCAGGCATGCAAGGCAAGCGCTCTACCACTGAGCCACCTGCCCAGCCCCCAATAAGGTATTTTTTAAAAAGGAATCTCAGTAGTGAAGGATTTGAGCACCTTACTGACTGTAGGACTACTGTCTTCTATGTCTTTGTCTACATCAAAGTTTGTCTTGGCCAGAGGCAACTGCTCATAAAATGGAGTACTATTTTCTTTGGGCACATCTGTCTGCAGTACAAGGTGGCCAAAAGTATAATATGTATGAAACCAGATAGGGTTTCTTTAGTTGCAATTATTCATATTGTTTTCTAGATTCAGAATTCCTCTGTGAAGCATGCTGTTAATGAACATGCTGCTACAATTAAAAATGTTACCTATCCACACATTGTAGACAACATTGTGTGTATTTGTGTGTAAGAGAAAAAAACTCTTAGGGAGCATGCTGTGTGTGTGTGTGTGTGTGTGTGTGTGTGTGTGTGTGTGTGTGTGTGTGTGTGTGTGTGTGTGTGTGTGTTGTGCCCTGTCTCTAACAGAATTCCTATTGCTGTCCTAGATATGTTCAGAAGGATTATCAAGATCTTATTTAATTTCTAGCTCTACACTTGGACATCTATGACTTAGGAAAAAATGCTTGATCATCTCTGGGTCTGTTTCCTCATTTGTAACACAAGAATACTATACTAATATTAAAGAGTAAAAGCAAGAATAAAATGAAATAAATTCTGTGCTATTCCCCTACATTTTTTTTGTCAGTCATGGGGCTTGAACTCTGGACCTGGGGACTGTCCTTCAGCTCTTCAGCTCAAGGCAAGAGCTCTACCACTTGAGCCACAACACCACTTCCAGTTTTCTGGTGGTTTATTGGAGATAAGAGTTTCACCGGCTTTCCTGCCTGGGCTGGCTTTGAAGAGCAATCCTCAGATCTCAGCCTCCTGAGTAGCTGGGATTACCAGCGCCTGGTTTCCCCTACATTTAAATACTAGAATTGTCTAAGTGAAGTTCTCCACCTCCATAGAGATATTATCTCTATAAATATATTTATAAGGTATATAGTTGTATTATATATTTTTATTATGAATATTTTGTAAATATATTTATTCCATATAAATATATTTATAATTAGAGATATATGTATATATTTAAAACTGTTTTTATTTATGATGTACTATACTGATCTTTTATACCACAATTAGATCATTGTGTCCTTTCTTTATGTTTTTCTTAAGATTCTCTTGATATTTCCCTTTTTTCTTGATTAAAACTACCAGGATACTCAAGAGGAGTTTCTGTTGGCTTTTAGGTGCTAGAAATTCTGTCCCAATCTTTATTTGATTCCTTGTCTGTGAAAAATTATCCTTCGCCCCTGAGAGGTCAGTACTGCGGGCCTACGTTATCCTCCATCCCCAGTTGTTCAGGGTAGGCCAGTAGCATGGGGCAGGCCGGCTGTCCATCTGTCGGTAAATGTCATGTCAGTGGTTTCTATGTGAATTCTCCCCACCCCATCTCTCTCTACCCTTGGACCATCTGTTACCATCTGTTACCTGAGCATCTTTGAACTCCCTCTGAAGAGGTACTGTGTTTCTTGAAGCTGTTGCTGTGCTTGTTCATTTCCTTACAACTAGGCATGGATGGTATGTTTTGATAACCCCTCATCACCAAGCACCATGGCAGTGTGTGTGTGTATGTGTGTGTGTGTGTGTGTGTGTGTGACACACACATGTGCCACTGAGTTGAAAGAATGGATGAAAGATGGTGTTTAACATTTCCTCAGAGACTCCTCCACCTGAATCTCTTACTGCCCCCAGAAGTCCTGGTACCTATGATGATACAGGTCTATCTTGGAAGGAGGCACATTAGCAGCCTCAGCCCTGCTACAGTTTCCACAGTAGGACAGGGCTCTGAGTGTGGGGCTCACATGTTTGTGGAGGATTAGCGTCGTTGGGTATTTTGACCCTAGGATGTTGCTCTTTCTTGACAGGAAGTAAGATGCGATGAAGAAAAGGCATCAGGAAGATGATGGCCAGGGGCTGGTGCCTTTAAGACAATGATCGAAGACATAGATAGGAAGTGGGGCACAACCAAAGCCCTTTCAAAGAGCTTGTATTGTGAGTTTCCTATTAGAGTGAGGATTATAACAGAAATTATGAGATAATTTCCACTCCCATCGTCTTACCCAATTTTGTTGTTGCTCTTCTTCTAATAGTCTAGATGTTTTTGACATGCTATATGTTATAATTTACTTGTTACATTCATTTCATGTAATAGTGTAACATGTTAGGATGATACTATTGATCTAATAAGATTTTTTAGTTTTTAATTTTATATTAAAATTACTTTTCGCTTCCTATTATTTTTATAACCCTTCTCTTACCTGTCTATACATCACATTGCAAGCCTGTTATTTTCTTCAGTGTTCTAGTTACTTCTTTTCTTTTATAATTCTGCTTATTCTAGTTCTTAATTATTTACTATCCCTTATATTTTGCTTGGAGTAAGGGAGCTTAATACACGTATCCTGTTACAAGTTAGGAGTAATCAACTATTTGGGTTAGACATATGCAGATCTATCAGATATTTGTCTGATACAGTTATGTTTCAGGCACTGTGAGTATATAGCTATATGCTACTGGGAGCAAGGCATTAATTAATGAAATGATGTCTGCATCCACAGAAGCTTAGAGTCCAGTAGAGGCAATGAGATACTTGCATGATTAACTAATTAGCTAATGTGATCTAAGCATATGTCACAACAGGATAGGTTGAAATAATATGTTAAGTGTGAGCATGAGACCAATAGGGCAAGAAGCTACTACTATAAAATGTGTGTTACTTGTGATGTTCAGATTCATGTAGGAGGAGAAAGTGCAAAGGGTCTAGCAACCTCAGATCATAGGTGAAGGGTTCTCTGAAGATCAGGGGATCTGAGAACATTCAGGCTCAGACGGGAATGGATTTCAAGTCACTTGCTTGAAATACTCTACCAACTGTCCTGAAAATTTTGGTAAAAGTTGATCATTTTGTACCTCTTAGATTGATCTCTTGCTCAGGTCATGGCTCTAAGCATTTGTACCAGTCCAGAGAAAATGCATTAGGGTAGAAAAAAATCTGTATAGAACAAGATAATACTGTGTTTTACCCTTAATTTTTTTCTAGCTAGGAAAAAATGGTTCTTAACTAAGAAACTGTGGGAAAGGTTGTTATGTAAGCCAAAGAACAGAGCCTGTGCTACTATTATACAAGTATATATAAGCATGTATTGATATATACGTATCTATACATAAAATATGTGTATGAGATGTAGGCATATAATTCAAAATCCTCATGATAAATTCTTGTCATAAGCAAGAACAGACCCAGAAAAAGACCCAAACACCTCATATTTATTAGACAAACTGATGCCTTATTCCTTGGGTGCTGTTCACTGGTTACAGAGCAAAAGCAAGCTAAATTTTTTTTATCTGTAACATGAGCCACTATCCCTCTTGTAAGTGTTGAAGAAAGGTAAGCAGAGAAAAAACAGATGCCAGTTTTGTCCTATTTTCTTCAAAAGGACAAAAAGAAAGCCTAAAACATGCCTATTTTTTTAAGAGAACTTGGATCAAGTGCTTAGTGTCGGTGAAAGCAATGTGCTCTAGCCAAAGATTGCACTTGAAGGATAGATGGCCTTAAGGTCATGGATGGGCTGAAAAAAAAAATAACTTCCACACTATATGACAGCATAGAAATCAGAAAGCATTGTGGAACCAGAATAGAGACACCATCCTGTCCAACTTTCATTTCACTAGTGTGAGCATTTCTCTATCTCACAAACACTCAGAGGAGATTACCCTTATTCCCTGATGTAGTCAGTGTGGTGGTAGATTTCATGAAGGGTAGAAACCAATTGTATTCTCCATGGGGAATCATTTTATCTACGTTCTGTAGTATTCCAAGAGCTAATGAGCGATGGATATCAACCAATGCAAGGTATATTGGTTTTCTCTTGCTGTCTTAACAGATTTCCATTATTATTTTACTGTTCTGTGAGTCTTAGGTCTCAAGATTGTATGGTTCAGTGAAATCTTACTTAGCATTGGGTATGGTTGCAGGCATGAGTCTGTTCTGAGCTTAATTAGATTGTGGAATGAATTCCATCTTTTCTACACAATGTGGATCCTTAGGTGAGCCCTAACTTTTGTGAGTCGCTATGTGGTTCAACATTCTGTGATTCTGGCTACATTTTTCAGATTCTTAACTGTATTTCTTCCCTGGGTCCTCTGGTTTCGATTGGGTCCACATGGGTAATCTAAAATAATTGTCTTATTTTCAGAACTCTAATCTGAATTTCATCTGTAAAGATCCTTTGCCATGTCATATAATATTCATAAGTTCTAGAGAGTAGAATGTATCTCTCTGTTGGAGGTCATTCTTCCTGCTTAAAAAGTTAAAAGCTATTTATCACTCCTTATCTATTTTCAGAGCATGCTGTCCTTTGAAACAAACCAGTTTGGAAACTCCTGCCATCTGACACACATGAAATGTAGCTTCTCTGGGGAAGAAGGGCACTTACTGGTACCGAAAAGACACTGATTTGGTCCAAATATGAGCTTGGTTTTGTGGGGTTTATTTAACTTTTCTTCCTCCATGTCGGTTGTGTTTCTCAGCTATAGGATCTCTTTTCTAGATGACTAAAATTTTACAAAGTGATTTTTAACTGGTCTATATTGCATTAGACCTAAATACTTGTCTGAACATATTACACTCCCAACAATGTTCAAACAGATGGCCTCATTTCCTGATAATAGTGTTGGAAAATGTCGGTGCTGAATTACCTGTCATCTTTTGGTAGGACTAGACTGGGAGAAGAGCCCCAGGTTGCCTGACAAGAGGCCACTCTTGTCAATGAGGATGTGTTGAGTTAGGCTCTACCTCATATGGAGATGAGGTAGACTAGGAAACAAAATCCTTAGTCCTGAGGTAGTGATGCTTCCATCTGTGTTATCCATTCACCTGTTGAGTTTTTGCCCTGCTCAAATGAATAGTCATATTCTTCTTTTCTTCCTTTTTTTTCAGCATACAGTTTCCTTAAACTTTTAAAAAAATAAATTGAAGAAAAGGAAGTCATCCGTGATTATTGGAAAAATCCTTATTCTTTAGGCTGATCTTTTCCTTCTCCCTTTGTCTTCAGTCATTCTGGGATAATTGTAAGATTTCTATCAGGAAGCGAATGGCCAGCCGCAGAGAAGAGAAATGCAGTTTTATCTGCTCCTCATTTTCAGTGCTGACATAAGGATGGGGAACTGAGGTAAAAACCATTTACCAGAGGGGTTGGGCTCTATGCTCATCTTTACTAAGATCTCCGTGAAAATCATGAGGAACTCATTCCTTCTTCATGAATAGCTGAATTAAGAACTAGACATGTAATCTGTCCTGGAAATCATCATTTCTCATTGTACGAAATAAAGAATCTGGACCAGGAAAAGCTAACTTTTTTATGTATGGCCATATAACACAAACAATGTGTAAAATTTCTCATCCACTGTCTACAAAAATTAATTTCCCTCCTTGATACAGATGGAGAAGCTGAGGCCAGAACAAAACTCTTATGTCCTTTCTTCACACACATTTCCTCTCAGCTGGTTTCTGGTGGGTATGGAGCAGTATTAGCTGAGTGGGTATGATTCTATCAGGGAATCTATACAGTAGAAAGCACCCAGTAGATCATTACCTATATCCTCACATACTGTTAGTGTGCTTCCATCATTTGTTTCCTACTAATAAATCACTATAAGCTTGAGACTTTTGTGTTGACAAGCTCATTTTCTCTTAGCTCAGGTACATTCTCTAGCTCTGATGATATATGTCCAGACCTTATCCTTGCATGACATCCTATATAAATAATTTCTCTTCATTTGAAAGTCCTTTTTCTCTTTGAAATTCACCTAAAATTTAATGAGGAAAAAATATCCGTTCTGCATTCTCACTGGTAAGTCAGAAGTCTTGCAGAAGTCTTGTAGATCCTATCGGCCTGCATTAGGAACAATCCAATGAAAAATCCCTTTCCTGGACTGACATTTTGCAAATGAAGTCTGCAGCCTCTTGAACTTCATTATAGCTTCATGAATATTGGAAGACTTCAAAATTTGACTGTGGTTTTGAAACTCAGCCAGGAGAGTATTAATGCCATTTGTGTTTATGTAATATCCTTTCTTGCAACTGTTTTAAAGCACCTAACACGTTATTTTTATATATCCACAACATGCATAAGAGTTGTTAAGTAGAAGGCTTTACTCTGCTCCTTTAATAAGTAGGAGTCCTAAGAATCAATAAATTGGCACAGGGACTAACACTGCACAATACCTTAGATAATACCTTATGATCTGAATTTCTCCCTGAGAAAGTTGTTTCCATTATGCAAATGCATATTTCATTTGCATCTCATTGTGTTAGCGAGTCATTGAACCTCAATTCTTCTTCAGCTGTCAATCTCAATTTCTTTGCCCCCTTTTGCTTCGTGTGCCCACCCACTTGATTTCCATCAATAACTTCTTCCTACTCCAACTCCTAGAACATGACTCTTGATCTTTAAAGTACAAGAGACTTCCAGGGTGCTCTAGGCCCTGAAAAAAATGATTTTTTCCCCATTCCATAATGGAGCAAAAGAAGCTGAATTTTTTAATGTATTAAAAGTTTTAAAAGTATGCAGTGTTAACAGTAATTGAGAAAAGTGCCTCATGATCAGTTCCAGTGCAAAGAAGGGAAGTTGGAAATAGCATTTGTTAGAATTTCAGGCCAATGAACTATCTGTAGGAAATTCCAGGCCATTCATTCTGTTCAGGCTGAGTTCCCAGGAAGCAGAGCTGATGGCAGAGATTCCTTTGCTAATCATCTATTGAGGGGTGCTCTCAAGAGGAAGAAAAAGCAGAATAACGTTGAAGAATAAATAGCTAAGCAACATCTCTGCTGGAGATGGGGGATTCTCTGGAGGACAGAAGTTGGTAGGTGTGGGTAGTTATTAACAACACCGTGGGTATTCTGGCTGGTTAAGGTGATCCTGGCAGAGTTCCAATAGTATCTACCATGTCTTTTTCTTAAGAACTTTTGTCCCTTTATCTTGGCTTTTCTGGCCAGGAATAATAACTCTTCTCCTTTGTCTAAGACATAGTCCCACCTCAAACCTACTTCAAGTATGTGACTCTATACCATTTCTATGCCTCGGCTCCTTTACTAATAACTTATATGTTGCCACAGTCTCTGGGAAAACTACTCACTAATCATTTACCGAGAGAAAAATTCCTTGTCCAGAACTTTCCTATGGGAAAGTTACCCACTCTGATGGCCATCAACTTTTCATGACTCTTTTCAAAAATTGTATTGTTAAGTAATTGAAAAAGAAGTTACAATTCCATAGGTCAGGTTATTAGAACCATGCATATTGACCAATATCACCCCTTTCACTATTCTTCCCCTCCCATCCCTACCCTCAAGTTACATCGTTCAATTTTACATGGTGTTCCTGAATATACTAACTGAGTTTGCCCTCCCTCCCTGCCTCCGTTCTTATGCCCCACCCCCATCACACATACTTTGGCCTCCTTCCAAAACATGTTTCCACTTCCAACCCAGGGTTTCCTATTCCTGTTGAACTTATTTATCATACCCTACCCCTATTTCTAGGAAGGACTTCTGGGTTGCATAACTCCAAGGATGACATCATCATCATCATCATCATCATCATCATCATCATCATGTTCTCTAAGAATGGCTCTCCTAGAAAAGCTTTTGCTTTATGTTTTTCTAGTACTGGTATTTCTACTCCTCTTTCTGCTTTAATTAAGACAGAAAGATGGTAAAATTATAAGAGGTCATCAAATGTTCTCATATGTCTGACTAATAAAGGAATTTAATGCTTCAATAAAAAGACTTTACTGAGGAGAGCCATTTCTACAATCTTAATGATACAAAGCTAGCAATCTTCATTAAATCACATATGGAAACTAAGGGACACGTATATTAAGCAGCTTCCTAGTTCCTGGGATTGCTGCCTGAACACGACTTGGCCTCCTATAGATTTTGAGGTCTGTATGTTATGGCAGAAATTCAGAGGTATTGCTTTCAGCTACTTCCCTGGCAAGAATTTCCTGTTCTAAAGATGCAGCATGAACATGTGCATGGTAAAGCAGACTTACGCCTTGTGTTTATTTACCACAAAATTCCAAAGGTAGAAAGATACATCAATAGCTCTTTGAAAATAATTTGATAAAATAAATGTTATCACCATCAATGTTGTGGCAACAGACAGGGCTATACCATGTGCGAAAGAAAAAAATGATTACTCCTTTAAAAATAATGATTACTCCTTGTTGAGGAGGCATATATTTATTTAAAAAAAAATGGTAGTATCCAGAGTGGGTCAGAATGTGGTGACATGGGCACTTAAATGTTGCAGCTGATAGTCATCAGAATGGTATTGGTTTCCTGGATGAAAATGTTTCGATATGCGTTAAAAGTCTAAAGAAACCTCTTCATTGAGAAATTTTACAACAAGGGATTTATAACTGGGTAACAAATTTTTTTGTCAAGGAGATGATCAGCCACTCAAGGATAGAAATGTGTGTACAAACAAAGGAAAAAAACTCAACTAGAGTCCTAGCCTCTAAAAGGACAAATTTAGGTCAATTTTGGAAGATAATAGACTCATTTTGGAGGGCTGCATCAAGTATAGTTCTTTTTCAACGATGATCAGACTCAAATTCACAGGTTCTTAAGTCTAGGATTGGCTAAGCATGAGCAAGACTAATGGGGCTAAAACTAGTTTTGTCTAGGAAGTTTAGGCCCCACGAGTCTTTTTATGTGCCTTCACCCATCCTGTTTCAACTTTCAATGTAATTTGAGTCCAAATCCTAAATATGTTAACTTTATTTTTGTAGTTCATCTGTCTTCCTTGGGAAGAAGTAGTGTATATCTGAGGCTTACAGAAAGACTTATGAGTTCGTGGGCATTGTTTTTTTTGTCGGTCGTGGGGCTTGAACTCTGGGCCTGGGCGCTATCCCTCAGCTCTTCAGCTCAGGGCGAGCACTCTACCACTTGAGCTACAGTGGTTTTCTGGTGGTTTATTGGAGATAGGAGTCTCACGGTCTTTCCTGCCCGGGCTGGCTTTGAACCGTGATCCTCAGATCTCAGCCTCCTGAGTACCTAGGATTACAGGTGTGAGCCACCAGCGCCCAGCTGCGTATTCTTAATAGTCATAGTAGGCCAGGTACAGCCTAAAGGACTAGGATTAAAAAATAATGTTTATCATAATCAAGAAGGAGCCTGAACAATAAGAATTCAAATATGAAGCCCTTTCACTCACTGCTTAACGTCCAACAAATACTGGCTTTTACTATTATTATCTTTCCTAACCCTGTTTCTAAAAGCTCAGCTTTTAGAAATGAGCCGGTGGCTCATGCCTATAATCCTAGCTACTTAGGAGGCTGAGATCTGAGAATCATGGTTTGAAGCCAGCACATGCCAGAAAATTCATAAGACACTTATTCCCCAATTAACATCAAAAAAATCTAGAAGCTTAAGTAGAGTGCTAGCCCTAAGCCAAAAGAGCTCAAAGATTGCCCTAAGGCCTTGAGGGTTTTTTTTCCCCTAATATATATATTTATTTATTTATTTAAACCTGCTCTGAGTTGTCCCAGACAGGTTTACTGACAACTTCTTTCTTTTTTCTCTAGCATCTCTTAAGCACCTGGATCAGCAGTAACAACAACAACAAAAGCTTACCTCCTTCCTGTTCCACTGGCTAGCTCTCTTCTGTTGTGTACCTCTCAATATGCATGCTCCTTAAGAGTCCCTTCAGCTTCTTCCCCCTTTCCTCACTCTTGATTTGTAACAAATTAAATCCAACCTCTGCCGTGAAGCTCACCTGGGAGGCTGAGTGGCACATTCCTTTCCTATAGATGGAAACACATTTTGACGCTTTATTGTATGAAAACAGCACAGTTAGACATATGGATTGTGTTCTATGTATGACCAACTGGGCAGTTCTCAAGCTAGAATTACAATCGCTGCTGTGTGACATTCCTTCTTCTCTTGAATAACTGCAGCAAATGATCTAGCAGTTTCACTTTAATTTTACCCTTAAAGTTGTTAG
The DNA here is from genome assembly GCF_019054845.1 of Dipodomys spectabilis. NCBI lineage: Eukaryota > Metazoa > Chordata > Mammalia > Rodentia > Heteromyidae > Dipodomys > Dipodomys spectabilis. The sequence goes on from NW_024870678.1 coordinate 29,650,230, forward strand.
AAGTTCCTATTATTCTATGTACTGATATCCTCATTCCATCAGAGAACTGAACACATATGAAACATGAAACAATTCTCTTCCAGCTACACTCAGTTCACAACATAATTTCTCCCTTAAAGTGGCTTAAAAACATTCTTACTGCTTCAGCCTGAAATAATTTTTCTTCCATCTTTACACAACTCCTTGTCTTACTTCTACAATTAAGGGCTCCTAATTTGACTAACCCATTAAATAGGCACTTCATTTTATATTGCAATTTTTATTCAATAATCTCCAGCAATAGCTTATCGTCATCATATCAGCTTTCCTTGTGAATGTTGTTAAATTTATTATTGTCACTGTGAGCAACAATCAAGCCTTTTTAGATTTATCCTGTTAGTCTTTACCTCTGAGCCCAATTGTGATCATGTAGACAATTGTCTTCCAGCATTCACTACTGTGGGAAGACAAGCAAGGTATGCTTAGCATCACAGGTAGAGTCTACTCTGGTCCTGGGATAGTGGTTGTGCAGTTGGCAGTGGAATCTGAGAAAGTATTGGGATGGATTTCTGGCAGTACAATTGCCCTTAGCCATCCTTTGCTTTTGTATCACAAGCTGCTCTATTACTGGCATCACAAAAGCAGTGAACAGTAGGAAGCCATGGACAATAGGAACTCACACTAAACCACATTATCCCTTGGCATACAACTAGGCCTTTCCTCTCAGCTGATAGAACTTGAATGAAATCCAAGGAGTTTTGTATGCTGCTCATTTATGAGAGCAATTGCAGACATACCTGATGTAGCAATTCAACAGATTTTATGGCAAAGGGAAATTGTTGTCTTCACTTTAGAGTTCTGTGAACTTTCAGGGTACACAGTTTCAGAAATCCATGCCAGATATGTTCTTAAAGAAGAAGCTGTTAAAGGCCTTTCTATTGATTAGAGACAGGTGTCACATTTGATCAATGTGGAAGGCAAATACATACCAATTGTTTATCTGCTTCTTCTTTTTTTCAAATATTTCTAAGATGAACAGGGTGAAAATGAGTCCTTGATGCCAGTGCTCATTTCTCTGCATCCTGACAATTCAATTGCTTTCTTGTCCATACAGAAGAGTAGAGTTCATCTCTGTTCCTGTTCTTTGGTTCCTAGCTGTGTAAGAAACCACGACAGAGGAGCCAATGCATACCTCCAACCTCAGTTACTATGTCGAAACACATCAACATTCCCTTGTATTAAGTTCTCGGAGATAATGCTTCAAAGAAGCCCCTAAGTAATATAGCCCCTTGACTACTCAAACTCAAGTCATGCGCAAGGATATGTACATATGATTAAAAACAATATTTGTATTATCATCCAATTTTGTACCCAGGGCCAGGAATTCCTCAAATAATGGAGTTTGGTTTAAATCCATGACAACAATGTGAAGTTTTTATATTAACTTAGTTATCCACTGTTTATTTCTTCAAACTAGCCATAGTCATAACTAACAAAGTCAGGCATAGAATTGAGAATACCATTTTTCAGAAGTGAATTTCTTTCTAGGTGACTGACTTTCATCTTCGATATTAACCTTCTCTCTGCAGAATGAATGCAGCATCTACATCAAAGAGCCATAAAAGTAACTCAGCATCTATCTCCATATCACTCATGAAAAATAAATCATGACAACCAAATCATGTGATAAAATGCTTATCATTCCTGCCTTCTTGATTATGAATCTTGACTATTTGCCGTCTCTGGTCTACATGTTCTCTCTAGAATTGGCTCCTTGTTTATTGAGACAAACAGATACATTGGAGAGAAGTGGGTAATTTGAATTCCAAATCCTAGCTGAAAACAATTTTCTTATTAGAAAAAAATGGGGGCACTAAAATGAAAAAGGAGAAGAATAGCTAAAGAATCACTTTGACACATTTATGTTTTTCTTACAAGCTGATCTAAGAAAAACAAGAAGCCAACAGGAAAACTCTGGACACGACCAATTAGTATTCCAGTCACTGAATCCCAAGAAAGCAACGTTTCCTCCAAACACTACCAAAGTTCCACAGTCAACAGAAACAGTGCCCCACAGATGGTAAATTCCCTATGTTCTGAAACCATATTATTTTGAAGAGTATGTTTTGATCATTCTGAACCAGGTCAGTTGGCAAAGACTTGCCTCTAACAATGTAGTTACCTTCATTACAGGCATTGAGTGCGGGTGTTTCTTGAATGGATTCCTTGAGGCAACCTAGAACCTCTTTATAATTGTTTCTTTTTATCCAGTGCACCCTCCATTCACAATAACAGCCATGACCCTATGACTTACTAAAGGGCTATTTGTTTAATTTGATCACTAAGTTAGCCTTCTGTGTGTAGCTACCCCCTAAAAAAGAATGGACCCTTCAAACTTCCTCAAAACCTAATCCACAACTGCATGTAGAAAGAATGACCAGGAGGCAGTATGAGAACTCAGATGGGTCATAGAATAGAGAATACTGATAGTCAGAGGTGAGTTCCTTTCTAGTGATTCTTGTCTTTGATTTTAACCTTCTCTAATGCAGTGATAAATGGAGCATCTATATGAAAGAGCCAAAAATAATTCTGCACATCATTCATGAGAAATAAATCATGACAACCTCATCATGTGATAAAACATTGCAGAACATCTCTTTATAGATTATCTATGACCTGCTACCAGGGGCAAATTTCACTTTGTACACACAACCATTTATTAACATAGTCACAAATACAGCATCTGGTCTACTGAGGGTAGCATCACTATGTGGCTACAACTAAGCAAGAGACACAAAAACAGAGTACTGAAGACTTAGCATTCTAGCCCAACAGGCTAAGTATTAATCTGGCAATCAGCCAACTGGGTGACCTTGGATAAGTCAATGATTTGAAAGACTCAGTAATCTGAGGAAAGTTAATATCACTCATCCATTAGTCCTCATGAGGGGAATAAGATGGTACATGGAAACCACTTAAGTTCTGCTGTGTAGAGAAAATGAGATAAGGTTATCTCTTACTGATTCTGGCCTAAATGAAATTTGTGTTTTAGAACTCTCAAAAAATTGTTACAAAAATAGTGTACATAGTTCTTATCTACGTTGCCCTTCCTTCTCTTTCCTTTCTTTCCCTTCCTTTACTCTCTGCCTCCCTCCCTCCTTCCCTCCCTCCCTCCCTTCCTTCCTTCTTTCCTTCCTTCCTTCCTTTCTTCCTTCCTTCCTTCCTTAGTCTGCCTTTCTTTCCCTCCCTCCCTCCATTTCCTCCCTTCTGTTCTTCTCCTTTGCTTACTCTCTCCTTTTCCCTCTCCCTCTTTTCTTCTTCTTCCTCTCCATTTCCCTTTCTGTGCTGAAGATTGAAACTATGGGATCTTGTACAATCTCAATGAGCACTCTACCACTTGAGCTACACCCCTAGCCATTTGCTTTGTATTTTGTTTTTAAAAGAGGGTCTCCTTATATATCCCAGGCTGGCTGGTGAACTTGCAGTCTTTCTATCTGTGCTTCTCAAGTATCTGAGATTACAGGAGTATGCCACCATGCCAAGCTTCTTCCTTATCTATTGCTAGGTAACATTTGCCACAATTATATATTGACATTGACATGTTATTATTAACCTGTTTTGGGATTCCTATGGGTTGTAACAAGCCTCAGATTTTCCCGGTTGGTGCCCTTCAGAGTTTCTAGTACTGGTTAGGTTTAGCTGATATTTTTCTGGTACTGGGATGAGGAGGAGAAATACCAGAGAGGTGGCTTCCATAGAGTACACACTGTCAGCCTATTGCCGATTGAGTTAACCCTGATCACCTAGTTAAAATGGTGCTTTCTTTATTGTGAATTCATTTCCCACGGTCTTTCTTATACTACATGATCTAAAAGCAAGCCACCAAGTGCGTGCTCACTATTGAGACACAGTAGCTAAATAAATTGTACAGGAGATTCATCTTTGTCCTGGTTAGGTTCAAAAAGACAAAAAAGGGTAAGGAAAGAGTAGGCAAAGAGTAGGCTCATCACCAAAAGCCTGTAAAAGGGAGCCTCCGGTTAAAGCTAGACACAGTCCTTGCTTACGATCTGAAGCATTTATAATGGTGTGTCTGAAAGAATGTCTAGTGCATGTAGTTTGAAAGTAAATAATGGTGGTACTAATGTTGGGAAACAAAGTTAGAGCTGCAGTGAGGGAGGGAGACAAGATGGAGTCTCTGCTCAGGGTCTTAACTGGGAGCAGATTTTGGTCTGGTTCTTCTGCATGAGTTTATCTGGTCTGGGAAAGAGGATCAGGTGGGAGTGTTAGTGAACCAAAGCACCCTGGCACCTCCGGATACAGATAGCTGTCTACTTAGACCTAACTCTTTCTTATTTGATCACTTATTTATATCATTATGGGCGTGTGTTTGTTTTTTGTTTGCTTGTTTGTTTTTGTGTTGGCCATGGGGCTTGAACTCTGGGCCTAGGCGCTGTCCCTCAGCTCTTCAGCTCAAGGATAGCACTCTACCACTTGAGCCACAGTGCCACTTCTGGTTTTCTGGTGGTTTATTGGAGATAAGAGTTTCACATTCTTTCCTGCCCGGGCTGGCTTTGAACTGCAATCCTCAGATCTCAGCCTCCTGAGTAGCTAGATTATAAGCGTGAGCCACCAGTGCCCAGCGGACATGTGTTTTATAAATTGGGTTATAATCCAATGTATAAATGTTTGTTGCTCAAATCATGTTGACTTTGATCATTCAAAATCTTTCACTTGACTTTCATATCCCTTTGACATAATTCCAATCTTTCAATTTTTGGTACTAAAATAAATAACAGGATCATCAGGTACTGTCCCTGCCCTCTCATTAGTCATTTCCTCAAAAGCATATTGTTTTGTTTTGTTTTTCTGAGGTTATTAGAAACTAATATCTGGGTGTTAGGTGTGCTTATGGTTCTGCAGTGTTGCGGTTTCAGTGGATAGAATCAGGAAATACACATACTAGCCCACATGTAAACATTTCTTCATAAACACAGCTGCCTTTAGCTCTAGATGAATATACCATGGCTTTTTGATATATTTGCTTTCCTCATCATCTCTCAACTTCTGTCAATTCAGAATTGATATCTCAAGCCCATTACAGAGCAACTTGACCTACTAGAGTGCCTATGTAAGACTTCTGAGTTTAAGTGTAATATGTTTGAGTAAGCTCTGAGACCCTCCCTCAAGGTGATTCTTCTTATTCTAGAGTTATTATTAGTTATTATTAGTTTTCTTGTCTCTGTAAATTCCCTCCTTGGTCTGAGTGGAGTAGCTGACAGTAACTGATCAGACCCTACACGTTTCCTTAATAAATTCTGCCAAGAGTTCCTTGCCTACATGCTCTTAGCTACCTTTGTCTTAGAAGCCACTCAGAATTTCTGTGAGAGCTATTGAGCATAGTCTCACTAGCCATGGACTCTTACAGCTCTCCTAGGATGTTCAAGTTTGATTCGGTAAAAAAACTGCTGTTGGGAGACCATGAGTAAGTGATATCATGACACTCATAAAATCACCACACTGGTGATATAAGACAGGGGTGTTGTAGCCTACCAGGGCAGATAAATCCACCGACAAGATGACTGCAAAATATCATGAAATACTTACCCAGGAAAAGGAATCTAAGATGAATAGCCAAAATATCATGAAATACTTACCCAACAAAAGGAATCTAAGATGAATAGCCAAAATATCATGAAATACTTACCCAGCAAAAGGAATCTAAGATGGATAGCCAAGCTACAATATATTATTTCTAGGTAATACAGGCATATAATAAACCATATAGCTTCTATTTAAACCCCAAAGTGTGTCCATACTTACATTTCATCTGTAAAGAATATTATTAACGCCAGGATAAAGGACAAAGGGATATAAAACCAGTACTATGTTTCAAAGTAATATTTTTATGTACAAAATTCTTTGAAGTTATAAATACTATATGGTATTATGTCAAAAAGTCAATCACAGAAGTAGTGTTACAATGCTAGTAACATTTAAATTTTTATGATTACATTTTTATAACAAACACAGCTCTATACTAGTTATGAGTTGTTACATTAGACCTTAAATAAACTAAGTGAAAGACAAGCAGAATTTTTTTTACCAGTAGCTCACACAGCATTTCTATAAAATCCACTGTTACTAGCTCAGCCTACGTCCCTGAAGCGTGAAACTAGAGAGACCAAAAAGAACAGAGCATTAATGAGAGCTCAGAGAACCATCATAACAATAAACCATGAACTCCTTGTATAGGTAAGAAGAACACTTCCTTCCTATCACCTATAAAAAATAAAGATGGCAGGGCAGGCATTCACCTGCCTCTTCAAATGGGAGTAAAGCCAAAGAGGAATGGTCTTGAAATGGATTCTGACCCAGCAGGTTGTTGATTAAGGAGCTGGTTCCTGATGAATTTTAACAACAAACTTTCTTCACACTCAGCTTAAGCTGCCAGCTCTTTGTAATGTACTCCATCTCTAACAATTACCTGCCAAATGCTTACCACAGACTGGCAAAGATTAGTTACTCCAGGGAGAGTGGTTTATAACTCTAAGATGCAATTTTGTGCCAGACCAGTAATAAAAGCAAAGGCCCACAGCAGGCTGCTCTTGCTTTCTCTCTTTAGAGAAACACAGATCCCTACAGATCAACTGATTGCTCCCAACCCATCCTCAGAGCACATAAACATACAGTGATGGTCCCTATTTGCTTTACATACACCATAATTTCTGGAAATATGAATTAGTCAAATGCAATTGTATTGTCAAGAAACTGTGGCTTCCTATATATCATTATCTATTTGCAGGAGCCTACTGTTTTTGTGAACATAACAGGGTAAATTTTTCTCTTAACAATAGATTATGATGCTGTACTCAGGAAATGCCTGCAATTGTTCACATATGTTAAGACCAGGTGGGATTGAACAATAGAAATTCAACTAATAATGTGATAATAACATAGGCTTGATTAAATGATCCTTCCTTTCTTCTCTTTCATCCTACACAGGAGTTCATTTACATTTTAATAAACTGAATAGAAAATAAAGGAAGGTTCGTATTTTTCTGTGATGTGAGCCCAGAGAATCCTGTAGGGAAAGGGGAAAATGTAATGTTAGAAGGAAACAAAAACTTCACAGATGCTAGAGCTGAATATGATTGAGCCTACACAGTTCTGAATCAAATCACAAATTCACCCTGGAGAAGTATAAAGAGAATTTAGAAGCTTGGGCCTTCAAGCAAAATTGTGGGCATTGTCCTTGGAAGTTATGAAAAAAAAATGACCTGATTAATCTTCCTTCAATAAATCTTAATACTTGAGCAATTTAAAAGAATACAAATTTCATTTTCTTAGCTTGGCATGTTAACAATATAAAATAATTACAGCCCTTTCTATTTTAATCTGCATGACATTCTATAAAATTAAGTATCAAATATATAACGCTGTCAGATAAATGAGACAGCAGGACAGCTATAAATGCCAACAGATCAAAGAAATATATTCTCCAGGGACAATCATGCTTAGCTTAGTGTTTTCCAGAATTCTTTATTCTTTCTTGCTTTATGGTGACATAGAATAATACTTGGTGTGTGTGTGTGTGTGTGTGTGTGTGTGTGTGTGTGTGTGTGTGTGTGTGTGTGTGTGTATGTGTGTGTGTGTGTGTGTGTGTGTGTGTGTGTGTGTGTGTGTGTGTGTGTGTGTGTTTTGTTGGTCATGGGGCTTGAATTCTGGGCCTGGGCACTGTCCCTCAGCTCTTCAGCTCAAGGCTAGTGCTCTCCCACTTGAGCCACAGCACCACTTCTGGTTTTCTGGTGGTTAATTGGAGATGAATCTTGTAGATTTTCCTGCTGGTGCTGACTTTGAACAGCGATCCTCAGATCTCAGCCTCCTGAGTAGCTAGGATTACAGACATGAGCAACTGGTACCTGGTATGTTTTATTTAAGCTGAAGTTCATTGACCCTACATCCATAATGACAGAGTTGTAATAGGAAAATAAGAAAGCCTTAATTTAATCTATTGTCTCTATTTGCGAAATCTGAACATTCAAACTGAGACAATATCATATAAAAATGAAGGGTATTAACGTTAAGTTGGTTATTTTTGCTAACAAATCTCAGATGATGTTTGTACTCGGACCTTACCAGTTGGACAAAGTTGATGCATGCATGTCATGCATGCATGCAAAGAATTACGCATAATTATTGCCACTGTGCTTGAAAGCTGCAGCAGCTCCAATATAGAACCACAGGGATTTTATTGGACCAGTCAATGTACCTCCTTCCCAATCTTGCACCTAAATAAGAAGTAGAGAAGGGAGAAAGCACCTATAAATACCAGATTGATTACTAATGTTAATGTACATAGACCATTCAAAACCATGCATGAATAAAATTATAAGTGAGTTTGGGCATGGAGGTATATGCCTGTAGTCTTAGCATTTAGGAGGTAGAGTCATTAGGTTTGTGATGTTAAGGTTAGCACAGCCTCTATGGTAAGACCTTGTCTCTAGTAAAATATAATCTAATTAATTAACTAAGCCAACTTTCAGGCTATAAGACTGGCATACAAATATCAATATAATTTCCCTATGCTGGTAACAGATATTTTTTTTAATTTAATTTTATTTTATTTGAGAACATACTGTACAGAGGGGTTACAATTACATGGGCAGGATAATGCATACATTTCTTACCAAGCATTGCAGCCTCCTCCTTTGTTTACCCTTCACCTCCCTTCCCAGCCTCCCCCCTCCCCCCCACCCAATCCTTCCCCCCCCCCCACACGGACCTTGTAAAGCTCGTTTTTGACATGACATTTTGTACTTCTCATTGTTGCAACAGGTCCACCTGAATCCTTAAACGACTTGTTTGTCCCCATCTCCTCCACAAGTTATACTGAATCAAATATAGTGAAAGCGGGGGTTACACTGTGGGGGAGGGACATACAAAGCAACCAAGAAATAATCTTATAAATGCGTTAGAAACACATGCATGAAAGAAAAAAACATTAAAATACATATTTAAGGGTTCGTTTTCCTAACATCACATTATCTGACCTTTTCCGCTTGACTCATACATATACTAGATATTGCAAATAAGGGAAACCATGGGACCTATGTTTCTTTGGGCCTGGCTTACTTCACTTAATATAATTTTTTCCAAGCCTTTCCATTTCCTAACAAATGGGGAAATGTCATTCTTTCTGATGGAGGCATATAATTCCATTGTGTATATATACCACATTTTCTTGATCCATTCATCTACTGAGGGGCATCGGGGTTGGTTCCATATCTTAGCTATGGTAAATAATGCTGCAATAAATATAGTTGTGCTGGTAGCTTTAGTGTGGTCTTGTTTGTAAACATTTGGGTAAATGCCCAAAAGTGGGATTGCTGGGTAATAAGGGAGTTCTATGTGAAGTCTTTTGAGGAACCTCCATACTGCTTTCCAAAGCGGTTGAACAAGTTTACATTCCCACCAACAATGAAGTAAGTTCCTTTCTGTCCACATCCCCTCCAGCATCTGTTGTTGTTAGAGTTCTTGATTTTTGCCGTTCTAACTGGGGTGAGGTGATATCTCAATGTTGTTTTGATTTGCATTTCTTTTATGGCTAGGGATGTTGAACATTTCTTCATGTGTCTATTGGCCATCCTTCTTTCCTCTTCAGAGAAGTTTCTCTTTAAGTCTTTCGCCCACTTATTTATTGGGGAGTTGTTTCTTTGAGGGTTTGTTGTTGGGGGGTTTAATTTTTTGAGTTCCAAGTATATTTTAGATATGAGACCCTTGTCCGTTGTATGGCTAGTAAAGATCTTCTCCCAATCCGTGAGCTTTCTATTGATCTTGCTAGCTATGTCATTTGTCCTGCAGAAGCTCTGCAACTTTATGCAATCCCATTTGTCCAACCTTTCTTTGATTTGTTGTGTTTCTGGGTCTCTATTCAGAAAATTTTGGCCTAAGCCAAGGAGACCTAGGGTTTCTCCTATTCCATCCTGTAATGTTTTCAGAGTGTCTGCTTTGAGTTCGAGGTCTTTGATCCATTTGGAGTTGATTCTGGTGCAGGGTGATATATAAGGATCTAACTTTAGTTTTCTACATGTAGTTAACCAATTTTGCCAGCACCATTTACTGAAGAGGCTGTCTTTCTTCCATTCTATTGTTTTAGCTCCCTTATCGAAGATTAGATGGCTATAGGTCTGTAGGTTCATTTCTGGGTTTTCAATTCTATTCCATTGGTCCTGAGGTGTAACAGATATTTTTTTAAAAATGCAAAATACATCAATCATAGTAGCACACACACACACACAAATCAAATACTTGGTGTCTGTGCCCCCAAAGCTAAAAAATATTACCAAGAGCCAGGGGCTGGTGGCTCATGCCTGTAATCCTAGCTACTCAGAAGGCTGAGATCTGAGGATCATGATTTAAAGCCAGCACCAGCAGGAAAGTCCATGAGACTCTTATTTCCAATAAACCACCAGAAAACCAGAAGTGGCGCTGTGGCTCAAGTGGTAGAGTGCTAGCCTTGAGCTGAAGAGCTGAGGGACAGTGCCCAGGCCCAGAGTTCAAGCCCTACAACCAACTATATATATATATATATATATATATATATATATATATATATATATATATATATATATATATATATATATATAATTTATGTTAATATATATATAAAACCAACATAAATTAAGGTGGCTATTATTAATGAACATCTTCTTCTGGAAACTTTTGATATCATCACTGCTGCCTTGATGGAAGTTATGAAGTTATATGTGTGTGTGTGTGACATTTTATTGACTCAATAGCAAAATGTTTGGTACTGTTCTATAAGTGATTAAACCTAAATGAAAAGTCTTTAAATTAGGAAAAAGTGACAACATTTAAATTGGCTGGGGATAAGGGTTAGGTACATATCCACAAATGACAATGAAATGCTTGCTCACAAAACTGGATAGACAAGCCTGTCTCGTCAGTGGTACAGCTCACTTTTGTTACAGGCAAGAAACTGTGCTGAGCACGTGCCTCCAAACAAAAATGACAGTTGTGCTGAGCACTTTCAGTTTCTTTCTCTCAATCTACCAGTAACCCACATCATGTCTTTTCTCATCAGGTAAGAAATAAACCAGAGTTTTTGTTTATGTTGTTATTTCCAGATCCCAAACCCAAGCTCCAGGAGTTCCATAAGGCAGGAAGACACATGTTGAAGGGCAGGCAGAGAAAGGAGGTTTATTAAATGACATGAATGCCATGGGAAAACCCTTCTGCCCATCTTCAGTCATCATCCAGTGTACATACATAAGCTACAGATTTAAATAGACAAAGAATGAGGGGCAGGGGTTGAGAGTATGCAGTGAAACAAATCAGTGTCCAGAAGTGGTCATGTAGCAAGAGGAGGTATCAGAGGGGGTCTTGATCTCACCATTGCTCAGAATGACTCCTGGCAGATAGTCTCATCTCCTATCTACTCCTTCCTGGATTCCAAGATGGCTACCAAATGACTCTAAGAGTCAATGGTTCTGGGCAAAGGAATGAGATACAAAATGGCTGCCTAGCTTTCATCTTCCTTTCAGATGTGCCCCAGGAAGTAACGTTTCTCAGCAAATAAAAATAAAAATAAAATAAAATAAATGGTTTTTAAGCAGCAGTTACAAGAAGAGTGGTCAAAGTGAGTCCCTTAAGGAAGAATCATGAAGTGAAGAGACAGATTTCTCCTCCAGCTATAGCTTGAGTTCTCTGTGCTTTGGTCTTGTTAATATTATGGAAGCAGAAGAATTAAACCTATATGATCCTATGTGGATTGAAACCGATAATTCGTGTGAATGCTTGTGCCAACTACCAAGAATTTGACATTGGAGGAGCAACATACAGAAAATTAAAGGATAATAAGTTCTTCCCAAAGAAAATCTGATCTATTTGTGTTCTTAGTACTGAAGCCCAAAGAGGTCAAGACCCTTGTCCAAGTTCCATCCATGGCTTTTTGGAAATAGACCATTGACAGACAAAGGCAGAAGTACATCTAGATCCAGCTGCTTGGTGGTTAGACCAGAGTTCTCTCTACTGAGTAGTTGTGAATGGCATAGGATGGAATTGCTGATCTTTCTCCCAGCCACTATGAAGATCCTGTCACAGAGGAGTCCCTGCCTTTTCCTACCTCCATGCAAATGCTGTGTCCAGCTTCCTTCCGGGAGCAATTTATAGCCCTTGTTGTGCTTTTGTAACAAAAACAAGACTACTATTTAGAGTTGAGGTAGTTGTTTTCACAATCCACCGTGAAGCAGTCAGGCAGGTGTTCTCTTGGAGGTAAAATAAACACAGTCAACCTCAATTATTTGATTCCATTTAGTATATTAGAAAAGGTAACGGTTTAATGATACCCTAGCGGTCCATAATAGTAAATGCACCATAGAAAAAGAATTACAAAATCCCCCTTTCACTAATAACTCTTGAAACTAGTATTATGAAAAGTCACTAAACCCCAGGGAGTCAAAGCGTTTCCACCTTTGTCCAAGTGACAATGCCATTGGTTTTCAGTTCTTTATTCACCGATCATAAAAATAAAAGCTATTTTGAGGACAAGGGAAGCTGCAACATTCCCAAACGGCAATTCATTAACATGAGCCAGCCTAGCTGAGACTGTGTAGCAGCTGAAGAGAGAGTTCTGCGAAGGGTTGATGCCTTTATATGTGCAGAGCCAGGGAGAAGGAAATGAAACTTCAGACTGACACAAACACTCAAGCTATTTGTATTTATTTTGGAAGAATGTGATCAATTACCTTATCAACATGTGCCTAGGCTTTTGGCTCCTTGTTAGACAAATACTGAGAGGATAGTCTTCTTTGTCATAGTTTTCTGTTGATAGATTGGGTTCCAGTACTCCTAGTTAGTAAGGACAGCTGTGCAGATCTGGAATGATCCCAGAGAGAGGCACAAAACCAGGCTTGGCAAAGACACCAGTGCACAGCAAGATGCCCCTGTCTACTGCCTTCAGGAAAGTGCCTCTTCTGTAGATTCCTATCTCTGCATTAGGCAGACACTGTGTACAGCAGAAAGAACAAGCATCAGGAAGGCATTTTGGATCCTACTTATGACACACTCCTCTCAGCTGGTAAATGGTTAGATTAATATCTATTTGGCAGGATAATGGTGAGCCTGTGATCTCATTTATTCAGTGCTATATGTAGCTAATTCTCAAATACTAGCTGTTACTTGTATTAAAGATATTTGCTATTAAAATCAAGTAAATATCAGTGAAAAATCAGTAAAAACACTTTCTACTGCTCGTTTACATGCATGCATATGTGTGCATATATTTGCATGCATGCATCTGTACGTGAAAATTGCCCATAATAACATCTATAGATAATAGAGGGTACAGGGCTCATGAGGCAGGTATTAGTTGGTGCTGTTCACTCCTGTGTTGTGGAATACTTATTATTATCAATCACTTTTACTCTGAAAAGTGATTCAGTTACATAATCATCCTAATAAGGATCAAAAAGAAAACATGAATCTCACAGAAATCCAACAAGAATTGCTACCTTAGTGCTGATGAATGAAGTGGTAACTAGACAACCGCTGCAAAGACATTGGTACTGGGAACACCAACCTTCACTTCTTGTTTGTTAATATCTTAAATAATAGCTATCAGAACAAGAACAGAAAACTCATGGCCATAAGGCTTATCTCTAACAAGGAATTTTCCATTTGTTACTGAACATTATGTGTTTATTTTTCTTGATCCTGTTATTGATTATAGTTACTACAACTTCAGTTGATGGTGTTAGTATAGGTAGGAAGATATAAATGAAAGGTTCACAACAGAATATCCCATCTACTACCACCTCTCTCTTCCTCTTCCTCACCTTCCTCATTTCTCCTCCCTCAGCCATCTCTCCCTTCTTCCCTCCTTGGAAATTTCTCTAATTCTACTATCTTTAATATCTATCTGCAGTATTTGGGCACTTACAGAGTCACATAGTTGTGCTTGCTTAAAACTTATGAGACAGATGGCACTAATTTACCTGTTTTAATTATACTAAGTATGGAAATGTTGGCAAAGGAAACAAACATTAGAAGCCAGGGATTCTGCCTGACAGACATAAAGTTAACCTGTGTTAATGACATTGCAATTTTGGCAAAGAGCTGCTGGATCTTTGCTTTTCGTCTTATGTAAGTTTCTATGTTTATTCTGTATGACATGACTACAATATACTTTGTCTCATTTTCATCTTTTTATATCTCATTTCATCCTGGAAAACTTCCTTTCAGCCTGAAAAATATTACTTCAGTAAATTACAATTTTAACCATGATGTATAGCAATGGTGGCAGACAGATTTGGTTTTGAATCCTTTATCCCCTCTGACCCAGCTTGAATAATTCTGAGTCTTATTCTTAGGGTGGTTGTATATATAACTTTTTCACATTTTTCGACTTCATCTAAATAGATCATCCCTTCAATAAAACTCTTTAGAAATGTCTATTTCCATCCCAAGCTCAACATCAAAGCCCAAATTCTTTACCATTCCTTCTAAAGACGCCATTATCTCCACCTTCTTGAAATCCCTTTGCTGTCTATTGAACCATATAGGCTGGAGAAAGAGGGCAACTGGCATGGAGCTTAAAGATCCTCTTGCTCTTAATCTCAGAAGTGGATGAATTTGCCCACTTTCCCGGCCTTTTTGAATGCACATGACAGAGACCCCTCAGCATCAGTCAAGTGGACAAAGGAAAGCCCACCACTGAGCACCAAGTCACTGAAACTAAGCTCAAAGTCTCTAAATTATGCTAATGGTATAACTACATCTAATTTCCAAGCTTGTTCCACATGTTGGGTCCATATATGAGTCCTAAAATTTAGCTTTCCAACATGGTGCTTAAATCAAATGCAATACTGTTCCTAGGAGAAAGCCAGGAAATTTTCTATTCATCTGTAGATGGATAAAACATCCACTGGGCTTTTGAAATTCACAGGTAATAGATAAGAATAAAATTAATGTGCTGTATAACTCTTCTATCAAGAAATACTTTTCTTAATACATTCCTAATATTGAGTAAATCTGTTTAAATGCATTTCCAGGCATGTATATAAGAAGAGATTTATACTTCCTATTTTTTTCTTCCCAACTCTGAGTTTCTGTGGCATTAAAGGCGTTAAAAAATTTGTAAATTCACCAAAAGAAAATATCACAAACTGAAATTTCATGAATAATAGATTGTTCTAGAGGAAATGAAATACAAATCCTTTCCCACAACAATGAGTTATGGAAATTTTGATGTAAGTACCAGTGTACCACAAGGGAATAGGAGCTATTCCCATTGTTCCTAAAAAACGTCCTCATGCTATGAGAAAAATCCTTATTTTCACCTTTATGAAATTTGTCTTATATCTCACAAAACCATTATTGACTAGAGGAAATGAAACGCAACAAATCTATTTTCACATAGTGTATGCCACAGCTGGTGCCAGGTACCAACCTCGCACAAGTGGACTTGGCTTCAACTTAGTGTCCTTTTCCTTTCCTGTCAACAACCCTGAAGCGCTTGAGAATTAAACCTGCAGACCTATTCTTCATGACTGTGGCATTGGCAGTGATCCGTTCTTATTGTTTCAGGCAATGAAAGCTTAGAAGAAAACTACGTCCAGGACAGTAAGATGGGGTTTGTCATCAATGCCATCTATGCCATGGCACATGGTCTGCAGAACATGCACCATGCCCTCTGCCCTGGCCACGTGGGCCTCTGTGATGCTATGAAGCCTATCGATGGCAGTAAACTCCTGGATTTCCTCATCAAGTCCTCATTCATCGGCGTGTCTGGAGAGGAAGTGTGGTTTGACGAGAAGGGGGATGCTCCAGGAAGGTAAAGCAGTCCCTTCTATAATTGATCTGAAAAAACAAACAAACAAACATGATCCTTCCAGGTCGGACAGTTGACAACTAGGGTTTCATTCCCACCCCCACACCCCCATAGTTTGGGGGTATCAAAAAGAGATTCAGCTAGACAGCTAAAAGAACTGGGCTATCTCAGCTAGACATTACTAAGCTCATACAACTTTTTAAAACTTTTTAGAAATTCTTCTTTGGGTAAATTCTGACAGCACTTCATCCTACTGGTATCCTCAGCTACAAACTGGCCCTTCCCTTGGGAATGCCTGGTATCTCCCTGCAAGATACTAAAGAGGGAATCTAACTAGTAAGACTTTTTCCCCAGGACCTACCTTACACTAGCTGGCATCATTCTGATTGGTTACAATGCTATTCTGGCCATGAAATACATAGTGCACCTGATTACTACTGAGAGAACTAAGCCTTAGGCAGACATTCTCATTTCTAAGGCTAGTTTGTGATTCGGCTAAGCTGTCAACTAGAAAAAGAAAGGCAATTAGTTCCTTCATAGAATTCAGTATCTTATGACTTCCAAAGGGTAAATCAAACAAGGAGCAAAAGGAAATTAACTCTATATGTACAAATGTAAAATTCTCCTAAAGTCATTTTTCATTATAATCTATTCTACCACACTTATTTTGATGCCATCAATGAGCTCAGATGTAGGTAGGGGATGAGCTTAGTGTCAAGTGTCATGCTCATGCATACAAATTTTCTCAGGAAAGGGATAAACAAAATGGTAGGAGAATTGAAACGATGCAAGAAAAGAGGTCCTCAGTTTGACTGATGCATGGTAGGGCTATAAGCTCAGAGCCCTTATTGTCATTCAGTCTGATTCTATAGCATTACAGCTTTCTGGGAAAGCATATGTTATGTTTAAATGAAGCAACGAATCATTTAATTCTCACTGCTTAAATACATTGTAATCCTTCTTTCTCTTTACATATAAGAAACCTAAGTGCATAGAAACTAAGTTGAAAACTGAGTTGAAATCAGATAGAGAGCAAGTCACACAGGCAATGCAGTCTGACTCTGGGGCTTACAATTGTTTGCTACCTCATGCTGTTCTTAAGCTAATCCTAAAATTAGCCAAAATCGCTGGAAACTTTCTTAATATCGTGGTAGAAAGGCCGCACTTGAAGGGATTGCATGGCTCTCAGTGATTCCCCGCACAGCTCTTCTTTTTGTGTAAGCTTCAAATTCTGCATATAGAGGATCTCTTGTGGAAGCTAAATGAATCTCTCCGTTATAATCCAGCAGCTCTAGGAAGGATGAATGATATGTCCTTGTCAACAATTAGCACAATTAACTTATAGGTTTCTTCCAAGCTGTCAGTAAGGTTGGAGAATATTTTTGATTGGAATGTGAATGGAATGGATAAGCTTGAGAGCATAGAAGCTTAAAGGCACTGAGCACCTTAGGATATGATACCAGGAGGAAGAAATGGATCTCAGATTCAGAACAGGGACCACTCACAACCCTAAACCCACTATTTTAATCCTGAGTCTCCCTGACTACCAGGTCAGATTTGCATTGTAAACCTTTCTCCCTTGTTCTCAAGTAAACATATATGATACAACTAGCATAGGGCCAAATAATTTTTTATACTCCATAAATACACATTTCCACCGTCTTCTACTGGTTAGTCAGGATACACGTGTGCATGTGCAATTTTTCAAATTGTGGTCTTGCTCCTAGCTCCTTTCTCAGGGATGCTATTTTCTTAAGGTTGGTCAGTTTCATCTGTTCAGCTGTTTCTACCACTTCCCCTGCTTCTAACTCCTGTTATTTATGATCTTGTTCCTTCTGTAATTATTGTAGTAAGCCATTATACAACAAAAACTTAACCCGCTGAGGGGGATTAATTTATAGGAGGAGGATATTCTCAAATACAGGCCATGTAAACCCTGGGATCAAAGACAAGAGTAATGTTCATTCCTTAATAGGAAATTTGGGAGGGGGAGGTTTTTGCTTGTTTTGTTTTTAGTAAGTCAGTATTTTCCTTTGGTATCTTTTGGAATTTCTATATTTTAACCAAACTTTAGACTTTTAAAAATGTGTTTTCATACCAAAATATTGTGAATTTCATTTGCTGAAAGCTACTGAAGTGTGAACTATTTCCCTTATGAAAGAGCAACAGATGAGGAAATGGAGATAAAAGTCTCCAGAAACTGAGTTTTACAAAGGAATATTCCACAACTGGCATCACAGCACAGCTTCATTGAAAGTATGTAAGAAAGTGGCCTTATCCAATGTGGAATAAAACACGGAGATTCACAAAAATGAATAAAGAAAACTCACACTGCATATTCACAACAGGTTTTATAGCCATAGACTAAGTATCATGCATCACAAGATTTGTGTGTGCCATCCACTCACAGATAATACCCATCTGGACACCACAGGGCTTCTCTGAAGGATTCTGGTAGGACTCAGGAACAAGGACGATGATAACTCTCTATTAGCCAAAAGCCAGAAGAGCCAAAAAAAAAAAATGAAAAATGAGCTCCAGGTGCATTATTCTATCTTTTGCCTCTTAGTATCTTTTGCTCATTGGGTAAGAAGAAATCTCTCTTATTTTTCTGACTCCCTTATTCTTCTAGGAGACAGCTATTTGTAGCTGCTCAATGTGGATATAGAGAAACCCAGAGTTACACTGCGGGTGACAGGATGCATTTGCACATTAAGAACAGGCAGAAAAGCCAATAAACAGATACTTGTTGTCTAGACAAAAAAAAACTAGGCCAGATACAGCCAATAGATTGCAAAAGCCAACTTAGGCTAATGAGTAGTAGCTTCACAGGGTGCTGCACTGAGCTAGCTTATGAATCTGAATCCGGCTTAGAAAGAACTCCAAGATGTATTAATCAGGAGCCTGGGGGGGAAAAGGGAAGGATGATAGCTAACGATGAGGAATATGTACTAGTTCATTGCCCTCTATTTACTTGGGTTGAACACAAAGAACAAATAGCCATGACTCGTCATAGCCCAGCAGGGTGAACAGAAAAGAAACCTATTGCACAGCCCTGACATAAAGAATCCCACTGCCCAGACAGTAAATTAGCACCAGGTACAGGCAAAGTTTGGGCCTAGTACCACCTGACTGGTAGTGGTTAGTTTGAAGGGAATGGTAATATGGCAAGAAGATGTTATATATATACATATATATATCAGAGAATGCTTAATGGCTGACAGGCAAATGACTATACCAACCTAGGTATCTTCTCAAGTTTCCTATAGCAATGGAAATAACCAAAATATTTTAGTATATTCATGGAAATACAAATGAAATCATTTTGTTATATTGTTATAGTCCATTTGGGCTGCTAAACAAAACATTGTAAGCTGTGTGGCCTACAAGCAGTGGAAATTTGAGGGTCACAAATCAAGACGTAAGGAAGTCCAAGATCAAGGCACCAGCAGATTTGATATCTGGTGCAAACTCGCTTTCTGATTCATACATGGTACCTTCTACTTCTGTCCTTATGTGTTGGAAGGGACAAGAGAGTTTTTCAGGCTGCCTTTGTAAAGGGCACTAATCCCATTCCTAAGGGCCTTGCTCTCATGACCTTTTCACCTCCCAAAGTCTCTGTCTCCAAGTACCACCACTCAGGAATGAGAATTGGGGAGAGAGCAGAATCTCAACACTGAAATTTTGAGTAGATGGAAACATCAGATCACAAGAACTATGGTTTTGTTTCCATTAAAATTAATTTTTATTTTATTATTTGGGTACTGGGGATCAAAACCAAGACATGATACTTGCAAGTCAAGTACTTTGCCACTGAGCTACATCCCAGTCCCCATAATAAATTAATTATTGACATGCCTATGTCCATAAATCTTCAAACCCATGAACCTTAAAGAGTTTAGTGACATTCTTCATTAGTATAATCCACTGTCACAATGTGAGAAGAGGCTCTGTCTCCTACATTCTAACTTCAAGTCCTCTGTTCTTTCCGTTAAGAAATGTCTCCCTCTGACTACCCTGGAAAAGAAGAGATTTGGCCCCCAGAATACACACTGTCTACAGTAAAGAGTATTTTTTTAATGTATGTTATCATTATTATTGTAGTCTTCGCTGTTGTGGTACATTTTGACATTAGAAATTATTGAGATAACTTGCACCCTTTATTTGTTTTCAAAAACTGTTTGTCCTAATGAGGAAAGATGAATTTAAATGTTACTGTGTGGGACATAAAATTCTCAACTTCCTTTCTAATTACAGGTGTCTTTCTCAGATTTCTTGCTCTATTAGCACTCATAAAATGTTCCAGGATTGGCAAAACCTCTCTTCTTTCAACCCACTACAATGAACTGAATGTAAAAAGGAAATTTGAAATGAAAGCAATCAAACTTAGATATAATATCATGAATTTTCATTCAAGGAATAATTTAATGAACAATTATTTTAAAGAGATAATATCTAAGCATACATTTTTGAAAGATAAGCAGAAAGAAAACAATGAGAGTAATACATTCTTTAGAAAATATGGATTCTATTCAGATACAGTCTGTAAAATCAGGGGAAACATCAGAAATAAATTAAAATTTTGACAGTAGCTGGTGTAGGGATATATCGTGATTCTAATGCTTATCCCTCTTCTCTTGGCTAATATCTGTTTGCCAAACTTCTTTTTGACATAATGTCCACCTCATGTAAGAAAGAGTCTTTTGTTGTTTTCTTTGAAGGTACGACATCATGAATCTTCAGTACACTGAAGCTAATCGCTATGACTATGTACATGTGGGAACCTGGCATGAAGGAGTGTTGAACATTGATGATTACAAAATCCAGATGAACAAAAGTGGAATGGTGCGTTCTGTGTGCAGTGAGCCTTGCTTGAAAGGCCAGATTAAGGTAAACACCAGTGTTTTCTTGGATATTACTTATAAAGAAGTCTACTACCGGTTCTTAATAGAGAGAGCCACAGGTACTCTTCTTAAACAAGAAGAGTGTGGCATGTTGATTTTAATAGACAAAAATGAGAAAATGAAGCAAGTAAACTCTTAGATAATTGGAATTTATTTTTTATTAATAAGTTTTTCTTATTGTGAAAATACCGTACAGAGGAGTTACAATTACATGGGCAAGGTAATGAGTACATTTCTTCTCAAGCATTGTTACCTCCTCCTTTGTTTCCCCTTCCCATCCCTTCCCATCTTCCTCCCACCCCACCCCACCAAAGTTGTAAAGTTCATTTTTCAACATAATGACTTGTACATCTCATTGTTGCAATGGTTCCCCCTGTATCCCTATTTAAACAATTTGTTTTTTCCCTTCCTCTCCACAAATTATACCAACATCAAATACACTGAAAACAGGGGTTATACCCTGGGGGAGGGACATTCAATGTTTTTATTACAATAATGGGCTAGAACTTTCATATAATATATGTAGCCACAAGATAAATAATTGAATGAAAAAATTGAAGCAGAGGTTAAAAATCCCAACCAATTAACGCTACTTAGTTCTAGTTCCAGCTGTTACTAACAAAAATAGTGGGGATCTAATGCATGGCCTGGATTGTGAAGGATGTGTTCATTTAATTGTGAGCATCATTACCCACTGCATACATATATGAAAACCTCACATTGAACAACTTCTTAGCTAAAATCTTTATCCATAAAACATTTTAAAATTAAAATTTTTGAAATCAAAGAAAATGTGGTACCAAAACCAGTAGTAGTAGTAGTAGTGGTAGTAGTAGTAGTAGCACTTAGTCATATGCTAGCTATTGTTAAGCTAAAAGCTAAGCAATGATGAACAGGCAAGTAACAAAAGTAACAGAGCTGAAATGAGATAACACTGAAGCTCCATCCTTTCTCTTTTTTTTTTTTTTTCTTACAAGTCCTTTGATTTTTCTGAAGTAAGATTTTTTTTTCTCTTCCTAACCAAAAGAATTCTCAATTTCTACTTATATCCCAGGGTTCGGGGTGGGGGTGACGCAAGTGAGTAACCATATCTTTAGAACACTAGAGTCAATAGACACCAAACCTTAGTCATGTGCTGGATGTGACCTAAGAATTCTCAGTGAAGAAGTCATGAGAACAGTTCTAGCTGTGTCTCGTTGCTATTTAAAAGCAGACTGGACTGGGAACTGGCAGGGGCGTGGATTACATGAACTCATAGGTCTTTCTCATCTCTAATTTTCGGTGATTCATCTCGGGGAGCCGACAGCCTGTCACATAAATGTCACACGGCACAGCTGGACCTGGAGTAGATCGTGTAAGGCTCTGGTCCCTTCATGATGCCTCTAAGCTTCCACACCATTTAAGGTTTGCCTGGTAGCTGCATAATGTCCCATGTGGGGGGAAAATGTCCTATGACTCCTAAGAATGCTGAGGGCTGGAGTCTAGATTCTGTTGTGGAGGGAGGCTCTACTCACTGACATTGGTGGAGGATTTGAAACCTGTAGTCATTTTTAGCAGCTGAGAACAAATGTCCTGGTGGACCAGCTCTGGGTGACTCCAGCTATTTTGAGAAGATAACAAATGTCTGAGACAAACTGCCATAGTTTGAAAATTGAGGGGATGGGTCATGATGGGAAAGATGAAGCATAATGAAAGGTGTGATATTGATCAAGATGCATGGTACTCATAAACCAGCTCATTTGAATTGAAACCCCTTAGTAGAACTACTTAAATATAATACAAAAAGCCCCTCCCATTAAATACCTTGTGTCTTCTCTGCAAAAGTTTTATTTAAAATAATCGTTTTCATGACAAGTACCTAAACCAATGATTCTCCTTTCTAGTGCTCTGATGCCAGGGTGCGAAAGGTCTTCTACCTACGGCCTGGCTCATCCTTGATGTTGTGGATACTGTGCTTTGACAATGGTTTGAGTGTGTCTCCAAAGGGTTTATACTTTGGAAGTTTGATCCCCAGCATGGCAATGGTGAGAGGTGGTGGGTCCTTGAAGAGATAAGGCCTAGGGGAGGTAATTAGGTTATTGGGAGTATCACCTTCAAAAGGATTAAGATCAGGATCATGAAGTTAGTTTTAGCCACAGTTGGTTGTTATACAGTTCAGGCATCTCATGGCTGAGTCTTTTCTGCCTGCCGCTAGTCTCCTTCCATTTCCCTTCCATGCTATGATGTAGCCATGGTGACCCTCACTAGTAGCCAGATTCATAGGGCTACCAAAGCTTGGGACTTTCAGGCAACCAACCTATGATCTAAGTAAACCTTTCTTTGTAAGTTACCTAATTCTGGTATTTTTGTCATATTAACTGAAAAAGGACTAATTCCATGGATCACGGAAACATATGGCCAAGGAGTTTTTGTTGTTGTTTTTCTTCCATGACTAGGGGAAGCTCTAGAAACATTTGCAATCTATGCAGCAGGATTTCAGTCATAAGAGCAGCTCTAGCCAAATTAGTATGTTGGAGGCATTTGTCTTGCTACTCCCCAAACATCCATTTCCTCCTATCCAGATGGAATTCTTTCACATGAGGCCATCTGGTGGTATGTAGGAGTATGTCGTCTGCACTACAGAAGCCCCAAGCTGCTTCTAGACTGTTGCATATATATATGTTGTGACATAAGACCAGTGGATTCTGGCTGCATCATCTTTTCTGGATGGTGAAAATAACAAAGCACAACACAGAAGTCCTGGGCTCATGGGGTCTCTGACATGCTTGACTCAGGCCTCCTTTCACCCATTGAATGTGCTGTGCATCAGTAACTTATGGAATCACAAAGTTTTTTTGTTGTTGTTGTTATTTTGTTGGGTTTTTTTAAAGGATATAAATTGGGCACAAGAAACCGAATTAGGAAACAACAGATTGTTCCAAGGATTAGCTGTTCTCCAGCTCCTTGTCATGTGATTCCTTCCTGTTACCGAGAGCTGGCAGGCCATGAATGGTGTTCCCATACTATGTATATCCGAATATTTTAAAAACAAAAGCCTCTTTCTTCCCCAAGTTCAGGGGAAAGGCTCTGTCTTGATACTAAAGTATTTCTGGCACCCAGTCTTGGTTATACCCATTTGATGTTATGAAGGAGATCCCAGAAATCATTACTGGGCTATTACAGAGCACTCAAGATAAATGCAAATCTCCTGGGGGCCAATTTCAGAAATATTATGTGCCCTGCAGGAAGAAAATATGCTGGTTCTCAATAGTACCTGAAGTGGGAGTGGAGGGGGGTTATTTGTTTCACAGAGCACATTGGGAGATTTAGAAGCAAATGAAATCTGAATCTCATTGAGTAAATAATAGCACGTACATTCTAATCCCACTAATTTGCCACCTGTGAGGCCTAGGATGCAGAGAGCCAGATCTTACTCGCCACTATGAAGACAAGAGAGGCTCTTACAAGGTGATTGGAGGACAAGCATTAGCTTTAACTGGAAGTACAGGGTTTAGTAAGTCTCTTCTTTTTAAGTATCAGATGCCATTCACTTTCCTAAAATAATGGCCTAACAACCCCTTGAACTTCGTTATAATAGTTACCTTTGTAGTGACAAATACAGTTTTCTTTTGATGCTTATTTTTAGAAATACATATCTTATATCTTACAAAGGTAAAGAGCGATTTCAGTCCTACCACAAACACAGGTCAATTACATTACATTTTTTATTATTATGTGATGTATTAATCAGGAGAAGGGAGCCCATGCCATGGGGTTCAATAGAAGGCATTTTATAAAGGAAACCTGTTAGAAGGAAAGGGGATGCTGAGGCTACACAAAGATGAACAACTCATTCCCACCCTGGAGCTAGAGGAACACAGGAAAAGAGCACAAGCTCTTCCTGAGATGCTCCCTGAAGTGGGGTTGGAGAAGATACTCTGTCTCTGTCTTCTCTGACTCTTCGGTCTCCCAAGCCTATCCAAAAAAAGGGTAAGCAAGAGATCCTAGGAAATGTAGCTCACAATGTCTCAGCACAAGTTTCCTTGAACCCTAAAAATTATGCAAGGCTTAAATGCTAATGGATTCTTGGGATCTTCAAGAGAAGCAAAATGAGACCAAAAGGCCAGTGATAGATGAAGGAATGGGATAAAGACAACAAAGTAAAGCATCTGAGCAGGAGGATTCAGCCTCACTGGATATAGTTATTGCCTGGGTCTCACATGGACCTCTAGACCACTTATTCATACTAAGAGGAAGAGGAATGAATGCACCCATACAATTCAATTCTCAGGTTCCTGAGGTCAAAGTTTATCCTCAGAGTTAGGTCATTGATCCCTTTAGATGTATACTAAGGAAGCCAGAGTCCATGGCTTATTATGTGGCTCCTGTTAAGATTCTAGAAGCAGTGGAACATGTAAAACCCTGGGTGGCTCCTATGGCCTTCTGCTACGGTAAATCCAATAGAGAAAGTTGTGGAACCCAGTACCTATTTCCAGAGTAGGGGATCCAGCAACAGATGTCAGAAAATAAAGCAACCATGACAGAGCCAGGGTCAAGGCATAATCAAACAAGTGCCCAGAACTCTTTTGAAGCTAGTAGCCAAAGGTCCAAGAAACAAGTGAAGCTCAGCAAATCTGAAACAACACATAAACCCAGTCAGTGTTGTACAAACCAGACACCAAGGCCTGGAGCAGATGGAGACCAACATGTTTACATGGAGAACCTGCTGTTGTGTTCCTTTTTATGAAGGAGAACCTGCACAGGTGGGAAGGTGAAGAAAGGGAAGTAGAAAGAAGGAAAGAGAAGCGAAAAAATGAAGATCACAGACTGACATTTACCACACACATCCTTGTGCAAATGCCACAGATGCTTTGCATGCATCACTTCAACTACTGCTTGAAGCAACACCTACAAAGCAGGTATTACTGTCCCTGCATTACAGATAATGGATCTGAGACCTGGAGGAGTTGAGTCTCTTGCTTTCAAGCTTCGTGCCTAAGCTGGGCTGGAGGCCAACTCAGAAGTGTTTATCATGTCAGAGCCACATGTTGTTCAACTATCTTTCATTCTGTGAAGTGGCATGTTTCCCACACACACAAATTTCTTTGTCAAAGCCTGAGTTGTTCAAGAGTCCACACTGAAAATACAAATAGTAATCCACTTTCAAAGCACTGAGGGAGCTGAATCCAGAAGTAAGGACACAATGTGATTTAAACAGGCAGAAAAAAATTTAGTAGAGAATAAAGAATGGGTACGAAAAAAGGAGAAGAAAAAAATAAGGAAAAGAACCTTCCCCCCTCCTCCCACACAGACACCTAGAAATCGCCTTCACTGGCCTCCTACTCTTTTTTTGTCCTTCTCTCCTCTTCTTTTTTCTGTTTTCTTCTTCTCTTAGGTTTGTCTTTATGTTTGTCCCTTAAGTTTGTTCTTTCCTCCAAGATAATGATTTGAGGATAAGAATGATGACAATCACTACTTCCTTTTGTACTTACCTAGACAGGTAACAGCATGCTAGTGAACATGGTACATATTATAATTAGCTTCTTATTCATGCATATCTTATTTTCATGCAGTAAAATGACACTTTGCATGTGTAGAGTTTAGAACTGGATTCTTTCCATTCATAAAATAAGACCAATGGCATCCTATTTTTGATAGCATTTTCTATAAGAGAAATAAATGTTTAATAATAATATTTACCTCTAGCTATAAATGTAAGTATACCTAGGTCTGTTACATGAGCACTATGAGGTAATACCATTGGAGAAGTTGGTCCCTGGATTGTCTTGTTGGTAATATGGCCTAATTGACAGAGGAGGAAACTTGTAATTTTTAACAATATCCTTCTCTAAAAAATAGATTGATGATGTTGATCTTTCAGATATACATTGCCACCTTTAACAGAGGCAACTGATTTTTTCTTAAAAAAAATTATGTTGACAGGGTATTATGTCACACTCCTGTAATTTCAGCTATTCAAGAGGCAGAGATTAGAGAATCATGGTTCAAGGTTAGCCAAAGCAAAAAACATTAGAACATTATTTTTAGAAAAATAAACTATGGTGCATGCCTGAATTCCAGCTACCTGAGAAGTAAGGCAGGATCATGATCTATGGCCAGCTCATGGCAACAGCAGACCTTTTATGAAAAATAATTTTTAAAAAGGCAAAAGGTATGGACCTCTTAATCTTTACATATCAAAATGATAAGGATTTTTCCTAGCAAGCACAAGTCTCTGAGTTCAAGCCACAAGAGCACTTAAAAAGAAATAGCTGGCTGGGAATAAGGCTTAGTGATAGAGTGTGTTCCTAGTATGCATGAAGCTCTGGGCTTGATTCTTCAGAACCACATAAACAGAAAGAGCCAAAAGTGGTGCTATGCCTCAAGTGGTAGAGTGCTATCCTTGAGCAAAAGAAGCTTCAAGACCCTGAGTTCAAGCTCCAGGAATAGCAAAAAGAAAGGAAGGAATGAAGGAAGGAAAGAAGGAAGGAAGGAAAGAAGGAAGGAAGGAAGGAAGGAAGGAAGGAAGGAAGGAAGGAAGGAAGGAAGGAAGGAAGGAAGGAAGGAAGGAAGGAAGGAAGGAAGGAAAGAAGGAAGGGGAAAAAGATAAAAAAAATAACTAATTTCTTTTAGATTATGCATTTTCAAGATTGCAAATTAAGGTTAAAGTTTCAGATTTCAAAGCATTTGTCATTTGTAGCAACCCAAGATCATTCTTTTTTTTTTTTTTTTTGGCCAGTCCTGGGGCTTAAACTTAGGGCCTGAGCACTGTCCCTGAGTTTCTTCTGCTCAAGGCTAGCACTCTACCACTTGAGCCATAGTGCTACTTCTGGCCTTTTCTGTTTATGTGGTACTGAGGAATCGAACCCAGGGCTTCATGCATGCTAGGCAAGCACCCTACCACTAAGCTACATTCCAAGCTCCAAGATAATTCTTTAAGATGAGTCATTAATTATTTCTTTAGCTCCTTTAATTTGTTTTCTTCTGCTGCTGCACATTTTCTCATTTTTAGATTATTCATATAATTTTATACTTACCTGTTTCATTAGTCTAATTCCAGAAATATTTTATGAAAGATATTAATTATGTTGAAGTTTAGATATCCATTCTTGAGCAAAACTGAATCAATGAATATCTTCTCATTTTTCATAATAATAAGAAAAAATATGAAGGTAAATTTGATACTCTACAAAACATAATATAGATTAAATGAATATAAGAATATATATGTAGATTTATATGTGTGTGTATATATATACACACATACATATATATGTACTATGTGTGTCTACTATTTGCTAGCAATTCTTTGTGTTGATTTATACAGAAATAGCAATAAAAATAAAAACCAGATAAGCAAATTCTACTCAACAGCAAAGATGAGAACATGGGACCATCAATATGTTCCTACTTCAGTTATAAAACTTCTGTTGATATCACAATTTAATGTCTTCAGAAAGAGAATTGGGTTTAATAGTGTGATAGAATATGAAACATGTGTTATATGAAATCAGCTAGATAAACTTGGAAAAGTAATATCACTCTGTATATTCTGTAATGATGGAAACATTGCCACATGTCCATCAAATACATAAAGTAACTATTGAAGTATTATATCACCATTTCGTGCTAAGATTTAAAATCTGTTCAGATATTCTTTTTTTTGATCTCCAAACTTTGACTGGAGGATTGAGAATTGAGAGGCTCTAACTGTACTGGCAGCGATAGGGTTGGTAAATCTATTTAGCATCATCATCTTTTGAATTTATCTAATTAGCTGTGCTAATTCTATAGGGAGGGAAAAGCAAAAGGCTGTTTGAAGTTGCCTACAGTATTTTGTATTGGTTGTTACTGTATTGCTTATCTTAATTAAAATAAGGAAACAGCACATGTTTTATTAATTCAATTTCTCTTATTATTTAGAAAATAATTATCATCTGGGGTGTAATTTCCCCATGCCTATTGAATACTACAATATTTAAAAAAAACTTTGATTTCATTTTATTTTCTAAAGATATAGGGTAATAAAACAAGAAAAGGAAAATGACATTGATTAAAAGTATTCTATTGTTTGATTATTTAATGCAGTTCTAAAGAGTAGTCATGTCAATTCTCTCCATAAAATGATAGTTTATTTCCCTAAATAAGACGAGTTTCTGTTAAAGAATAGCAATATTTGCAGTTTAATTCTGACTTTACATATGGAAGTATTTGGTGATTTTCTGGGTGTGAGGGACGGACTTCTGCTCCTAGACATGAGGAGTAACAGGTCCTTATTTGAACCTTCTGCTATAAACAATTGATGAAATATCTGAAACAACAGTTTTCAAACATTAGCCAACCATGGGTGACCTTGATACCAAGGAAGTGAACAAGACAAGCGAGGTAATCCCTAAAATCACTCAGGCTTTCTGCCTGGAAGCAATTTCCTGAGTGTTCAGCTAGAGAGAAGACAAAAGCTTGGCCATCTTGCTAATTGAAGGAGACAAGATCAGGAGTTTGGGAAAATCAAATGCAGCTTGAAATTGCAGTGCAGCATAAAGAAGGAGATGGATCTATGCAAAAAATGAGCCCCAGGAATTGGCTTAAGGAGTACCATGAGTACTTGAATATCAATCTGTGTGTTAGTAGAGTGGAATACTAACCACCCAAATACAGAATAAGACTAAGAAGATGAATTCCCAGAGCTGTCAATAAAACAAGGAATTATTCTGGTTTCTGATCAAGCAGAGTGGAGAAATGTTATTGAATGCACACAGAATTAAATAAAAATGCCAGAAGGCTCAAACCTTAATAAAGAGGTTAAATAATTCCAAGAACAGAGACTATTCTAGACTGGTTCTGAAAAAGTAAAAGCAAACTGAGCTACAAGGAACTCGATTGCTTTCCAGAAAGGGGGGGGGGGGGAAGCCAGCATTCAATAGCTATTAATGTATATAATTGAGTATTTGGTCTAAAGTTTTATTTATTTATTTATTTTTTTTTTGGGGGGGGGGGGTCCAGTTGTGGGGCCTGAACTCTGGGCCTGGACGCTGTCCCTCAGCTCTTCAGCTCAAAGCTAGCGCTCTACCACTTGAGCCACAGCGCCACTTTTGGCTTTTTTTTTTCTTTTTGCTTATGTGGTGCTGAGGAATCGAACCCAGGGCCTCAGGCATGCAAGGCAAGCGCTCTACCACTGAGCCAACTTCCCAGCCCTTGGTCTAAAGTTTTAGATGTGTGACCAACCTGGAAGAGAACACATGACTAGGAGGAGTGGAACATATCTATAAATCCCAGCTGCTCAGAGGCTGGATCTTAGTGGGAGGAACCTGCTCTGAGGCCTGCCAGTGCAGAAGTGCAAGACTCATTTTTTAAAAGCAAACTAAAAGTGAAGGGGCTGTAGGTGCGGCTCAACTAGAGCACTAAGCTAACATGGACCAGACCCTAGTTCCAATCCCCCAAACATCAGTCTGTCAATCAATCAGTCATACAGAGGAACCATAATGACAACGACATCATAGTTCTCATCAAAAACCATCTGTTAGGCAGGAAAGGAAAGAATAACATCTTTAAAGCAATAAAAATGAAAAAAAAAAAAAAAACACCCTTTCAACTCAGAATTCTTTCCCTAAGGACCATTGAAGAGCATAAAATGCAAACAAAACAGAAACAGAAACTGTCAACTTCATTTGATAAAATAATCAGAAAGGATAATTCACTGAATTTAAACGGTGTTTTAAAAATATACAGTGGCTCATGTAGCCAAGGCAGGAAAATCCCTGAAAATCTCCAAATAACTACCAAAAAAACAATCCAGACATGGTGCTGTGGTTCAAGTGGTAGAGTGCTAGCCTTGAGTAAAAGAAACTCAGAGATAGAGCCCAGGCCCTCAATTCAAGCCTCATATATTATATATGCTTGCAACATATATATTAAAACAATAACCCAAGCACTGAAAGGAAAAGGAAAATGTAAAACATACCTGTGGGGTTCCTTCTATTATAGAATTGCCCACAAATAGAATCATAGTGTATATGTGAATGTAGACTGTGAACGTGACGTCTATGTGTTGTTAATTTTAGAAAAACTACTAAAACAAAAATAAGAGATACAGCTGATAAGCCATTCTTCAGATTGACATGGGAAAGTGTGGAAACAAACAAAAGCAAAAACAAATGAACACAATAACATTAAACAGGGAAAGGGAAAAAAGACAGATGGGACAGACAGGAAAAAAAAAGGTGAAGCTATGGTTGACTTATAGCTAGTCATTTGATTATTATAGTAAATGTAAATGTACTAAATCGTGAAAGGCAGAAGGTTCCCAGCGGCAGATGAAAGCAAGACCTGCTGTCTGCTGTCTACAAGAAACTCACTGTAAATGTTGTGTGTTTTGACATTGAGGTTTGTGTTGTACCACTGTGGAAAGTGTTTACCAATCAAACTGAAAATAGAGGGAAATTAACCTGCTCAGATATAAAACCGCTCTTCAACAGTTTTTGACTAGTACACTTTCTCCCATGTGAGGACATGTCCCCATCTGAAATGGAAGCCTTTTTCCTGGAAGCCATCTTTAAAGCATGTGAAACATTCCTGTATTGCAGGTCATACGGAAAGGAGAAGTGAGCTGCTGTTGGATCTGCACAGCCTGCAAAGAGAATGAGTTTGTGCAAGACGAGTTCACCTGCAGAGCTTGTGACCTGGGGTGGTGGCCCAACGCCGATCTGACAGGTAGGAACAGCTCCAGGAATCAACCTTGTTCCTGACAATTGTCCTTTCAATGCCTACCATTTAAGGTGGGCAGTTAGCATGTATTCTCAGCATTACCTTACACAGCACATTTTGTAATGCTCCTGCCGCACAAGCCTTTTATGAATTTCCATGATACACACAGAAAGTACAGCTCACCTAAATCTAAACACAGGTGCATTGCTATGTGGTATGGTATTTTGTTAGAGAGTTTATTTTCTGGTGTTCCTTTTTTTAAAATGGCATTGGAAAGCAATTCTAGATAGCAGAATCCATACTTGCTTCCATTTCTTGAACATCTAACTGTATAAGAATCACTATTGTAGGCCTTAAAAGTACAAAGTTAGATGAAACACAATCCTAGCTTTTACTTTGCTCAAAATCTGCAGGAGGAAACAACATGAAAAATATGAAGATATGATAGATTGTGATAGGATATGGTATAATTTATACGGTATTGATGAACATAAAGGAGATATTTACAATATACTATAAAACTTTTAAGACAGGATAAAAGTTTGCCAAGTTCACATAGGAGAAATGAAGGAATAAGTCCATGGGATTGGTTGATACCCACAAGGAATAGATGGAAAGTGACAGGTGATGATGCTGGGAAGGAAACTGGCGGTGTTGGGGATGCTTTTTCATGACCCCTCTGGTGGTAGACCTTGGCTAGTAGCAGAGGAGAAACATTGAAGTAGTGAATGACAACCGTTTTCACGAATGTGACGGCGGTGTGGCATCTAGACTAGACAGAGCAATCAGGAGGCTGTTGCATTGCATTTCAAAGGGTGTGAACTATACAGCAGCTGCAGCTGGAATGAAGAGGAAAAATGAATGCCAGTGATGACTTGCCTGTAAGATCAATGGGGCTGAGATGGATGGAGAACCACATGCATATTCATGAATTCCTTTTTTCCCCCCACAGTCCCTAGTATGAGCTCCCTGAGGAGAAGTATTTCACAAATACTTTGCATAAATTTAAAGTCATTGAGTCTTAGGAACTTTGTCATTTGAGCACATACAGACTTTGTCATCTGTGTAAGCTAACTTCTCACTTTAGCAAGAGGAAATTGAGTCCTAGGTCATATGCCCAAGGTCATCCAACTAGAGACAGTCACTCATTCCTGATCCAGTGCCTCCTTGGGTGCTGTTGAAAAAAATCTTATAGCTCATCACTGGTCATTAAATTGAGAGGATTAGAGAACAGAAAGGACTCATCCAAGCTCATCTAGATCTATGCAGTTGATTACAGAAAAATTGCCAGGTGTGTCTATAATAGTCTCCCTGGGCCTAATGGTGTTATTTATCTCAAGCCTACATTCAATGGACTGGCGTGGGAACACTCCCCAGCCGCTCTTTGGCCTCCAGTCTCCCCTCTTGCTCATACTTTATCTCTTATAAGCGTTGTCTTCCTATATAACATATGGTTCCTACTGTGCCTCTCTTTCTTATATAAGCCGGTCCTACAAAGGGACCATTGTACTAGAGAGTTGGAGTTCACTGAGCAACACAGTCTGCTCTTTGACTGAGATCACAGCTGACCAGAAAGAGTCTCAAAGACAAAAATCATCCTTTGCTCAGGTTGTTCTTAGAAGTCCAAAGTAATGGCTTTGAGATACAAGTTTTTCTCTGGTCTACATTCTTTTAAACTTTCCCAAACTTTTCTTGAGGTAGGCTTTATCTCTTACATGAAAACGAACTTCTTTTTCAAACATAAAAAATAAATCTTACATATGAAAGATCTAATACATTGTAATAATAGAAACCAGAGTCATATATTTTGTTCCCTGGAGAGCTTCCATTCTGGGTATACTGTCAACCAAAAGATAAATGAATACTCTCATTCACTAGGACTCTGTCTTGATAAAATGAGGTGAATAATTATCTGTCTGGAGATTCAATCTACTGTGATCTGTCCTACGTGTAAATATCGCTTTAACATTCAAATGAGTTGATCCAATGAAGAGCTCTGGTTGCATTTGTTTTTATCTCCATCATGCAGCTACTCTTGGATGACATATTGTGCAAATGCTGCCTTTAGGATCTTTCAGAACGTACATCTTTCATACTAATCTATACTTAGATCCTAATGACACCATTGTTTCAGCCTTCTTTTTCCTTTCATACATGAATGGGAAATTAAACTCCATTTCCACTTGCTTGGTGCCATGTCAAGACGTAGATGGCCATGCGAGGTTGGGGTTGCCATGGTAGCAGGTGTTGTGAAAAGAAGACCACTGCCACAGAACACCAAAAACCAGTCAAACACTTGGGAGAAGAAATGCATTGCCTCTATGGAATGGTTTGTTTTCATAAGGAGGGTTTTCTAACAGATTTTTAGTTAGGAACCCTTCTTTGAGAAATGATGTGGGCTTCAAAAAAACATAGATTATAGAAGATATAAAAAAATCACTTCAAGACAGCAACCATTCATATAGACTGCAATATTTCAGTATTAATCAATTAAAACGCATACCAGTTTTCAGTAGAATCTGTTGTTTCTTGGTTATTAAAAGAAAGTGGTGTATTTCTTATATTTTCTTGTTATATATTCTTATTTCTTATATTTTGGAACTGTTAAATTTTTCATATTTTGGGAACTTCATCTTCTTGGAAAATTTCACACAAATATTTCACACTTTATTTTTTATGAGGCTGAAATAGGGTTGTCTTCTATTTTGCTGTATGACTTGATAGTAGTTTAATAATTCATAGAACAATTATAAGCGGTCCAATAAACCTTCTTTAAAATATCAAATTGTATAAGACTTCTCAAAAAGATAGACTCTTCTGAATTTTCGCATTAAAAATCAGAAATTAATCTTGAAGAAATGAGCTAACATTAGCTATCTGATTCCATCCAAGAGTTACCATGAGTTCTCATAATACTCATTTATTTGATTCTGCAATATTCCTTACCATTTATTTTGTGACATTTTTAGAAATTCACTTTGTAGGTAATTGATATTAATGAAATAGCGTTAAGAGAAGCATTTCCCTATACAATCATAAAATAGTATTTCAAATGTTATAAATTGCTAGACCATATTCTGGGTAAAGTAATCACTCCCTCCTCCTCCTTTCTCTTTCTTTTTCTTCCTTTCTCTTTTTCTCTTTCTTTCTTTCTTGTTATTTCTTTCTTTCTATCTTTCTTCTTTCTTCCTTCCCTCCTTCCCTTCCTCCTCTTCCTCTTTCCTTCTCTTCATCTTCCTCCTTTCCTTCCTACTCCTCATCTCTCTTTTTCTTATTTCTTTTCTGTTATTATTTTTTGGCTCTACTGAGATTGTAGCTTGCTTGCTCAGCTGGTGCTCTGCCACTTGAGCAATGTCTCCAGCCTGGCTTTTTGCTGGTTATTTTGGGGATGAAAGGTCTCTTACTTTTCTGCTCTGTTTGCCTTCAGACTAGGATGGAGCCTCCAAATAGCAGCCACCTGTGTAGCTGGAGTTCAAGCCACCAGTACATGGCTTGTCACCTTTATTTCTCAATTCACGTTAAATTCAACTTGACCTAATAATAAAGAAATCTGATATTAAATTTTAGCCCCCTGTAATACATTTGAATGTTACATGTGACCACATATTCAACTCAAAAATGAGACCTTTAATCTATTCCTTAGATTGTAACTATTACCACTTCTGCAATTTTACTGAGTACTTTCAAGTCTGCTTAAAGGGAACTGACGGGTCACAGTCCTACTTCTCTGAAATCACTGTAACCATGGATACTGCCCAGCCAGCAAGTTCTCAGAGCTTCAGGTACACTAAGCATAACTCTCACAAAGCATTCTTTTGAGTGCCGTGGTCAGATAGGCTTGAGACATTACTCATTATCCCCAACTCCACTAGTCTTGAAATACCTCAAAACATACAGGGATTGGAAAGCTCTTTTTTTTTTAAAAAAAAAAAAAAAACAGCAACTTTAAAACAGCTGAAAACTCATCCCATTAAGTGCATGGACAACTTGTACATTGTGGCTAATTCTTTTAGCAAGGCAAAGCTACTGCTTCTCAAATGTAGGATGTTTAAAAATAAAGTGAAAAATAAAGCTTTAAGCAAGTGTCTTTCCTAATCTTTGGGTGATTCTTTATTTGGGGGGGCAGTCCAGATTGGCATTGAAGAAATATTTAAAATATCAGAAAAATCAT
This sequence comes from Dipodomys spectabilis, assembly GCF_019054845.1. NCBI lineage: Eukaryota > Metazoa > Chordata > Mammalia > Rodentia > Heteromyidae > Dipodomys > Dipodomys spectabilis. Next base: position 29,685,817 of record NW_024870678.1, read on the forward strand.
GGTCAAGTTAATGTGCCTGGGTTTTATCATGACAAACTTTTATTGTTGCAGGTCAACAGTACTTAATCTTGTTCTGCATAAAGACATTTTTCTTTTATTTTTTATAGCATACTCTGTGAAGGATAGAGTTATAGTATAGTTAGACCTGGACAAGTTTTATGATCATCTAAGGAGATTCTTTACTATCTATCTTTGACTTTTGACCATGTCATGGGAACTGGGATTTATAATACATAATGTTTGACAATTCAGAGGGGACAGCAAAATCCAAAGTACTGATGGATTTCACTTGACACAAACAATTCAACTGACTGACTTGGCTTCAAGTCTTGTGAGTGAGATGCTATGTCAAAAACAAACTGTACAATTTAGGTGGGGGGGGGGGGTAGCTGAGGAGGTGGGAGGGAAGGGATGGTAGGGGAAAAACAAAGGAGGAGGCAACAATGCTGGATAAGAAATGTACTCATTACCTTGCTCATGTAACTATAACCCCTTTGAACAGTATTTTCACAATAAAAATCGTAATTAAAATTTTAAAAAGAAGAAGAAAAAAAGACTCCAGTAGGAATTTCTGTCTTGAGTTGTCTCAAATCTAATATCCATCCTTTGGATCCTCATAGTTCAATCTTCAGATGAAACACATTTATATATATATATATATATATATATATATATATATATATATAAACTTGCACCTGGATATCACTTGATTTCTTGGTACTGACCTACATTTCTTCTTTCACCACAACACACATTCTACCTTTAATGAAATCATTGAATGAGTATGTTCTTTGAGTCTTCTGAATCCTCTCAAATATCAGAATTCCTTAATCTTGCATATGGAAAATATACTGGACAAGTTAGTGCCTAGAATATACATTCAATTAACACTATCTTGCTATACCAAAGTTACCTTTCCACAAATCATAGCTTGTTGTAATCAAATTATTGAATTAGAGTGACAAATGTTAAGCCAAATCTAGGTCATCCCTGTCACAGTAAGGGAAAGAGAAAGCTGAATTTAGGTAACTTTAATCAGTAAACAAAAATGAGTATGCAAAATAAATAGTAATATATTCAATAATCTTAAAGGATCTTACATGTTATAACGTCACCAGCTTACCCTTAGGTCCTTGAGTTAACAACTGATTTTCATTGACCTCTGCTTCCAGAGACTTTCAGTCAAAGCTCAGTTTAAAAAAAAAAACACTAAAAGGTATAATACTCATCAATTTTAAGATTCTCTTTTATTTTGCAAAGGGTAGGAAATGATGACAATAGTTTAAACTTTGTCAAAGTTTAAATAAATAAATGTTCCAGTGAATATTTCTCCACATCACTGTTTTTGTAAGTTAGAACGTCTTAGCTAAGAAATACAAAATGGAATTGTATTTTAGCCATTGTGAAGGTTGTGCCTTCTGAGATGAATGACGCAATCGATGCAGAAAATAAACATACTATCTGAAGTAGCATGTAATTGTAAATCAGGAAGCAGAACAACTTCCATCCATTAAGAGATACTCAAAGGATTTGTTTGCAATTTGTTTTTCACTTGATTTCCCCACCTTTTCATCCTGTTCAGATTAATTTAAATTAAATATGAGTGAACCGAATCATTGCTATTCTGAAAATGTCATCTCATTAGTGTGTCTTCTGGAAAGATTTTTTTTTTCATGAGGAACTTATTCAGTGTCCATTGGATGTATAACTGATGATACCAAATAGTGGCATTATATCTATAGATCTCAAACAAGGTTATTTAGGATCTTTGGGGGATGGGTATTTCCATTTGGCTCCTATACTTCTCCATAGATATCTTATTACTAAAGGACTTTTGTGATTTTATTTGAGACCCATGGGTAATGACTTTTTATTGAAACTGCACCTTTAGCACTATCACCTCTAAATGACTTCAATGTCTCAAGTATTTTTGTGGTGCCTACTCTTTCATGTTTGAGCCCACCAGTATGATAGCAATTATTCCTGGTAATATTATGACATCAAGGAATTGACATTAGTGATTTTTTCATAGAATTCTTGGACCATTAAAAACAGTTTCTGGGAATGATGCTCAATGGTAGAATGCTAATCTAACATGCATTGCGTCCTGAGTTTGCTCCTCAGTCCAGCCAAAAGAATATTTTTTCTTTATAAGGTCAAATAAATGAATTATTCTGATAGTATTCCAACTTTTAGTGTATATTTTTGCTCCTTTTATTTTAGCAGTTTGAGATAGCATGGAGAAGGCCATAGTTTCATTATTAGAATAATTTAAATTGGGATGTCTTCTATTTTATAATACTAACTGATCTGCTGTTTGTATATGAAACCTACAAGTATCTTTTTAGTATAACATCCATAGTGAAGCAATATTAAGTTAAGATGTAGTACTTGGTTATTTAAAACTCAGCTCTGAGCATAAACAGTTCTTGTATCGCATAAGCACATTCTTGAAATGTTCCTTCCTTGAGACGATTTATAAAGTTGCAGTATTACCAGTAACACATCAGCAGATAGGAAATAGGAAGGAGAAGCAGCACTAATTCAAAATTTAGTTAATTAAGTAACCGACACTGCCAGACCATTGAGTAATAAGGATTTATCACATTTGGTAACATAAGACATAAAGAACAGTACAAGACCTAAAGGTGTTTGGGCTAATTCAGTTTATGTCTGCGCTTGCTATTAGAATCTAAGCATTGATTAAATTAAGGAGTTGAATTTACTAGGGCAATTCGTTATCCTGCTATATAAAAAAAAACTTACACGAAGTCTAGTAGCTTAAAGCAACACACATTTATTATTTCACATGTTTGTGGGTCCGGGACCTAGGCAGAGCTGAATGGGGCTCTCTTCTTCTTGTGATCTTTTGGCAGATTGGGGATGAGGCCTTCTCTAAAGGTGTGGTGGGGGAAGAGTGCATGTCTCCCTTCACTTCTATGGTTGCTGGCAGGGCAGAGTGCTCGCAGGGAGTGGCACTGAGGACCTCAGTTTTTTTTGGGTGGGGACTGTCCTCAGTTCTTTGTCACAGGGACTTCAGTAAGATGACATGTGGCTTTGTAGTATATATAATGTAACAACATTCAGCTATGAAAACAAATTAATTGCTAGCTGGGCATCATCGCTCAAGCCTTTAATCCTAGCTACACAAGAGACTGAGGCCTGGAGGATCCCAGATCAAAGCTAGCCTAGACAGAAAACTCCAAGGTAAGCAGCAAAAAGTTGGAGGCATAGCTCAAGTGGGAGAATACCAGCCCTGAATGAGAAAGCCAAACTGGAGGCCCTGACTTAAAATCCCACCACTGCCCCCTCCAATAAAAGAAAGAGAAGGAAATTAAATATCAAATCTTCATGTAAGTTCCAAAAAAAGCTGACAACTTCTTAAAAACATTAGACTGAGTATTAGAAGCTAGATCCAAAAGTTCACATATTATCACATATTATGGGATAGTATTTTCATGTAAGATATTCAGGATGGATACAACTATAGAGATAGAAAGCAGATTGGTGATGACCAGAAATACAGGGAGGTAATATCAGGGAATAAGAACTTACTGTGTATGCTAGTGGTGATGAAAATTTTGGAATTAGGTAGTGGTTATACAACATATTTGATGTGTGCGTGGACTTCAGTAAGGTGGAATGCAGCTTTGTCAAGGCCAGCAAGACAGAGTTTGCTAGTAAGATAAAAACAATCATTTCCTTATGGAACCTGATCTCGCAAGCGACTTTTCATCATCTTTGCTATACTCTATAGACAAAACACAAATTGCAGGTCCTTCTCTTAGTCAAGAGGAGGGGATATAAGCACACACAGGTCAGAAGTGAGGAGAAGCAGTTGAAGACTACCTTAGAATCCTCCTACCACAAAGGGCAACAGTTAATTGTATGTGCCATGTTGCTAATCTGCCTAAAGCATGGTATATAGGGTTTAGTAATTTAACAAAAATCTACTTACTTACAATGGCTTGTAAACTAGCATGCTATGCTCCAAATCTTAATTTTGTGGAGTCTCTTGTTTAAAAGGATTCTGTGATAATAGCTATTTCCCAAATTTTGCAAAGTGTAGGTGTTTTCATGTCTAGAGCATCTATAATTTGATGCACTCTCTGGAAGCATTCTGTCTATTACATTTGTGGGATTTTGTCACAAAGAATGAAGAAATATTTTTCTAATAACAATCTCAAAGTATAAATAGTAGATTGGGACATAAGATTGTTTCTTGCTATTGGAATTTTTTAAAGTAAACAAAGTATCTGTTGTTCTAATAACATAAGGAAGGAATATTCCTTCTATTTAGATTTTGTGGTAAGAGCAGGGATTTCCTAGATGTCAATATCTCTAATGGACTTAAGACATTAGATAGATCTGAACGTTTCTGGAAGATTATCTTTCATCTTTACATCTTTTCATTAAAAGTATAGCTTCTGATAATGCCTTGTAGAATGCATTTTATGTGGTTTATTTATATATCTTTTTTATTCTGCTGCTTTAAAATATTTTCCCCACAAGAAAGCGATTAATTGAATTAAACAGAATGGATTTGTGATGTAGGACTCTACTTAGTAAGAATCGAGAGCATTTATTTCACCCTCTCTCTCTGAAGTTGGAGAGAATCTACCCAGCCTTCATTGGGAAAAAAAAACCGGAAACATGTAGAATTAAAATATGACTTTATAATGAAATCAGAAGTTCTTCCAGGAAGAGGTTTTTATTGTATTTTTTATTGTAAAAATACTGTACAGAGGGGTTACAGTTACATGAGCAAGGTAATGAGTACATTTCCTATTGAGCACTGGTGCCTACTCCTTCTAAGGTCAGTCTAAGTATGTGCTCCTGAATGAGAGTTCATATTCTCAAAGCAAGAGTAATGTTGGAAAGCAACACTAAACAAAGTGATATTTCACACATTGACAACCCAACAAGTAAGTTTCCAGAGATTTTCTAAAGGACTCAGAAAGAGTAGATACTTTTTATAAGCTAGTTATCAGTGCTCCAAACATGGTCCAGCTTGCACCGGAGAGTTCCTGGATCTGTGTCTTCCAGTGATCTCATTTTCCCACTTCCTTTTATACTCATCAAAACACCAGCAATGCAACTCAATTCAATTCAAATGCAAACCAAATCAAACAACAACCACAAAAACAAATAAGTGGGCTAAAGACTTAAAAACAAATAAGGATTTATATATGCAGTAGGTAAACGGTTACAAAAGCAAAAAAAGTAGCAGAGAAGTAAGTAAAGAAAAAGATATTTCTCAAATTATACAACTAAAACAAAATGTTTGTTGACTTTATAAATACCTTAGGCTTATTTACCAGATGATGTACATAAAAAGGGGCTGGAATTCTTAATGTAAAGATAGATAGATCGATGTTATACGAAGATTTAAGTTTTATGACCCTATGTATAGAGTCCTACACAAGTACAAGTCCTAGCCTAATTAAATAGATACAACACAACTCAGTAAAATTAACCAGAGCTGGACCACTGTTGTGATCTTCCACAAACAGTGTATGGGAAGAACACAGGGTGAGCTTTAGGGGTCTAGGGAGTGAACCGGATATTCCCAGTATAACCAGGAATAGTACCAAGTAAGGGTCTTCAAAATGATCTTTATGAAATCTGTAGAAATGCAAAAGATGGCAAGACTAAAGACAGTCATCCTTCCTTAGCTACTTCCGCAGCTGTGGATGGAACCACTGGAATAAATAGTTCCTTTATTTCTTTCATGAACTATATAGTCCAGACCATGATGGTTTGGTCTATGCTCAACACTTAGACATGTTTTTCTTGTCTCTTGTCCCTAAACCATACTATTTATATAATTATACATAGGATGATGAACTACGCATAATCTAGAGATTATTTAAAGCATACAAGAAGATATGTGTAGACCATTTGCAAACTGCAACTTTCCAGAAGGTATTGGAGCAAGGGTAGGTATCCGTGGTGGCTCTGGAAGTAGTTCCCCATGAACACTGACGGAGAATTGTATGTATTTTTTTAAAACCCAAAACTATAATTTATTACTTATACTTATGTGACACCCCAATTGGGTGACTGTCAGAATCAAGGGCTAACACTCATTGGTTGGTAAATAAAAAGATGTTCACTGAGGTAGGTTGGTGTTGATTGGCTGAACAGACCTAAAACCATTTCTGGTGGTTTCTTGCTGCTAGAACAATGAGCCTTTTCCTAAATTTAGGGAAACGTATTTTTACTCTCACAATGTGGGAAATATTGGCCCAGACCAAACACAAAATCCTGTGAAGGGGTTGTCTCCAGAGTCTGACAATTTTTTTCCCTCACTCTGAAATATGAAACAGATTCTATTTCCTGTCTCAAAGGAAAACATCTCTCCTTTTAAGAACATTGGAAATAGAGATCCAGTTTCTTTTGGTCTGTCCATTTGCCATGTACAAATAATAAATAGCTAAAGGAATTTTAAGTAGGTAATATAGAATTATGTGGTAAACACAAGCATGCATATTCTTGTACATTTGAATTGAATTTCTATATAAAATATTCTGCAAACCAAAATTTGCCTGTGAGCTCTATTTGTCTATGGCCAATGGCTGCATAAAATAAAAAAAAAGTTTGCTAGTTTATTTAGTCAGTACAGGGTCTCACATTTGCTAAACAGGTACTCTATCACTTGAGTCATACCCGAACCCTTTTATGTTTTAGTTATTATTTAGACAGGCCCTCATGCTTTTGTCTGGGGCCAGCTTTAGACCTTGATCTTCCTACCTATAAGTACTATGTTTCTGGGATTGCATGTGTGAATTGCTACATCTTATTTGTTGGCATGGTTGGAGCATCTCACTAAGTTGGCTCAAGCTGGTCTCAAATCGCATTCTTCCTAATTTCCACCACCCCAATAGGTGGGATTAGAGGCCCCACATCCAACCTGTTCACTTATTTCTTACTAAGCTTTTCTTTTTTTTTATTGTGAAAATACTATATAGAAGGGTTATAATTACATGGGCTAAGCTTTTCTTTTATGTTGTCCTTAATTAGCCTTTACTGTAAACATTTTTTCTCCTTTCTTTGATGGACATCCATTTATAATGACAATATTGAAAGAAAAATATTATAGGTTCACAAGCATGTCACCTTAGACTTGCAATGAGACTAAGTTTAGGAATCTGTGTGTAACACTGGCAACTTTTGTGCCAAGCATAGAAATCATCCAGGAAGAAAAGACAGCTCGGTTGTGAATAACTAATAAGCAGTCATTATTGGTCAGCAGAAATCTCCGATTTCATATGAAAATGAACTGTTTCTCATCACAGGCTGTGAACCCATTCCTGTCCGCTACCTCGAGTGGAGCAACATCGAATCCATCATCGCCATCGCCTTCTCTTGTCTGGGCATCCTCGTCACCCTGTTTGTGACTCTCATCTTTGTGCTGTACCGGGATACACCTGTGGTCAAATCCTCCAGTCGCGAGCTCTGCTACATCATCTTAGCCGGCATCTTCCTTGGTTATGTGTGTCCGTTCACTCTCATTGCCAAACCAACGACCACATCCTGCTACCTCCAGCGCCTCCTGGTTGGCCTGTCCTCCGCCATGTGCTACTCTGCTTTGGTGACCAAAACCAATCGCATTGCCCGCATCCTGGCAGGCAGCAAGAAGAAAATCTGCACCAGGAAGCCCAGGTTCATGAGCGCCTGGGCCCAGGTGATCATTGCTTCCATTCTCATTAGCGTGCAGCTCACCCTGGTGGTCACCTTGATCATCATGGAACCTCCTATGCCCATTCTGTCCTACCCAAGCATCAAGGAAGTCTACCTGATCTGCAATACCAGCAACCTGGGGGTGGTGGCCCCCGTGGGCTACAATGGGCTCCTCATCATGAGCTGTACCTACTATGCCTTCAAGACCCGCAACGTGCCCGCCAACTTCAACGAGGCCAAGTACATCGCCTTCACCATGTACACCACCTGCATCATCTGGCTAGCTTTCGTGCCCATTTACTTTGGGAGCAACTACAAGATCATCACCACCTGCTTCGCAGTGAGTCTCAGCGTCACGGTGGCGCTGGGGTGCATGTTCACGCCCAAGATGTACATCATCATTGCCAAGCCCGAGAGGAATGTCCGCAGTGCCTTCACCACCTCGGACGTGGTCCGCATGCACGTCGGCGATGGCAAGCTGCCCTGCCGCTCCAACACCTTCCTCAACATTTTCCGAAGGAAGAAGCCAGGGGCAGGAAATGCCAAGTGAGTGATCCGATCTGTGTCTCCCCGTCCTGCCTGCCTCCTTTCTTCTTCTGGATCCTCCTCTGCCTCGTTCTCTCCCTCTCCCTCCACTCCCTCTTTCTCTCCTCCTCCTTTTCTGTCTCCTGTCTCAGTCTCTCTCCATCCATGTTTCTCTCTGTCTAAACTGTTTGCTCCATTTCCTCCAAAGTTTTTGTTTATATATTTTTTTCCTCCCCTTTTCCAGATCTCACATTCTGTTGTAGGATGATAGAGCTTAAAAGTCCTCTTTGCTTTCATTTCTTTGCAAGAGCAAACAGGGGACCAAGTACACGCACCTTCCTTGGTCTCTAGAAGATTCCAACTGCAGATCCTCTGACAGTGTTTGTTTTCACACGGGTCCTTCCCTCTATGGAGTATCAATGCAACTCTGCATTCTGGGTCAAAGACGAACAGTATTTCTCATGTATAGTTTATCTTCTGGTGGGAGAGAGCTTCTGATTGATTTCTATCATTCTGGAAGCACATTGTGACCAATCTGGAGTGGAGTGCAAGAAACTATGCACCCTGAGAAATGGCCTTCACAAAAGAGAATTGCAACCAAGTGCCATGTGTGTCCTGAAATAATATCCCTTAAGTAACCGCTTTATTATTAGTTATTAAAGTTTAAGGCATGTTGTCATAATGATGTTCCACAGAGCTACACTTGAATTGGGCTATCTCTACTTCAAGGTCATGATCAGAATGAACTGTGATTGCAAATCAAAACATAAATTTAAAAAAAGATACAGGTGATGAGCCTTAAACTTGAGAGTGAGTAGACAATCAAAGTCCAATTGATTTGTATTCTAGTAATTCTGAGTAATTTGTGCAATAAACACTTCGCTATCTTTCTCCTAATTTTAGTTAATAAGAATCATGTGTTCAAATTTTGGATGTGTCATCTTTCCTAGACCCACAAAAACAAATTGCATGTAATATTTGCAATTTAAAGAAATGGCACAGATAGTTGAAGCTCTCAAGGAAATAGAATTAAAATGTAGGCAGTTTTCTTTACAAACAGAATTAATTTTACCATATAATAATTTTTCTCTTTTGGTGGGGGAGGGGAGGATCATGGGCTTGAAGTCAGGGCCTGGGTACTGTCCCTGAGCTTTTGTGCTCAAGCTATTGTTCTAACACTTTGAGCCACAGCTCCATGTCTGGTTTTCTGGCAGTTACCTGGAGATAAGAGTCTTATGGATTTTCATGCCTGAGCTGGCTTTGAACTGGGATCCTCAGATGTCAGCTTCCTGAGTAGCTAGGATTTCAGGCATAAGCCACCAGGGCCTGGCTCTATAATAACTTTTTATAAATGAAAATACTAACTAGAATAATTATAACATTTACATCAGTTTGTAAGTATGCTATCCTTCTGAGTCAGTCTGAAAGTTCAGCAGAATATATGTTATTTTTCCTTCATTAGGTAGACAAAGAAACTAAGATGTAGATTTTAGAACTGGAATGAAATCTAACCTATGTTAAAAAAATCTACATGCATGAAAAGTCAAGCACCAACATAGGCATCTTTTATAAAAGTTATATAGTTTGTGGAAGTGATAAGAAAGAATTTGGGAGTTTGGCATGGTGGCTCACACCTGTAATCCCATCTACTCAGGAGGCTGAGATTTGAGGATCATGGTTCAAAGCCACCCTAGGCAGGAAAATTCATATAACTCTTATCACCAGTTAATATCCAGAAAACCAGAGGTGGAGCTGTGGCTCAAAATGTTAGAGTATAAGCCTTGAGCAAAAAGTCTAAGTGAGAGCTTAATACCAATTCAAACCCTGCCCAGTACTGATGGATGGAAGGAAGGAGAGAAGGAAGGAAGGAAGGAAGGAAGGAAAGAAGGAAGGAAGGAAGGAAGGAAAGAAGGAAGGAAGGAAGGAAGGAAGGAAGGAAGGGAGGGAGGGAGGGAGGTAGGGAGGGAGGGAGGGAGGAAGGAAGGAAGGAAAGAGGAAGAGTTTGAGAAGATATGTTTTTAAGATCCATAGCTATTATTATTTCAAGCAAAAACCTCCTAGGCTTTGTCAGTATTACAGTGAAGACAGTAATTTGTGCTTCCTTCTTGCCTAATCAATTTCAAATCCTTTATAGGATACAGATCATAGACATTTCTTAATAAATTTTACCCACTGGTCATAATTTTTCTTTCTTACCTGCTGTCAGGGAGTTATTACCAATCATGAAGGTGAAGCCATGTTAGGACATGAAGAAGGAAAAGAACAGCACAGATTGTTAGCCACAGTGTACAGATGTAAAGTAACATCACAGCAATTTTTGTCTAAGAGGGGAGGGATTAGAAAGCAAATACTGTGTGTATGTGTGTGTGTGTGTGTGTGTGTGTGTGTGTGTGCTGGTCCTGCCTGGGGCTTGAACTCAGAGCTTGGGTATTATCCTTAAGTTTTTATTAACATTTGTTGGTGTTTAATGGAAATAAAAGACTCACATGTGTGGATGGATAGACACCCGTCTGAGAGATTGTGTCAATGAGTATTGAGTGATGCTTCCTGCTGGGATGAGAGGGAGCATAGATATTACTTATTGAGGCTTGGTACTTACTACCAGACCTTGCTGTACAATTGCATCATCGTACCATATATTGGCTACTTTTCCTGTAATCTGAAAAATTCCTCTTACTAACATATACTTAAAAATCTCATTACATTTGAGATTTTGCATTTGAAAAAATGTATCAGTTATCTTAGAAGTACTGGTTTATATCAGTAAATGTTTTAACTATTAGGTGTTGATAAACCTAACTCTAATAAATAACTAAATAAACATGCAGTATTCTTAGTATAATTTATAGCTTATCCAATATAAAAATCAGTTGACCCTAGAGGGTAATTTCAGGTTAAACCTTAGTGGAAAAAATATCATTTGTTTGCTCATTTTTCTCATTCCTTCTGTTATTGCTCCTGGTGCGACTCTATGAGACTATAATTCTAAAACGTAGCAATAATTTCAGTGCCTGTGTTTTACCTCATTTCATTCCCAGTTTATTTTTTCCTGGTTTGTCTTCAGAGTTACAAACCTTACACTCTACTATTTTCTGCAGCAATAAAAATCAAGCAGAGTTTTGCCAATTGAAGGAAGGGGTGGAAAGCTCTAGAGAATGAGTTTACTGCCCTTCTGGATGTGAAAATCTGATGCTTATGGGGCACGAGCATGTTCAGCGGTCTGTATATGGAGCTATAAACGTGGAGAGATGCTCGCATGACATGTTTTCAACAGATCTTTCTATTGGAATGTTGTTCTGAGGGGCTGTAGATCCAGTAACATTCCCATGACAGCCTGGTTTTCAGATAGATGGAAGGGATGATATTATATGGCTGTTTTCTCAAGGTTGACTGAATTTCTTTTTGACATTTTACTCACAGCCAAGTAGCTGACAAAATTAAAAATATGAGTTCTTGCTTTATATCTTCTGGAATATAATTTGGAGGAAGCTCAATCAATCAATCAATCAATCAATACAGTGTTTGGGTTATTTTAGTTATTTATAGTCACAAGTCCTTTTAGGCAGAATCCAACTCAGGAAGATCGACTTAAGTATAATTGCCTTTGACAGCCCTTTTACTGTCTTAAAAATGTAGTCATATGGGCAAATACTTAGGGTTACTAATATAAAGGCACTGAAATCTTCACCCCTTTAGCATTCAAATGCACAGAAATCCATGGACCTTCTTAGAGGAGCAACTTACATTGATCCAAATTATTATCACTTCCTTATACAGCCAAATGAAAAACTATGTACATAGCATGGATAGTTAAGAAATCACGATATTAATGACACAATGTCAGATTGACATTTCTAGTGATTTTCTGGATAAATAATTTAATGTCTGTCAAACACTGATGGTTCAGGGGGCGGAAATGTGACAATGTAGTCTTTGGGCTTTTGTATACACAATTATGTGCACAACTAAATCACAACTGCAAAAGTTAGGCTGATATAAGAAGCAATTTTTTTTTTTTTTTTGTCAGTCGTGGGGCTTGAACTCTGGGCCTGGGCGCTGTCCCTCAGCTCTTCAGCTCAAGGCGAGTGCTCTACCACTTGAGCTACAGCGCCACTTCCAGTTTTCTGGTGGTTTATTGGAGATAAGAGTCTCACGGTCTCTCCTGCCCGGGCTGGCTTTGAACCGCGATCCTCAGATCTCAGCCTCCTGAGTAGCTAGGATTACAGGCGTGAGCCACCAGCGCCCGGCGGAATTTTTAAAATTTTTGAATTTGTTTGTATTGCGCAGGTGATATACAGAGGGATGTGTCGGGTACTGAGTACAGTGTTACCTCTTCCCTCATTATCTCACAGTTTTTTCTCTCCCGGCCTCCATCCACAAACTGTATAGTTAATTTTCAACATTAGTGACTAGTGATTATCACTGCTGAAGCTGAATTAGTTCACCCTTTGTCCCACCATTTCTGTATTTCCCCTTAGCTTCCTCAAAACAGATAAAGTTGCATAGAAGACAAAAGTTACAGAAATTTTAAAAAAGTGACAAAAGGGATAAACAACACACACACATACATATAAAATTTAAAAAAAAACCTCATTTCCATTTCTTGGAGTTCATTTCAATAAACATCACTTTATATGACTGTATGCACATAGCTATTGCACCTTTGTGATCCTCTCCTAACAATATTCTCCTTGGGTCTCACTGTATGAATGTTTAGAATCCTATTTATTTTAGCATGTCCATGTGTAATTTTTTGTCTTTTCCTATCCATTATATTTACTTGTAGATTTATAGTCACATTCTACAAATAAGAGAAGCCAGCAACCTAGGTTTCATTGGGTCTGGCTTACTTTGCTTAATATAATTTTTTCCAAGTCTTTTCATTTCCTTACAAATGGGGCAATATCATTCTTTCTGATGGAAAGAAATGGTGTATATTGGGTATGTATGTTACCTTTCCTTGATCCATTTGTCCATTGAGAGGCATCTGGGTTGTCTCTAAGTCTTTATCCCATTGCTTAATTGTGTTGTTGTTTCTTTTTTAAGGATTTGTTTTGAGAAGCTTTAATTTTTTGGGTTCTAAGTATATTTTAGATATGAGGCCCTTATATGATACATAGCTAGTAAAGATTGTTTCCCATTCTGTGGGCTTTCTATTTATCCTGATAGCTATGTCCTTTGCCATGCAGAAACTCTTTAGTTTGATGCAATCCTATTTATCTAGTTTGTTGTGATTCTTACTTAGGAAGTTTTGACCCATGCCAAGGAGCCCTAGTGTCTCCCCTATCCCTTCCTGTAATATTTTCAAGGTATCTGGTCCTACATTGAGGTCTTTGATCCATTGATTCTGGTACAAGGTGATATATAAGGGTCTAGCTTCTGTTTTCTGCATATGTATAGCAATTCTGCCAGCATCATTTGGTGAAGAGGTTGTCTTTCTTCCATCCTGTGTTTTTTGCTCCCTTATCAAATATTAGGTGGCTATAAGTCTGTGAGTTTATTTCCAGGTCTTCTATTTCATTGGTCCTCATATCTGTTCTCGTGCCAGTACCAAGCTGTTTTTTATTACTATGTCTTTGTAATAGAGTTTGAAGTTTGGTATTGGTATTCCTCCAGCACTGTTCTACCTGCTAAGGGTCTTCTATTATTCCATATGTATTTTCAAATTGCAAAAAAAAACAATTTTAAAGCATGTTCTTAAACAGAATATTATTAAGTTGTTGAAATGTTTCCTAAGCATTTGAATGGTTTCTGCTCAGTGCAAAAGTGACATGAAGTGTTAAGGAGAAGGATCCTGTAAGGAAATTTTTCCTCATGACTGCCTACTAAAGACAGAGTTTGTCCACATGTGGAGGTAAACAAGTCTGTAGCACCATTTTTTAACTGGCTAAACATTTTTATCTTTCCTCCTCTGATTAAAAAGGAAATTTGAAAATGAGCCAACAGATGCCATAATCAAGTAGCAGTGGCCTCTCCGATGGGTTTTCTCAAAATATTGATCTAATAACTACTCGGGCTCAGAAGAAAATCTGTCAGTTGAAATTCTTTTTCCCTGAATCATCCATGACTTTAAAAGTTGACTGTAATTCTTCTTGATTTTATAGTAAACATAAGGGCATTTTATTGAAGCATTTGTCATAGAATTTTACTACTTAAAAGACCATTTACTGAGGATATTGTGAATCAATCATTTATATGATCAGATATTATTTTATCCACGTAGCATGATGTTAGATAATCTTCAGGATAAGAAAGATCTGAATGCAAAGTCCTGACGATTGTGAATCCTGCACTATAGAAAAGGAGACAAAAATACGAGTAACATTTTGTTTTATGTGCCATACTAGAGGGCAATTGTAACTTCTCGATTGTCCAAGGAAGGAAGAGATTATGTCTTCCTTTGAAGTAGTATCTGGGGAAGGATTAGAAGAATATTTTAGTAAAAATAGCATTTGAACTTGATCTTAGAGAATTTTTGTTTTCAGCATGAATAACTGCAGGGTGATGACATCATTGCATACGCAGGAAATAATGAGTGGAGATTCAGAAATGCTGCCATGCTCTTGGCCTGAGACATGGAATCCGATATAAAGAACGAGCACACTAATGTGTAGGGGTGATTAATAGGCCGTAGAAGACAGGCTGTAGAGATGACTCAATTTCTGTGATGAAATTTTAGATATTTTTGCAATAAACCACACAAAGTAGTAAAAACTTTAGGAAGTTTCATAATCACATGTTGATTATACAAAAATTAGAATAGACTTTGAAATTTAAACCTTAAAAGCCTTAGAGTAAAACAGTACAATGATTGTTGAGTCTAAGGCATGCACGTTGTAAAAACATTTTCAGAGTTTAATTCATTAGAACTGGAATATCAAGTAAGGGATCTGAAAGAATGAGGGGAAAAAAATAGCTTGCATGATATGATCCTGGATGTTGGGGAAAACACACTGAGCGGCATACAAGCGGCTACAAGCGAATTCACTGGAGTGTAATAGACTCTATGGAGAGTTCATCTAGTATAAATTTTTTTAGAAAAACTAGGTCAAAGCCCAACAAAATAAGTACCAGGAAAAGGGTACTTGTAATGGGAGGGGATGGATGGGGCGAAAGGGAGAAGGTAGATGACAGAAGGAGAAATGGGAAAGAATGCAGTCAAGAATTGATTGTATATACCACAGAATTAAGGAAAGCAAGGGAAGGGGTGGATCGAAGAGGGGTGAAAATGTTGAGAGGAATGACACAGATCAAGATGAATTGTACACATAAACTGCTTTGTTATGGCCCCAAAATTCAATCTATAGCCTTCAAAATTAAGAAAAGTGAAGGATGGAGTAGCATGCGAGGTGTAGCTAAGAATGTGGAAAGAGGTGACATTGGTCAAGATGCGTTATGTTCAGAAACTGCTTGGTTGAATGGCAACTTCTTAAAGATAATATAAATATTCTTTTTAAATAAATTAATAAAACAGGATATAGAAATAATAGAGGGAGATGTTGGTCTCCCTCAGACTTACTGATCAAGATGTTGCCAGGCTTCTCAGTAGAAGCATATATTGTGTGCTTAGAGCCCAAGTACTCAGAGGTTGAAACAGTGTGTTCTGAAAGAATATTTGGGTACCCCCTGCAATCATGTGTCAAAGTTCCAGTGCTCAATGAGATCGTATTTGGAGATGGGGAGAGATGAGGTCACCACTGGGTAATTAGATAATCAGGTTTGGATGATGATCTAAGTTAAGGATGGGAAATGAAAATCTAGCCCCCAAGAGACAGGTCCCACCTAAAGTGCTAGCTTTGAAGCTTAGTTGTCAACATGTATAAAGCAATCAAAAGAGTAGTGATGGCAAGAAAATAGAAGAAAAAATATTAGAAACTATTTTTGCTTAATAGACAAGATGAAGAAGGAAACATCTGAGGACATTAGACAAAGCATAACTTTTTAATGAGAAAAACAAGAGGATGAAGTATTATAGAAATTATTGGCACAAAAGGTAGTACATACTTTAGGAGAGGTAGTATGTACTTTTATGAGGTTGGGCAAGAGGAAAGAACAGTATACTAAAGGAGACCATCACACATTTCTATGATCTGATAAAGGATCCAAAAGAATAATCAACAACATAAAAGAGAAACACATTGTTTAGGCCAGGAGTCCAATCAAGAACTATATAATACAATAAGTGCCATTTGATTTTGTTGAAAAGGGTGGCGATGAAGCACCAACTCAAATGTGTTGTGTGTGGTTCCCTCTAGCTGTGTATAATGCAGAATAAAAAAAATGAGGCTTCAAAGTTAAGGACTGTAATAAACTCCTGTCAGATGTGGAACACAGGGTGTGGTTTCTTGAGAATGATAGGTAGTCTAGAAGAGTCTCATCTGAGAAGGAGGGTTGTGTGTCTACAGCCAGTTCAGTGAAGAAGACAGATGAATTGTGTCATCTCCACTGAGATTGGAACGTGATAGAAATCCATGGATCTCTAGGCCTCCTCAACCATGGTGCTTCAGGCTGTCAGAATACTTCAGGTATTTTGTTTGAGATACCTGGAAAATAACTAAAAGGCCTTGACTCCATAATGAGGTAACTTTTTGCCTTCACCTTAGGGCACCTTGGCCATGCTTTAGAACGAACTTAGTGTTGTTGGGAATGGTGTATGAGAGAAGTACCGGTGCAGGGAGTTGAGTAACCTCAGGATAATGAGGATGGACAGAACTTGCACTCCATCAAGGGAAGCGGATCTGCAGTCACCTCTGTTTCCTTGTGTGTGTGTGTGTGTGTGTGTGTGTGTGTGTGTGTGTGTGTGTGTGTGTGTGTGTGTGTGTTGCGCGCGCATGCACTTTTTAATTAACACACTTAATTTGCAGATCGCACCAAAATAGATATTTTAAAGAATGGCTTTTTATATTTTCAAATTCTAAACTCAGACCAGAGGCAGATTATTCCATAGCCTCAAAGGGAACATAATCTCTTTTGAATATGGGTCATCTTTTCTGCTGTGGTTTTTTTTCAGTTAGAAATTTGTGCAGGCAATACCTATTCAAGTTCTGAAACATAGCAGTTTATGCTTATAGGACAGTTGGGTGTAATACTTAAGACTAAATTTAAAAACAGTCTCATGATTATCCATAATGGTTCAAGGTGCATATACTTATAACATCACTTTGCAAGTAAAGAAACTGATTTAGAAAGCTGAAGATTTCATTTAAGAGAAAGAAACAGGAGATAATCATTTATTTCCATCAATAATGTATTTGTTAATTTGTGAACTAAATAAAATGAATAAACCATGGAGCCTACCCTAAAGGTAGTCACAGTTTGTTAAGGCCATATACTGTTACAATAAAATAAGAAATAGTGTACCATTATCCATATAGATAGGTAATGCCAGAGTCAGATGTTGTCTTAGTTTTATAAACAGCTGGAAGTGGTGGCACACATCTGTAATCCTCGTACTCAGGAGGCTGAGACAGGATCGTCATGAATTCAAGCCTGAGCTACATATTTAGATTATGTGGGTGTGTGTATGTGTGTGTTCAGTGGTAGAGTGCTTACCCAAATGGTACAAAGACCTGAGTTTAACACACACATGCACTCACACATACCACAAAATTCATAGACAACTGGCTCAAAATAGCAAAAGTTTACTTCTCATACTTTGAGAGGCTGTGAAGTCTGAGATTAGGGTGCCAGCATGGCTGATCTCCAGTGAGATTCCCTCTTTCTGGTTCAAACATCCAGTCATCTCATATCCTCACATGATAGAAAACCCAGAGAGAGAGACTAAGCCCTTAAAGGGGCACTAATCACATTTGTAAGACTCTATTTTCATATCTTGGTTAGCTCCCAATAGTAGTATATTAAGGCTATAAATCAACAGAAGGTAAGTTCTCAGTCCACAGCAAATGGAGCTATTGTTATTTATTGGTTGCCTGTTTTTTTAAGCTACTTAGTCTCTCTAGATATATTGCTTAACTTCTATGTATTTAGTTATAAAAAATAAATGATGATTATACTTATCTCAGAGTGGTTAAGAAGATAAAATGAGAATATTTATAGAAAAGAGCATTGCAGTATCTAGTAGAGGACAAAATCTTACTCATTGTTGTCATGTGCTGTGACAGTTATGAATGTATAGGAGGGTTTATGTAACTCATAAATGAACATAAAACTCTACATTACACCTTCAAGTAAAGAGAGTTCCCTCACTGCTCAGCTCATTCAGTTCATGCTGCATAGAATGGTGACGCTCTAGATCTGCTGAAGGCAGAAGCATGCGTGTGTAACCAGGAATGAGATGTGTGTGCAGAAGCTTGCCCTGTGAGACCCAACTTGGCTCCTTGCGCATACCTAGCACCAGCTAAAGAACGATGAAATCATTTGCACTCCATCTGTTTACCTTAGCATCCTATATAAGGTGTTTCCTCGCCTCAGGCCATCTGAGTAGGTTTGTGAAGCCAGTCTAAGAACAAAAAATATTGATAGTTCTCAGAATGAAGAAATTAAAGGGGAAGTACTATGGGGCTCCAGAGCTTTCGATCACGTGGACACGGTCCACAAGCTCATTAGTTAGAACTGCTTGACTGCAAGTTATAGACACCATCTTAAGCTAGCCTGAACACAACCAGGTGGAGTACTGAATGTAAAGAATGTAAGGAAGAATATCAGGTAGCTCAAGTCACAAGGTTCAGAATGCTTTATGGCCACAGCAAGAATGGAGTTCCTTGTGTCGATGAATGTGGTCTCCATCCCATGGCCTTCCTCTGCATGCCTTCATTGTTTCATTTTGGAGCTCCTTTCTCTGTTTCTCAGGCAGTGATGATTAGTGCCAGTTCCTGAGTTTGTATGTTGTTACATATCCGGATATCCAAAGAGAAAGGCTTAACTCCCTCTAGACACATGTTTCTGCATGACACCCAGAAAAGCGCTGATATGAAGGGTTGGAGAGCTTATTGCATGCATGTCACCGTTATTATGAAGGTGTGACTACTTCAGTTAAGAACATCCAAAATTGAGGCCTGATCTTTGTTACTGTATTGCATAGATTCCTGATTTTAACTTCCATCACCTGCATGTGGAGCAGGAAATGTTTCTCTTTTCTATTTCTCTCTGCTTTAACCATGCTACAGTAAAGTCAATCCTTGCTAAAACTTTTAAACTAAAAGATGCTAAAGAGAAGAGAAATACTTCCATTTTTTTTGCTTTATCTTGTTTTTTAAGAAAAATACATCAACAAGACATTGTCTTCAGTATTCATTGAAATACACATAAGGTACAGGCTAATAATAAAAATCATTTATTGTTAATATTTGTTGATAATAGAAAAAGAAAATTAGTAGATACTCACATCAACTTCATCCCAAAGTATGTGTACTTCCATTCTATTACAATGCGATGGAGAAATCTAGAACTAAAGACACCAAACAATACCATTTATGTACATTGTATTCAAGATATACCAAGAATTGGCTCTGACTATTAAAGTAAGCCATGTTATCTAGGTTGATGCTACTAGAGATACTAAGAAAGAACCACTTGGAAGAAATCAATAACAATGGGAAACATTTGATTGTTCTTAGCCATAAAATATATACTCAGTTATCCTACTCCCCATAAATGCTCTGAACACCATGGAGATTGATTTCATTTTATTCTTTATCAAATATGGCAATGTTTACATCCATTGGCTTGGAGATGTGCAGAGGGAAGACTAGGAAGAATGTTAATAGAAAAAAATTACGTAGACCTTCATGGTCAGAGTTATATGAGTTGTGACAATGGTGCTAGTTTAGGAGTGAAGGAGGAAAAGAAAGAACACTGGTTTATTCTGACGGTGTTTTACTCTGAACAGTAGGTAGTTTGGTGAGTTTTACAGTATAATTCTGAGCGTGAGAGAGACTAGCAAGATAGTTACCGATTTTCAAACTGTAGGGAATTTATTGCTGAACAAAATAGTATGGTCTCTAATCTCAGAGGACATCGTAGGAAGTGGAGAGTCCAGTGGCAAAAGTAGCAGGGTAAAGTCAAAGGATGGGCCTCTAATACAAACCTTAAAGTCTGGGGAAGGCTATGGACAATGCTTTCAATTAGCTACCCAAAATTGAGATGAGTAGCAATGAGTGAGCTACCATGCGGACAGGACCAAGGACAGTCATCTATGAGGAGGGTCTGTAAGGACACAGAGAGGCAAGAGAGAGAACAGAATATTAGGAAAAAGAAAAAAATAGGTCCTTCTCTGTTGGATATAATAAAAGACCTGAAGTTGATGCTTATATAGAAAGGCTTATTAATTCTGCTTTGAAGGCTAAAAGTGTTGAAGATTGGTTGGCTTTGTTTGGCCCCTACATAAAATGTATGTATCACAGTATTCTAGAGAAATGGAAAGACAACCAGAACTAATTCACTCCCTAGATAAACATTTATCCCTACCAAAGGCTGCCTCTGATGACCTAATCACCCTCCACCATGTCTTTTAAAAGTGCTTTCTTTTTGGTGCTAGCACTGCAGCTTGAACTCAGGGCCTAGACCCTGTTTCTTAGCTTTTCTTCTCAAGGCTAGCGCTCCACCACTTGAGTCAAAGCTCCACTTCTGACATTTTGCTAGTTCATTGGAGATGAGTCGCTCAGATTTTCTGCCTTGGCTTCTCAGATCTCAGCCTCCTGAATATCTAGAATTACAGGTGTGAGCCTCCAGCACTCAGCACTTAAAGCTTCTTATTCCTTGCCATAATGGGCACCAAAAGGTCTGGCAAATAAACCCTTGGAGAAAAATAAATCACATCAAATCATAGATAGATTGGCAAGCTAGTGGGTTGCCTGTAGGTGTATTTATTAAGTTCAACTATGTAACTCTGAAAGCTATTCTAGGGCTTATTTCACTCTATAATTAGAATAGATTAAAGGACAGAGATCTACCTAGTAGGTCAAAGGAGAAGTAATAATGACTCATTCATTCAATAAATGAGTTTTATGCACCTTACTATGTGCCAGGCACTAGAACAAACTTATCTGGTCCTTGCCTAAAGGGCTAAAATCTACACGTGTTGGGTGTTTTTTAAGTTGTTATAAAATTGTAAAGGCTGTGATCATGAAATAACAGTAGTAGAGGAAGAAATGGCAATTCCAGGGTACCTATAGCAGAGAAGAAAGGAGGAAAGCAATATGGGATGGATTTGCATATATGTGGCAAAATCAGAACCTGGACCTCATACTCTTCTCAATGGAACACCACTCAAGT
Organism: Dipodomys spectabilis; assembly: GCF_019054845.1. NCBI lineage: Eukaryota > Metazoa > Chordata > Mammalia > Rodentia > Heteromyidae > Dipodomys > Dipodomys spectabilis. The sequence goes on from NW_024870678.1 coordinate 29,707,258, forward strand.
CACCAAGTAAAGTGCATTGTTATCAGTTCCAATTGTATGTCACAACTAACACTCTACCCTTAGCGTAGAGATGAACAGGAAGAAAGCAAGGAGAGGGGCTGGGGGGTTCAGGAATAGGAAGCTTCGGGGTCTTGGGAGAGATTACAATGCCCTGATGAAGAAAGGAACACAGAGAAGAATCATAAGTAAAAATAAGACTGCTCATAAATTTCAATTAAATGCTATTCCAGAGAAGCAGAATAGCTGATGAAGGAAAGGTCATTAGGAAGCAAATCTAGATGACAAGTAGAGAAAAGATGGTGAAATTGCACTTTGTGGTTTTTGTAGTAAAACAATCAGTCTGCCTTGTGATCACTAAAGACTTGTGATCACTAAGAGCAAGTTGGTAACAGTAGATGAGTTTACATGCACAGTAACTCACGTCTAGTCTACTTCTAGATACCATAGAAAAACTCTTCCATCAGCGTGCAAAGAGACTTACTCAAGAATGTTTGTCCAAAACAACATAAATGGACATTAGTGGAAAATGGATTTTTAAATAGTATATCATTTATTTAATGTAGTTCGGTAATGAACTGGAGCTACATTTATCTATGTATTTGCTGAACAGAAATGGGTGATACCATGTGTATAAAATTTAATGATATGATAAAATTACCATGCATTACTTATTAATGCATATTGTAAAAGTGCTAAAATATGACAGATTTTTCCCTTTAAAAGGAGATGATTAGTATCAGAATGGTATGTTTTCCAATGAAGGAGCATTTTAATAAGGCAAAATGCTAATAATTGGCAAATCTGTATTGATAATTAAATTGGCTTTTATTTTATCATTCTCTAGTTTCTTATTAGCTTACACATTGTAGTAATTTAGAATGTTTAAATGTAAGAGTATTTTATATTGATAATAGAAAGTCTGCATAAGGAGCCTTGATATACTATGTTAGGTATGTGTGTGTTCAAAGAAGTGGAACAAAAATTAGTATTTATAGAAGGACCATACACAGAGTCAAAGCTACATTCTCCGCTGAGCAAATGCCAAGAAATAAATACTAAAATTCAGATATAGAAACATGCCTTTTGCTTTGGAAATCCAATCAGAAGCATAAATCATCTTATTTATCTATAACTGCGAAAATGGTCTAAGTAGTTGCTGTCATTCTTATGATTTGCCTGGATAGCTGCCACATTATTTTTATTTGCTTGGTGAGATTTATATATTCTTAAGATTGACCATCTGGAACTGGCTAGACCATTTTTTTCTCTCCTAAAAGAAGATGCACCTCCAACTCTATCATAGACACTTGGCTTCAGACATAGATAACTAACCTGGCTCTGTTTCTTACCTTTACCTGTTCCTGAATCCTCTACTCCACACCATTGATGTTTCCAGAGAGACGTGGTTGTGGGAAGAAATTCTGAAAAAGAGAGAAAGCAAAAATATAGTTTACTTGTTACTTAGGGAGTTTTAAAATTCTGGAGCCAGAAAAATGGCTGAAACTCATGAGATACTATGAATCCGTGTCCTCTAAATATCCACAGAGATGTAAAGTGTTTGGGTCTCATGTTGGTCTTATTGTTTCTCCACCTTTGAGAGGAAGGTTATTCATAATGAGGGCTTAAGCTGGAATAGCATTTGCTATTTGCTAATTCACACATACCATTTCAGCCACCTTGTATGGATATAAATGACGATTGTACAACTGGACAGTGCCCAGGTCTCCTGGCTCCTTGTCCCATGATTATTGTTAGCATCATACTTAATCAAACTTGTCTGCAACAGCTTTTCAAGTTCACATGAAGGGTAAGTTTTGTCAGAAACTGATGGATGGATAGCCTAAGGTAAATTGAAGAACACATGAAAACAGAGTCCTATGGTGCTATGTACCTTCGAAGAGAAATGGGGTATTACACCAAGCTATATTGTTTGAACAATAGAAATAGATGGAAAAATGTATGCACAATCCATACCATATGACAATGACTTTATTTAAAGGAAGGAAAACAAGGAAAGAAAGGAAGGAGGGAAGAAGAGTGAGAGAAAGACCCTAATATTCTCAGAAGAAGTAGAAGAATCTTTCTAACTAAACTTCTGAGGTTTCTTTAAATCCATAGTTTCTGCCAAAAGCATTCAAGCACAGATTTGGGACTTATATTTGACAATCCCCCATATGCTGCATTTTCCCTCCAAGCTTTTGCTAGGGCTTGCTGAATCTGTGGTTGGTTGATTATGTGGTTTTATGACTGCTAAAAATATCTTAAAGCCAAGCTCCTTTCCTTAATTTTTATGTGGTTGATAGACTGGTCATTTGGGCCTCGGAGTTTTCAAGCGTTGGCCTCTAAACTTTAAAAGAGCAGTCCTTTCAGAAGAGCAAAGTCTACATAGTGTGAAACATTAATATTTCACCTCAGTGCAAAGGAAAAGTCAGAAGCTAAGAAAGGGGACTGTAGAGAAGATGTTCTGTTCATTTCAGCACCCACAATCAATACTTACCTGCAGTTGTTTTGGATTATTTAGCTACTATATGAAGTCTGACTGTCAATACGGTAGAACTCTCTCCTTCCCCATCCACAAAGGAACCACAGAACTTCCAGTAACTGCAGCAGTAGTTCCAAAAGCTAGTGCCAGATACAGTCACCAAGCTTCTTGTCCCAGGTCCTCCCTGTGGCCTTAGAAGTTCAGACACTGCCCCCAGGCTGCTACCTCCACACACCTGTACTAATTAAGACCCATACATCAAGTCCCCATGCTGTCAGACAGCCCTCCCAGATCCATCACCTGCAAAGTCTAGTGCAAAATGAAAACAGAAGACCTGGGGAGAAAAGCAGAGAAAGTGTTAAATGTATAATATAAAGCTTTACATTCTTAGTTCTTCTATAATCTCTCTGTGTGTCCCTCTCTCCTCCCTCTCCCTCTCCCTTTCTGTTGCCTTCATCCTTTCTCTCTGCCCTTCCTTCTCCCTCTCCCTTTCTCCCTCTCTCCCTCATTCTTTCTCTCCTTCTCCCTGTTCCCATCCCTCTCTTCTCCCCTTCTCCCCTCCTTCTTCCCCCTCCCTCTCCCTTTACCCTCCTCTCTGGGTCATGCTTCGTTGTACAGGGACACTCTCAGGGCAAAAGCCGTCCTCATTCAATGACTTGTGCATGCACAGTTCACATCCTGCCAAGTTCCTCTCCAGCAAGTTACTGGACAGGGCCCTTTGGGAAACTGAATTAGTCACCTGCCCACCCATGTGCTTCCTAAACTGGCCCAAGGACTGGAACGAGAGTGCAGGAACATCTCAAGTATTTGGATCAAGAATGATTGAGAGTCTGGTCTCTGCTCTGATGCTTCAAATAGCAGTGGCCTTGTCCATCAATGGAAAAAAAAACGCCTCTGTCATTTGCTTTCTCAAGCTTCTACTGAGCACACAATCCACATCTTAACCTTCCTGAGGCCTCTGAAATCGGTGGAAGGTGATGATGATTCTCAATCAGAGGCAGTTAGTGAGAGTCTAGATGAGCTAGGACCCAAGGGTAGCAGTGGGGGGCAGGGAGGGGGAGGGGGAGGGAGAGGGGAGGGGGAGCCAAAGAGTGTTCTAGAGAAGGCAGGGAGGCTGTGTGATATGGGACCATCAGTGAGCCAATGCCCCGGGATATGTTCCATTGGGTCATTTGCTATCGCTAACAGAGCCCACGTTAAAAGATAAAATGAACTGAATTTTAAGAGGCGGATCATAGAACCAGAAGCATTAAAGACAGGCTCTTTGGATGATCCTGTGCCTGTCTGTGTCGGCCATGGGCACCTAAAGACCAGCTCTGACAGAGCCCTTGCTCCTCAGGACCATGCAGTGTGGCCATGCATAGACCACCCAATGGTAGACTTAGAAGAGTCAAGAGGATCCAGCAGTTTAACAAGGCAAAGCCAAGTGTGCTGAGCAAACCGTTTTTTCCTCCTTTAATGAGAAATGAAGTTGTTTGAATAATACTTTGCAGGTTGAGTGCTCTTTCCTGCTACTTTCATTTATAAAGTCAAACATATTTTCATTCTCCATTACCTTCTTGCTGGTGTTCACTGTTTTCATGGTCTTTGTCATTCTGGATGGGCATATTGGAATGTCAAAGATATATTCTGTCAGCAGGTTTGGTAGCAAATATTCCCTCTGTCGAATTTCTTCAATAAATGGATTGTTACGGTAGTACTAAAGTCACATGAAGGTGTCTCATTTTACTATTTTCAGATGAGGATTTCAAATTGTGTTGAGCATATCACATACTTTTAAATCATTTACTGAGTGACTCAAACTTGATAGAGTGGATCAGTATTTTCTGGCATATCCAACAGTGCTGTGGAAAATCTTTCCCCACCTTATAATCTCAGATCCTTTCCCTTGCTTCCAGGTACTAAAATGTAATCATAGTGTGTTCTCCTTTGAGATTTCCTGTCAGGCCTCAGCCTGAAAGACTTAGAACAGGAAAAGCCATAGTAGTCTGTAATAGAAACGTCTCTTCTCCTCCTCCTCCTTCTCCTCCTGAGTTTCCATTCCTCTGTCTACTTTGAAAGGGAAAAAGAGACAGAAGCGAGGAGAAAGAACTTTGACTTACTGCCCTGATACTTTCATGGTCACCACTGAAGAAGTATCATTAATGACTTTGAGATGGTTGGCCAAATGCTGTAAGACATTTGTGAGTTCTTTGGGAATCCTTGTCAGAAATGTCAGCCCTGTGTGGCTGTCTAACATGAGAAATCACCCTCAAATCCACAGCACCTGCGGTCCATACCACTAGTTCTGCAATTTAGCATCATCTTCCTCAAGTTCTCCATGACAGGCAGCCCTCCCGTGTGGCATGGCAGCAAGATGACTTCATCTCAGCACTTCTCAAAGTGTTCCTGGACTCACCAGGAAACCACTTATCCTTGTTCCAACAAATGATGAGAAAGCCAGCTCCTCATGGCTACTCCGTCAGCCTTGCGCTTTCTAGCCAGTGCTCTGCTCTTCTTGTCAAGGTGACACCAAGGGCAGATGACCCTCTGTGCTGTCTGAGGGGGCATCCAGCCAGAGGATGAGATGATAGCTCCCCGGTGGCAGATCCCTCCAATCACGTGCCATTCTTCCTCTCCTCTCTTAGACACATTCTAGCTTGTGAATGCCAAGAGACAAATGTGACTTTATATGAAGTGACAGCCATGCTTTTGTGATGAAATAATATGGGAGAAAATTAACAGTGCAATTGAAAATCATGGTGTCAGATATAAAGCCGTTGATATGATAAACTTTTTGGAGGGGTTGGATGGAAAGATGGTCAACATCAGTGTATATGGAGATAAAGAGTCTCTGGCTACTTAGAGTAGTATGATCAACAAGGGAGGGAAAGAATCAATCTGGAAGACACACACACACACACACACACACACACACACAGAGCAGAAAAAGCATCTGCCACTTAAAAAAGATGGCTCCACAAGAGAAAAAAAAAACAGTCATGTACTTTATTGACATAACTTTTAGAAATGAACTTGACAGTCCGAATCAGGCACTACAGATTACATACAGGGTATGGAGGCAGAGATGACAGGGAAAAAAGACTCTGAGAGGCCAGACCCAGTCCTCTCCCAGGATCAGGAAGATTCAGGGGCCAGGCCCAGCCCTGCCCTAGGACCAGGCACGACTTGACTGGTGTCATCACCATACCTGTCCACATGTATAACTACTCACTCACTGGGTGTCTTTTTCTTTTCAATCTTCAGGAAGAGGCAGCCAGAATTCTCGCCCACCAGCCAATGTCCGTCGGCACATGTGCAGCTTTGAAAACCCCCACACTGCAGTGAATGTGTAAGAGAAGCTGCATGGAAAATATAGTGTTTTTGCCCCTTGCTTTCTCTCTCCTGGGTTTTTCCACTTTCTCACATGGAAACAGATGTGTGCATGCCCTCGAGGAGGAGGAACTCATCGTGCCCTGGTTTGCACGACTACCTTAATTTGACTGTCCATCGTTCTTAAAAGGGCACTGTCAAGTGATTAGTTTGGTCCTTTTGCTTATTTTATGTTCCAATGCAGCACTTTTATTTTTTTTTGGCCAATTCTAGAAATTTGCTTGTGTTTGTGACTCCTACTCAAAAAACTTGAAAGTGAAATTTTCCCCCTCCAGAAATTTGTCAGCTTCTCCTTGGCAAACAGAGCTTTTTCTTTTCTTTTCTTGCCTCTTTTTTTTTCTGTTGCACAAATGTTTGAAATGATCCTGTCTGCATTGTAAAAGCCATAGCTTAAATTTATGGAAGAGTTCCATAATGTCAGATCGCGGGGGTGGGTGCCAACATGAGCTTTGCTGGGTGTCTCCTACACCCTGGGGAACACAAAACAAAGATTGTTGTGAGCCCAACAAAAAAGTGAGTTAAAAAAAAGGGAAAGTAGTTATTTCTCCAACCTTCAGGGTGATTTCTTTTTATCAGATGGCCCCATCTGATAAAAAAAAAAAAAACTGTGCATGTTTGGTCCAATTTTTGACCTTTAGATCTTGACAGTGTCTCTTTAAGTTAACAAAAGAACATAGACCATGTTCAATTCATGGTGCATGGAGTCTGTGGTTATTCTCAGCTGTTCCTTTACAGCCCTCCAAACACCTGGGAGAGTCAAAGGTACACATTCCTGCAGCAGGAGGGCGCCCACGGATGAGGTGTCTGTGGCTCTAATAGCTCTTCAGATGAGAAGAGCCCAGTTTGTTCAAATGTTTGCTACTGAACTTGATCTTGGAGGCTGGTGAATGGGGCCATGGTGTCTCTTCCCTTCACTCCCTGGAGTGCACTGGGGAGGCTAACACCTGCCTTTCTTCTATTCTCTTTAAAACCTGGAATATAAAAAGTGTAGTTATACCAACGCATCCTGCTTCTTAGCAGACCAGAGATGGCGGGCATGTCAGTGTGTTTTAGGAAGTGGTTGGGAGCTCTCCATACAGCGCCATTCGAGCACATTCGGATGCCTACTCTGAATATTTCCAAGTCCAAAGTCATAGAGTGGTTCTTGCTTCATGGGGTGTCTGACCAAGGACACAGCAAGGAGATGTTAATTGTGACAGCTTGCTGGCTGCCTGTCAAAAGGGATGGATGGAAATGGGTAGATGTGATTGTCCTGTCATGACAGCAGGGCCAGAGAGAGAGGAAAGCCAACTGACATTTCCTGACTTAAAGGTGAGTGTCTAAAAGCAAAAGTAAAAGCCAAAGAAGGTGCATCCTCAAATAAGGCAAGCATCAGAAAAGCTAACAAGTTGGTATTAAAAACTTTCAGGAGAGGGACCATTCAAGCTTTCCATCCAGAGACTATAAAGATATCCTTGACTTTAAAGCTCTACACCATGGACTAAGACTAGATATGTTTAACCTTGCCTGTTGCTACAAAATATAAAAGAGCAAGACATATGCTCATTCTGTGACATTCTTGTGATCAGCAAGGCCAAAGGACTAGTGTGGGAAACAAACTGGATTACTATGGTCCATCTAGATCTACCCTTTCCCTGTGGAATAATCTCAGCAGAGCAATGCAATTAGAAAACCAATAGCTGAAGTACAGTTGGCAATTAACTTTATAGGTCTGATAGCAGGAAGCATAGAAGAAATTATCATGTTTGAGCTGAACTTCCTTCCAAAGAAACATCATCTTGGCTTACCTATATTTCCTAAAAGAAAGTAGTTATAGCTGACACGCCTCTGCTAATACAGTACTCTGGTACAACATGAATTAAACTGCAGCATGAATTTTTTTTCCCCACCGCTTCAAAGACAACTTCAATTGACTTAGAAAACACTTAACCATCAGAACTTTAGTTTGAAACTGATTTGGCAGTTTTCTTGGGACAGTAGATTCTCTTCCCAGAAAAGACTCCATAGACTTCTATTCTTCACTGACTTTGATAAGATAATTTCATCTGGGGATGTCCTTTCCTCTGCTGGGTCATTAAAGAAAGCAACAGGTTTAATAAAGGTGAAGTGCTTTCCTTTGTATCATCTCTTGTCCTGTGTCATACAGCTTGAAGATATAGAATGGACATTCTCTAAGAATTACAAAAGAAGGGTCATAATATGTTGACTCTGTAGAATGGTAAATGGAGAGTCTTCTGTAAATGCAGAGATTAGATTGAAAGGGGTAGAAAACAAAATTCGCAATGCTACTCAAGACATAATAGCAGAAGGAAATATCAAGCTCTCCTATAACTAGAAAGCATTTGCCTTCAAAAACACACTTAGAGATTTTTTTACAAATCGTAGTGAGTCAGAAAAGTGAGAAATCTTAATTATGTTCAGATGGGTCCCCAGGTTGTAGAAAGCAAGGTAAATATGCAGATTTTTCTTTTGGCAAAACTTTCAAGAAGTAGAGCTGGAGTCAGTATGGAAGACTAATAAGTTTTTCTGGGAATACAGAATACTCAAATAGTTTCTATGGGTGAGACTCTGTAAAAACCGCCCCTCAGATAGCCTTCTGACACCTGCTGGCTGAGCCCCATGGAGGTGAGTCTCTGGACAGTTTGGTCTGCAGCATCCTTTGGGCTGTTTCTTGGGTACCAGCTGCACCTGCAGGGGGCACCATAGGCTTCCCCCAGAGCTGGCAGCCAATGAGCCATTCTCATCATGCTGCACTCTATTTTTATTTTCACTTGAGAAAAAAAAACAAAACAAGTATTAATCTCTTCAGGTTCCCAAGGAGTGAATCTCCTTTCCTTATCATAAGATCTTGCTTGTCTGTGGCCTCTCTCGAAACATTCTTTCTATTTGTTGTGAAGCTCTTCAGCCTAGCAGTGGAGACGTGAATTGAACATGGGAGGAGCAGGTGTTGTGTAAGCCAGCCTTCAGGGGTGTGTGCAGAACCGATGCGTCCCTCCTGATCTCAAACACCCACCTACTGTTCTTCCCAATTTTAGACCTCTCTGGAGCTTCGTACTCTGCAGATGTAACTAGTACTTACTGAAACAAATAAAACAGACAGGATCACTCTGATTGCCAAAGATACACTCATCTGTTTATACCACCCACGCCAGACTCTTCTCTAAAGTGCTGTAAATATTGGGTTTTGTGTTTGGTGGGATTGTGATACGCATCGAATGAAAGAAAAATCAAAGCAAGATCATGGACCTGCTGTAGCTGGGATTGCAGCCCTAGGCTACCAGCTCTGTGTATGATAATGTACAGCCTCCTAACACCTCTACTTCTTTCTAGTCTATCAACCGTTTCTTCCCTTGACTTTCAATGTCAATAAGTATGTGAAGTCACCTGAGGTATTTATTCTAAATATTTTATATTTATCCTTGAATATTTATTTTGGGTCTTTCTTTGGAAGGTAAAAGCAAGATTTGTGTGTTGTGTAACAATGTGGTGTTTTCTAAACTAAGTACTTAGAAACTAAGTAAAAGTAAGCAATGGAAGGAAGAAGCTGATGTATGAAGCAGAAGGTATTAAAGTTTATCTAGGGTTAAATACAAGTTATATTGCCTGGTACTATAGCATTTCATAATATGTTTAATGCTCTGTTTTTGCTCCACCTTACAGGGTTTTCTCTTCTAGATATCACAACAACCAGTTCCTTGTCAAACAGGATATTCCATTTTTACACCAAAACAGTCATGAGTCTTTACCCGAATCATTGATAGTAATCACCTTTATTCACAGTCATTTGAATATAGAACACAACAAACATTTTTCAGAATTTAAGTATCCTTGTATCTAACAACAAACTTTATCATAGCGGAACCTATTTTCCTTTAAAAAATATTGCTGCATTGTTTAAGAAGATGTAATAGATATTGAGTCTCAAAACAATACAAAATAAATACATAGATTCATGGACCATTCCCACTGCCTGTGGACCTCAGATGTGAAATGGCTCATCCTGAAAGGTTGAACTTCATACTGTGAAGTTCGCATACTCTGTGCTGCGATTTCTTTGTGATGATGCATTTCTTCTACTACCACTGGTTTTTAAGAAGCAATTTGTTTTGTCCTTGAATTAAAAAAAAGGTTAGTCTAATTTTTGTAATCTGATAAATGCCCTGGGGCATGAAATCTGTTTCCTAATTAAACAGGACTTTGCAGCAAATCTAGAGCAAGACCCTGAGGGAAAAGAAAGCTGCTGATTTCCAAAGCCAGGGTGAAAATTTCCCATCATAAGAATAAAAGTTGCGTTCATTTGAAACAGAACCAAATTTTAGTGGTTATACCTGCTTACAAGATCGTCAATAATAGTGTTAATCTATTGGTGTGAGGGATTTAGAAAGAAGCCCATATGGAACCTTTGGGCAGTAAAGAAAGCAGCCAGTGGACTGAGTGAATGAAATAAATGAATTCATCGGAGAGTTTCTAGTAATATATGAGTAATATACAATTCATGGAGAGACTGGGGCAGTGTTTTACTAGTCCTTCTAGACTTGATGGTTGAACTAAGGGTAGGCTAGCTTTAAGGGATCTGTTATTGTTTACAACACACACACACATACACACACAGAGTTAAGTGAAGATACAAGATAGCATTTAGTGTAGTGATTTTATTAATGTATATTGAAATGTGGGCACTGACAAAGAAAACATTTTCCCATTACAGTTAATAATGATGCAAAGCATAGGCCTATGATAAGTACATTTAAAGATGATTAGATGCAGGTAGAAGGTATGGTGTTTTCTGGAACACCCATATTGAATGCATAAATAGAGAAGCAATCTGCACAGTGTGGCAGATGGACAATTGAGAAGGAAGAAAGTGGAAGGTAAGCTTTCCTAGAGTTTCAGACACAGACAGGGAATGGTGAACTCTTTGGCTGTGGTGCTTTTGGCTGGCTGGTTGACTTTATAACAGAGGCATACTATTACCATTCATGAATTTTTTGTTTAATTCTGAAAAGAGATAGTTACTCTAGCAAGATGGAAGGTGATTAATTAAAAATTCAGCACTAAAATTGCTTGTACATTCTCAGGTAATACAGTAACTATAGAGTTGTGAGGATTATTAATTTTGATATAATAGTTTAGAGGTGATATTTTTCTCAGACAATTAAAAATACTCACAATCAAAAATGGATTGTCAGTTTTATAGAGGAACTACCTTGGCTCCAAATCAAATTTTTAGCTGTATCATTTGGTTTAGAGCCTTTATATCCAGAAATTTCTGTATTCCACATCAGGCTTTCCCTCCTTAAATCTATTCAGTTTTCAGGATTATAAAAGATGGAGTGTTGGTTATGTGACAATCAGAAAAATTTTGAAGTATTTATTCTTGAGTTCTCAAGTGATTAAATAAACCATTGTGTTAAGTATTGATCCTGTCTTCTTTTCCAAACAAAGGGCAATGATATGGAAGAATCTATTTTATACCTCCACCACAGGAAAATAATGCACGATAATTTTCTTATTCCATTTAGTTTTACATTCGTGTTCTTGTGCTTCTTTCTCTGTTGCTTTTATGAACACAGAGAAAAAAAACAAACACCTAATACACAGAAGAAAAATGATGACTCTCAAGTACTAACACTATTCTTATTATTAGAAGGCTACCAAGGTATCTCCATCTGCTAAAAGACATTTGGAAAATAAGCGGAGCCCCAAGTAAGATCAGAGATATGGCAATATACAGAACAGAAATTGTGATATCTGCACCTAGTAAATTTCAGTTTTTCTTCAGAGAAAGCTTCCATTTGGCTGGTTTTATTAGGGTTTCACGAAGATGAAATTTGTTTTGGGGCCTATAGCAAGGCAAAACTTCATGGCAGGGAGCATGTGGTAGATCAAAGCTTCTCACACCCTGTGGACAAAGAGACAGCTCACTTTGATCACAAAGTCCCTCCCCAAATATCCACCGAACTCTGAATTCATGAATGGATGAAAGTACTCATTATCCAATTACCCCTCCCCCAAAGACCCCATGGTTTCTGAGCTGGGGATCAAGTCTAACATACAAGCTTTACAAGGACAGTTAAGAGCCAAATCATAACCATCCATAAGCCATGAAGGACGCTGGTAGCCTAAGATTTTTCTTTGCCAAGGCACAACAGGGAAAGATCTATCTTTGCATCCGTTGACTGCTGCTCTACCCTAGTCCTAATTTTGTCTCAATTGCATCAAACTACCCTGGAGGATGAACACAGAGATGTGAGCATTAGAATTTGCTGTGCTTCAAACTTACCTTGTTGAGCACTTCTGCTGTGATAACAGCCAGCTAGAGGCTGTGAATTGGGGCTTTCATGGGAACGATGAGCTGATAATATTTCAAAACAACAAACAAAAATAGAAAGTGATGAAATTCTCTGGTCAATCATGTGTCCGGGTTTTTCTGTCATCTGCTTTTTTCCTCTTCTGTTCAGGTGCCATGGCCATAACATTCCCCTTGTTGAATGTGGAAAGGGAAATACCTGTGTATCAGAATAGGAGCGAGAGCAAGAAGAGAGAGAGACAGAGACAGAGACAGAGAGACAGAGAGAGCATGATTTACCAGCCTCACAGGACAATGAACATAGCTTTATATGGGCAGCTATTAATTTGTCCCAAAGAATACAGTTGATAGGATTCTCTTGTCTCTGTGTAACTAAGATTTTATTATTTTTTTAAAAGAACCTTTTCTTCACTCAGGATGGGACTGGTTCTCAGGCTTACCTGAAGAACAACTTTATTATTATTATTATTATTATTAATTAGTATCATTATTGCCTGAGGGGGAGGTAGTGAGGGGGAGGGGCAAGGGGGTCTTGGTGCAATTCTAGACCTAAAGGAGAATAGCTGTTCCTCCCAGAGGCTGGCTTTTCTCCCTCCACTTTTCTGAGGCTCAGTACTTTCTCACTCGGTGTGAGCTAAGTCTGTGCAAGGCCGTGTGTGGAGTTGGAGTTTGGAGTGGTCAGGGGCGGTGTGTGGAGGAAAGGCCTGCGGGGCAGGCGGAGTGGGGTGGTCTTGAACTCACTCGGGCGCGGTGGGGCGCGCGTGCTCCCTCTGCAAGTAACCCCCGCCCCGTCTGCATTTCTGTCCGCAGTGCGAATGGCAAGTCTGTGTCGTGGTGTGAGCCGGGAGGAAGGCAGGGGCCCAAGGGACAGCACATGTGGCACCGCCTCTCCGTGCACGTGAAGACCAGCGAGACGGCATGCAACCAGACGGCCGTCATCAAGCCCCTCACCAAAAGTTACCAAGGCTCCGGCAAGAGCTTGACCTTCTCCGATACCAGCACCAAGACCCTTTGCAACGTGGAGGAGGAGGGCGACGCGGGGCCCGGCGGCTTCAGCGCCCCCAGCAGCCCTTCCATGGTGGTGCACCGCCGCGCGCCCCCCGCCGCCGCCGCCACGCCGCCCCTGCCCCCCCACCTGACCGCCGAGGACACCCCCCTCTTCCTGGCCGACCCGGCCGTGCCCCAGGGCCTGCCCCCGCCCCTCCACGAGCAGCAGCAGCAGCAGCAGCAGCAGAAATCCCTGATGGAGCACATCCAGGGAGTGGTCACTAACTTGGGCCCCGGGATCCCCGACTTCCAGGCCGCCGTGCTGGCGGGTCCTGGGGGCCCCGGGAACGGGCTGCGGTCGTTGTACCCCCCGCCACCCCCACAGCAGCTGCAAATGCTGCCCCTGCAGCTGAGCTCCTTCGGGGACGAGCCTGCGTCGCCCTCCGCCGAGGACGAGGAGGACGACGAGGAGGAGGAGGACAGCGAGAGGTTCAAGCTGCTCCAGGAGTACGTGTACGAGCGCGAAGGCAACACGGAGGAAGACGAGCTGGAAGAGGAAGAGGAGGACCCGCAGGCGGCCAGCAAGGGGACCCCCGAGGATTCACCCGCCCTCACGCCGCCATCACCTTTCCGAGACTCTGTGGCCTCGGGCAGCTCGGTGCCCAGCTCCCCCGTGTCCGAGTCGGTGCTCTGCACCCCTCCCAATGTGAGCTACGCCTCGGTCATCCTGAGAGACTACAAGCAAAGCTCGTCCACGCTGTAGGCAGAGGGCCTCTGCACGGAGAAGCCAGAAGAGGCGCAGAGCTCTGACCCCTCCGGAGAGATGGGCTGAAGGCCAGGAGGAGAGGCCTGGAACGGAGGCCCAAGGGGAAGAGAAGGCTGCAGGCAGACGGAAGGAGGGAGGGAAAGACGAGGCCAGGCGGCAAGATGCTGACTTGAACACTTCCAAGGCCTTCTCCAGGAAGAAAGGCGATTTTTTTGTTTGACAAAGCACAATTCCATAGGCTATGTGACTTTTACTGCAAATAAATAAGTAAATGGTTTTAAAAAATCAATGAGAATAATCTCTTCTGCACGGTTGTGCATACATATATATGCTCCCCTACACACACACACACACACACACACACACACACACACACACACACACGGCCAAACTTGACATGGGACAGCCCCTGTGGATGTACCAGCCTGATCATTAGTTAGTTCCTCTTGAGGCGGTCTTAGCAGGTGGAGACAGTGAAGAGTAAAAGGGAGAGGCAGAGTCATGGGACATCCAGGGCCCAGGACTGGGTCAGCTCCAATTTATGACGCTCTTCTCTCTGCTAGGCCTGCAGATTCCTGGTTTTCAGGAGACTCTGGGGGAACTGACTTTGGCAGAATGGGGCCCTCTCCACCCACGGCTGCCAATCAGTACCAGCCTTGCTGTTGCACTTGGAGAAAGGTGCGCAAACACCCTGAGGCTCTGTGACTTCCATCTATCTAGGAAAACAGGAACCTGAGCAAAATCACCATCACAAAGTGCTTCGCGGGGAGGAAGAACGAGCAGCCAGCTGATACAGCCACGTGGGTCTTTCCGCAAAAGCCGTGGGCACAACCAGACTCCCGTATCTCATACTGGCTTCTTGATGATTTGGGGGAAAGGTGAGAACGGGAGATTGCTTGGAGAGAGTGAGCAGAGACCTTCTGTTTGTGCCAAGTGGGCTCTCGGTTTCCATTAAGTTAAACAGGACAAACTGGGTGGCAAGTGTAACCTTCCATTTACTGTAGCAAATTCAGCTAAGCTGTTGGACTTCCAAGAGTCAGTATACGTACAATGTGGTGCCATTGTTTCTCCTATGTACGACAGAAACAAATCTTTCTTCCAACCTGATGGTGAACTCAAAGCAATGGTTACTGGTTTAAATGACAAGTGATCCATCTTTCCTGTTATTACTTCTGTGTAACTAGAGAGTGAACCCGTTCCTGGGTCCTGTGTACATGTGGCTATAAAATTTGTGTCATGTGATAATGTCAGCCTAACTGCAACTACAAGATTGTCCTTTGGAAATAGTGTAGATAGTTTTATGTTCCAGTAATGTTTGATAGATCATTGTCACCAATATCTACTGAAACTCTGAAGGTTTGAGTACTGTGGTCCATTGTTTTTCCTATGCAGCTCAGATGGTAGTTCCTCTTCTACGAAGGAACTTATTTTTCAGATGTTTTATGATGTGGAAATACTATTAATTAAGTCTTTTGGAAAAATGTGTATTAAATGGTTACAAAACTGTGGGTGACAATAAAAGGTACATTTTATAAACTCACAACATCATTATAAAAACATAACATTGAAAAGATAGTATTTAGATTATTTCAGGTTATTTCAGATTTTTTAAATATTTTCCACACCTACTTGAGCTTTACGTTCTTCTGGCATACAATATCATCCAAGCCAGTCACAATATCTCAACTATTAATTCATCAGTCACATTTTGCCTTCTTTTTATTTTTGGTTTCATGTCTTTCATTCTTGTATTTTTCTGTCATTACTTTTCTTTCTAATTCTCTCATTTGCTGCTGGGTAATATCCATGTGTATATGGATATTCCATTTTTACCTTTTGCTCTTGTGTCCAATAAAAGAATTTTTTTCTTCCTGCTTTTGATTTCTTTTATTCTTTGTGGAATGAATCCTACCCCTTTAAATATCTTTGTTTATGCCTTCTGTTCGTCACATTTAATATGCTTCCTTCATGTTGAAGCTGCTGATGTCTCAGCCAAAAATCATCTTAGAATCTTTAAATATCATCTGCGTTCTTTGCTCAGAATTTATCATCAACTCTAATGTTGGAGAGTTGAGTTTCATGTATTTTACCATATTCTCCAGCCCTGGGTAGCTAGTTCCATATCAAGAAGGAATTACCTTCCCTTTAAAATTTATTTTAAAACATCTTTACTGAAACATAACCTCATGATCAAAATGTGAATTTCAGTTCCAACTTTTCATTATGATGAAACAGAATCAGAAAAAAAAGATGGTTCTAGTGCTTGTGAATTTCTACAGGCAAACTAGCATGAGAAAGCTTACCATCTCTTATTCGTAAAATGTGGTCTATCAATCTTAAGGCCACCAATATTCATCCTTATATTGTGGGTCTTGTGTATTCTCTGAAAGTCAGAGTGTATGAGAAAAAAAATGTACTTCTCTTCACGAAATGTAAAGATGCTAGTTTGTTCTGAAGTTTTGGTCTGAGATATTTGGTATACACATTCAATACTGATTACAATATTACTCTGAATACCTATTGTTATGATTATGAGTTTTCCTGAATAAATAGAGTATTAGGACATATGTCATAATTGTTCAAAACTAGAGATGTACAAATGCATACCCTGTACCAAAAGGAACAAAAGTCTTCACCTTAATGTACGTGCTTATACAAGTTGTTCTGCTTCTTGTAAAAGTGTTTTCTTTGGCTCGTTACTGACTTTTGTCAAATAATCTTGATATTGCTGTATAATAAATATTTTCTATTTATTAAATGTGTACATCCCTTCTCTAAACTTTGTAATTATTACAGAAACAGAGACAGACAACTGGGAGAAACAATTCTGGTGGTTTGATTTTGCTCACAGCCTACTTCAATGTGAAAGTTGGAGACACTGAACAAAACCTACCAGAAGGGTAGGTGACCAAGAAGAACACAATTTGGTTATGAGAAACATGGTGTGTCAAGCTACAGCAGTTTTAACTGGGACCCCAAATTCAGATTTCCAACACCACGGTAGATATTGCTGCTTGTCTTTGATACAGGATGCCAGATTTGACAAACCCCTGGGTCTTAATGAGGCTTTGAAGAAAGAGGTATTTGTTTCACTTGTGCCCTGGAAACCTTTCCTCTTCTGATACACACTTTGGAGGGACTTACTTTTCCTCTTGTGGAGATCCTCCTTACCTCCAGATCAATTCCTCTACATTTTAATGGAGACTTCACAGGTTGCCCATTTAAAGGGGGCATTCGCATTTTCTGATGAGCTTCCCTCAAAGGAGATATTTCCCAGTTACCAAGATTGGGGGTGGGGGAGGGATAGGAGGGCCATGCTCATGTAAGGGCTGCCTTTGGAGGGTGAGAACGGCTCCATCTTGGCAGGCTGATGTTGAAGACATGATCAGAAACGGGCTGAGACACCAGGAGGCTTTTTCAGAGTGAACAGAAAACAGAAGAGATAGCATGAAGTAGGAGTAGGGAGTAGACTTCCAAGAGAGAATGAGAAACAAAAAACAATGGGTAGGAAAAGATAGGTGGAGAAAAGTAATAAAAGGGAAACTAGGAAATGGTTAGGGGGAGCAGTCAAGGCTGTACCCATGGGTAATGGGCGGGGGAGCACAAGAGCCTCCCATTGGAGGGAACATAAAAGCTTTGCCTGGATAATAATGAAGGGATTTGGAGAACTTGGCATGGGGTTCAGCAATGATTCATAAGAAATTTTCCCCAAAATTCTACAGAGAACGCCCTGGGAGGTAATCAAAAAGAAGAGAACTGCCATTTTCATGAACTTGCTGCAATGCCCTGTTAGGTTCAGTGTACATGGCTGCCTTACAGATTCTTCAGAGAACTGGAAACACTTGCCCAAGTCTCTCAATGAGTAAGTAGCCAGCAAGGCTTCATTCCCCATCCTAAGCCAGTACACAACCTGGAAATCAATTTGTGCTCCTCTAGAGAGCTCAAGGAAGTATATAGGGTTTGGTTCCTTTCAGCTTGGGAACAATTTTCTGTCTAGTTTCTGAATCCTGAGGGCATAGAAAATATTCACTAAAGATTTGCTGGGAAAGTAATAATAGGAAATAAGTGTTATATTACCATAGTTTTCCCAGCTCAATTCCCCAAAGGTTCATTCCAAGATCTTTATGGCATCCAGGACTCTATATTTCCACCTATGGATCCTAACCTTGTTAGCTGGAACAGCACATGTTTTCATTAGAAGCAAGGAGCTTTCCTTCAGACATCAGAGCGAGCTGTCTGTCCTGTAGGAAGTAGGTCCCCTTTCCTACAGCAAAAGGAGCAATACTTAGTGCCCACTAAATATTACCAGAGGTCTGGTACTGTATGGAAGGCAGGAGACCAGCAGATTAATATGTCAGTTGCTACAAGGGGACACATAGGTCACTATAGAGAAACCAGTACCAGGTATTCCCACTCTTTCTGGAAATGCTATCTTCAGCCAAAATGAAAGCCAACCCCAGTTATTATGAGTGAAAGGAAATGAAAGAAAGGATAACTTCAGTTAGAGAAACTGGAACCTGGCTGAATCACAAGGTTTTACTGGGGAAAGGAAGACTTAAGATTCACAGAAGCGAGGAAGCTTATTTATGAACAAGAGTAACAAAAACTGCACAATGAAAATAAGGAGAGAAAATGAGAGCTGTAAGGAAACTAGGAAGTGATTTAAAATAAGCTCTTGTCCTGTTTGGGAATCATTCTCCTGTGTCCTGTTCTGCTTGCTAGACGGTGAGGGGCCACTGCCCGGGTGGTGCGGGCTGGAGTACAATTGCAAATGCTGTGGGAAGGGAGAAGGGAGAAGTGGGAGGGCAAGCTCAATGCCACTCGTTAATTCATGAAGCTGGCCAGGGAACAGGGAGAAGAGAATGGCAGGACTGCAGGAAGCGGAAGAGCTCAAAGCAAAGCTCAGACTACCAAGGCACTCAACAGTGCCTTGGGGCGGGGCGGGGGGGGGGGGGGGGGGGGGGGAGGGGGAGGGAGTCTGAAGAAATTCCAGGGCAAAGTGATGGTGAGCAAAATGAACTTCTGGTGAGACTCACAGAGCGTCATGTGTGTCACTGGGGTTAGTGTCAAGGGAGCTGTGGACACTTACTGGGCAAAACTCCTCAGGAACCATGATCTTGCATCCAATAAGGGAAGGCTTTACTAATTAAAATGTGTTCATTTTTCTTCTGAGCTGAAAGTTGCCTTTCTCTAACAATTCTCCAGCATGTTGCTGCTCTCAAGAAGAATGAGCAAATGTATTTCGCTGTACTCTAACTTCCTTGCAGCCACTTGAGTCTATTTGTGTCTGTAACTTGTCTGCAGTTTGCTCTTCAAGCCAAGCAGTTCTACTTCTTTGATTTCTCTGGGCTCCTAACCCTTCACGAGGCTTCCATAGATATAGCCCAATTTTTGAGTGTTCATTGGAAAAAGGGTGTCTAGTCCTAGATGCAATACAAAGCACATACATCACACCTCTTTGGAGATTAACCTGGCACTGCTGCCTATGCTGGTTCTTGCTTTGTAGTCTGGCCATAATTTGAGCTCACACTTAGCTCAGAGCCAGCTATCACACAGAAGCAGGAAATAGATACAGATATGATTGTTTTCTTCAGTTAGTTTTTTTTTCCAGAATCAGACCCAAAGATGAGGGTAGGTTAGGTATTGAAGGAGCCGTGCCTACAAACTCCAGTAGAAGAGGGAAACAAGGGACCAGTTAGGATGCAACCAAAATTGCCATACAGGTTAGTCCTGGGGAGCCTGGACTCGGTACTGGAAATTCCGGGGGATACGTGAGGAATGGCACACAGTGGTTCTGGGTATTTTTCTGATAACTTTGTGATTATGATTGTGGAAGGTGGTACTCTCAGGATATTCTGTGTGCAGACTGCTGGACTTCTGTCTTCAGGGGAAAGCCTCATGCACAAGTTCCAGATACAGCTACTGAACACCTTAATGTTGTCCTGTGTAAGGAAGAGGAGTACCAAGAAGGTATAAGTAAGGTAGCAATGATATCTTCTATGCATGAGCTTCTGAACAAGCATCAGTAGGTGGTAGGTAGGTAAACAGAATGGAAGAGAGAAGGAATTGATGAGGAAGAAGGAGAAGGAAAAGGGAGAAGAGAGAGACAGAGACCAAGAGAGGAGTATTTACAGACATAGGTACAAGTACAGAGAGAAGTGTGAGAAAAGAACACAAAGCAAACATGAACCAAAGTTTTTACAATGACAACAGAGCCTATTTCTGCAGTGCAAGAGAAACATCATAAAAGAATTCAAGTGAAAATTTGTTTTAAATATTCACGTTAGTAGACTCTTAAATTTCTTGTTTTGCTTTTACACAATTAATTAAAACACAATGTCAAAGTTCCCAAAGAAAATCAAATCTGTAGTCACACAATCCACAGGTGATCATTGTAGTTAACATATTTCACCGAAGTGGCATTCATACAAGTTCTCTTTTAACAGTTGTGAATCCTATTTCATTTATAATTGTGGGGAGTTTTTGCTCTGTGAAACAATTTATCAGTAATTATGACTTCCAGAAAGAGTTTCCGCTTGATCAGAGTTGAGAAATCCCCTTCCTATGAAATTATCCAAGTTCCCCACCCCTGTGGAATTCCAGGGTGCTTTGGGCAACAATTTATGCCAGTTACCAACTGAGAGCCAAAAGACACAGCACTGGAGCTGACACATGGAGAAACCTGAGGAAACCATACTGTTGCAGAGCAATAGATGGTCTGAAAGAAGAAACAAAAAGGTGTGAAAAAATGGAAATGGAATAAGTGAGAATCAGCCACAAGGCCTAGATGATCAGGAAAGGTGGCTTAAAACCCCCCTAAACCCAGTGTACTTGGAAATACAGAGGGCTGAGTGGCCAACTGGTCAGATCAGGCCAAAAGGACTGGACCTGAGAAGTACCCATGACCTTGATATGTGTCCCCCCCGCCCCCAACATATATCCAATTAAGAAAAAGACACAAATAGTGCTGAGACTCATTGTTTTTGGTCTATAAAAAAGCATATTAGGTAGGGGAAGTCATGACCCTGTTTGCTGGACAGCTGAGCAGAGTGCTGGCCTGTAACAGGAATGACATGGTGCACATGACAGTAGTAACCAAGCTTAGGGCAGGAGCAGGTGGCACTGAAGCTACTGGTGATAGCAAGCGCTTGCAATCTGAGAGGTATTAGAGGTCAAGGGTAAGTTGGGGGCCTCCCAGAGCAGTCCAAACCAAGAATTGATTGACAGATGGAGGGAACAGCCAAAGGAAGAAGGTAAGCAGATCTTTAGGCAGCAACCAACACAGACCCCAAAAGCAGCAGCAGAAACCAGGAAGGCTGGGCTTGGGTGATGTGCAAGTTATACCTGTGTATCCCCTAAGTCTCAACAGAATAGGGAAGCACTATGACCTCTCCGTGTAACACGCAGGAGCTTAGAAATCACTCAACTGACATTTCTCACTGACAGACATTTCTTACTGACATCCACAAAAACACCCCATCCACTTAGCTTAAAACTGTTCAGATATTTTGTAGGGTTTTTTTTTGTCAAACACTTTTTGATCCATTATTATTTTTCAAATCCTCTAAACAGCATGAGGAATTATTTAATGTCTAAGTCCTGTGTGTGTGTATATCATGTTCATCTAGACTAGTTTCTAGAATTGTTACATCGGTTGCTTAATAATTCTTATGAATTCTCTGCCAAACAATGGACACTTTACATCATCTTACGCCTGACAACATCCATTAAGGAAGGACATACCTTGGAAATGTGAAAACAGAGTCTCCCAAAAAATGAAGTCATTTGCCTAAGACCACAAGCTAGAGGAGCACACCAATGGAAATCCAAGGCCCTCCTTCCTACAGCCGTCCCATAAAAGCTAAAAACAGAAACCTATAACTTACTGCTAAGTGATAGATTGAAAACCTCATTGAAGTTATTCATGCTCCCTGTTTTCTCTCTCTCCCACTCCCCTCCCCCTCCTTTCTGTTTCCCTCCCCCTGCCCTCTGCTTCCACCTCTCCTTTCCCCTCTGCTTCTCTTTCTATCCCTCCTTCCATCTCTCCCTCTCCTCCCCCTTCTTCCTCTCCCCCTCTCTCTCCTCTTCTTCTCCTTCTCCCTCTCCTTCTTCCTCTCTTTCCTTCTCCCTCTCCCCTTCTCTCAGCTGAAGAGAATCTCAGAGGTCCAAGCTCTGAGCATCAGAGATAGAATGAGAGCTCTGTCCAGTCACCCACATTAGCAATACCATATGACCTCTGTAGGTTGCCACTGCTAATTCCAAGACAGATGAGGGTGGGATTTTCAGTGCTGTTGGGATGTATTGCCCTAGCCAGGTTGCTGCATGGGTGTCCAGAGATTTCTATGCCTTGTATCAGGTGGCGAAATACAGCTGCTGTGGAAACAGCCTGAGCAGGCTCTGCTTTCCTCCTTGATTCCCCACTACCCCCCAGCTTCGAATCTCTACGTTTCAGATTCAAAACAGAGAGAAGCAAATATTATTCACTTTTCCTTTTCCTACTCGCCCGTTTTAAATTTGCTTTATACATAAAGGCCAAGCTAAAGAGAAAATATGCACTCATGAAAGATTCAGTTTTCCTGATTCTCGTCTTTCTGTTTACCATCTCTCTTGGCATACGCAGGTGAAGTTGAATGAGAAGTTTCACTTCTCACTGGCTTTGGGGCATATGAAAGCAATGCTAATGCATGGGCTGCATGTAGAGCAAGTTCCCTTAAAAACAAAAGCATCAGTATTCTTCTTCCATAAAACCACCAATGAAACAGAAATTTGAGATAAGTTTTTTTTATCTCCTAAAAACATCATCTCTGTATGTTTAAAATAAAAAAATAACATTTCAAGCTGATTATTTTTCCAAAGTTATTCACGCTAAATAAATGTTTTCCCCCACTGGCAACATTAAAGGGAAGCTCAGGGCAAAACTTTTGGATTTGGCAATCACAAATCATAGGATCACTTAAGATATTGGAAAAGCCTAAAATATTGGTGAATTTGATATTGTGATATATCTATACTGTGAGCCTGATGCTGGTGGCTCATGCCTGTCATCCTAGCTACTCAGGAGGCTAAGATCTGAGGATCATGGGTCAAAGCCAGCCCAGGCAGGAAAGTCCCTGAGACTCTTATCTCCAATTAACCACCAGAAAACCAGAAGTGGTGCTGTGGTGTAAGTGGTAGAGCGCTCCTCTTGAGCTGAAGAGTTGAGGGACAGTGTGCCCAGACCCCAGAGTTCAAGCCTCAGGACCGACAAAAAAATACACACACACACACAAAGTGGTTCTTTATGTGTATACTTTTGATTGATTTGACCATATAACCAGCTCAGTGAGTGGCTGGAGGTTCTTTAAGAGGTTTTTTAAGGGCTGGGAATGTGGCTTAGTGGTAGAATGCTTGCCTTAGTGGTAGAATGCATGCATGAAGCCCTGGGCTTGATTCCTCAGTACCACATAAACAGAAAAAACCAGAAGTGGTGTGGTAGCTAAAGTTGTAGAGCGCTAGCCTTGAGCAAAAAGAAGCTCAGGGACAGTGCCCAGGCCCTGAGTTCGAGCCCCAGGACTAGCAGGAGAGAGAGAGAGAGAGAGACAGAGACAGAGACAGAGACAGAGAGGCAGAGACAGAGAGACAGAGAGATTTAAAAAAATAGAAATGTCAAGAGCTACATTTTTGGGTTACCTATTGTCAGTTAGCCAAAGGCAAGACTGGATCCTTTCTTTCCTAAGATCTTTATAAATAACCACTGTGATAAATATCTCACTACTGTACATACTTAATAGTTTGTAGCTGAGAGTCTTGGGTACGATGGGAGCCTTACAATCTAATGATTTGCAAGTATTGTACATTTTCAGCCATATGTACCCAATGGTCCCCCAACTAGTTAGAACAGGGAAAGTTTGGTGCCATTGGCTTCCATTGGGTATAATACCCAAAGAGAACTTTTGTGTAGCACTGCCTTCTACTTTATTGCTCTAGAAAAGGAATTGTGTAAAGGCAAAAGCACCCATGTTAACAGTGACATGTGGCCAGTGTTCTCAGTCAAGTCAAGTTAGAAACTAGAGACGCTCAGCCCCAGCGGCTGGAGTAGGCTGCATTGGAGATAGACATTTGGACTTAACACCAGGGGCTTTGATTTTTTCTCAGGTTCACCACACTTTAAACTCAGTGACTGGCAATCTTAGGTGCAGTTTTGAAGACATGGCAAAACTTTTGTAAAAAGCCAGTACTTATGCTCTATCCCTAGAGAATCTGATCTATAAGGCTTGGTTTTATTTGTATGCCTTGTGTAAACTTAGGATTTAACATTCACTAAGTGACTCAGGGCTCAATGATGTAGGAACCAGGACTGTGAGTGACAGCAGGCTATGCCTTGCCTCATTTAACATTAAGAACAGGTCTTTTCCTCAACAGGCCTCAGACCCCTTCCACGTCTGTTCCCATGGTCAAAATATAAGTCAAGTATAGGTTTTCACATTATTGGTCTCTGTGTAAATACTGTCTTTTACTCTAAAGGCACTCAAAGGAAAGAAGCCATACCGATTTTAAGTTAATTCAACATAGGAAACTTTTCAAGACACAGAAACAAACAACTAGGCCTTAAACTTAAAAAAAGTTTCTCTGAAATGTTACCAAGATGTAGTATTACCAAGTCTTATTTTCACAGCCATGTCTGTTTCTCATAACCATCCTTTAAAGTATTACCAATCCCATTTCACCCGAAGTGAGGATCAGAGAAGTCAATGGATTTGGTCATGTCTATACAGCTGGGAAGTGTGTGAGGTAAGTCATAAGCATTCCCCTTTGGAGTATTTAAGGTAGATCTCTCATCTCTTGCTCCAGATCAGAAGGTCCACAATGGGATGCTTCAAAGTCAGGGTCAGTTAATGTCATACAATAAAATCAAAGTGCTTGTCTGTGTATTTATCGAATTATATCAGCTGCAAAGCCCTGGCAAAGTAGGATCAACTGTGATATTCTCTACATGCATATAATGTACTTGGATAATGTCCATCCTTTCTATTACTTTTTCTTTTTCCCTCTTCTAACACTCTCTCTCTCTCTCTCTTTCTCTCTCTCTCTCTGTCTTTTACAATTCATTGTGGTGGTATTGGGATTTGAATTCAGGGACTCCTACTTGCTAGGTAGGGGCTCTGCCACTCAAACCACACTTTCAACCCCAGTTGCTTTAGGTTATTTTTCAGATAGCATCTTACTTTGTGCCCTGGGCCAGCCGCAGACAACAATCCTTTTACCTATGCTTCCCAACATCTGGGATTATAGGCATGGACCACCACACCTAGCATGTTAAAATGGGTTTCACATTTTATCTGTGTTGTTCTCAAGCTAAGAGCATCCAACCCTCATTTCTCTTTTCAAGTAGCTGGGATACAAAACAAGTTCAATTTGCTTGAACACCTAATTAGAAAACTTGCAATGGTAATTTTTATTAAAAATACATTGCTTCCACCTATCGTACCTAGCCCTTTGTAAGAAATTTTAATTGGTTTCATTATGCTATTTCCATAAATGCATATTATGTACTTTCATCATATTCACGCTCACCCCAAGTATCCTCTTTACTCCCTCTCCCTCCTGCTGGTTCTCTTCAATGATTACTAATGAATAGCTACCTAAGTGAAAGAATAAATGCTTTAAGATCACTTTCTAAGGAAATTCATTTAGCAAATTCTAGAATTAAAAATGTTAAGATTTACAAATAAAAAGAACAGGATATAAATAACTGGACATGTAGTAATAAGCATTGTTTCCTTTTAAGGTTTCTAGAAATTTGCTTCCTACTGCTCAACTGTGTAAGGTTGACATTTATTGGGCAAGGAACTTTCAGAGCATCAAAGTCACCCTATGTCACCGACTAGCTCCTGAACTGGTGGAACAAACTTGTCCAAATCCTTCTGTTCATTCACAAGAGACTTCTTTTAATAAAAAGATGTATAGTAGAATATTCAAAAAGTGACAAGCATAGAGCCAAAGCAGGGCTTATGTTGAAACTATAATACATTCATGAAGTCCTTCTCTGACATAACATGCTTAAAATACTTAATTGTAGAAGCAACTAGCATACTTGAATCTATTCAAGCCTTACCCAATTTTCCAAAATTTTGGGAAAACAGAGAAGAAAAAAAAATCACGAGGAAGCACACAGATACATTCATTAAGACATTCTGCAGGAAATTGTGCATCTTCAACACATCCATGGCATGAAGAAATAAAAAGTTAGAGCAGATGGCTCAGATTACAATGTCATAATGATAAAATTGACTTTCTGTGGCCCTTAGTATTTAAAGAAATATGATGGACACATTTCAAGATTGTCCTCACTCTCTGTTTTTTGAGGGGCAGGATTGAGGTTTGAACTCAGGCCCCCTCACTTGCTAGACAGGCTTAATATTGCTTAACCACACCTTTTCTCTGATTATTTTAAGGATACTGTCTGGATTCCCACTAGGGTGCATGTTTAATCTGTGGTCAGTCCATGTTTGGCTTCCCATCATTGCTGGGATCACTGGCGTGAGCTACCTCATCCAATTTTCAAAAGGCTGATTTTTAGAGATTTGAAGAGATTTTTTAAAAAGCATTAGGATATTGCTTGATTTCTTCATTTTTTTAAATCTATCATGGGGCTTTAACTCTGGGCCTGAGCGCTGTCCCTCAGCTCTCCAGCTCAAGGCAAGTGCCCTACCACTTGAGCTACAGCTCCACTTTCTGTTTTTCTGGTAGTTTATTGGAGATAAGAGTTTCATGGACTTTCCTGCCCGGGCTGGCTTTGAACCACTATCCTCAGGTCTCAGCCTCCTGAGTAGCTAGGATTACAGGCATGAGCCACCGGCGCCCAGCTATCTTCATTTTTTATAGTAATGAAAAGGCATTGTTATTATTCTGGTCAGTTGAGACCGCTATATCAGAACAACACACAAGGAACCTTAAACAATAAAATATGAATTTTTCTTCCGGAAGCTGGCAAATCCAGTGTCTGGTGAAGTCTACTTCCTGCAAACCTATATGTATGCATGGAAGTATCACAATAATCCCCCTAGCTTGTAATAATAATTTAAACTGATGAAAATAGCCAAAACTAAATAAATAACAGGACCTCATCACTTAACCATAATAAAAATTATTTAAAATAAAATGGAAAAAAGAAACAAAATAAGAAGCAAATTAAGAAAATTCTCATTGTCAAGCATGATGATAAGCATAGTAGGTATCGTTATACTAGTTTTTTTTTAACTTTCATGTAGAGACATTTTGATTTTACAAAAGTCATTCCGTAAAAATTAGCTCAGAGTTATTAATTTCCTTTAAAGTCATTCATTTTTATTGGAAATTTGTTAGGGCTCAAGACCTGCTCTACTCATTAATAATTATAGAGCTTCATATTCTGCTTATAGGACCATAGATTTAATTTACTTTGCACTTTGTTTTTTTCCTTGTCTTGGAAACATGAGTAATATTATAGATATTTGGGTACTTCTTAATTGCTGGGTGTGATTCTACCTTACAAATGCTTTTAATGAAACTTCTTTTATCTGTTCATACTCATAAAAGAGAAAACAGTGTGAAGATCATTGCAATTAGTTTTTCACACTCTGCAATAATGTGAGATGACCAAGGCAGCGGGAATGGGCTGTTTGTCTATCAGCACATCACTAACATCACTAATGGGAACATTGTACATTTTCAGCCTCCCTAGTTGTCCAAGACCAGTACAGAACACTGACTGATTACATGGTACATATAGGTAGCTGAAATATTTATTCTTTCCCAAATTAATAAAATAATATGGTCTAAGGACAAGAAAGCAAGATGTTTTCAGAGAAGAAAACACATTTTACTTAAAATGAAAAAGGTACAGCTCTAAAAGTAGCATTTCTATGATGCTGACAAAAGTATACATAATACTAGGACTTTCTTATTAAAATGCAGATTTTAAGGAGAATTAGAGGCAAAATAGTAAAGATAAACTTAGGCTTTAAAATTTAACTTTCACTTATTTAACAAGAACCATTGCAAATCACAAGTTATATTAGTTATTTTTAAGGAATAAGCATTTAACTGTAAAGGTAATTTTTACTATTTAAGCTGACTAAGTCTACATTCTATCAGGAAATAATTAAATGACACTGGGAGTTCAGCCAGAAGTAATATAGTATAGAAAAACTTATTTTACTATTGCCAAGCCCGTGAATAAGTGGAAGCATAAAACTCATCTTTTCTAAAGGGCAAATAAAAGAAAAGTTTATTGTTTTCTATTAAGATACTACTCTGTATTATTCTCGATTCACTCTTATGAAAATCATAATAACATTTGCATAGTCTATACTTTCTATACTATCATATTATTCACTCAGCAATAGAATAGGAATTACATGAAATAATAGAGGCACAATAATGTAATTTTCTTTTCTTATCTTTTTTGCCAGTCATGGGGCCTGAACTCTAGGCCTGGGCACTGTCCCTCAGCTCTTCAGCTCAAGGCTGGCACTCTACCACTTGAGCCATAGCACCACTTCCAGCTTTTTCAGCTTATGTGGTGCTGAGGAATCCAACTCAGGGCCTCATGCATACAAGGCAAGCGCTCTACCACTGAGCCACCTTCCCAGCCCATAATGTAACATTTTTATACATCTCTTTCCAACAGCCCAATACCTTACAAAATAAGACATGTTCTTTTCTCTTTATGATGAAATAATAATTGCAATCAAATTAGTAAAATGGACGCACTTGTCTTTTGTAATACCCTTAAGTATTCCTGACTTATTTTTGGAAGCCTTTCCTATGCTAAGCATATGACCCTAGGCTTTTGATTCTGGTTCACTTTATTCTTTCACTGATTTAATTACTCAAATACCTAACATAGAATAATCAAATTCTTTAGGCTGAAAACATCTTCAGATAGCATAACATAACAGTATCAATTTATGCTAATAATAACTGTCAATGACTGAGGAAATATACATGCCAGACAACGTAGTGACACTGTATCCTTGAGGTCACAACTGGCATTTGCCCAGAGGCCCAAAGTAATAGATCCATCCAAAATCATGACCCGCAATAAACATTTTCTGTCTGTAAGGTGATTTCATCAGGTTATTTCATTATAGTAATAGTAAGGTGACTAATTCAGGGACTCTGTGAATTTTAGTAACATGAAGCTGACTAATTCAGAGACTGGACCTCTACTTCTGCAGAGGTTGCTGAACTGCTAAGGTTGGAACCCAGATGTCATGGTGAACGTCTTGCTGCAATTGGGAGAAATCAAAAGGAATGAGGCAAATCTCTAATTATGTCAATCGTGCCCAAAGTTATATATAACTGGAGATTAAATAAATGAATGTAATTCTTTTGCACAGGAATGAATAACAAATGATCCAGATGCTGAGCTGATCTATGACAAAAAGAAAAGTAAAATCCAGGCTTCTTGTTCTAGTATCTTTCCATCATAGGATTTGGATTTGAGTTAATCTTTGATAACCTCTATAATGAGCTAGAAATAAACTAGGTTTAGCCCCAGAAGATTCCTCAAGAGAAACCTTTCTTCATTTTGAGTTTCCTAGACTCTATAACTATTACAAAATAAATGTATCTATTTAAGCCACAAAATGTGGGTTATTTTGTTATGATATCCATAGAAAACTGATACACATGCATCTCAAAATCAAAATTATCATGTCCTACTTTCTCATTCCAGTAAATCCCAGTATCTCTTTCTAGGTGTGAGCAAGCAGAAGTTTGTATGTGAAGATAAAATCCTGTCTTCTGTACAGTGTTTTGGGCTTATGGAGTTAGACCTTTGGGGAACAAACTCTAGGACAGAATGAAATTGTTTTTCCTGAAGGAAATATTAAATAGATTTATACTCCACATTCCCCAACATTGTGTTCTCAGCAGGCAAGAAATTATTCTCATGTCTACAGCCCAGAGACCACAGTTCTGTGAGCATGAAGACCATATGGAATAAAACCAGGATCCAAGTTCATTTATTTTGAGAGCATTAGCAAAAGGTGAGTTGGAGTGAAGTTTGTATTTCCCTTTGGAGTTTGGGTCTAATTTTGGCTTACTAGCTCCATAAAAGCTGCTTTGGAACACGGAGTACTTAATAGAAGTTAAACAATCTTTCTATATCATGTCTGTTATTCTGATCTAGGAAAAAAATAGACTCATAAATCTCTCTATAATTGCCTCCCAAAAGAAACAATTTCTTTAATGATTTTATTGGAAGAGCAAATTTAGGAAGTAAATTTATAGAACCAATAAAGACTTTCTAAGTGGAAATAGAAAAATGAGCTAAAATATCAGAAAAGAGAAAACAGCACTATTGCATGCTTCTCTTTGCCAAATCCTATTTAATGTCCCTGAAGCAAAGAGAATACCTGAAAGTATGTGAAAAACACCTTTCTTGATATTCTCCCATTTGAATTTAACCACTTAAAACTCTGCACTGCTTAAAAACTCACTTTGAATTCAAGAACTCATTTTCTCTTTGATCAGTCCACTTAAACATCAACATTATTCACCCTAATTGCCAAAACACTTACATTTTTAAATGCTCAACTAAACCAATTACTGTCTCTGAATGTGGGTCAGAAGAGGAGTAATTATAGTCTGCTTAAGGCTTAGGCAATATTCTAACTACAAGTAGAAAGTAGAAAGTAACACAATAAAGTTGCAAGTATTGCACCAGAAGAAATAATACAATTTATAGGGCCACTTATATAAACAGGAGGATAAGAAGGGAGGTTGGATTTTGACAAGGTGTCTTGTTTTATTTTGTCTTGTTTTAAGCAAAATTAGACAGAGAATTACAAATTTAGCAATGCGTCAATCAGGTTAGTTCAGATGTTCACAGCACAAATATCTTCACATGTCTTCTGTGCTCATGATAGAAGGCAGCCTGAATGAAGTCAATTACAAACACTGCGCTTGTTTTGTGCACCTACCTACAACATTTGACAAGCTGTAGCTTCTCCCTGGAATGCTTATCTTTTCTTATATCTTATTTTTTTTATTTCTATTCATAACTTACTTAAATTATCAACCTCAATTCAAACTTCACAGTAACTCTTCCTGTAATCCAGGACTGCTGCTCTCTGAGTCTAGAGGCCATAATTCCTACTGAGTTTTATATCAGTGATGTTTCTTGGATTTTTGTAGTGAGATAGCTCTTCTCTCAATTCCTATGCTGAGTCCGGTGTGATACGTTACCTATCTATTATTTATCATCTATCTATCGATCATCTATCTAACTATCAAGTCTACTAAAGAAATTATAAGGAAAAATACCACAACAACAGAAATTTTAGCTTCACAGTTCTGGATGCTAGAAGTCCTTCCTCTCTTCCTATCCCAGCCATGCAGTGAGGAGTTTTGCCACACAAGGTACCCAAGATATGCTACCTTACCACAAATCCAACATCAATGAGTCCCATCTAAATGATGAATGGAAACATCCAGAACTGTAAGCCAAATCAGGACATTGCCCTTGCTTGACTTACTTTTCAAATAGGTTCTCACATTTTTCTAGCCTTGAACCATGAACCATGATCTTTATATATAATATATATATATAATTTTAGATTTTATATTAACTTATATTATTATATTATATTAATATACTATGTGTTATATTATATATTATATATCTTTTTATATAGTTGGAACCACAGATGGGTGCCATCTTGCCTGGCTTATTGATTGAGGTGTGGCTTGCTATTTTATTTCCTTAGGTTGTCTTTGAATTACCATCATGATCCACATAATTTTTATCTCTTGAAGTAGCTGGGATTAAAGGTGTGTACCACCAAACCTAGCTATCTTTTCTCTTTATAAAATGATAATTTCAGGCATTTCTTACAATAACAGAAAGCTGACTCATAGAAGCATGGTTCCAGGATCTACAGAAGTAGGCCCAAAGCATCTGAGCACAGGGAGTGGCTTGATTCTCAGAGGGACATTGAGTCTATTGAGACAGTGCCTGTGACAGCTGGCCAAGATATTGAGTCTGTTGGTGGCATAAAAGGTCTGAAATTCCGACCAGATAAGAAATAAACACATATATCACTGCAGCATAAGTTAGAATTAATGACATAACATTTGAATCAAGAACTTGTATGGTACACGTAGAAGGAATAAAACACAAAAGCCAAAGGTATAAACCTGAAAATGTTGATGTTTGAGGCAACACAAAACCTAACTTCAAGTAGTCCAAATGATGGAGGAAAACCTTTGAGAGCATAAATACAAAATTCTAAGGGCCGTAGATCAGCCAGTCATCAGTCAGGTAACAGTATTACTCCTGATCCAGTTTCTCTTAATTTCTTCTGCTTTCTGCTTAAGTTTAAATTTTCATTCCTTACAGTTTCAAGATGGCAGTAGCAGGTATGGAAGGATTGTATTCTTCCTTTCTAATTTCCAAGGGAGAACTAACTCGCACCACACAGTAGTGAAGCCACTTCCTGAGAGGACTCCAGCCAGGATTTCCTAGCATCTCTATTCACCAACCAATCTTTGTAGCCAAAGACTTGGAAGTCTAGTTGGTTTAAGTCAACCAGCAAGTGCTCATGGAGGAGAATGGACCACCTGAGGTTTCAATCAAACTGAAGATCATATCCTAAGAGTAAGGAAAATGGGAAGTACATAATTAAGACTACAGCAGGTATGTATGGAGAGATGTAGCATGTGAGAGAGGGAGGTATTCTGGGGCAGAGGTCAACAGGATCAAATGAGTCAGGAAGAAAAACAATAAATATGCAACAATAATCACCTATACAGTTGACTTTTAAAAAAAAAAAGCAAAGAGATACTCTTAGAAAATGTGACTTGTAAAGATTTATTGTGAACTTTTAGATGATGCTGAATCCCATAAAACAAGGTAAGTGTTAGATTGAGGATCTTTCTGGAGGCTCCTCCTCCGCAGCCTCCGCCTCCTCCTCTTCCTTCTTTGTCTTTGTCGGTCCTAGGGCTTGAACTCAGAGCTTGGACACTGCACTGCTCCTGAGCTTTTTTGCACAAGGCTAGAACTCTACCACTTTGAGCCACAGTTCTTCCAGTTTTTAGGTGGTTAATTGGGGATAAGAGTTTTACAGCTTTCCTGCTCAAACTGAGCATTGACCTGAGATCCTTATATCTCAGTCTCCTGAGTAGCCAGCATTACAGACATGAGCTACTAGTACCCAACAAGCTTTTAGATACTTTAAGTTGCTAGTAACAAGAATGAAACTCCTGTTTTCACTGTATTTGATGTGAGTATAATTTGGGGAGGGGAAGGAAAAAAACAAAATGTTTAATAGGGACACAGGTTGACCCTTTGTAACAATGAGATGTGTACAAGACACTATGTTGAAAACGAACTTTACCATTTAGGCAGGGGTGGGGAGTGTAGTTGTGGAGGTGGGAGGGAAGGGATGGTAGGGGAAAAACAAAGGAGGAGGGAACAATGCTTGATAAGAAATGTACTCATTACCTTGCTCATGTAATTGTAACCCCTGTGTACAGTATTTTCACAATAAAAAACTTATTAATAAGAAAAGAATGAAACAAACAAACATAACAATAAATAGAACACAATGACACTGTGGAAATTTTCCCAGAAGAAATAAAGAACCATTTCAGTCAAATGCGGAAAGCTCTTATATTCCTGGTTGTAATGAGTATAGGTAATTGAAAGGTAACATAGGTCTCTTAAAAAACAGATTGAATACTAGGTTCAAAGTTCAAGCTCCATTTCCACAGAAGGAAAACTCTACAAAAGAAACACAACAGATTAAGAGAAAAACTGATCTGGGTTGAAGATACTAAATTCAAAATTTGTTATGCCAATTTTAACATGATGGTAGAACAAAGTCTGGAGGGGAAGTTGGAGGGGGAACCAAAGCCCAGGAAAACAATTGAGGTTGAAGACACACTTGGCACAGTTTATAAGCAGAAGCCAGCTTAACTATTGGCTGTAGACAGAATCAAAGCAACAGATTTCACCACATTCTTTTGTTGTGGCTCACATTATAGTTCAATTCCATTCCACTAAACTGAAGTGCTTTCATCAAAAGAGGGAAATTGTGCTGGGAAATGAAACTGGCTCCCTGGAAATCTGCATTAGCAGTGTTTTTCCTCATAAAAATTCAACTTTAATTCTAGATTGCCTTTTAAAATATGGCGGCAATGAGTCAACATGCTTTTCCCATGGCGACTCTTAGCCACCTGACATAGAAAGCTGTAGCAACAATGCCTATTAATTTTATGAGATATTATAGTTCATTACGTATTTTTAACCCAATTAGAGAAACATTGATTTTCTTGTGGAAAGCTTATCTGACATTTGAAGTTTCCCTTTAGATTAGTGGTTGAGATTTTTTTAACTCTATTCAATCATCTCTACCTATTATGCAATAATAAAGCCTTTAGCTGGCTAAGCTCCAATGCATATAAACAATTGGCACAGACTGATGTTGGAGGGAAAAATGAAAAAATATCGCGTGCTATTTGGTGACATTAAATAGCAATCATTCATGTGGAACCCAAGGTGGATGGTGGTGAGTGAATATGTTCTACCTGAGATGTTTTAAGACTGATCTTTAAACAGTAATTAGCCTATGTGATTTTACAGGCTCACTGGTAAATAGTTGTGTATTATTGGGTATTTACTCAATAGCATCTGGCTAGAAAGGAACAGGGTGCACAGCAGTGTAGGTATGGAACCAATTGTTATGTTGTTTTCATTAAGCCTTATTCAATTATCCTACTCCTTATGTTTTTATCAGTCCCATTTGTCACTCCTTATTATGCACATCTTAGGACTTTATATGTTGTCCTTTCAATAAAAAGAACATTTTTAAAAGCTGAGGTTCATGTCAAATATATATTGTTTGGGAGGTCTGACCTCATTTCACTTTTTGAAAATTTCCAATATACTTCC
This sequence comes from Dipodomys spectabilis, assembly GCF_019054845.1. Lineage (NCBI taxonomy): Eukaryota > Metazoa > Chordata > Mammalia > Rodentia > Heteromyidae > Dipodomys > Dipodomys spectabilis. Next base: position 29,742,095 of record NW_024870678.1, read on the forward strand.
ATGACACTGACATTCTATATTATAGCAATTAATATTTATCTGTCTCTGTACAAGTTTCCACCTATCTAATGGAAATCTGTGTATAAGAACTTTTGTTAGAGGTTTTGTGAAAGTATTTTTTCTGAGTCGTTTAATCTCTTCATTTGTTTCATTTAAACAGGCACAGAAAGATAGTAATTCTTGGACTCTAGATTACACTGCATGCCATTAGTGTTGCAATCATATAACAAGAAGACTAACAGACTGAACGGCATCAAGACATTAATTAGGGCCTAGTGCTATGACTCACAACTGCACTCTCACCTACTCAAGAGGCAGGAATTAGAAAGATGGCGACTCAAGGCCAATCTGAGCAAAAACTTACCAAAAACCAATTTGAACAGGCCATGGTGGCACATGCCTATAATCCCAGTTCCATGAGAGATCCAATAGGAAGATTGTACTCCAAGACCAACTGGAGTGAAAACATAAAACTTTATCTGAAAGTTTGGAGGCATGGCTCAAGTGATATAGCATTTGCACAGCAAGTACAAGGACCCTGAGTTTAAAGCACAAAATCATAAGAAAATTAATCAAATGTCATGCGACTATGGACTAGGGCTTAGTGAGAGAGTTGCCAAACCAATTACATTTCTTCAAGTGATTTAGGATTCTGAATGCAAGTATGAGGAACTACACAAAACTAATTGTATCTCAATAAATATATTCATTCTCTTTCTCTCATTAAGTGACATTATTTCAGAACACATTTAGTTTTCATTAATGGTTGCTCATTTGCATTTCTGGACAGTCATACGGAAGCTAGCTTCAGTTGCATGCCTCACGTACTTAATGCTTTGAAGATAATCTGCTACCACTGGCCATGATTGGCATGCCCCAAAACAAATAATAACAGAAGAGCATGCATATGAGATAAATAAAAAGACCCCTAAACATGCATTTGATGTGTATTTCCATCAGTAAATCCAGTTCTAACAGAAAAGCATTGGACCCTTTGAATAATTCTTCAAAACTGCCTACCCACAGTCTTCTTTAGGTTCACAGAGTTTCTATGAATCTGAAGTAAAATAATTAATATATAAGATCTACAATAAATGTATCATTGAGTTGACATTGTTAAAATTAAGCTATCTACAGAATAATGTGCTTCATTCTATGAAATATTTCCTATTCCAATCGGGTTTTTTCAATATTTGGGTATTAAAATGATTTTTTGCTTTATGGAATTTTAATAAGGATATATGGGTATGGTTGTTTTCTTTGTGTTTTCTTTTTTCCAGTTTTGATGCTGAGGATTCAACCCAGGGCTTCCTTCAGGCTAAGTCACTCGCTCTACAACTGAGCTCCAGCCCTAGCTTGTTTGTGATTTTTATTATGTTCTTTAATGACAAAAATTAGGTAATCTTATCTTTATCAACTTCTATTGTCTCTAAATAAGCCATAAACAGACACACACAAACCATGCCTGGCTTGGTTTTAAGATGGGGTCTTACTAATATTTTACCTGGGCTGGCCTTAAACTGCAATTCTTCTGTCTCTGACCCCTGAGTAGCTCTGCCTAGCACACCGGGCCTGCTTACCTGTAGACTCTCGAAGCTTGGCAACTGCTTCATACAGGGATTCTGAAGCCATTAAATGGTCCCTTTGCTCTTTGCTCAGGACAGCTCATTCTCAGGGCATGTTTCCAAAAGCATGCATAAAATGTGATTTCATAGGCTTGCTATTCATGGGACAGAGTCAACAAGTAGAATCCTTCTTCTGAGTGTAACCGCAGTTTTATCATTGGCTATCAAAAGGATGGCATGTACCCTATCATCAGGGAGGCAGGCTAATGTGGAAGATGATGAACTTGGTGTGTGTGTGTGTGTGTGTGTGTGTGTGTGTGTGAGAGAGAGAGAGAGAGAGAGAGAGAGTTTGCCTCTGTCTCTAAGCAAGGAGAGAAGCATCTTCTTATTTCTTACTTAATTCTGTAAACATCATCGGATTTGGTAAGCTTTTGTGTGGTTTGTGTAGCTAGAAGTAGATCAAGAATTAGCATTTCAAAAATCACTAACCCTTCTGAATTCCAAGTGCCCTCAGCTCATCATGAAAGGATCTGTGTTAGGCAAGACTCCAGGCCTGTCTGCTCAGGCATACATACAGATGATAAAGAACTAAAGTAAACTTTATAGGGACTGTGCAAATGAAGTGCCTAACAGTATAGATATTATTTGTGAAATATAATCCTGATGTTATTCCATAAAATGATATTTTCTTTGGCCGTGCCCTGAAATATTATGCATTCATTTGCAAGTTGTTATTTTGCTGGAGATAAACACATTCTAGTCACTCAACTTAGTTCCACATGGTTAAATGAATCCTTCTGTTCAAAGCTATTTTTTAATTAAAGGAAATGCATACTCGCTTCTGAATGCATTTTGCAACATTGAGTAAAGTGATCTAAATGGTTTAGAGGGAGACTACCCCTCATAAATGGGAGTTTTGCTATGCTATCTTTCACAAAGGAAACTGTGGCTGGCAGTTCTGTGAATAATGGATATGTGCTGAATTTTCTAAGAGAGGCAATGCAAAAGCTTTGAATGATATTTTTCTGAACAAAAAACAGTTGGGTCAGGCACTGGTAGCTCATGCCTGTAATTTTAGCTACTCAGGAGGCTGAGATCTAAGGATCGTGGTTCAAAGCCAGCTCGGGCAGGAAAAATCCATGAGACTCTTATCTCCAATAAACCACTTGAAAACCGAAAGTGGCGCTGTGGCTCAAGCGGTAGAGTGCTCGCCTTGAGCTGAAGAGCACAGGGACAGGTGCCCAAGCTCAGAGTTCAAGCCCCACAACCAACCAAAAACAACAACAAAAAACCCCACAGAAAACAGTTTGGGAACACAGACAGATAAACTAGAATATGTCAAAGAACCTCTTTCCCATGCTGTATACTATCTGTGCCATGTAAAAGTATTGGGCATATCTAAGTCATATCTGTCCAGGTAATTAAAATTTAAGCCTGATAGTGAGCAAAAGTTTCATCTGTTTTACTTTCCATGTCTTTCCTTAATACCTTTAGTTTTCTTTTCTTCTTGAAAACTATTCCAGGCATTATTAATTTGAATTTTCAAGCATTTAACTTATAATTGTTATATGACTTGCTATTATCCCTTAAAACTAAACAAGTCTTTATATATATTATTCAATTCTTCACAAAACTGGTCTGTCTAGATTTTATTTTGGTCACAGATATCTAGAAAATAGATAAATGCCAACCATAACAACAAGTCCTTTCAGTTAGATTTACACTTTTGCCTACTAACTTATTATCTGATATGATGTACATTTATTTAACCTGAACTAGGAGAAATTGTATTGAACAACAAGTACAGTATTCATATTATAGAGCGCCAGTGAATTTTCTCTTTGGGAGATTTCGAGTTCTTTTTGACTTTAAATCTAAAATCTGGGGGGCGGGGGAAGTACGCAGTATGGTGGGAATCATGCATCTGTGAGGCAAATGTATTCAAAGTTACAACACTAGAATTCAACACTAGTATCAACTAGTCTCAGGATTGTTAGTTTGTTTCCATGGGTAATTTTATCAAAGAAGATAAGCATCATTGTGTAGTTAGAGAAATGGAGATCTTGGATGAAAAACCCTAAATACTGCTGGTCTGTTCAGATTATTCTCTTTGAAATAAAGGAAATGAGACATTTGAGAGAGTTGTTGCCTGTTCTATATAACCCCAAATAACCAAAAGTATTCTTTGCTGCTTCCCTGGGATTCTCAAAAGCAGGGGGCCATAAAAGGACCAAAAGGGAAAAAAAACAGTCCTTGAGGAAGATTGAGGGTCTTGATTATCCTCAGGTATTTGTAAATATTGCAACTAGCAAAATATTCATCCTATAGAGTAGATTGAGCTACCAGTCTCTGCTTTCCTTAGCTCCATGCAACAGAGGCAACTGGGTTCTAGCTTCAGGCCTCTCAAACCTTGAGCCAATCTTAGGAAAGGGACTTGATGCCACAGGAACTTCCCCCACTCCTTTCCACTAAGATGTGGACTTGAGTACAGTCATTGAGTTCTTGGGTTCTGGAATCGTTATTTGGCTTCCACACCTTCCTACATTTCACATGGTCACCTCTCAATTAGAGCATTGACCTGGGTTCAGTGGAAAGAAAATTCTGTACTCTTAGCACTGCATTTGATCTTAGCTGTGGACCTAGTCTGGTCCATCCACCTGTCAAAAACTGAGAGTCCTCTTCCTCCATCCTGTTTGACTTGTACCTTTGTATCCTGCCCTAATTCTGCTTGACTGATGAAGGATCTACATGATCAAATCCAAAGTAGCCATCATCAAATCCTTTAATGTCCACCAGCTCCAACACAAGCCTTTCTGCTACAGTTTATATGTGTTCCCTAAATGCTTGTGTGCCAAAAACTATAATTGTTTAATTAATTTAGTGGTATTAGAGGAAGGCCTAAATGAATGGTATCTGAATCATGGGAGTAGAACAGTTTTCTTGGGGAAGGATGGGCTACTGGGAGCCTTTGGCCCTTTTCTTCACCATGGGTATACGTTATCTAATTCTGACTTCCTCCATTTTACAAAGCAATTCAGATCCCCCCTCACCAGACGTGGTCACACAGTCTTGCACTTCTCAATTCAAAGATCAAAAGTCAAACTTCCCTCATTTATGAATTACCAAGTCTGAGGATTCTAGTAGTTGAAACCAACACTGAACTAAGACACTTGCTAAGAATGTGATTTTATCAAAGTAAGTAATAGTGTAAACAACAGTGCCAAATGGCCTGGGTTCAAATTCCTGCTCCATTATTTATGAGAAGTGTGACTTTGGAAAAGCTATTTAACCTTGCTGAACTGCAGTCTTTCTTCTAGATAATAAGCATTACAGGGCCAGGCCTAATGACACATATATGGATGATATTACTCATGTATTTTTCAGCTATTTAGGAGGTGGAGGTAGGAGGACTGTGGTCTGAGTCCTGCCTCTAGCAAAAATGACATTCTATCTGAAAAATGAACTAGGCAAAAATTAGGCCAAGGGACATAGATTGAGTGATAGAATGCTTACTAAAGGCCTTGAGTTTAACCCTCAATATTTCAGAAGGAGAAAAAAGGAAAGAAGGAATGAAGGAAGGAAAGAAGGAAGGAAGGAAGGAAAGAAGGAAGGAAGGAAGGAAGGAAGGAAGGAAAGAAGAAAGCAAGGAAGGAAGGAAGGGAGGGAGGAAGGGAGGGAGGAGAGGGAGAAAAAGGGGCGGGAAGGAGGAAAGAAAAAGAGGGGAAGGAAGGGAGGAGGGAGGGAAGGAAAGAAGGAAGAGAGAGAGAAGGAGGGAGGTAATAATATACTTAGCTATTGAGGTTGCTGTGAAATTAAGCAGGAGTGTAGTAATCTCTTAGAATGAATACGCTCTTGACCTATTGGTGGTTGAGTCATTCTCACACCTCCGAAGTCTTCCCCCAATAACTCATTTCCAATTCCTATGGCTATTTGGAGTGACACATAATTAAGCAAGAATCATGTTATTAGACTGCTCAGTTGCCTCTCTAGCAACAAACGTGGAGATAACCAGAGATAACTATAAATTGGGGGAGAAATATTCTATTTTTTTCACTTTTCAAATGGACATTTTTCTTTTGAGAAATTGAAGTCACGCTTGGCATATGAAAAGTAACAAGATTAGTACATGTCTACTTCCCCCTTTTTGCCAACTGCTTCCATCTCGTCGTCAAGACGAATAGCTCCTGTGCCAGGTTCCTAGTGCCCCAGTTGTCACGTCTGTCTAGTTTCCTTCAGTCCGCAGTAATTTCTCAGCCTCTCCTTGCCGGCATGATCTTGACATTTCTGGAACTGCGGGACATTTATTTAGTAAGGAGTCATTCAGTGTGGGTTTGTCTGATGTTTCTCCCTGTAGAGAAGTACATAATGTATTTTGGACAAGAACATCACAAAAGTGAGATTTTTTTTTCTTCTTATTGTGTTATACCAAGAGAGATGATGGCAATAAGTTCCATTATGCCAATTTGGTCATTTGATAAAAGTGGTTTCTGCCAACATTCTCGTTCTATTAATCTCTTATTGTAGTCCACATCCCAGAAATCTCTTGTCTGAAAGAAATATGGAAAATTGTTTCTCCTGATTTATAAACAGCAACAGATAATTTTTGAGGATTGCAGGATTGTAAAAGCATGACCATAAGTTCAGTGGGTTCAAAGTATTGAGAACTAAGGAAAGCCAGGGAACCCCCTCCCCAACTAAGAAACATGGCTATCCTTGGCCTTTATTTTGTTTATTGGAAAAACTTACATAGTCACACAGTGTCATGGGTTGTCTAAAATTACAGCCAAAGTCCACCTGTTTCAAGAGGCCTTCTTTAAATTCCCTTTAGATTATAGGAGTTCTTTTATATTGCAAATAATTCTATAAATTAATCCTATTTAATATCCCTTAATTCTTTGGGTTAGTAATCTACTCAATGACTATATGAATACATTTGAACAATGTTTTATCAGTGCCCAGCCCAGTTAAAGGTCTGTGACAAATGCAAGAAGTAGAGACAGAAGAGGAATATACAAACTCAAGAACAGCCACAGGCCAGATTCCTCTGTCTCTAGTGACCCCTGAAATCACCTTCCAGATGTGCTCTCCTCATCTTTATCACATGATAGAAGATCCCCTGATGTGGAAGGCTTCTAACACTCCTTTCCTTGTGAATTCTGATGCATTGTTCATATCTAAAAACCTACTGCTTTGATAAAAATATTGACTCAAATATAATTCAAATTTCTGATATTTAGCAGTGAAGTCAACCTTTATTTTTTGTTTCAGTGTCTAGATGGCAGGTGATTGTCTTCAGTGACTGATAACAAAAGAACAGATGTCTCAGACGAAGAGCTGATAGTAAGATAGCAGTCCTACCCATCATCCTTGGACACCCATTCCACTCCATACCATGAGTTGGCAAAACATTGCAGGAGTTAAGCAGTCCTTGGTTCCCAGTATACTGTTTGTTCAGAAAGAAGGAACTTCAAAAAGTGACTCCATTTTGAACAGGATTACTCCAAAAGTTTGGGAGGGAGAAAAAAAAAGTCTTCTATTGAGCAGTCACATGACCTTTCCACAGACAGGTTAGTAACTGTGATTTTTGCATCACAATTTATTTAAATCTGATTGGGAGAGTAGAGGAGGAGGAAGACTGTGGGGGACAAACGGGGTCTGTACAATGAAACTGGTACGCACGTGCACATTGAGAAGTTTTACACTATGTTAAAATCTACTGGTTTAAGCAACACAGTATGTGGGAAGGATGCGATTAATGAAAGAACTACTTACTCTCCTTCTGGAATTTTACTTGGAGTCACCGGGAGTCATCTTTGCATAAATCACAGCACAAGCAATAAGTAACATGACATTGTCTTCCTCCCCACCATTGGGATATGTGTAGAAGGGGAAAAAGCAAAATGCTCTAGCAGAGCAGATGGCAGCGCCCAATGCATACAGCCAGTGATTTAGGTACCTAGTGTTTAAAATGACAAGTGTTATTGTTCTCTGAATATGGCTTTTGATGACAGAGACAAAGTCAACAGCTTAAAAATATGTAAAAGTGCTAATACAATTTTATAAATAGATAATACACTTCATCTATTTAAAAAAAATAAGGTCTTTTCTTGCCATGTCATAAAGATACTGATTTCAATGACAAGTAAAAAATAAATAAATCCTGGAAAGAGCTGTGGGACAGCCATCACCAACATCCAAAACAGCAATAAAAAAGGCAGCGCTCTGGTTAACATTTGAATGAATACATCCTGGAAAACTCATTTCAATTTGGAATAACAAAATAACATTTAAATTTGGATTAACAAAATCAAAAACTTTTTTAAATGAAAAAAATTCTAATTATGTATACAAACATACAAAGTCACACTTTCCAGAGTAAGGATCAGATTGTTTTCAAAGAGTATGGGATGAAAGATTTGTGAAGTACTTAGTGGAACAGCCAGGTATGCAATTGAAGAAGAACCTCTATATTTTTTTGATATTAAAAAGTCTTCACAATGGAATTCTATGCCTCCATCAGAAAGAATGACATTGCCCCATTGGTTAGGAAATGGAAAGACTTGGAAAAAGTTATATTAAGTGAAGTAAGCCAGGCCCAAAGAAACATAGGTCCCATAGTTTCCCTTATTTGCAATATCTAGTATATGTCTGAGTCAAGCAGAAAAGGTCAGATAAGGTGATGTTAGAGAAATGAACCCTAAGATATGTATTCAAATGTTTTTTTCTTTCATGCAATTGTTTCTAACACATTTATAAGATTATTTCTTTGTTGCTTTGTATGTCCCTCCCCCACAGTATAACCCCTGCTTTCACTGTATTTGATATCGGTATAATTTGTGGAGGGGAAGGGGAAAAATAAATCGTTTAACTAGGGATACAGGTGGACCCATTGCAACAATGAGATGTACAAGTCAGTATGTCGAAAACGAACTTTCCAACTTTTGGTGGTGGGGGAGGGGGAGTGGGGAGGATTGGGTGGGGGGGCAGGGGGAGGATGGGAAGGGATGGGAAGGGGAAACAAAGGAGGAGGCTACAATGCTTGATAAGAAATGTACTCATTATCTTGCCCATGTAATTGTAACCACTCTGTACAGTATTTTCACAATTAAAAAAAAAACCTACAATTAAAAACACCAAAGGAGCTTTAATCAAAATTCAGCAATAAATAAATAAATAAAAAATAAAAAGTCTTTACTAAGTCAGTTGAATGCATTATTTTAGGAATGGAGAGTGAGAAAAGCTCAAAGGAAAAAAATTAAGATTTCACATAAAGAATACAAAATGCAGAAAAGAAAAGAAATGGCATCTCTTCTGCATTAGATTCACTTAAAGGAAAGATCTAGAGAAAAGAGAGAAAACGGGAAACAAAAACTGAGAAGTAGGAGAAAAATGAGGGAAGGGGTAGCAAGTGTGACAAGAAATGTACTTATCTTCCTTATGTAACTGTATCCCCTCTGTATATCACCTTGACAACGAAAAAAGATCCTAAAAAAAAAAAAAACCAGAAGAAAGAAATGGGACAGCCAATAGACTTTCACCTAAGAATGTTTTAGACTGCAACTGACCACTGAAGACACATTCCAGGCAGGGCTGGAGGCTCAAAGGAGGATGCATCCTGTGCCTGCTTACCGTGAATGGCTGCGGGAAGACAAAGGGCAGAATTTTTCATGCCTTAACTTTCTGCTTTCTGACTCAGGACTATTCCATGAAAAACAAATGTACCTACCGTGTGTGTGTGTGTGTGTGTGTGTGTGTGTGTGTGTGTGTGTGTGTGTGTGTTCCAGTACCAGGATTTGAACTGGCTCTTACCTACTTTGGTCTTACGAGTATGGAATGTCTTTTTATCAGATAGCACTGTAGAGATGGACTCATCAAGTATGAGCTCCGGAGTGTCCACAGCAGTTGGAAACTGCAGGTACACGGAAGGTTCTACATAATGAGTTTATTATCTCTGAAGTTTCATTGTAGGTAAAATGAATCTCTTCTTCATAGTCCATTTTTCAAATGTGCATACAACAGAGATCCTCATTCATTTGATCTTTCATTGGCTAGGCAGAACACAAAAAACGAACTTGAGAAGTATTTATCTATTAAGAATGTGCTCATGCTAGGGCTGGGAAGGCAGCTCAGTGGTAGAGCGCTTGCCTTGCATGCCTGAGGCCCTGGGTTCGATTCCTCAGCACCACCTAAACAAAGAGAAAAAAACCTGGAAGTGGCGCTGTGGCTCAAGTGGTAGAGCGCTAGCCTTGAGCTGAAGAGCTGAGGGATAGCGCCCAGGCCCAGAGTTCAGGCCCCACGACCAGACCTCCCCCCCCCAAAAAAAAGAATTTGCCCATGCTAACTAAAATGAAAAATATTGATTTTTAAAATATGTTTTCCAGATATTTTCCACATTACTAATGAATATAGGTTAAAGACAACATTAATGGCCAAACTGCATCAATGGTCAACTGCACGTCTTAAAATTGGATATCATCGTATTATCTAAGTGGAATGGAAACTCTACAAAATAGATTGCTAAGTGTTTTAAAATTGCATGTGTGCACCTACATGCCTGAACATGCACAACTTGTGAGACTTTACTTTTAAATATAGTTCTCTAGATTCTGTGCCATATTTTAAAAGAAACAACCTACCAGTCCTCTGATTCGCTAATTCCCATGTGCCCTCAATGACGTGCCTGGATATTTTTAACCTCAGTATTTAACATGTCACAGGAAAAAGTTATCAATATCCTAGTTTTAATGAAACACATTTTTCCATTTTCTGCTGAGATAATCATCAAGAGCAATGGTGCTATTACCATTGTGTGGTTTTTACAAAGAGCTCTGGCAAGAAAGAAGTGAAGGCCCCGGACAGAAGTATTGTGAGAGAAAAAATCAGGCTAAAATGGTAAAGGATTCATCCAGATGTTAGAAACACCTTAACTGATTTGTTAAAAGGTAGGGTAATGGCCAGTGTATCTTCACAATACAGTGCACAGAAGACCCACGCAATGCACAGAGGCGTGTAATCTCTCAGCTCAGAACTCTATTTCATCAGTCATGGCAACTAGGGAAAAATATTTTTGTTTTGTTTATTGACTTGAATTTCACAACCAGAAAAATTGGATGTAGATGAGCAAATCAATACTTTACCATCTTTTTTTTTCTGTAACCCTCAGTAGTTTTTATGATAGGAGGGTATATTGGCTCCATGATTTATATTCAAATACTAAACCATGTTGGCTACTGGCCTTGACATCTTTCTGGTCCACACAACATGCATGAAGTGAAAGATGACTCTTCATCTTCATTAAATTGTGTCTGTGGCAACACAACACAACACCATAATATATCAGTTGATTTCTGCAAAACAATATTGGGTATGATGCAATCAATGGAGATAAAGGGCATTGCTCTCAGACAATCTGTGTGGCAAGCAGGTCTTCCACACAGAAAGACAGAAAAGAGAAGTGCTCAAGAAAACTCACTGTATTTTTCTCTTAATCAAGGGGTTTACTACTCACCAATTCTTTACCATTAAAGATAAAAGATTTGTAGATAGAAAAATCCTGTTTTAGAGATTGTTGGCATGTGTGTGTGTGTGTGTGTGTGTGTGTATGTGTAGGAAAGTGAAGGTATATACAGAGAAAAAGAGAGATTTTATATATTTGTTATTATGGTATCATTATAGAGTGACTTTGAGGTGGTTTTGAGATTCCGTGCATCATGAGTGCCTTTTCCCAACAAACCCCCATAGCCACTGGGTATCACAATATTGGATTTCCCCACATTTGGGCTGCAGATCCTCAGTGCTTATCTCCCTCAGAGATATAGACAATGTTATCCTTGCCCCAACTCACATCGCCTCTACTCCAGATCAGAAGTGTTCAGCAGAATCCCTAGGGTAGATTCCAATCAGTTGCCAGAGGAAATGCTTTTATATGAAAAGACACATCAGTATGAAGGAGAATAAATTTCCCGCTGGCTCTCTGATATTCCTTCTGACTATTCGAAGCTTAGAAGACAAAGCTACTTCTGCCGCCTCCGCACATCGGGGAAATGTGCAAGAGAACCCTCTCTGCTGAAGAGTTTTCTGTTCTAAACATGTATCACCCAAGAGATACCCTGCTGAGCAAATGACAAAGGGGCCCTTGCCATAAATGCGTATGAGATCTTCACGACAAAGGGACACAGGAGCTGTAGAAGCCCTCCGGGCCAGGGATCTATCACACACATTGATGCTATTTCAATTTCCCTTGTCCCTCTGCCACCATGTCAGAAGCCACATAGCTTAAGACACTTCGTGTTGTCTTGATTGGGATTGTAGCATATGTTCAAGCTGTCTCCCTGAACTCCTGTCTGAGCTACTGAAAATAACATGACTCCTGAGACAAATAGTGAGCAGTGCTATAGGGAGGGAGGAGAATGTTTGCCACTGAGATCTCAGAAGAAGAGAGATGGAAATGACTGTAAGAGCTGTTAGAAGAAACCTCCCTTTGCATGCCCCATTTTCTCCTGGGTTGTCTATCAAAATGGAACAGTGTCAGAAGCAAAGACATTGAAGAGATTGTCCCCAAAAAAGTAGCCCTTGGACACTTTGAAACTAATCATATACAAGGATGCTTAAGAAACAGCAAATCAGAGGAACTGCATTATAAACAGTGCTTGGGGGATTGTCTCCACATCTTCTGAGAAGCGGGGACTGTATTGGTTCTTTCCAGCCCTTGAGTATGGGCTCCTCAGCTTTCCATTACAAAGGGACAGTTGAGAAGCTGTAGCTTCTATTTTATGTTCCCTGTGTGTAGTAGTAGTGGTAGTAGTAGTAGTAGTAGTGTGTGTATGTCTGAGTGTGTCTGGGTGTGTCTGGGTGATGATGCTATGCTTGAACCCAGGACCTTGTACCTAGTAGGCAAGTGCTGTACCACTGGATTATACACCAAGTAGGAAATGCTAAATTAAGTTCCAAATGAGGCTCACCGACTGTCACTGATCAGACATAACAAATCAACAAAATACATGGGATTATTCTGGCAATTCTCCTGAATGATTAGCATCTTAAACTGAATTGAGAAAATCTCCTAAAGGCACTAATTCAAATGACTCTTACCCAGATTATTTTTTGAGACAATGTAATTTAGATTATTAAAGTTACTTTGGCTTCTATATTTCAGAAAGAGATGTCAAAGAGCAATGTTTCCCATCTCAGAAAACTAGCATTGACTGTGAGAACTATTGACTTGGGATTTCTTTTTTGTTTTTATAGTTTTGTCATTGTTTTGTTTTTAATCTTTATTATTTATTTTACTCTATTTTTCTATTTTTTAAATTTTCTTCTGCTGGTACTGGGTCTTGAACTTAGACCCTTGAGCTTTATCTTGGCTTTCTTATTCAAGGCTGGCATTCTACCACTTGAACCAAACCTTCACTTCCAATTTGGGAATTTTTTAATGAGAAAACTAAACTCTTTCTCCAGCTCTGTAAACCAATTGCAATTTACACTTTGAAACGAACCAAAAATCTATTCTGGATACTGTGGCAGCTGTGCCACAATGTCCTTCAAGAATTTATTATTCATTTTACGTTGCACTAAGATTGAAATTTGACAGAGACTCCCTTTGTCTTCCACACCTAATGACACTCCATGGATCACCTATCCAACATTATGATGGTTATTTTGTGTAGGAAAGGAGAGGCACACGTTTCCCTAAATATTAAAGATTCATTATTAAATCAGTGTTCGGTTTCCCAAGGATGAGCAGATGTTCATCTATCAAAGCATCAAGTCAGAAATTCAGAAAGCCATCAATCACTGGTAAAATTTGATAGCCTCACCTAAAAATCATTTCAGAAGCCTCATTTCACCAGCACAATTATGGTGGGCACACACAGATTCAGGAAGCACTGTGTCAAAAGATGAACTTGTGGGAAGTGACCATTTTCCACACAGCCCCTGATGACCTCCCAGATTCTGTAAAAGAAAAAGTAACTAACTCTTGCTCAGTCTAGAACACCTGTCCCAAACAATGGCATTACATTCTGTTCAATTTCACCATTTAAAAGTAACCTGGCTCTCAGGGGGAAGTATGGACGATGAGATAAGACTCGTTTTATTTCCCCTAATCTCCAAACCACACTAACTTTGGAATGAGGCTCCACACAGAGTTTTATCTGTTTGTGGGAGACAAGGACAAAGTTAGAAAGTCAAAACTTTATCACAATGTATCCAGATGTTCTGGAAAGAAACTATAGGACATAAGACCCAAGAAATAGCTTTCAATTCTTGGCAAACTATATTTTCAGGGAAAGGAATACACACACACACACACACACACACACACACACACACACACACACACACAGCCTATGCTATAATATAGATCACAGTAAAGACAGAATTCATGTCTCATTATGCATTTGAGAAATTTAGAGGAGAAATGTGAATTCCAGTCATCAATTTAAAAGATAGTAGCTCAATTTTATTTAGCGAACAGCCTTTGGCTCCCAAGCTACAGAGAAACAGATGGAAAGAGAGCATACAGAGATGACTAATTGCATTCAATCACTATTTTCCAAGTGCCACAGTAGATATGTGGGATCCTGTATATAACACCTAAGACCCCTGGGAGGCCATGCAATGATCTCTCTTCTGATCAGAACAAGAAGGTAACAGGTAGAGGCCATAACACATGGCCCTAGGGCTCATCTGACACCTGCAGTGAGGGGACAGAAAGGAAGGTTGTTGAAGTTATTGGAAGATCTTTTGCTGAGAAATCACAGAAGCTGATATTTCATATTTTTATATAAATATAATAAAGGCGAGTTCCCCTGCATGTCAAATAAAGCAATAGGAATTTAAAATTAGATGCTACCATGGACACCCAGATTCTATCCAGGAACATAGAAATAAAAGGAATGGTAACATGCTCTCCCTGCTGGAAGCATGGGCGGGCATCCCTGTGGGCTGTGACTACAGGCCTAAGCCAAAGCATTCTGCCTTCCCCTAAGGCAGATCTACCAAGTCTTGGAGTAGAAGCACATGGTTACTGCTGAATCTTAACCTGCTTGGGGGGGGGGGGGGGAGGGGCGGGGAGGAGGGGAGGTAGCTGTGGAGTACTTAGCATGTGCTTCATGGGAAATAAAGGGAGAAGATAAGACTTTGGTTTCTCTTTCAGTATTCTGTAGTTTTAGTTCTGAGGATTGAATCCAGGACTTCATTCATGCTAAGTCAGTCAGACTTGTACCAGTTGAGCTAAATCCTAGCTCTTCCTGGTTTTGCATTTTGTTTCCGAGGGGGGGTCTCATCTTTGCCCTGGCTGGTCTCAGATTTGTAGTCTTCTCTCTGCTTCCCATGTAGTTGGGAAACGCAATGTGTGCCACCATGTCTAGCTAATCGTCTGCAATTTCTGATTCATCAAGATTCCAATGAATCCAAAGATGTCTCTGTTTGAAGTAGCACTCACAAGACTGAACACCTTTTAAGACCAGGGCTGACAAAATACTCATCTTCCAGAAACAGAGGCAAATAACACCTAAGGATAAAGTGAGAGAGATAAAGAGATTTATAAATGTGGTAGTAAAAGAAAACAGTAACACAAAGCAAAATTTGGTCATCATTAAAAAGAAAAAGAAGCATGCCCTGTTATCAGGAGGAAAACGGAAGGAAGATTTCTTGTAAGACATTTGAAGAGGAGTTAATAAACAATATGAAAATACAGAATATGAATCTAACAAAGGGACCATTTCAGAAGAGACATGGAAGGGGAAGAGGAAAATAATACAGGGTGAATGATTTCACAATAAATTTTGAAAGAAGATGAATCTTGTCAAGATAAGTTTGTTTACAGCTAGGAAAGCTGTACAAGAAAAAAAGAAATGAATACTCACTGAGCCTTGGGATTCAACTCTTCCAATATTACCCAGACAGGAGGAGCATTGTATCCATAAATGAATTTTTAAAATAAAATCCCATTATACAACTAAATGATGATAATAAAAATAAACAAATACATCCATGAGCAGGTGGCTCACACCTGTAATCCTCGCTACTCAAGGGACTGATATCTAAGCAGTTTAAAGCTAACCCAAGCAAGAAAATTCATGAGATTCTAATCTCCAATTAACTACCAAAAAAGCAGTAAGCAGATCAGTAGCTACAGTAGTAGTAGAAGACCAAATGTGTGCAATAAAGCTCATCAGTGCCCAGGCCCTGAATTCAAGCCCCAGAACTGGCACAAAAAACAAGCAAATAAATATAAATAAATACATAAATAATTATTCATACGGAAACAAAAATTGAATCTTACAGAAAAATAACGAAATAGAAGATTTATGTCCTAGCTTACCCCTGCACGGATTAGCTGAATAAGGCTACTGGCATGTGCTTTAGCTCCATCTCTGTAGGGACTTGAGATGGAATAAAAGATGGAAACAGCTGTTTCTTCCTATCTGGGGGAGAGTCTCCAGATGATTAAGTACATGTCAATGAGACATCTTGAAATTTTCAGCAGAGAAAGGGATGAAAACTCGCTCTATTATTCATCCTTTTATAAACTTGGTGCTTTAGGAATATCCACATTTTAAATATGCTTTCCCAGTCTGTGTCTCAGAGACAGGAAAAGCAGCTCCTCTGATGTCACCTATTTTATATGAACCAATTTGCCTCACATAGATGCTAGCATCTTTGGAAGTTTAAATCACACTTGGTAGAATGCATGGCTTATACATTTTCTAAATTTCACCAGAGAGTACATTTTCCGTGTTGATACAATTCATACAAAGACACATCACGGTAAGAGAGAGACATCAGATTTTGTTTTGGAGGCACAACAAAAATTAAAGTGTCCTTCCCCAGAGCAGTAGGAGGCAATCACAAGCAAATGGAAGCAGAGGAATATCAGGGAAGACACACACTCAAATGCTTTGGATAACAACGAGGGAAAAGCAAGTAAACCCTCCCAGGTATTCAGTAACCAAAGTGGTATTTGAACCTGATCTTACAGACAGGATTTGCTTTGTGTGAGTTACGGGCTCAGGGCTGGCTGAGCACGGGGAAAATACAGGAAAAATTTCAGACATAATGAGGAACTCATAGGATGAATGCTGAAGTGTTTGTCAATGGCTAGGGCTCAGGAAAGAAGTCAGATAATACCAGCTAAATAAGAGGCCCGGGCTCTTGGTGCAAAGACATAGTCTTTTGTTTAAATTGTTATATTAATGACCCCTAAATTATTTTTTTCCTAAGGATATTTGTATAGGGGTTAATTAAGTCATGATTTCCCAAACACTGTAGTCTCTAAGGTAGCTAGCAACGATGCCCTAGGTACTTCACTATCTAGGACTCAAAGTGCACGTATTTCACTTAATATAATTTTTTCCAAGTTTTTCCATTTCCTAACAAATGGGGCAATGTCCTCAAAGAAACAACTGCCCAATAAATAAGTGGGCGAAAGACTTGAGAAACTTCTCTGAAGAAGAAAGAAGGATGGCCAATAGACACATGAAGAAATGTTCAACATCTCTAGCCATAAAAGAAATGCAAATCAAAACAACATTGAGATATCACCTCACTCCAGTTAGAACGGCAAAAATCAAGAACTCTAACAACAACAGATGCTGGAGGGGATGTGGACAGAAAGGAACCTTACTTCATTGTTGGTGGGAATGTAAACTTGTTCAACCACTTTGGAAAGCAGTATGGAGGTTCCTCAAAAGACTTCACATAGAGCTCCCCTATGACCCAGCAATCCCACTTTTGGGCATTTACCCAAATGTTTACAAACAAGACCACACTAAAGCTACCAGCACAACTATGTTTATTGCAGCATTATTTACCATAGCTAAGATATGGAACCAACCCAGATGCCCCTCAGTAGATGAATGGATCAAGAAAATGTGGTATAAATACACAATGGAATTCTATGCCTCCATCAGAAAGAATGACAAAGAAACGTAGGTCCCATGGTTTCCCTTATTTGTAATATCTAGTATATGTATGAGTCAAGCGGAAAAGGTCAGATAATGTGATGTCAGGAAAATGAACCCTTAGATGTGTATTTTAATGTTTTTTTCTTTCATGCATGTGTTTCTAACACATTTATAAGATTATCTCTTTGTTGCTTTGTATGTCCCTCCCCCACAGTATAACCCCTGCTTTCACTATATTTGATGTCAGTATAACTTGTGGAGGAGATGGGGAAAAACCAGTTGTTTAAGGATACAGGTGGACCTGTTGCAACAATGAGAAGTACAAGTTGTCATGTCCAAAATGAGCTTTACAACGTTGGTGCGGGGGGGGAGGGGGGGGAAGGGGGGAAAGGGGGGGGAAGGAGAAGGATTGGGATTGGGGGGGAGGGGGGAGGCTGGGAAGGGATGTGAAGGGTAAACAAAGGAGGCTGCAATGCTTGGTAAGAAATGTACGCATTATCCTGCCCATGTAACTGTAACTCCTCTGTACAGTATGCTCACAAATAAAATTAAATTAAATTAAAAAAAAAGTGCACGTATTTATTTCCCTTTTGCATGGTTTACTTCATTTCATCGTTTATTCACATCTCTAATTAGGACTTGATTAATTTGATGTAGCCATAACCATGGAATGCTAATTACTCACACATCTCCCAGGGGCATTGTGAGTACATATTTACAGCAAGCTTTCTGTTTAGTAGTTTAGCAGCTACTACTAACTAGTCACAACAAAGAAGTGGGATGTTTCATTTTTAAACTTGAAAATTCACACCTGATTTGGTTAGAAAGGGATGTTAATGAGGTCACATGGACTGGCAGCCAAAGCGGGTTGTGAAAAGCCTTCTTTTCTACCAATGTGAATTGTTTAAAAGTTCCTACTTTGGTCTGGTAACTTGGCTCTTGTTGATTCTGCTCAATCTCCGAAAGCAGAGAAAGACAAAGAGGAAATGTTTCGGGATACACAGGATTCTTTTTTGAAATACAAGGTTTTGTCTTAAATAGCATTAAGACACATCTTGTTTAAGAAGATTGCTGATATACTGTTAATCATATCTCAAAGTTTTTCAAGGGTCGATTTATGTAAATACATCTTACCCTCTTCAAACTAGCCAGTCGTGAGCAGATTGTGAACCTGAGTTCAGCCAATCTGAGCGGAGAGGCAGGGCTTGTTACAGATTTTAAAAAAGGGAGCAGTCTGCCTGCTCAGGGTGCTAGCCTGCTAGATTTTTGGCTGATGGTTCACTCTTCTGCAGAAGTAAACTTTGCCTTGCCAAGTTCCTTTGAGACACCCCAACACCCCTAGCCAGTTCTAACAGTCATAAATGACTCACTTACCTAGAGTTAACTGACTCATAAATGCAGACTCTATCAGAAGACACAGTATATCAACATGCTTACAAAGTATCCAATCGTAGAATTCTTGGCTTGAAGATAACTCAATAAATGTGTAAGTGTGTGGATATTCCAGATACTACTGTAGGAGATGGAGCTACAGCACAGAAGAGAACAAAGTTCTAGCTCTCAAAGACAAAGGTTTTTGAGGGAGAAGATGGCCCAGGGGTACATCATATATACGTTAGTACATGTGTGGAACATTGTAAGGACAAAAACTGAGGAAGGTATGGACGTTGTTTAATTTCCAAGATCACGGAAGGCCTCCTCAGCTAGCTGACTGTCTAGGCAAGATCTGAAATGTGGAAATGCATTAAACAGCAAGAGCTGAGGTTGTGTGCTATGGATGGTGTAGACTGGTGAAGAACAAGAAGACCATGAGTGGAGGGGATTCCGGGAAGAGGAAGGCAGGAAGAGAGAGAGCCACGACAGGACTTCGATCCTACAGATTTTTGGTAAGGGCCTGGGATTTGTTCTAAGTGAGATGAAAAGAATTTGGAAGCAAGAAAAGCTTTGATCTGATCTATGGTTTAAATAGATTTCTGGCTAATACCGAGAGGAAATACAATGAGTGACAGCAGGAGGTTGTTGCAACCGTTCAGAGCATGATGGTTTGTATGAGGTGAAGGGTGTCTTGCTCATGGATCTGTTTTAAAGTCATCAAAACTTGCCAGGCACTGGTGGTTCATCCCTGTAATCCTAGCTACTCAGGAGGATAAGATCTGAGGAATACAATTCCAAGCCATCCCAGGCAGAAAAGTTCCTGTGAGACTCTTTTCTCCCATTAACCCACTCAAAAACCAGATGAGGAAGTAGTGCGGCTCAAAGTGGTTGAATTCTAGCTAGCCTTGTGCAAAAGAGAGCTTGATTTCAAGGCCTAAGCATTGTTCCTGAGCTTCTTTTCCTTAAGGCTAGTCCTCTACCACTTAATCCAGAGCTCTACTTCCTACTTTTATTGGGTGAGGGAAGGAGAGGTGTAGTTTATTAGAAATAACACTTTCCTGAATGGGCTAGCTTTGAACCACCATCCTTAAATCTTAGCTAAGATCCTTAGAACTTAGCCTACTGAGTAGCTAGGATTACAGGCTTGAGCTACTGTTGCTTGACTCTTTTCATTTTTTTTTTCCTAACAAAGAGAAAAAAAGAAATCATTTGATGACAGAGAATGTTTTCCATTAGTGAAGAAAATCCTGATGATAGTGAACTAAATTTTAAAATGTCTGCTGGCAGCATGACAGTTGATGAATAGTACATACTAAACATTGTAAGGATTGAATTATTCTTTGAATCTCATACTTACTTTTTTACTTATTTATTTGTGTAAGTAACATTTACTACAAGTAAACTTAAAGACTCTATTAATAATAGAATTAATCCTATTATTAATTCTGATTGTTATTCTAATATTAATTCTAGTACTACTTCTAACCTAAGGTGTGTTTTCATCTGGACAACACTTAGCATTGTCTTTCCCTCCTCTGTTATTGATAGACAGACCGAACCATCCACTCAAGTTCATTTGGTAAGGATGTTGTTTGCAGTTCTCTTATTCATTCCTCCTGTGAAAGTCAGGGCTCTCTCCATTGGCCACGTCCTGTGGCCCATTCTGTCCGTAGATTCTTCTCTAAGCCCCAACCATTAAGTCTTATCCCTTATCAGTCAGAATCAAAAGCTTGAAAAGGTGTCTAAATTATTGCATAGCTTTGCTGAAACTGCTATGAAAGATGAATTATTTATAGGCAAGTGCATTGCAATGAAAAATTTTAAATATATAGTATTATTATTTCCATAACTCTGGTAACGGGACACCTAGGCTTATTAATTGGGATAGTTCTGTCAAATAACCTGTCATGCAGAGAAGGCCAAAAATTTAAAAAAAAAAATCCTTTAGGATATTTGGGAAATTAAGTCTAATAAGAAAGCATCTCATTTCATTCATTCCACCAATGCTTGCCTTGTACAAGGCACTGTGAAGGTTGTGTGAAATATGCAATTGAATGAGAAGTAGTTCCTGCCACTCTAGAAAGAGAAACCAAAAATCAAGTGTGTAATTATTTTCAGTTACTTCAATGCCATATCTATACCAAATTATACTCCAGACACATTAAGGGTTATTGCATCGTGTTCTGCATAGACATTCAACTCCGTAAGGCACCCATCCAACAATTCTATCCCTCTGAAATACTTCTGATCCTTCAACATTCAGCCTCCTGGGAACTTGTAGATTTCTCCAGAGAGAGTCTCTCCTTCCCTTTTCTTTTTCTTTTCTCTCTTTTTATCTTTAACTATTAGACCGTTTTACCACTAATATGTACATGTCTGCTCACCCCATTCGATTGTGAGAACTTTGAAAACAGGAATTATAGTTTATTCTTTTTTTTAATTTGCCTACTATCATATCCATATCAAGAACCAAATCTAGTCTTGTAAAACTAAATTGTTTCATAGATCATCAGCCTGAGAAAGTTCAACAAAGGCAAGGTTGGTACTTATTTATGATTATTAAGAGTCCTAAAGACATTGACTAGAACTGAATCTGGGCTAGGAATATGAATGTTCTATGTAATATGTCTCATTACATTAATCCATACGAAGTCTCAGATTTAAGAGGTTTTTGCTTTGTTGTTGTTTTATTGTTGTTGGTGGTAGTTATGGAGCTTGAACTTAGGTCCTAGGTGCTAACCCAGAGTTCTTTTGTTTCAGGCTAGAACTCTACCACTTTGAGCCACAGCTCCACTTCTGGATTTTAAGTTAACTGGAGATGAGAGTCTCATGGGGACTTTTCTGCTCTGGCTGGCTTTGAACCACATTCCTCAGATCTCAGCCTCCTGAGTAGCTAGGATTACAGACGTGAGTCATCTGTCCGATTTAAGAGTTTTTTTTTAAGGCAATTTTCAACATACATTTGAATCAAGAATACTGAATCTTGAAACCCACATGATAGTCTAACTAACTCAAAATGTATACACCCAAAACCCATGGTGGGTCTTTCCTTCTCCTTCCCCTTCCCCTTCTCCTCCCCTCCCCTCCCCTCCCTTCCCTTCCCTCCCTCCTTCTCTCTTTCTTTTCTTTCTTCCTTTTTCCCTTTCTTCCTTTACTTCCTTTCTTGGTTTCTTTCTTGCCTTCATTTTCTTTCCACGATGAACTCACTATTACTGTCACCATCCAGCATGACTGACTTTGCAAAGCTTGCCCTCTTGAGGCCAAACGGTTCCAGCCCACAAATTGTTTCACTGGAAATAAGTATGTATTTAGTCTCCTGACCCCGTTTAAGCTACTGATTGATGAGGCCACGCTGTAGAGCACTGCTGTGAGGAAGAGCAGGCGCCCTGGAATGAGATGTCAGAGTCAGGGTCTGGTATCCGCCACCTCTGGACTGTGTTATCACAGGTCTTCTTATTCTCATCCATAAAATACGGATCATAAAAGTGCCAATATTGATGGGATGTTTTTTCACTTGTCTTAATAAATGTATAGGACTTAAAAAGTAATATTTTCTGCACCACAGATGTCCAAATAAGGTACCCAGATAGTATCTCCAGCAACTCCAAACCCTATCGCCAAAAAATTTTTATAGACATTATGAGACAAGTAGTTGCTATTCTTAAAGGAATTCCATACTTCATCAATTAACATCTTAACATCTATTTGAAATGGCTGGTTGCTGGTAGTTCATGCCAGTAATCCTAGCTGCTCAGGAGACTGAGATTTGGGGATCATGGTTTAAAGACAGCCTAGGCAGGAAAATCCATGAGACTCTTATTTCCAACTAACCACCAAAAGAGCCATAAGTGGAGCTATGGCTCAAGTGATTGAGGGGAAAAAAATGCTCAAGCACCCAGGCCCTGAATTCAGGACTGGCCCACACAAAAAGGATAAATTGAATGGGTAAAAAACATGACTAAAATTCACATCAAACATGCCTTCCAAGTCATACAGTCTCCATGAAAGTCTCCATCAAAAAGTGAAGATATTCCCAGAGAACATGGCAACTTCAGTGTGTGAATATTCCATATCTTCTCAAATTAGGCTGTTGAGTGATTCTGAGAGAAAAGAGGCATGTGTTGAATATTCTTTCTCTCGTCTTTTCTATTTCCCTTTGAACTGCCCAGCTGACAAACCCTGCCATGCGTAATTCAGATATGATTATCAAACTCTAGGTAAAAACAAATAAACTGATTTTAAAAAGGGTTTGAATGGATTCCAAGAAGCACAGCCAATCTCAAACAGCAATAAATTGTAAAATTCATTATTTTTTAGATCAACCAAGTTTGTGCAAAAGCACTTTGACATACCAACAGCGTGTACTGTACAATGTATTCTCCTAAATTGCAAAAAGAAATTACCATTGTATTAACTACAAATATTAAATTATCCAACACATTGCAGAAGCAGAAAGCAATAAAGTTGTCTAGCTCCACTATAATTCCATTTATATGTTACCATTGTATTCTAAATTAATTGGTAAATTGTTTGAAATAAACATGGAACTAAAAATAAAATGATTTTAAAAAGAATATATGACTTGTGAAAAATTGCAAAATATATTGCCTGATATATTTAAAATACTTACGACATTCATAATTACTTAAAATTATGTTAACTTATATACTTATATATAATATATAATTATATATAATTACTTAAAATTATGTTAATAATACAATAACTTTTCCATTTTGGACACATGAAAAATGATGGGTTGTTAATTAAAATACAAGTTCTCACCGAAAACACATTTATATATGCACAACAATAAACTTGGCAAGGTCAAAGTATTATGTATTCAGTAGCTTCTGAAAGTGAGATTGATATTTAGCTAGCTTTATGCATTATAAAGCATACTGCATATTTATGTGTATGATGTATGCATTATTTTGTGTGGTAAGCAAGAATTACACTTTATCTCCAGTGGGAGTAGAGAAGGGAGAGGCTGTGACATTCTGATATCACACAAGTTGCAGAACCACCAACTGACATCAGACTACTTTCTCTAAAATACTACTTTCTCTAAAATCAGTAATCCTTTTCTATCTGACGATTACAAAGATTTACAATGATTCGAGCCAAGTAATAAATCTCAGTCTCACGAGAGTCCAGTGTTCATGAATATTCTCACATTCAGTACTGAATGAATACTTCATATAGAAATAATGAGTCTTAATGTTATTATATAGTGAAGGATTTAGTTCCTGCCACCCCTTCTGACTGTACAGTGGGGCATGGACTACTCCATACACAAGAAAATGCAGTGCTGACTTAATAATGGGAGAGACACAGAGGGAAGACTCCAACTAAGCTTCAGAGATTGGAAAGAGTAAGTGATATTTAAGCTGAAAGCTCAATACTATTAAAGGTTAGAGAAAGAAAGGGAGATAAAAGACATGGCATCAAGACTGACTCTGGAACAGTTAGGAATAGAACATATCTGAACATAATAAAGGCTTTTCATGACAATCCTACAGCCAACATCATACTACATGGTGATAAAAGTAGAACTCATTTGCTCTAAAATCACCAACAAGGCAAATATGTCCAGTCTCTCTATTGCTTTTCAATAGAATATTGGAATTCCTAGCAGAGCAATAAGGCAAGAGAAAGGCATAAACAAGATGCAAACAGGAAAGAAGTCAAATTATTCCTGTTTGCAGATGACATGATCCTATATCTGCACGACCTGAGAGATTCCACTCACAAGCTCCTAGAGCTGATAAATAACTATGGCAAAGTAACAGAATACAATATCAACCCATAAAAGTCATAGCTTTTCTGTATACTTCTGATAGGGAAGGGAAAGAGCAGCTAGAGAAGGAAATCAAGAAAACAACTCCATTTGCAATAACCTCAAAAAATAACCGAAAAGTGGGGGATCTCTACCACCAAAACTATAAAAAAAACTTTGAAGAAAGAAATTAAAGAAGATATGAGGAAGTAGAAAGACCTCTTGTGTTCCTGGATTGGCAGAATTAACATCATGAAAATTCCAATACTACCAAAGTCAATCTACAAGGAGAGTCCAATAGCCACGACTATTCCAATGTCATTCTTCACTAAAATAGAGAAAACAATCCAAAAATTCATATGGAATCACCAAAGGCCTTTAATAGCAAAACAGGTCCTGTGGGGGTTGGAGAGACTGATGCTAGGATCACAATTCCAAACTTCACACTTTACTACAGAGCTATACTAACAAAATCAGCTTGGTACTGGCACAAAAACAAGTTTGAAGTCCAATGGGACACAATAGACGTCCTTGCATCTGATGTAAGAATCGGTGGTCTAAAACCTTACCCTGCCTTCTAGCACAGACGGTTTCTAATTTTAACTCATAGCCTATGATGTTTAGCACCACAACTGTATTTCTAAACCAGTGGAAATCAGGAGGGTTAGAGAAGAAACCAGTAAAATCTGTGGTACGACTGTTAGTCTTTTTTCTTTTTTAATCACTGTGACAAATACCTGAACAGAGTGACTTCAAGGAGGAAAGTTTCATTTTGACTCATGGTTGCCGACTGTGTTGGCTGACTCCATTGTTTCTGGGCCTGTGGTAAGACAGTATACCATGGCAGAAGGGCATGGCCCAGGAAAGCTGCCCACCTCATGGTAGACAGGAAACAGAAAAAAATAACACAGAGCTAGACTGAGGAATGACCAGGGACATGTTATACTCTTCATTTTACTGGTGACTTACTTCCTCCAACCAGGCCCTACTTACCAATAGTCCATTCAATTGTGAATTAAGTGGTGGGTTAACCCATTGCTGAGGTAACCCATTGCTTTATGAACTTAGTACTGGCTCATTTCTGGAATCCTAGCTACTCAGGAGTTTGAGATCTGAGGATCATAGCTTGAAGCCAAGTCTAGAAGACTCTTATCTCCAATGAACATTACCAAGCTGGAAGTGAAGGTGTGGCTCAAGTGGCAGAGAGCACCGGTTATGAGTGAAAAATTCAAGCGAGAACATAAGGTCCTCAGTTCAGTACACACACATACACACACACACACACACACACACACACACGACACAATTGTCTCCCATCAACAAGCAAGCAAGTCCTTGACACAGGAGACTTTGGAATAGTTTTAAATATTTTACATATTTTTACTAAGACACCTTTGTATGAAACCAGATGGCACACAGTGATGAGAAGTGGAGGATTTATCCTTTCCCACAAATGCAGATATCTTGGAAGGGTGAACATGAAGGTCTCATGCTGGTTGGCCACGAACTTTCTTAGAGATGCATCCATAATTTTGCAACAGCTACACTGAGGAAGGCCTCCATTTCCTCCATGACTGCTACTTTTTCAAATGCCTCCACCACTGGAAACCACCTTAAAAGATTGTCAGTTACACTGAAGATGGCAGGGTAAGCTGCTGACACCATTTATTTGAGGAAGCCACCAAAGGGCACCAGCTCCAGGTGTTTCCAAGTAGTCAGAAAATGACAGGGGCTGGGGAATATGCCTCAATTCTATAAACGCAGAAGACTCCCCATGCATTTTCTTCACAATACTGTCACTGTCTTTGCTTTTCTGTGAGTAAGGGGGTTTCAACTTGGGCACCTGGTATTTATTGACTCAGCTGGTGCTCTACCACTTAGGCCACACCTCCTGTCTTGTATTTTCTTTGTGTAATTGGAAGCAGAGTCTGGAACTATTCTGCCTAGCTAGCTTCAAACTGAGATCTTGGAGGTTTCAGCTTCCTGAGTAGCTAGGATTGTAGGAGTGAGCCACCAGCATCCAGCAAGTTTCAATCCATTACAGCTTTTACATCTACTCTAGATCTTACTGGCACAAGTCTTAAAAAGCCTTAGTTCTTTTTAGTAACATTAAGTAGGGTCACCTTCATTTAAATACAAGAGTTGTCATTTTTAGTAGGTAATTGTGCTTATCATTTTTATTGTTTGCATTCACAGTATATAAATGATTTTGTTTTGTTTTGATATATGTGCCCTAGGCTGGCGTCCTGAACCTCCTGCCTCAGCCTTCTGAGTACTAGCTTTGTAGTATGTATCACCATACCTGCCAACATGATGTTTTTACATATTTAAATATTTGTATGTAGTTAAATGTATCTGTTCACTTAGGTGAAGCAAGTTAACATATCCATTCTTCTACAGTTGCTCTATTTTAATGGTAAGAACCCTGAAAGTCTACTCTTGTAAAAAGTTTCTAGGAGTGAATATAGTATTATTAACTATAACATTTTACACATTAGATATCTGGATATATTCATCACATGATTTAAGCTTGTGACTTTTGGCCTACATTGCCCTCCCGCCCCCACTCCTTCTGCAACTACTAGTATTCTATTTTGTATTTATATATTTGACTTTTTTTTAAGATTCTACATATAACTAAGAGTGTGAAATATTTTCATTGTGTCAGGCTTATTTCACTTAGCATAATGTCACCAAGCTAATCGATGTTACTGCAAACGGTAGAATCTCTTATTTTAAACTTGCATAATATTTCTGTGTGTGTGTGTGTGTGTGTGTGTGTGTGTGTGTGTGTGTGAATTTCTTTATCTGTTTATCAGACCAGACATGCTTGGGGCTAGTTTCATAT
Organism: Dipodomys spectabilis; assembly: GCF_019054845.1. NCBI lineage: Eukaryota > Metazoa > Chordata > Mammalia > Rodentia > Heteromyidae > Dipodomys > Dipodomys spectabilis. The sequence continues at coordinate 29,769,569 of NW_024870678.1, forward strand.
CTTGGTAATGAACTTGGGGTTCAGGTATGTCCTAGCCAGTTCTGGTTTTATTTCCGCTGGGTACCTCCCAAGCAGAGGGGTTGGTGGGCCCTATCTTCGCGTGGGCTTTAGTAATGGTATTTCAGATAAAGCACCAAAGTTCAACCAACACAAGTGAAAAATAGACCAATGGGATTTCATCAACAAAAAGGCCTCGGAACCGCAAAGGAATCCATCAACAGTGAAATAAAAACAGTTGACAGAACGGTAGAAAATATTTGTGAGCCATAAACCCCAAATCCATGCACACAATGGAATCATCAGCAAGCAGAATAATCACCTCCCACCCCCACCCAGTGAGCAAGCAGAGGAAGGAACTGAATGGGAGAGTGTTTCTAAAGAAGGCACAGGCAGAGCCCGCAGACATAAGGAAGGCAAAGTGCACACCCCGCCTGGTTAGTAACCAGGGAACTGCAATGCCCTTCAGCTCACACCTGCTAGGCTAGCCTGCTATCAAACAGAGAAGAGATAATGATAGCTGGCAAAGATCTAGAGGAAAGGGAACGCAGCTTGAAGGATCCCCATCACCGCCACCCCCCAAGAAAGAAAACACCCAAACCAGACTTTCTCTAGGACTCAGCCTTAGGTCCTCGGTGAAGTTCCGCGTCCCCGGGGGTGACTGTCACTTTGGGACAGTGGGGGGGGGGGGGGGTGCTGCAGGCCGTCCGGCCTTCCCGAGGCCAGGGATTTATCCCCAGGACCCGGCTCTGCGCCGGGGTCTGGGACTTCCGAGGGTCCCGCAGGGAGACTCCCCGGGGGCCCAGCAGGGGGCGGCCCTGGCCCGGAGGGCGGGGAGAGCTGGGGGAGAGGAAGTTGGCTGACCGCGGAGGCCGCCCGGGCCCGCCCCCGGTCCGCCCTCGGCCCCCCGCCCCCCCCCCCCCGCACATTCCGGGTCCTGTGACCCGCGAGCGCGTCCCGGGACCGGGACCGGCCGGCCTCAGCGACGTCTCCCGCGCGCGCGCTGGCCGGTGCGTGCGTACCGGAGGGAACCCAGCGCCCATGGCCGGCGGGGGAGCCGAGGAGCCCGGGGCGGCCTCCGGCGCGGCCCCGGAGACCCGCGAGCACCTCTTCAAGGTGCTGGTCATCGGAGAGCTCGGCGTGGGCAAAACCAGCATCATCAAGCGCTACGTCCACCAGCTCTTCTCCCAGCACTACCGGGCCACGATCGGCGTGGACTTCGCGCTCAAGGTGCTCAACTGGGACAGCAGGACCTTGGTGCGGTTACAGCTGTGGGACATCGCGGGTAAGCGCCAGCGCGGGGACCCCCCCGCGACCCCCGCTCCCCGGCTCCCCGGCTCCCCGCTTCCCCCACCCCACCCCTAAACGCCCTGCTTGGTGCTTCCAGAAGAAATCAGGACCCGTGACACTGCGGTGGGGTGGGGAAAAGGGGGGGACATGCGGTGGACGCCTCCCAGGGGACTCGGGTGGGGACAGACCGGCGACAGGGCGATGCAAGGGGGCGAGGGAGCCTAGGCACGGGCCCCCTGCTAAGACCCCCCGCCCCCCTCTTTCCCGGGTGTAAAAGAAGCTGAACCCCATCTCCCTCTGTGCTGACAGGAGCCAGGAAGCTGGAGAGACTTATTCCAGAAGTTCTAACTCTTGAGAGGTGAAGGAACTGGAAGTTGGGGGGGGGGGGGTGTTGAAATCGGGGTGAAGGGACTCAGGAACTAACTAGGGGAGCTGGCTGCAGGTCGTTACAAAAGCGCACTTGCAGTTGGAGGCCTGGGACCCAAACGAAATACTGATTTCCTGTGGGACGCTTGCTTTTGTTGTCGTTGTTCCAAGGCCTGCCTTGATCTGTGCCCGGCTTTGGTGAGGGCTTTCTTTCTCTTTCCAGCCAAGGACAGAGATCCTCTAGATGAGGAAGCCACCGAGAGTATTGTAGAAGTTGTAACTCTGGAGTGGTAACGAGTTTGGAATGTACCAGGAAGAGTAGGAGCTGTGTGGGAAGAAAAGCTTGGACCCGAGCCCAGCCTTTCCCAGGGAAACTCCACTCCTCCGACTGCTGCTCTTTATGGGAAGGCCCGGTCAGCCAGGGGAAGGTCTGGGAAAGTTTCTTGGAAACTTTATGTTCCTGGTGCCCCAGGGAAACTAACTCCCACCCCTATAACTCCCTCCTTCCCATCCCACCAATGCCCCATGGCTTCCCTGGGCCTGGCTTTTGGAGGTTCCTCTGGCAGGTTGCCTTTCCCCTGAGGGCCTAAGTGCCCTCACCCCTGCGTACTGTTATTTATGCACACCGGCTGTGTTGGTGCAGAAAGGAGGTGAACTTTAGGCAAGTTTAATTATGGAGTTGCTCACATCTCCCTAAGTTACCCCTTTCTCACATCCCTGGGGTTCCAAAGCTCCATCCGCATGGAGCACTTGAATAGGAGCATGTTTGGGGTTGATGACATCAGACCACCTATTTTTTACAGATACACATCCTGTGAAGGGTAAGGGAGGGTCACCCCGGGAAGCCAGTCTGCTCTTTCTTCATTTACAGCCTCTCATCATACAGATAAGGAAGTAGGGAAGAATTGAGACTTTATTCTCATTTATTTAAGAGAAGATTTCCCCAGCTCCCATAAGAGAATGCATGAATAGACACATCAGTCCCTCTGAGAAAAAGTCATCAGCCTTGATTCAACTCGTTGTTTTTTTAGTTTTTCTTGGTTACCCCAAACCAAAAGTACGTTTGAAAAGTCATCTTTTAAGTCTGGAGGCTTCTTTTGAAATACTTCCTGCTGTTGCCCAGAGCACTAGTAAACATTTTACTGCATCTGATCCAAGTGGTTGGTTCTAAAGGTTACCCTACCATGTGACAGTCACCATCCATCCAATGGAGCTTCCCAACAAAGATGATCTTAAACCCCTGCCTACAGGGTAGCTGACTTTGCCTTGTTCTTTATGTAAATTGATATTTAGGTACTGTATTGATTGAGTCCTAGCAGGTAAATGACTTTGAAAGCTAGATTTTTCATAGTGAACATGCTGTAAAATTCAAGGTAGATTGCTTCTATTTGAAGACGAGGAAACAGGAGAATAAAGGGAGTTTTCCCCTTGGATGGCACTTCCTCTCTTTTCATTCTTCTTTTTATATTCCTTGAGACAGAATCTCATAAGCCAAGATGGCCTAAAACTTGGAATCCTCCTGTCTCAGCCTTTGGAGTACTAGGTATGCACCACCTGGGCAGACACCTAGCTTTGCCCTTCTTGAGCAGACTTGTCTAGGCCGGAAGGAGACTGCTTCCATCTTTATCACAGTGGTCACCTACCAAAATGGCACCTACTTGTAAGAGCTTTGACAAGAAAGCAAGCATGGTCATGAGATCTCCAAAAGGGATTTCTGATCACTAGCTACTGTTGCCTTAAAATATATATTGTTATTATAAAAGTGATATTCAGTTAGATAAGTTAGGTAGAGCACATTTCTTTGGGGGCAGTGTCACCTCTTCCCTCACTCTATCCCGTCTTCCCCTCCCATCCCCCACCCCCACAAGTTGTATAGTTCATTTTCAACATAGTGTCTAGTGAGCACCCCTGCTGTATTTGTTAACCTTTGTAACTACATTTCTGTGAACCAATAAGACAAAAAGAAAAGAAAACAAAAACAGCACCAAAGGAAAAAAAAAAAAAACCTCATTTTCATTTCCTGAGGTTTATTTCAATAAATACTATTGTATATGACCAAATGCACCTATGTATTGTGCCTTTGTATTCCTTTCCTAAGAATATCCAGCTTTAGTCTTGCTGTGCATGAATGGCTAGAGTCCTATATAATTTATTATGTCCCAGTATATTTTAGATCTAGCTTCCACATACGGGAGAAAAAAAAAAAACATATGAAGTTTATATTTCTGATCTTGGCTTACCTACTGTTGTCCTAACAGAAATGTTTGTACCATTCAGCAAGTACATATTCAAAAGTAAATGTATGAAGCAATTAGAAATTATGAAGGCCTTTCTTCTAATTCAGATTTTGACATAAGGATAGAAAGAGACAAAAATAACAGATGGGAGCCTATAGCATTAACTATGCTTGGTTTGAATAGTTGAGCCATTAATGAGTCCTCCCTTACTCATACCATTTGAATTAAGTAGGAGTCATATAATGAAAACAAGCCAACCAAAGGCCACTCCTGCAATTTCCCCTGTGGCTAAACATATTTGCCTTAAACAGCAGCAACATTGGATCATAGTAAATTCTCCAAAAAGTAGAAAAATTCCTTAATTGCAAAACAGGAAGTAGAGCAAGCCACTTGATATGACTAACTTAGGGGTCAGTGTTATTACTATGTCCTTTTTGTTAATGAAATGAGCAAAGCAGTAAAGACATAATGTCAACAGTATCTAACCTACAAAGCTGTGGCAAATGTAAATGGCAAGAATTGCTGAACGTTTTTAGCCAGGAAGTTTTGGCTAAACTCTTTGGATTAAGAACCATATTAACTTGCAGGTTACAAGCCCTAATGAATCTTTTCTCAAGGCACTAAAAAAGAAAAAAAAAAATGGGCTGGGAAGGTGGCTCAGTGGTAGAGTGCTTACTTTGCATGCATGAGGCCCTGGGTCTGATTCCTCAGCACCACATAAGCAGAAAAAGCTGGAAGTGGTGCTGTGGCTCAAGTGGTAAAGCACTAGTCTTGATCTGAAGAGCTGCCCAGGCGCAGAGTTCAGGCTCCATGACTGAAAAAAACAAACAAAAACAGTATTAATATATTTCCAGTATATTCTGGAAATATATTAATATATTTAATTTTACATTAAAATTTTGAATACAGCTGTACAAAGACACACTAAATTAAGATATAATATGAGATTTTCTCTGAACTTTTTAATGCTTAGCAACATAAAGTAGTATGTGGATTCATGAGCGTCTTGCTTATTAGTGATTTTAAAATGTTCTAGACAGGTTGAATGGATAGTTGAAGTTAAATCTTAGAATGAATTTGGCTATTATATCTTCTGTGCTTTAGGCTTGATGTATTGATTGAGGTAATTTGCAACATTTCTTAGGCCAGAGGACAAACGAACTAATCTGCTTTTTAAGTTCATGTTATATTTTACCCCAAACCAAAATATTTTAAGTTGTATAAAATATATTTAAACTCATTCCAGTTTCTGTCCTAGCATAGAAGTCTCTTCTTTATTTCCTTGTTCCATCTTATACTTGGCCAATTATTACACTTAACTACCTCTGTCTTCTTTCATAACCCTCTGTTAGCCCTTCATGAGAAAGAAAGAACCTAGAATATTACATTTAATGCTTTAATCACCTTTCAAGGGACAGTCTGGGATTATGAATATTCAGTTATCTTCTACATATAAAGAAGTGGTGCTTTGAGAAATAAAGTCTATTTAGTTATATCTATTCAGTGTCACATAAATCCAGTAGTAAGTTTCCTAGGGCTTGTTGGTGGCCTATTGTTTAAAACTAATTGAAAAAGCTGTTTCCAATCTCTGTTCCACTCAGGTGAGGTGACTCGGTCTTGCCATGGTAGTCTTAGTCAGGCTTTTCCAAGGTGCTCGACTGCAAGTAATGCCATCCTAACATCTTGACATCTTTCTCAGTTGCTGAATTCTGAAACACTGTGAGTGCTCCAGTCTGTTCATAGGTTGTGCATTCACAATTGTCCACACAAGCAGTGGTTAGCACAACTGCATATTTGTATTGCTGTTCACGGAAACTCCCTGGATAGTGCTGTGCCTGTGGTTTGTCACTTTTTAATGTTTCTATTCTTAGCTGCTTCAATTGCCCCATTAAGCTGAAAAAATGCAGTATAGAAAGTGGCACACTGACAGGAAATTCTAAAACCTTTCTTAACTCTCAGCAAGTTGCCTGACCAGTCCACCTTTTGAATTGATTTATATAAGGCTCTTCCTCATAGTCTAAACGTAAGAGTGGTTTACTAACTTGATCAAGAAAACATAGGTAATCAGTGGCACTGTGTCAAAAGTTGCATGATTCTTGGATAGGAAAACAATAAGCTTTTAGCAGTATAGGGTATGGGGTTTACTAATGTCAAAATTGTAGCATAAATCCTTTTTGAATGCTTTAACACTCAATTAGAGCTTGTAATTCATGCTTTAAACTTGTAATGATCACTATCTTGTCCTGTTTGTGATGTCAATTTTCCAGTTAAATCTCTCTTACTTATAAAGTCAGAATTTCCACATAGAGTTTTGATTGTCTTTTTCTTTCTTTTTTTTTCTTTTGGTCATGGGGCTTGAACTCAGGGTCTGGGGACTGTCCCTGAGCTCTTTTGCCCAAGGCTAGCATTCTACCACGTTGAGCCACAGCTCCACTTTGGGTTTTTGAGTGGTTAATTGGAGATAGGAGTCTCACAGGGACTTTTCTGCACAAGCTGGCTTTGAACTGCTTTCCTCAGATCTCAGCCTTCTGAGTACCTAGGATTACAGGTGTGAGCCACCGGCACCCAGCTTGAGTTTTGATTTTTAACTCCTTCATTTTATATTTATTCTGAAAGACTGTTTCTAAACTTGGATATCTCTGCATGTAGCAAAGCTATTTTTTTGGCATATAGTTGCAGAGACAGTTTGGAAAAGGCAGGCAATAATTGTAGATGTTTGCCTGTACTACTGTCAATCTTCTCTGTTTAAACCTGTAAGTCATATAGGATTTTAGGCACACATTATTTTCAAATATATTTTAGGACAAATTGTATCACTCATATATAGATTTTCCTGACAATCCATCTTTTATACACTTTTTTTTGTAGGGAAGTTTCTGTGATTATTATTCTACTTTAAAATGTACCCATAGTTGGGAACTGGTGGCTCGAACACGTAATCCTAGCTATGCAGGGAACTGAGTAAGATTTTGAGGATGGAGGTTGAAAGCCAGTCAAGGCAGACAAATCTGAGAGACTCTTATCTCTGAGTTAACCAACAAAAAGCCAGAAATGGAGGTGTGGCTCCAGTGGTAGAATGCTAGCCTTGAGCTAAAGGACAAGCACCCAGACCCTGATTAAAATCTCTTCCCAGTACACAGAACAAACTGTACCCAGGACTTTGTTTTTATTTAGATAGGATGAGACATAGATCAGGAGCTCGGTGCCACTAATATGGTTAGAGACTCACTCTGTACCTACAGGAGGGACACACCAGGCCTTGTAGGGCCAGAGGGAGAAGAGTCAAGGACAGCTGTTAGGCAGAAAGAAGAAGCAATGTAAATTCCTGAACTAGAGCCTGTATCATAGAGTTTGAGTTTGGGGATGGGTAAGGAAGGGTCTACATATGGAGTGAATTGGAGATTGGGTAGTTTGACCATCTCCATGTTTTCTAGACCACAGAGGTATACTCCCCTTGTCTGATATCTGGCCCTGGCCTGGGATGATTTAGGCCAGGGAGATAGTGTCCTAGTCTGTAGAAGCTTAATAAAAAGATTTATAGAGGGAGGGAGGGACTGAGGATATGGCTCACGTTGATAAAGCACCTACTTAGCAAGCTTGAGGCCCAGAGTTCAAATCCAGTCCTGCAAGAAAGCAAAAACAAAAGGAGAGAAGACTGATGTGGGCATTGGATTCACATATTAAAGGTGTGTTTGGATTCAAGTTATTTGCCATCTACCAAGATGTCAAAGCATCATAAAATATTTACAAGATAGAGTTGGAAGAGAGGGAGAGAACAATGGAACAGGTGATATTTATCAAGATCCATTGTACTCAAACTGACATGTTGAATTGAAACCTCTTCGTATGACTAAAGATGCAAAAAACTTAATTTTTTAAAGAATTAACACTAAAAAGTGAATCCTCTTTCTTATTTAAAAAAATAAAAATAAGCATGTTTAATACGCAATCCTTAATACATACTGAAATTGAGAGATGAGATAAAATGTCCCTTCAAAGAAGAAAAATTTGAAGACCTCAGGGTTTGTAGCATGGGAGTCACATGATCTTCAAATAGGGAAGACTTCATACTTCATCACAACACTTAAGTTATGGAGAGAAGGCTGAGTCAACAAGTTTCTACTAGAGGTCTAGATGTCTTCTCTCTGTGTCTCTGTCTCTGTCTCTGTCTCTATCTCTCTCCTTTTGTTAGTCATGGGGCCTGAACTCTGGGCCCAGGCACTGTCCCTCAGCTTGTAAGCTCAAGGCTAGCGTTCTACCATTTGAGCCACAGTGCCACTTCCGGTATTTCTGCTTATGTGGTGCTGAGGAATTGAACCGAGGGCCTCATTCATGTGAGGCAAGCACTCTACCACTGAGCCACCTTCCCAGCCCCTAGAAGTCTTCTCTTTATGGTGGAGTGCATTCATATAAACCTGAGATACTTCTGGAGCCCTAGACAAAAGACAAGGAAAAGTGTTTTGAGTTCTATTTAGTTGTATTTGCACAAAAGCTTTTAGCGCTTTAGGATGTAGAAGCAGGCACAGATAGCTTCTTCACTCTTTTGAGACAGAGACAGAATCACAGAAAAGCAAATGGATAGCCCAGGTTTCACTGAAGGATTTCTGCCGGTCTTTCTCACGGATAGATGATCTGTGTTCTTGTCTTTATTGTGTTCACTCAATTCTGTTTACACCTTTTCCTTAAGCATCTTCTGCAGTAGTTTTGATTGCTTCTTGAAGTTAAGGCCTATCTGCTGTCACCCCAAATAAAATCCAAGGAAGGAAATTTGGGCCAGCAATTAGGAACCTTCAAACCAACCACGTTAGACTTCCTAGAGCCTGGAAAGTTGCCATCTGTGAAGCGCCATGGACGGTTCTGATTCACTCTAACATTGGAAAAATGGTTCTGTGTTAGCTCAATACTTGGCAACATGCTTATCTTCTCACTGTGCTCTACGAGTTTATCACTTGATCAGACAACCTGCCTGCTGTTGGCATCTTCTGGCATCTTCTCACACTCCCCATCCCTGCCGTCCTTTGCTAGAGTCATAGCAATTCTGAGAAGTGTCACCCTGAATCCTCTCCATGAGGCTAATTTGGGGTTGTAAAAGTCATGTACAGGACAGAAAGGGGATACATTTTACTCCTATTGAACATGGTTATCTCTAAAGGACCCTTAAAATGGTTATGAATGTGACCACAAATTGGCCAACTATTTTGATTTACGTAATAACCTCTTATAATGTGTGACTAGACATTGCTTGTTTGAAGCCTCTTTCCTCTCTGAAATACATAATAAAATTTAAGGAATTTTTTTTAAAAAACTTTTCACTTACTGCTTAGAAAGTATATATTTCCGCCAACCTTGAGTACTAATGTGTAGTGTGGCAGCTTTCAGTGGATGAAGATAAGTATTTATAAATAGAAAATTTAATATGTTTCATCATAACACTCTAATTTGGTTTGAGCTGCTCAACTAACATTAAAAGAGACTCATAGATCACCTATTAGGTAGGAGGCATGAATATAAGATTTAGAAAAATAATGAAAAGCTAAACAGAAACAGTGGTGAAAATCCCAAGAAAAAGCATATTCAACTTGCCCTTCTGACAACAGCAGAACTCAGTAATTTCTTTCTTTTTATTGGGGTTTGAATCTAGGGCCTTACGCCTGCTAGGCAGGTGCTCTACCATTGAGCCACACTTCCAGCCCAAGGAAACACTTTAATTTTTAAGGTTTTCTTCAGCTTTAATGAGGTAAGGCAAGTGATCATATATGCTTTCTTTAACTTAGTTGGAAAACAAATTCCAGAAACATACTTATTTTGTCCTTTGCAGTTCTGCTCAGTGTCATTAATGTTGAAAACCTCCAACTATTTACATAAACCTTTGAATCCTTTTCCAACACAGGTACCTTTTGGTTAATCCATTAGCATAGGTATGAGGTTGTGTGAATATTTAATTCTCTTTTGGGTTGCGTGTTGGGGTGTTCTTTTTCTTGGTTCTGAGTGCCCAAATGTCAAGTAATAATTAAGATACCTTCCTCTAGAGAAGGAAAAAGCATATTGATGAAGACAAAGACATGGTGTGAGCGGGGATACAAAAGCTGTACCTAGTATTAGGGTGATTAATGCACTGGACAAAAGAGGACCTTCCCTTAGCTGGTGTAGGAGAGCCTGGTAGCCCAGGAGTCTTCTTTCTGTACTTATTCTGGGAGAGATAGAGGAGGGGTATGCTTTTGTAGCAGTCATACACTGTCCTTACATACACTCAGCTACTAATACTTCCAGGATCTCTTTGGAAATACAGGATGAATGCAAAAAATGTCTACTCTAGCAAGTATCTGGCTAACAGATTATACAGCACAGTGGAACAATCAACCCAGAAATTAGAGTCATTTCATCTCCCTGGAACTCTATTCTCTCATCTATAAAGGAAGAGAGGCAAGATGATTCAGCACCTCATCCTAGTAAGTCCCAGTCAGCAGGAACTGCCAGCTCTTCTCAGAGAAAGTGATGCTGCCTAGAATTCTCCCTGGGTGAAGCTGAACTTGTTCAATAAACCTGTTCAAAGAGGAAGTCTCTCAGGTTCCAAATCAATCTCCATTTCCATTGCTACTACAGTACACACACACACACACACACACACACACACACACACACACACACACACACACACACACACACACACACAGAGTCTTTTACTACCCAGCTCTCTCCTGTCAGATTCCACCACACCCAGCCTAGGCACTCACCATGACATGACAGGGATTACCTAAGTTTTGGTAAAAGTATCTTTTATGATCTTTTGGTTACTTTATTAATTGGATTTTTGTCTTCTTCTTGAGGAGTCTTTTGGTACTTTCTCTGGTACAAATCTTTTACCAAATAGGTGATTCACATTTTGCCTTCCTGTCAGTCCCTTTTATTCTCATCTGCTTAATTATACAATTGGTTTTTTTATTCTACATATAATGTGGTTTTTTATACATAGTTTCGGCTGTGAGGGCCACCAGGGAGTTTCTAATCCTGGCCTTTACCTCTGAGGAGAATCGGTTGACATTTCTTAGAGCACAGTGTCCTCTAAAGTTCTTTTCACAGACATTTTTCATAGATATTTCTGATTTTCCTATGCTTTATGAAAAGCATATACCAGTAAATCTTTTTAATATCACTTCATACGATTAACAAAAAGAATTAGAGATTTTCATATGATTCACTAAAAAAAAAGAAAGAAAGAAAGAAAAGCAACAATCACACCTGCTAGTTTTTTGTTTTTTTTTTTTCGGTCCAGTCGTGGGGCCAGAACTCTGGGCCTGGGCGCTGTCCCTCAGCTCTTCAGCTCAAGGCTAGCACTCTACCACTTGAGCCACAGCACCACTTCTGGCTTTTTTCTTTTTGCTTATGTGGTGCTGAGGAATCGAACCCAGGGCCTCATGCATGCAAGGCAAGCGCTCTACCACTGAGCTACCTTCCCAGCCCCACACCTGCTAGTTTATTGTAACATATGGATATCCATACTTTCATTTTACTAGTTTGGCACCCTATTGTCTTTTCTCAATTCAAAGGATGATCCAAATGAGTATTTTCTTATTACTTTCTAATTACCTTTTGTTCATCCTTCTATTTTGACCTAAGACTCCCTTAATGAGGCTAATTACTTCCGTAGCTGTGCTCCTTGCATACTTAATTAAAATTCATAACAATGGAAGTAGTTAGCAGTTAGTGGAACTTTAAGTCTGAACAACATTAATGCATTTATGTAGGCCTTTCTGAAGAATAATGGCCTTTCCATTGAACTGTTGGAATATCCTGAATGCTAATGTCTATATCATTGTTAAATACAAGTTTATAAAAAGCAGTACAATGCTGACTTTTTGTAAGTGTCACCATGATGGCCAAATAAACTATACAGTTTACTGGTTAGCTTGACAGAACCAAAAAGATATGAGCAGGACACAGTTCACAGTATGAGGCCATTTGTTATAATGAAATTTAAACTTTTGGACTATGGTAGTGCAGCTTACACACACACACACACACACACACACACATACACACACACACACACACACACACACATACACGGAGCAGTCAACAAAGCCAAAGCAGGGGCTGGGAAGGTGGCTCAGTGGTAGAGCGCTTGCCTTGCATGCCAGAGGCCCTGGGTTCGATTCCTCAGCACCACATAAGCAAAATGAAAAAAAGCCGGAAGTGGCGCTGTGGCTCAAGTGGTAGAGCGCTAGCCTTGAGCTGAAGAGCTGAGGGACAGCGCCAAGGCCCAGAGTTCAGGCTCCGACCGGACCCAAAAAAAAAAAAAAAAAAACAAAGCCAAAGCAATATATAAAATGGTATGATGCTGTTCTAAAATTTGGAGACGAATTTTGCAATTTGAGGTGCTTTTCACATGTGAAAGTCAAAAGAAGATAAACACATGACACTAAAGCACAGATAAAGCTTGCTTCTCATCATGTGCTTTAACAGGAAGTGACCTACCGGAGTGCCTTCACCACAGATCCAAGTGATACACCTTAGACGCTCATTGTCACTCATGTTTTCCTCTCAAGATAGCCAGCAAGTCAGTTAACATGCAGACGTCATAGCAACTGCAGGATAGTTTAGAATCTTCATCTCCTTGACTTGATGGAGTCTGAAGGCCTGGCTTCTGGTTGTCTTTTGGTCAGCATCTTTTCATGTGTCTTCTCATTTGTCAGATGAAGATAAGTGTCCTTCCTCTGTGAAAGATAAGTATGGTTAAAGAGGGTAATCCTGCCTAGATGTCAAGGCAAAACTGTCAGAAGTAGCGGAATTTACCAAAGTGTTTAACAGTGTTTGAATTATTTCCAAAGGACAGTGATGTTTGAAGTACTCTGCAGTTGATCTTTGTTACAGTCATACAAAACTAGCTCTACTGCTTCTTGTTCAGAAACTGTAGCTTTTCATGTGTCTGCTGCTTAAGAGGGAGCAGTTCTACATATTGAGTCAGTGGCTGGTAGAGATGAGATGTGAAGGAAAGATGAACTGAGAACAGGAGGTGCTTTTATCTCTAGTCGTCTTAATCTTCCCGCAAGGCTTTTTACCACTGCCATTATCTTCTTCCTATGAGCTTCCTTTTCTTCTATTCTTGTCTCTTCCTCTTCTAGCTCCTTTTTTCCCCTTCCAGTACCTGATTCTTTTCTCTTAGACTAAGGAGAGAGGACAAAGAAAAGACCAACTTCAGGGCTGTCAGATTGAAGTTTCTGGTGAACACTTTATACATGCACATGACAATTGAGTAGTCAATTGAGCAGTCCAGTATATTATCAGTTGCGCAGTCCAGCATATTATCAGCCTTTTTCACTTCATCCGTCATGGTTCTGTATGGATATTTTTCAAGGCTACTAATGCGTGTTACCATTAATGGGAGATGTTTGTTTGCAGTATAATTTTTAAGATCACTGGAGTCATCTAAAGAAGACTCTCAGAATTACAAGTGTTTAATGTCTTTGTATTTGTCTCCAGGGCAAGAGCGATTCGGCAATATGACCCGAGTATACTATAAAGAAGCTGTTGGTGCTTTTGTTGTGTTTGATATATCGAGAAGTTCGACTTTTGAGGCAGTCTTAAAATGGAAAAGCGACCTGGATAGTAAAGTTCATCTTCCCAATGGCAGCCCTATTCCTGCTGTCCTCCTGGCTAATAAATGTGACCAGAAAAGGGAGGGTGCACCAAGTCTGCCTCAGATGGAACAGTTCTGCAAAGACCATGGCTTCACTGGGTGGTTTGAAACCTCTGCCAAGGTATGCTCTCCTTACGCTTGAATGTGTTTCCCTTGTCAGTACGAGAAGTGATGTGAAGCATGCAGATGGATTGCAGAGAGGTTGGTTTTCTTTTTAAGCCCAGAAAAAAAAATATTATAGCATGGATATGGGATAGATTCCCTCACCTCAGCGCAGGAGCTCTTTTAAAATTAGCTATTGGGTAGTGATTCAAAGAGCAAGTTTTGCATTAAAATTAATGGTTAGTGTTATATAAAACAAGAGTCAAATAACATTTCCTGTGTTTGAGTTTTCACTGAGATACTTCTCACGCTACTGGAGAAAACGAGAAATAAGGTGTACCGTTGAGAACAGGCGTTTTTGACTTTTACAAGACAATTACAAGAACTATGGAGAAGTATCCTTGGGGAAGATGGATGTCCTATGCAGGAAGGCCGGGAAAACTATAGTTAACTATGTGAAAGATTTGAAAAAGAGAAATGAAATGTCATCATTTGTGATGTGCTTCCTTCCATGAGTTGGATGAAATGTTTTGGTTTTTTGTTTTCTATTATTGGGGACTGGATTTTTTTTTAGTTAAGAAAGAATGCTAACATGGATTTTTACAAGGCTTAACAATCCAGCAATATTAGAAAGTAAAAGGGAGCATGTAAAAGGGAACATTAGAAAGTAAAAGGGAACATCCTATTTGGAGGGTTATATGCACGGAAGGTTTCCCAGAGGAGAGCTCAATAATGATTAGACATAAAAGTGATAGTGTGTTTAAGAAATAATGACAAATACCCACTCATGAATTCATATATTCTTAACAAGTTCAAGCTAAGAGTATATGTTGTATAGATTTCTCTGTGTGTGTGTGTGTGTGTGTGTGTGTGTGTGTGTGTGTGTGTGTATGTGTGTGTGTGTGTGTGCAGACGTGAGAAGGGAAAATTGGCTAAAAGTTTCCTTGAGCATCAATAGTTCACTCCTATAATCCTAGCTACTCAGGAGGCTGAGAGCTCAGACTCACAGTTTTGGTTTTTGGTGGGGTTTTTTTGTTTGTTTTGTTTTGTTTTTTTGTTGGTTGTGGGCCTGGGCACTGTCCCTTAGCTTGTAAGCTCAAGGCTACCACTTGAGCCACAGTGCCACTTCTGGCTTTTTCTGCTTATGTAGTGCTGAGGAATCCAGGGGCTCATGCATGCAAGGCAAGTACTCTACCACGGAGCCACCTTCCCAGCCCTCAGGCTCACAGTTTGCATCCAGCCTGGGCAGACAAATCTGTGAACCTCTTCTCTCCAGTTAGCCAGCAAAAAGCCAGAGGTGGAGTTACAGCTTACATCTTCTCTGACGAAGCTTCCTTTAATGCTTTCATTTGAAAACAGGTCCCTGTCTAATGTATTCTTGGCTTCTGCTTTGTAGGATAACATAAACATAGATGAAGCCACCCGGTTCCTAGTGGAAAACATCCTTGTGAACAACCAAAACTTTCCTAGCGAAGAAAATGATTTGGACAAGATTAAACTGGATCAGGAGACCTTGGTAGCAGAGCACAGATCCCAGTGCTGCTAGTGGGGCTCTGCCTCTCTCATGCCTGCCTCGGTGCAGAGGGCTTGGCTGCGAGGTGATGCTGAGCATGGCGGATCTCCCACAAGCTCATCTCATCTCATTGCAGCTCATCTCTCAGTGTTCTCAGACGTCTCTGATAAAACAAGGGGAGGAGTCTCTCTGCTAGAGGCTCTGCGATTTACAGATAAACCCCAGGCATTTTTGGTACTGTTATATGAAGCCTAATGTTTACATCCTTTTAAGCATGTCTGTAAATGACTTTCAAGTTGTAGCTTTTCGTGTAAACCCTGGGGTGGTAATAAAACTTCCCTGTGGTGTTTCCCTGACATGTTGAGTCTCTGCTTTTCTCTCCATATGCCATCTCCTCTTGCCAACAAGGTTTTGAAATTCTATTAGCCACCAAGATTGAAGTCCTTGTTTAACAGCTCCATTTTCCATTCAGAACTTTGGTAGTGCATGTAGAATTGTCATCTCTAAATGTATTGATTTCATCAGACATTATAGTCATTACTTGCTGGTGCATGGCTACACCTCTAAAACACAGAAAGATGGTTTTCCTGTGTGCACAGAAAGTACTCACACCACCCTGCATTAGTTCTGGTTGCTATTGTGTAACAAAAGGTGTTAAAGAGTATTTCTTCTCTTTTTCTTTCTTCTCTCTTGTGTGTGTGTGTGTGTGTGTGTGTGTGTGTGTGTATTTCTGAGAGAGATTCTTACTGAAATTATCATTACAGTTCTCTCTAATTGAATCCATTCTTTCCAAATCCATAGTGGTAATAGTCAAGATGAGAATTTTCCTTTCAAAGCATATACGAATATATCTGATCTTTTTTAGTATTAATTGTGAAAGAAAATAGGTCATGTATAGCTTTGTATAAGGTTTTGTACTTTAATAGTATAATGCCAGAAACATTTAAGGCAGATTCACAATATTTGTATTATCATTTAATCCCATGAGGGAAAAGAATAAAATTTTGTTTGTTTATTCTACAGTGTGTGTGTATGTGTGTGTGCATACACGTGCGTGCATATGTGTGTGTGTGTGTGTGTGTGTGTGTGTGTGTGTGTGTGTGTGTGTGCACATGCACTAGTACTGGAGCTTGAACTAAAAGCCTTTGATGCTGACCTTGAGCTTTTTCTGCTAAAACCTACCACTTGAGTCATATTTCCACTTCTGGCTCTTAGGTGGGTAATTGGAGATAAAAGTCTTTTGGCCTTTTCTGCCCAAGCTGGCTTCGAACTGTAATCCACAGATCTCAGGCTCCTGTGTAACTAAGATTGCAGGCATAAGCCAAGAACAATTATTTTTAACTGAACCCTGTGTTTTGAATTAATGTATTTCTAGAAACATACTTTGCTGACATAGAAAAGTTTGTGTCTGTTCACTTTTGCTTTTTATTTTTAAGAGACTTAGTCATATCTCATGAAAGTTACAACTTCATTCTTGCAAAGAAATTCTAAGGGCTTTTGTGTCGTAGTCTGAACCTAATATACAATGAGATGTTGAACAACCTTGATTCATATAGTATGTGATTTTGGTGAGAAAGACACATGCATTTTTTTTGGAGGGGGGGGGTCCAGTTGTGGGGCCTGAACTCTGGGCCTGGGCGCTGTCCCTCAGCTCTTCAGCTCAAGGCTAGCGCTCTACCACTTGAGCCACAGCACCACTTCCAGCTTTTTTCTTTTTGCATATGTGGTGCTAAGGAATCGAACCCAGGGCCTCAGGCATGCAAGGCAAGCGCTCTACCACTGAGCCACCTTCCCTGCCTGACACATGCATTTATTAAGAACAGGAGAGAAACTAACAAAGAACTGCATGTTTTTCTCACAGATGTGTTCTGGGAGGAACTACAAATTGTCACAATCTTAAAATGGAAGTATTGTTTAGAAATCACAAGTATGTTTATAAGCTAGCTATATGGAAGTAAAAATACCTTTTGATCTCTGTAGCCATCTATTATACACAGAATTAGATTTCCTGAGTTGAGAGAAGATTTGAGTTTTGTTTCATTTCATTTTTGTTTTTGCTTTTTGCCAATCCTGGCGTTTGAACTCAGAGTCTGGGTACTACTATCCCTGAGCATTTTTGCTCTAGGTAACATTCCACCACTTGAGCCACAGCTCTACTTTTGGCTTTTTTTTTTCTGGTTAATTGGAGATAAGAGTGTCATAGACTGTCCTACCTAGGCTGGCTTTGAACTGTGATCCTCAGATCTCAGCCTCCTGAGTAGCTAAGATTATAGGTGTGAGCTACTGGTGCTGGTTGAAGACTTGGTTCTGATTAATTTGCCAACTTAATTAATATAATCCCTTTCATCATTTTATAATATGGAATTAAATCTTGCTAAGAAATATAGGTCATTCTGGGGCTGGGAAGGTGGCTCAGTGATAGAACGCTTGCCTTGCATGCATGAGGCTGTGGGTTCGATTCCTCAGCACCACATAAGCAAAAAAGAAAAAAACTGGAAGTGGCGCTGTGGCTCAAGTGGTAGAGTGCTAGCCTTGAGCTGAAGAGCTGAGGGACAGCGTCCAGGCCCAGAGTTCAGGCCCCACGACTGGACCCAAAAATAAATAAATAAATGATAAAATTTAAAAAATAATAAAAAAAAGAAATATAGGTCATTCTCTAAAATGTTTTCCTGTGCATACAAAGTACAACTTTATAACCTATCTCATATTGTAATAGAATGTCTGAAATATTGCTCTCATAGTCCAACAGTAGAAATTCTAAGCTTATCCCATGTTACTATTGGAAAAAAACTGAAGGGTAGGTGGAATTTTTTTCATATGTTGGTTTTAATTTTGGGAAGAAATCTCTGATGTTTAAATTCATTTAACAGTTCCTTCAAAATGAGAAGTATTTTTAATTTCTTTGCTGATGCTTAGCACACTAGTTAACTTAGGAAAACTTAAGGATGGACAGTACCTTACAAAACAGATTTTCTGTGAATGCCCAGTATGCTTAGGTGAGTATGTAAGAGTTCCTTATAGTTCTTCCCTACAATTTCAGAAGAGACCTTGGTACCTATTTTGCATTAGTCCTAAATTCCTGCAACAATTTTGTTGATACTTTAGTTTAAAATTTGAACTCAGGTTAAGGTACGTAAAAGGCCAAAGGGGAAAAAGACAGGGTTGTCTCATTCATTTAAAAATGTAATTGTATATTTTTAAAATTTTAACACGTGGTTGTTCATGTAGTTAAAAAGTAAGAGCATCAACTAAGTGGTTTTAATTGGAAATGTATTTCCTTTTCCCATGAATCTCAGATGGTTTTCTAATCTGCAGTAGGTAGTTCAGGAACCCTGTGATATTTCTGAAAGGAAATGAGACCAAAAGCGGTGACTTTTCAAGGTATGATTTGATTTTTCTGGGATATGTACAGGTCACCCTTGAGTGGCGTGGTGAAATTCCTGAGCTTCAGATTTACTTCAGGTTTGCTGAGCTGGGCTTCTAAATATGCTTTTACAAAAATCTGATATTTGTTATGGAGACCTCCACTATGAGATAGCAATAGCAAAATTCTATTCAGTTTAAAAGTTGTGGTATTCCTTAACACATGAACATGATTAAAATCTAGCATTTTTCACTTTCATTGTAAACTCTTGTTAGAAAAAGTGACAGGGCCATAGCCATTCCATAATTGACTCACAATAAACGATTTCAAACTTCCTTTGAGAAAAAAAGTCTAATTTACACAGTGTACAAGCAGTATAAATTTGTTTTCATCCACCGAAAGAATGACTTGAGGTTTTGACAGGCTGGGCACAAATACACTGCTACCACTAGTTCACATTTCAAACAATGTTTGTCATATTTTTGTCCCACTTTGTAAATGTAAAAATAAGAAAACCTACAAAAGCGTTAGCGCAGATGGAAAGATTTTGATGTTAAGAAAAATCCTTTTACATTCTCAAGTGTTGAAAACCAAAAAAAGAGACAGCTACATTTAATTACACCAAGTAATTCATGTAAGAAAGCTACACAGGCAACATTATTATAAGAATCAAACTTAAAAGATTACTTAAGAGATTAGGTGAGGTTTTATAAGCAGAATCAAAAACTCTAAGACAATAAATAAAATGAGCAAAATATCTAAGATCAGAATTTTTACAGAAGAGGTAGTTTGGGTGCTAAATATTAGTAAGCAGGAAACAGAAAAATATATTTTCAAATTAATAAGAAATATGTAAGTTTGTCTGTAGCCTTGATACGGCTGATCAGACAGGAAAATAGGTTTACATAAGCTTTCACTAGACTAAATATATCTCAATAATTACTACCAAGTTTTCTTCTAAAAGTGCCATTTAGTTTACATTTCTGTAGCTGTCTTGCCAAGAAGTGAAATTGCTATTGTTGGAGAAGTATAATTGAAAACAAAATCCCTTCCCAACCCAGAAAAACTCCTCTGTAAAGGTAGAAGATAATGAAAACTGCTCTGTTCTTGAATAAATATTAAACCAAATGGGATGCTTATAGGAAATACAGTAAGGGAAAATATCTTACTTGTTCACATAACTACGCAGGTTTAACACAAATTCTCAAAAGATGAACAATAGCTAATCTTCCAATGGGGGGGAGGGAGGAGGGGGGATTTGGACATCTTTTGTCACCCACAGTTGATCCCAAATCCAATTGGTAATGAGGATGAGCATCTCTGTGTTAGCTAAAGTAAAAATCACCTTCTTGATTCTTTATGACAGGTGACAAGAAGTTGAGGAAAAGATGCTCATCAAAGTTAGAGGAACTGAGGTATAGGTGTTGTTACTCTGATGATTACATTTCTGAAAGATGGCTCCCAGGTCCAATCAAAGGTGCATACAAAGCTCATATAACTCCAAGAAAAGTTTTGCACAAATTTATTCTCAGACAATTGAATGGAGAGTGTATCTTCCCTTATTTTTGATGGGGGAAATTGCAATTTTTTTATATGTATTTGCCCTTACAGTCAACTCTGAATAAACATTTGCTTACATCTACAGGAAAAGTTAGAGAAGTCTCTTTGTCTCCTCATTGCTGCATTACATTATATATAATGCATATATTATATACATAATGCTTACATTATATGTATCTATCTATCTATTCTGCACAAAAAAATTAAGTGCTCCTCTACAGGGCAAAAATGAGCACATTAAAGAATATGGTGTAGTAGTATGGTAATAGTTACATAAAGAAAGGATTAAAGGCTTTGTGAGCCTCTGGAAAGGTAAATGCCAAATTCCTTACTGCAGCTGGCTCAGAGAAAAGCTGGAATTGGTGATGTTACATGAGGCTGATTTTAGCTTCTGAGATGATATTTATGCTTTCCTGGGCAGTGAGTTACAGGTGGTGTTTTACATTGGTCACTCTGTTTCCTACACTCATTGGAATGTAAAGCATTCCCATTTGTAACATGAATAAAAACCAATTTGAATTATCTTATTTCCTACATTAATTACATCCTCAATGATTTTGCCCCTTTCAGATCTTACATATGTCAGTTTATTTTTTAAACACTCAAATAACTTCCCAGCGATTAATTGCTGCAATATCCAACTCGGAGTACCAGTGCACATCTACATTGGTATCAGTGAGTTTTGCTCTTGCTTATTCTAGCCAGAGTTCCAGAACAAACAATAGTACAACTTGAAGAATGGTTTTCTAAGTATGTAAAATAATGTGAAGTGTACATCTTTTATACAAAATTCTATTTGAAAGATGAACAGCTGAAAACACAGCTCAAGGGGCTAAGGATGTAGTTTAATGGTAGAATATTTACCTAGTGTAAGCAAGGCCCTGAAATCCATCGTAGAATCCATACATAGTTCAGGAAATCTACTCTTATTCTAGTCCCTTCAATCATTATTTATGATTGTCCTGATTTGTGCATGCCAGAAAGACTTTGGTCCCAGAACTCACTTTTACTTTAAGTAGTGGCAATACTTAGGGATGAACTACCATTGAAATATTAGCACCAGAATCCTGTATTTTTATTTCAAAGGTGCCAACTGCGAGTTTTATTTTTCCCTTGTAATTACCCATGTGACGTATTAAATTAACAGATGAAAAAGAGAAGTTACAGCTTTCAAACTTCCATTTGGTGGTACTTCCAGTGGTGATATTTTGGGAACTGCATGTAATGAAAGACTCTGTCTTTTAACCTTTACTAAATGACATATTTGTAAGTTCATTTTTAAGCCTTTTTGTCCTTTTCAAAAGTTAATGATGAACTTGCAGAGGAAAAAGGAACAAGGCCTGTCAAATGGAGTTACCTCTGAACTTCTCTATCACTTAGTCTGCTTTCATTACTGAAGAAATGCTTGCCAATTCCCACTATGTCCTTAAATGCAACGTTTATTTATAGCCAAATAAATGTTTTAGATAAAATATCCACTATCCCATGGCTGGTTAAGTCTGTTCTAACATTTGCTTTAGAAGTCATATGTAAACAAGGGAATTTATTATTTGAAATATAGAACATATATAACTATATATAGGTATATATATAAAACACTTTATATTAGACATGTAATGTTTAAGCACTACCTTGAAGTTAAGATGAGGAACAAAATTCAAAATTATTGTGCTATTTAATAGAATGAGATAATTTCTTGCAGACATTTTGATGTAAGATGATTGTCATTGTTGTTAGCTATCAACTTTACAAGATCAGAATCTATACAAAGAGGCCCAGGAAACAAGGAACCATATGACCAATGTCTTAGAGGCATCCACGTGAAGACACAGATATGGTAAATGGAACGTGCAGACATTAGATTGGAAACACCAAGGATAATCCAATACAGTTAAGAAACTGCCATACAACAAAAAGAGATGAAGATGAGAGAAGAGAGGAGGAGGAGGAGGGGAGAGGAAGGGGGCAAGGGAAGGGAGGGGAAAGGGAGGGGAAAGAGAGGAGAGGAGGGGAGGAGAGGAGGGCAGTGGACAAGAGAGGGGAAGGGAAAAGGGCAGGAAAGAGTGGAGGGGGGCAGGAGAGAGGGGAGGGGAGCAGAAAAGGGGAGGAGAAGGGAAATGACCATTCAAATTGGAAGAGAAGAAGTACCAATGTCTGTGACTACTGAAGATGTGCAGTTATCTATGGGAAACCTAATACACAGAAATATTTCATCAAAACAAACTAATTTAGCACAGTTGCAGAAAAAAATCCACTAAAAGCCAGTTGCATTTTTAAAAATGTTTTTATTGTAAAGATACTATACAGAAGGGTTACAGTTACATGAGTAAGGTAATGAGTGCATTTCCTATGGAGTATTGTTACCCCCTCCTTTGTTTTTCCCCTACTATCCTGTCCTTCCCCACTTCCCAACTCCTCCCTCCCCCGCACCAAGTTGTAAAGTTTGTTTTCAACATAGTGTCTTGTACATCTCATTGTTACAATGGATCAACCTGTATCCTTGTTTCAGCATTTTGTTATTTCCCTTCCTCTCCCCAAATTAGAAAAATGTATATACAAGATCCAGGGCACCAGAATCAAATACAGTGAAAACAGGGGTTATACCATGGGGAGAAACATACAAAAGAAACAAAGAAATCACATAGTATATTTAAAACAATGGGGACAAAGAAAAATCCTCCTGTGATCATATCTTGGGTTCATTTCGCTTAGCATCATATTATATGGTCATATGTACATAGCTTTTGACCTTCTCTGCTTGTCTGGTAAGATTATCCCAAACATATATTAGTTATTGCAAATAAGGGAAACCATGGGACCTATGTTTCTTTGGGTCTGGCTTACATCACTTAACATAATGTTTTCCAAGTCTTTCCATTTCCTAACAAATGGGGTGGTGTCATTCTTTCTGATGGAGGCATGGAATTTTCAGACATTAGCAAAGAATTATCTGTAAAAGGAAACAATATTATCAATCTCATTTCTGATACCACAAAAGGAATAAAATTCCTAAACACAAATTAACCAGAAGTCAAATATTCATTCTCTGAAAACTTCAAAATACCACTAACAGAAAGTAAAGCAGATATTTTGACAGTGAGTAAAAACCTGAAAATACGCATAAACACTATATGATTACACTTATATGAGGCATCTAAAACAAGCTATCTCACAGAAGAAAATTGAATACTGACCACCAGAGGCTACAGCAAAAGGGAAGGAGGAGGAACGGTTTCACAAAAAGCAGTCAATGTTTGTTATGCAAGACTTGTACCCTATAAAGATCTGCTGTTACAGATAATTCTGTAACAACTACTGTAATTTGTACTTTGGTTTTGTTTTTGTCAGATCTGGGTCTTGAACTCAGGGCCTGAGCACTGTCCCTGAAGGTTTTTTTTTTTTTGCTGGAAGCTAGAATACTCTACTTCTTTGAGCTACAGCTTTACTTCCAGTTTTCTGGTGGTTAATTGGAGATAAAAGTCTCATGTACTTTCTTACCAAGGCTGGCTTTGAACTACAATCCTCAGTTCTCAGCTTCCTGAGTAGCTAGGATTACAGGTGTGAGCCACCAGTGTCCCATCTGCACTTTGAAGTATGTTAAAATGACAGCTCTGAGGTGAAGTGTTCTTGACACAGAAGAAGCAAAACAGTTGATGGATACAGTCAATACTCTGATGGGGTTAGTTGTGTCACAGCTGCACACAAACGTCTAAACTCATCAAAATGTCCATAGTAAACATGAGCAATTTTGTGTACCACTTAACATTTTAGAAGGTCAATGACAGAATCAATTAAATTCTAAAAACAGTTTTGTTCATCAGGAAACGTAGTAATTATCATGAATGTTTTTGAAGGGAGAGGATAAGATAAAGACACCTGAAATTTTTGATAATGAAATAATCATCACATTTACACAAGAAAATAATTCTAATTGAAAACTTTTCTCAGCCTTGTACAAATCAATTAAAAGGGAAGCACAGATTCCTTAAGTTGCCTTGAAAAGAAAAAATGTCTGATTTTTGCCACTTTAGAAACAAGTGGCAAGCTGGATTCTTAGGAGATCATTGGACTTGTACACTCAGGAAAAAAAATGGGGCTACCTGTGAGAATTCACATGAATTGCACACAGTGGGAAAAAAATTCTTACCTACTGCCTCCCGAAAAACAAAAGCATTACCATGAAAAAAAATGTTCTCAAGGTCTAGAATAAGAATGAAATTTAAAGTAACTGATATTTTCAGTGCCAAAATATAGAGCAAATATTTACGCACATACACAGCTAGCAAAGGAGACCAACAGAACAATAAAGATCAATGTGAGACGCCCAAAGTCATCACATTAAAATTATTTGGAAAGCTAATCATGAAATTTACCACGAAAACAAACAAAAAGCAGATACTATGATTTGTCTATTACTGCTGAAAAAATACTATGACAACAATGCATTTCAACTTGCAACCAATAAACAGTTATTCCTGATGATGATCATGATGATGATGATTTGTGATACTGATGAGATATGAGCATTGAACTCATGGTCTCACTCTCCCTAGGCCAGTGCTCTACCACTGGAGCATTGCCCTTATGTCTTTCACCTGTACTTTACTTTTCAGATAAAATTTCTTGCTTTTGCTCAAGCCAGTCTCTGACCACAATCCTCCTAATTCTTTTTTCCAAGGAGCTGGGAATATAGGCACATAGCACATTACACCTGTCTTGTTTTTCAGCTAGAATCTCACTAGGTTTTGTCTAGGTTGGTCTTAAACAGTGATCTAGCTACCTTTCTTTACCTCCAAAGTAGGAATATAGTCAGAATGTAATATTTTAGGTAGAACTAGTCAATAGCTGGGGATATAATGATATTGTGGGGATCCACTATAAATGAGATGCGATTGGAACTCAATACGTTTATTCTTTTAAAAGAGCATTGAGCTGTAGTTGAAAGATTAAGTGACTATTATAGAAAATACCAGGTAAGAAATATATGAAGGCTCAGTTAGTTTCATCAGTAATTTCTAACTAGCTGTATTTTCTGGAAGGAATTATTGATTATTAACAAAACTTAGATTACTTAACAATTAAAGATAATTATGGTTTCCAATTAGCTTCTCTTCCAATTAGCTTCTGTTGTATCAAATCACATAATTATTGTAAGAACAGATTTTTGTTGTTGCTGTTAGAAGTAGGATTTGAACTTAGGACCTTGTGCCTCTGTTTATTTTGCTTCTTGTGGAATCAGGGTTACAGAAATTCCAGAATCATATGAAACATCGTCTGTGAATAATCTTTAAGCCAAGCATAATACAGAAACTAAATAGTAGCAAGGAAAAAAATCAGTTTTAAGGCTGGGAATGTGGCTTAGTGATAGAGTGCTTGTCTAGCATGCATGAAGCCCTGGGCTTGATTCCTTAATACCACATATTACAGAAAAGGCAGAAGTCATGCTGTGGCTCAAGTGATAGAGTGCTAGCGTTGAGCACAAAGAAACTCAGGGACAGTGCCTAGGCCCTGAGTTCAAGTCCCAAGACTGGAATATATATATGTGTGTGTATGTGTGTGTATGTGTGTGTGTGTGTGTGTGTGTGTGTGTGTGTGTATTCAAAACACATTCTTTTCTAGTAATCAAACTGTAAAACAAAAACGTGGCCAGAACATTCTAACAAGGCAATTATCTGGTTTTGAGTCTTGGAAAGTAGGAGTTTAAAGAGCAATTTGGAAATATTACTATGAGTAATCAACCATTTCTAGTATTGGAAGAAGAGAATTACTTAAGATTTTCTCCAGATAAGAACTATAGCAACAATTCCTTTAGAAGAAATTGCGGAAAAAAATTTTCCTAAATTACATTGCACTGTGAAAAAATATTTCATAATGTTTGTGATATTAACTACCATTCTGAGTCATGTATTTCAGGCATTTGGACATGTAGGAATCATTAGTTTGACAGCATGACACACTAATAACAAATTCAATATAGTTTCTGTTTTATTTAATAGCAAAGAGATTTCTGGTCTCACTCAGAAATCAACACAGTGAAGTGAGTGCAGGTAATGGAAAATGGTAAGAAAGTGACATGGAATTGTCAATGTCAACAAAACAAGTATGTTGGTGACTGTGAAAAGCAAGCATTTTGTTGACACTGTTTTTATGCTTCAAAAGTAATTATTAATGACAAATCATACTATATCAAAGAGATTTTAGAACTGACACTTTAAGGGCTATCAAACAAAGGTAGAATAGAAAACATTGCATGTGAATGGGAAATCTGAATGAAAACTGCAAAAATAATCTGTAATGGTTACATACTCTAAATCCTGTTACCAAGGAACAGTTATTGCTGAAGACCTAGTTGGTTGGCTGAGTCTGCTGGTAAAGTGACTGAGCACGCCCAGAAGGGTGAGTTTCTTATACAGTATTTGCTACCTTGTCATTTGATGTATTGCACTTAGGGAAGGCACTTGATACTGATGAAGAACCACCATACTGAAATGCAGATGGATGCTGAGTCATTTTATCATCTCATCAAAGACAACGCATTCTCCTACTGCTCCATCCACACTTTCAGGAGACACTTTCTCAACTGAGGATGGGAAATAGGAATAGAAGAGAATATTAGAAATAAACATTTGGTTAAGATGAGCAATCTATCTCTACATATGAAAGTAATCTGAAAGCATCTTCTTCCAATGGGATGCCAAGTTTCATTGCTGCATACAATATCATGAAAGATAAAGACAAATCAAGTCTTCAAATTGAGAAATTGTCCCAAAACTAAACGTATATTGTAGATTTTAGTTAAAAGTAATAAGAGCATCATCATCATCATCAATCATCATCATCAAACACCTATTTAGAAACAGCTATCCAAATTAAGAAAATAGTAACTAAACTCTTACATCGAATCACCCAATGTGAATATCCATTGTGGTACAGTGGATGGGAACCGTCTAGGTGCTGGGGATACTGAGAAACTCTTCCTCTGCCTTATGGGGTTAAATTTCTGAAATTTTGCTACTAAGAAATTTCTAAAAATAAAAGTGTCACAATTAAAATTGTTAAATTCAAATGAGATGAGGTGGCACAATTCTGTAATACTGGCTAGTTGGGAGACAGAGACCAGAGGGTCATGGTTTGAAGACAGTCTTGACAAAAAGAAGTTCTTAACCACATCTCAACCATTTGTTTAGTGCTTGACACATTTTGGTTCCCTCCAGTGGATTGAAGAAGAGTAAGTAGAGAATGGTAGCCAGGGATGGGCTAGTCATAAAGAGAAACTTTATCTTAAAAGTTACCAGTGTAGAAAGGGCATGGTAGAGTACCTGCTTAACATGCAAGAAACTGTGACGTCTATTCCCAGGACTCCAAAGAAAAATTGTACCAAAAATACTTTCTGTAATAATTATGACTTGGATTATTCAACATCCTGTTGAAAAACTATTCTCCATGTCTCTAAAATTAAATAAGTTTGGTATCAGCATAAGACCCTTAAGATGCCAACTAAATAAATCTGAAAGTAGTATATGATGAAATGTCAATTTAAATCAGCAAAACAACATTGATTATTGTAAAATGTATTGAGAAAACTGAGCAGCCATTTAGAAAAAGATAGGTTGGCTCCCTATCACTATTTATGTAAATTTTACATAAATAAAATTAATTCAAATGTAAAATACGTTTGAACTTGCTCATTCCGTAATCCAACAAGTGTTCTTGGAGTAACTATTATAGTCTTTTCAGGTGTGTGGTATTGTAAAATATGTCATTATTTCATATTTCTCTAAAAAAGATGTAATTTTCAAATTATACCATAATATATGCTTTATTTATGCCATTTTATCCTCTTTCAAATGCTAGTTAAATAAAAACTTAGAGAAATAAGATGTTTTTGATAAATTGATTGTGATACCTTAATGATAATACCAAAAGCGATGACCCTGACGCTTCAGGGTTTTGACTTCTGGTTCCTCAGTTCTCGGGGCTCCAGTTACAAAAGAATCCTCTTAGATGTCTTCTTTTCTAAGATCTAATAAGGCATCTTGCTTTCTTAAATATAATAAGACATTTGAGTTGTTCATTTGACAATACACTTTTGTACACAATGTACTCTTTCTTTAAGTAACATATTTCCTTCAGTAGCATCATTTTATGCCCAGATTGAAACAGAGTAACTTTTCATTTCAAAACAAATTGTGCTATAATGCTTCTGAAAAGAGGCTAAGTAACAGTTCAACTTCAGTGTACTTGGTAGATCCATGAAATTCAATGACCAAGGGCTTTTACATCCAAGCAATGACCACTGTGTCAAACCTTCTATATGACCAATAACAACTGTAGCACTTCATCAAGTGTGCATTTTAAATTATTTAACAATGAAAATAAAAGTCTTAAAATGAGTGAACAACATGTATCTAGTTTGGTGCTTGACACTGAAAGTAGCAACAGGCTACTCACTGTCCACTGTGGGTAGAGAATCAGCCCAGAGGGGCTGGGAAGGTGGCTCAGTGGTAGAGCACTTGCCTTGCATGCATGAGGCCGTGGGTTCCATTCCTCAGCACCACATAAGCAGAAAAAGTTGGAAGGGGAGCTGTGGCTCAAAGTGATAGAACACTAGCCTTGAGCTGAAGAGCTGAGGGACAGCACCCAGACCCATAGTTCAGGTCCCTCAATCGACAAAAATAAAAAATTTAAAAAAAAAAGAGAATCGGGCTAGCCATGAATGCTAGGTGTGATGATGAATATCATAATGAACATTTATGTAGTTCTTTATGTACTTAGTTTCTACATGTAAGCATACTTGACTCTTATAAAACATCTGTGGAATAAGTACATGATAAATATAGGAGCCTTTTGGGATAGTCAAGAATAGTACCTAAACATGCAAGTGCTTGTGCTGTGCTGTGTGTGTGTGTGTGTGTGTGTGTGTGTGTGTGTGTGTGTGTGTGTGTGTGTGTGTGTACCTGTGTGCTTGCGTGTCAAGGTTGTTGCAGTAGATACCACATAAATGTGAGCAGAAGAGGAGAAGGAAATAAATGATATTGCAGACAACACTTCATATGCAGAATCAGGCTGAGAGAGCAAGACCCTAGAGTAGAAAAAAACAGAGTCTTAATGTAGAGGCCAGTACAGGGGCCAGGAGATGAGAAGCAAGGTCTTTTGACCCATAATCGTGGTGCAGTCTCTATCCTACAGTACAAGGGGTGTCATCACTGGAACAAAGGGAGTTGTGAATAGGTCAAGAGAGATTCATCTAACAAATTTTAACAAATGCTAGTGAAAACCTAATGAGGCCCAGGATAAACTCATGGCCATTTGTGAAATAGTACATACCCACATTAAAGAGGTACCAGCAAAAGCTGATAAAGAATTCTGATGTCATAGCCCTCCATAAAAGCAATGGAAAACTGAGAATTTCCTTTTGGAACTATGGATATTAACCAAAGACGTGCAGCAAGCCAGGAAGCATTTACTCAAGAATAATATCTAGATCTCAGCGAGAACCCAGAGCTTTGCGCCATTTCAATTTATCCAAGTTTTACACTCTGTTCCAGCTCAAATATAGCTTTGAAAATAATAACCTTGACGCACAGTACCAGAAGATACATAGCAAACTATTGTTTTGACATTTCACCTGACTCCAAACTTGCTTAGTGCTAAAACTACTATTTAACAAAGTATTTGTCTAAATTATGGACAGGTAAAAGCTTCTTCTGCCTGCAGTTGCCAATAACAATAGGACAAAAGGTAACCTAAAATTAATGACAAGAAGCTTGGGGACTGAAATGTCTACAGCTTTGAAAACAGAAAAAGTTGATTGTGGTCTTAGAAAGCTGTTCCCTAGATGTGTCTATGAGCACAAGAGATCTACCTGGGAAGGCCCCAAGCTCACACTCTAACTCTTAAGATTTCATAGAAATAGAAAAACATATGGCTAAGGTAGAGTTGTAACTTGCTACGGTTTGGCATAGAAGCCATACTTCTTAGGTGATCAAAAGATTTTGCAGCTCCAGGTATTTAAGGAAATCTTTAGCCAATTATTATCTGATCATGCAGCTAATAAGACAGATATTGGGTTGACCGAGACTGTAAAATACTTCAAAATTTTATTCAAAATACAAAATTCTCCAAAATCTAAAACTTTTTTTTGAAGTATAAGCTCTCAAAAATGTCTCAGATTTTAGATAATATAGGGTTCTTGGAATTTCTAGTAGGATGCTTAGTCTATGAAAATATTCTCAAATCTGAGAAACTCCAACATCTGTGATATTATTGGTCTCATGAAGATTGGGTAAGAAACACTCAACCTGTATTTCATTTGTTTTACATAATATAACATACCTGGGCATAAAATTAGCTAAGAAATGTTGCTGAACAAATGTAAATAACTATAAGCCAGCAAACAAACAAACAAAAATACATGAACAAAATCTCTGGGTGGAAAAGAACTTATTTTCAGTATAATATTCCAGGTGTCCAGTTTTAACAACAACAATAAATTACAAAGAATGCCAAAAAAGAGACTAATTTAGGAAATTCAGATATTGAATTTTCTAGACAAAATCAAGTCAGTTATTTTAGCTATATCCAAAGAGCCAATATAAAATGATATAGGGTTAACTTTATACCCTGCTACTTAGTCAAAGTTTCGGATCAGCTTGAGTAACTTGGGAGTGGAGTCCATAGGGGTCTTTAAATACAAGATCATGTCATCTGCAAAGAGGGAGAGTCTTACTTCATCTTTCCCTAGTTGGATCCCCTTTATGTTTGCATCTTGTCTTATTGCTCTAACTAGGCATTTTCATACTACATTGAAATGAAGTGGAGAGAGTGGACATCATTGTCTTGTGCCTAAGTTTAGAGGAAATGGCTTTAGCTTTTTGCTATTAAGTATAATGCTGGCTTTAGGTTTGTCATACACAGCCTTTATTATTTTGAGGAATGTTTCCTGGATTCCTAGCTTCTCCAGAGCTTTCATCATAAAGAAGTGTTGGATCTTGTCAAATGCTTTTTCTGTGTCCATTGAGATAATCATGTGGTTCTTTTCCTTGCTCTTGTTGATGTGATGTGTTACATTAATTGTTTTAAATGTACTATGTGATTTCTTTTTTGTTTGTTTCCTTTGTATGTTCTTCCCCCTGTGGCATCTCCCCTGTTGTAACTGTACTCAATTTGGGACCCTGCATCTTATATATACATTTGTCTAAACTGGGGAGGAAAAGGGGAGTAACAAAACACTGAAACAAGGACACAGGACGACCCATGGCAGCAATGATACCCACAGGACAGTATATTGGAAATGAACTTCACAACTTCAGGCAGCCGGGTAGGGTGGAGTGGGGAGGAGTGTGGGAGGTGGGGTAGGGAAAGGGTACTGGAACAACAACAAGGGAAGGGGTAACAATGATCCACAAGTAATGCACTCATTGCCTCACTCGTGTAACTGTAATCCCTCTGTACAGCATCTTCATAATAAAGTAACTTTTTAAAAAAACCGATGTAAAAAAAGGTAAAGGAAATAAATGACTTGCAAAACAGAGACTACAGATTGAAAAAAACAGAAGTTATTAAAAAGAACTAAATAGAAATTCTTCTATTAAAACTAAAATGAAAAAATCTTTAGAGGCACTAAAAGCAGATTTGGGAAAGCAAAGGACCAAGTCAGAGAACTTGGCTATTGAAATTACTGAATCTGAAAAATATTAGCAAAGAAAGAGTGAAGAAAACTAGGTCAGCATAATGTATATCAACCTCAGGATGCAGAAAAAGAGAGATGTGGCTAGAAAGATTATATGCAAGGAAACAATACCCCCCAAACATACTAAGTTTGATTTAAAAATATTGGTCTATTCATTGTGAAGCTGAATGAATTCCAGGCACAATAAACTCATAGAAATCCATCCCTAGGCAAGTCATACTCACACTCTATTACCAAGAAGCAGAGAGGACCAGAAGGGAAGTGTCCATCACAGAGGCTCACCTAGCATCACTTCAGTGAGATCAACAGGTATTTCTCATTAGAATCCATGAAAGAAGTAGAAGGGTATATTCAAAATGGCAAGCAGAAACAGAAACAATGTTCAATTCTCTACCTGACAAAACTATCCTTCAAAAAGAAGTATTAGGGAAAGGGAAGATACAAGATCCCAAATTTATGTTATAATTTATGCTTTTATGTATGAGGTTTGTTTATATAGAAGTAGATTGAACCACCCATCAGTAGGAGAAGGAAAATGGAAGTCCTTCTTGTGCAATTTGCAGAGCTAAGTGTTAAATTGAAAGTATTGCATGTGGCTTCTTTCTGTTGCTATGGGCAAGTTACTTGAATGACTTCAACAGATTCTTGAACTGAACAGAAAATGCTTCCCACTCAGTTATAATTTTACCATACAGAAGCTAGAAATTGGGAATAAACAATGAAAAAAGGTCATTCAGGTTCACATTTAATGCTCTGTGTGGGATGGAACTGATGAGTGGAGAGGAAAATATGACCCAGTGATAGAGAGATCTTGTTTTATAATCTTAAGATTTTTTCTGGCAGTTCTAACTTCAATTTAAGATAAGTAAATGGGAAGAAAAAGCTTTTCACAAAAGAACAAACATGGCAGCTAAATTTGTGCTAAAGTTATATCCTACAGAAACATGTCAACCATCTCTATTTAAAAAAACATTGAATATGAATTTTCTCACTGTTGGATTATTATCATGGCATCATTAATCATGAAATTGCTATATCATGGAGATAGATGTTAAGAAATGAAAGACAGAAAATATTCCCCCCAAACAAATTTTGTGAAATGCATAGCTTTATCTATTGACAAAAATAAATTAATGGAGGTGAAATTTTTCAGCATTGAAAATAATCTTGAATCTTTCTAATTCATTTCAGCACATCCAATGAATATATATATATATATATACATACACACACACACACATATATATATATATATATGTATATATATATATATATATATATTCTCTTCCAACTTGCTGTTGGTCAGTTTGGCAAAAAAAAAAAAAAAAAAAGGAAGTTAAAAAAGACTGTTTTTGAGAGTTTGTAATTTCAGTGAAGTTCTGTTTTATGGTGTAATTTTTGAATACCTCTCCATACTCAGCTTAGATTTCATAGTTTATCTTTTAAATATCACACACACACACACACACAAACACACACACACACACACACCTATTTACATCCATTATTTGCTAGTTTCTCTTTCCCTATATTTCTTCCAGGAAAAATGTGATTCTACAATGCACTAATTAATTGTATGTGCCATCTTCAAATGCAAGGTGAAGCCTTATTTCTTTTTTTTGTTGTTGTTGGTCATGGGGCTTGAACTCTGGGCCTGGGCACGGTCTTTCAGCTCTTCAGCTCAAGGCAAGCACTCTACCACTTGAGCTACAGCGCCACTTCTGGTTTTCTGGTGTTTTATTGGAGATAGGAGTCTCGCGGTCTTTCCTGCCTGGGCTGGCTTTGAACCGAGATTTCTACATGTGTCTTCAGGAAGTCTACCAGAAGTAGTTACCATTCATTGCACAGTGCAATGGCCTTCCCCAATTCATGGAGGGGGAAAGGGTAGAAAATGGTGAATTCTGTTCCCTTTTCTTTCTTAATTGAAACTTTCATCTTCTGCCCTCAAATACTGGAGCTCCTGGTTAAGAAGGTTTTGGACTCTTAGACAATATTTCAGTATGCCCAACCTCCACACCAGTTCTCAGGCTACCACATTCTGAATTCGCCCATCTGTCCTGTTCTTCAGTTTGCAAATAACATGACAGATCATGAGACTTCTGTGCCTCCATAATTGCATGAGAAATTTCCCATGATAAATGTGTACATCATTTATGCATCTGTCTGTCTGTCTATCATCTACCTATCTGTCATCTATCTACCTATCACCTATCTATTCCATTGGCTCCCTTTCTTGGAAGAATTTTGAATAATATGCATAGTAAGCACCATCATACTGTTATTAACTCCGTTGAATGTTTTCATGACTTGTCTATTTTGTTCTTACACCTTTTGTTCTTAAATGATGTTACTTAATACATTATCAATTTTATTCTGTTGCTAGATATTTGGGTTATTTATGATATTTGGGTTATCATGAATAAAAACATGGTGGACATTTTTTGTGCATGAATCTTTGTGTAAACGTGATGATTTCTCTTAGGTGCATTAATATGAAAGAATGTGGATGTGGGTGGCTGAATCTTAGGAAGATAAGCTGTGTTTAACTTTATAATCAATTACCAGATTTCCAGGGTGATTGTTCCATCACCAGGGACTAGGAGTGGGTAGTTGTTTGGTATCTACTCCAATATTTGGATTTGCATTGCTTAGTGTTCACAAGTCATTAAATAATCTAGTGTCATAAACTAACACTGACCAGCTCATTACAGCCAGATGGTCTAACTGTCTAATTTGGCTGTCTAATGGTTGTCTGTTGTTCATTAGGGTATTAAGTATTGAGCATGACTTGGCTTTGTGAATTTCAGAATCTAAAAGGATTTATCCACAGAGTAGCTACATTACAAAAGGAACAAGAAAAGGAAAAGTCCAATTCACTTTTTCTTTTCAAATCTTTCCCTGGGTCTGGTTTGCTAATATCTCCGTAGCCAACGAGAATCACCTGGCCAAGGACATACTTAAGAGATGTTGAGAAGGAACATTTTGATAGGGATAGAAGGTATTACAGGACTTTGTGAAATATCCTCTTTGAAGACAAATTGTTTACGTTATTCTCATATGAAAAACATAATTGCTCTCAGTCTAGAATGACACCTTCCAAACTTTCATATCAATGATGGCATCAGATTCAAGTTTGAGGACCTAGATAAAACAGATAGTAGCCAATAACAACTCCAATCAAGGTTTAATAAGGGAAGTAGAGCCTCAAGGAGAGCCATTAGAATAATTAGTTCTTAAAGGAAAAAGGGAATCGATTTATTATGTGAAAGAACTGTTGGAAGAAAGTAAGAAAATGGACAGGAATGAAACAAATGGACAAGTTAAACTCCTCAGCCACTACAGTATGACAAAAGGAGGAAGTTCATGGAGAGGTCTATGGAAGGCTTGGCCTCTATGCAGCTGCCACATCAAGTGAACATGTGGTGTATACTACAGTGAGAGGACTCACTGGGACTTAGCTTACACCACATAAGACAATGATACGTTCCAGCCAAACGGCCACTGCTTCACTTACATGATTTTGGTCTTGCACAAGTTCCTCTTCTGGACAAATCTAAATGAGAAGGGGAAATTTCAGTAAATGTCATTTTCAATGGAACCAGATTCTCATACCAAAAAAACCAAAATGCCCAGCATATCAGTGCTAGCCTGTTTTCAATTTCCACGTTGTGTTAGCTCTGCAGTACCTCTCAGTGACTCTTACCCTGGCCCCACGGCTGGGTTTATTGGCCATTTGTCTTTGTCTTTTTGTAGATACCCATGTTTTGTGCCAAAGTTAATTTTGCTGATGCCTTCCTATTATCAAATTTGGGGAAGTCCTCATATATTCTTAATGCAAATCTTTTATTGTGGAATTGTAGGGAATAATCCAATTTTCATTTGTTTTATCATTTTTTTTAAAAGATAGTTTTGAGAAAAAGAAAGTTAAAGAAGACTTTTTGAGACGTGTGTAATTTCAGTGAAGTTCAGTTTTCATGTTGTAATCTTTCAAGAGCTCTGCTATATTTTCTCCTAGAAGATTTTTATTGTAAGGTATCTTTTTTTTTTTCTTTTGCTTATGTGGTGCTGAGGAATGGAACCCAGGGCCTCATGCATGCAAGGCAAGCGCTCTACCATTGAGCCATCTTCCCAGCTCCTAGATTTTTAGATAGGACTTTTAGCTCTACAATCCATCTTGAATTAGTTTTTGTGTATTAAATGGGATACAAATCATTATACATTTCATAAATATTCACTTATTCTGGTACATATATTGAACAACACATTTAATCTCATATGGATTAATTTCATTGGTGCTTTTATAAAAGTGACTTTACCACAGTTTTATTGTCTGGACCTCTTATTTTGATTAATTGAACTGTTTTCCTATTCTACATTAATAAGTATGATAGTTTCATAGTAATTTTAAAGATGTTAAATTATCTTTTCAAATAATACAATGATTTGATCATTAAAATGTTTTAAACAAAATCCAATTTGTCAGTATTTCCACCCAAATCTTAATATCTGATAGTCAATTTCTACCCAAAATAGGTTTAATTTTTTTTAATTCACTGAATTCAATAAATTTCGAGATAATTGTCAACTTCATAATTTTAAATCATCTAAACACAACTTACTCTCTGGTGGAGGCATTCTTTAATTTTTGCAGTAAAATGTCCAAAGAGCCTTTTTTGGTTCAATTTATAACAAAGATGTATAAAAAAGCAAGGTTTTTGCTTTGTTTCACTGACATTATAAACAACACTGCTGCTTTTGGCTGCTAGCTTCCATCCTGATCGTTCTCTCTGCTCTGCTCTACCACAGAGGCACGGAAGCACAGAGGCACACCTGCCACCTCACTTCAGAAGCTCCACTTGCTGGCCTTTCAAAGACTGCCCTGCCCCAGGCTCTGGGGCAGGCTCACCGTCTTACACATTTCAGGTCTTTCTTCAAATGTCATAGTAAACAGAATACTCACTCCTATGACCTTGATGTAAAAGAGTACATCATTCCTGGTTTCTACATTTCCTATTTCCTTTCCTTCCCTTTTTCCCAATCTGATATATAACTACATGTTTTATTGACTGTGTTTATTTTCTGTCTTCCTGAACTAGAATGCTAAATTCATGAGTGCTGGGCCTCTCTGTTTTGTTCCCTTCCTACAGGCCTCTTACTCTGAACTAGGACCTTGAACATAGCAGATATCAACATAGATCTGTGCTAAGGGAAGAGAGAATGGATCTGCCAGGCACCAGGGAGGGGATCAGCCCTGTAATTCTAGCTACTCAAGAAGATCTGAGGATTGCGTTTCAACACCAGTCTGGGCAGGAAAGTTCATGAAATGCCTATCTCCAACTAACTAGCAAACAGCTGGAAGTGGAGCTATAGCTCAAGGGGTAGAGGACTAGCCTTGAGCAAAAATGCTCAGGGACAATGCCTAGGCCCTGAGTTCAAGCCCCAGTACCGGCATTAAAAAAAAAAAATTTAAAAAAAATAAGATCTTTACCATCCAGTATACTTTTTCTTCTGGCTCGGTTTTTTTCTTTTTTAAAATGACTCCTTAATGAGGCATTTTTATTTTAAATGAATTGTTTCTAAATTAATGTGTACTTTTACATTATGTTTTCCTTAAAAGCTAAATTTGGTTATATTGCTGAATATGTACACAGATTCAACTATGTAAAGTGTCTGAATTGGTTCATAATGACTAAGACTAAATCTCTAATTGCATTGGTCTCTAAATGACCAATATGAGATTGGAGTCCAGAGAATGAGAAGATACTCCGCCTACCTACCGTCTTAGCTCTTATATGGGGATGGATGAGAAGAATCAAAGATACCTTGCTATCTTTGCATTGTTTTCCCAGGCTTCTGTCCCTGTTCACATTTGCCATTTTAGTTCTGCAATAATGCACTGGTCCTTGCAATACCTTTTCTGCAAAGTCCTAAGACCTTCCTCTACACTGCTCCGGCACCCTGAAAGTGCTGCTATCTGTAGGTGAACGCTACCAGACTCATTTAGTCTACATTTCATAAATGAGGAAACTAGAACTGAGATAGGAGAAATGACTTGTCCAAAACTACTTGCTCAAAGCCGCAGTCCAAGACTCCATTTCCCTGTTTCTGTTCATCTCACTCTGGTATATTAAAATTCACCATGTAGAAGACTATTAAAGGACACATGTAGGAGCTGCCTAGTTAAATAGAGAAGTCAAACACTTACTATTGACTTATGAAATAATTGGGCATATTAGAGATGGCTCTATGCTTTAAAATATCCCCAATGTCTATACTTGGAAATTTGAATTAAAGATTGTTTACTTGTCCTTACCTTTTTATATTTCTACAATGATCACTTGTGTAATTAAATAATATTCTAAACTTCTCTCCTGTATTACAGTGCTGATTAACTTTGAGTGAATATTTGTGAATGTCAAATTTTCTTATATAAATAGTATGTGTAAGATACGAAATATAAATGTCTAGAAAACTGAATGAGCTTCATAAATGTGAAGGATTGCAATGATTAAGTCAAAAGAGGCTAGCTTCTGCTAAATTAACAAGGTAAATAAAGTGAAGGTTCTTTAGGGGAACTAATATACTTTATGATAATCATGAAGTTTTATTTTTTCTTTTTAATTGCCATGTTTTAAAATTAAGCTTCCAATTAACTTTTATCCTCCCCAAGATATTAAAGTTCATTGAAACCTTCATAGATCATCAAACCATATAGTATCTTCCTCATCACTTTAGTGTTTTCAAATTTATTTCAGAAATTTCATGGAGGCCAAGAAATGTTGTCTCATAGGAGAATAACTGTCCCACCTTGGGTTTTGCTTTGGTTTTCTCAGCAGATGTATCTCAGTGAGTAATCACCCTATGCCAATGAGAAATGAAAGTTAAAGCCGTGTGTTTAGATGAGGAAAATACAGTTCAAAAAGACTATAGCTTGCTTCACGTCATGCATCTAGTAGGTTAGGAGCTGGTGGAAGTTCAGCTCTGCATGCTGAGGTACTCCTGTCATTGCTGTCTCTATCAACTATTTCAGATTACTTTTGTGGCACTTCAAGCACCAGTGAGAAAATGAGGAGGTATGTCCTAGTGCTGTTTTTGTTGCTCTCACCTCAATGCCAGACCACTTTGAGGGTCATCTTCCACTATCCCCAACTTCCTTCTGCAGCAAGCTGCCCAGGGCTGCCTCCTGGTCCAGATCTGGGTCCTGTTCTAGAAAACTTGTTCCATCTATACATAAAATGTTTGACATCCTCTTGGATGTCCTTCCTTGGGGCTGACTTCTGACTACCTGGCACCATTCACTCACTACGTTGTAAATTGCAGTTCCGAACCTTCCTAGGCAACCCATGAAAGTTCTTCGGCAACTGGAACCAAATCTTGCTTGTCTTCTTTGAGAAATTTGCAAGGGAAAAGCTAAATCTCTAGATAAACACAAAAAGAAAGGGGAAAAAGGAATCACTAGTATTCATAGGCAATGACGCCGACACATAACATGGTAAACTTCGTATGTTGTAGCTAATGAAACAGGTAGCAAATAAGCTGGAAAATGAATACCATTAGGAAGAAAAATAAATAAATAAACTTGAAGTTGACCCTTGAGACAACTAAGATGACAGACAATAGATAAGAACAAGGAAACAATATTATAAACATATTTCATATATATTTTTAATGACAGCAGATATGGAGTTGTTTTTTTAAAAAAGTAATTACTGGTGCCTGGAGCCTTATAGAGAGTGAAGATTTTATACTTTTTGGTGAATTCTCTTCCACTAATATCCTCCCCTA
Source organism: Dipodomys spectabilis (assembly GCF_019054845.1). Classification (NCBI taxonomy): domain Eukaryota; kingdom Metazoa; phylum Chordata; class Mammalia; order Rodentia; family Heteromyidae; genus Dipodomys; species Dipodomys spectabilis. Next base: position 29,809,112 of record NW_024870678.1, read on the forward strand.
ATTTACCATAAGTCAAAGTATATGATCAATTTTAAGATATTTTTTAAAAATGTACTTTGTCTTAATTTATTGGATTATGATGTCTCTGGGGATAGTGTTTGTAATCCCTAAATTGAATTTCTTAGATCTATGAGTTTATAATTTGTATAAAATTGGGGGAAAAAAGTCATTCATGGAATTTTTTTCTAGGTTTACCACCTGACCCTCTACCCTGGCCCTGACTATTTAGGGTTACTAACTGTCCATTCATTTAGCAATCTGAAGTGATTCCACTATGTTCATTTTCAATGGTGCTTTTTCTCTCCCTTTATCTTTGATTTTGGATTGTTTATTGTTGCTCTGTCCTCAAATTTATTAATATTTTCTTACAATATTTAATCTTCCATCAATTCTATTATTTTTCAAACTAGGCCTTGTGTTTTTCATTTTTAAGTGCTGCTAAAATAAACTTGGCATATTTAGACTTTCCTCTAGCACCCAGAATTTAGTTATGATAAATGTTTTAATGTTCAGTCTGCTAATTCTACCATCTATATTTTTTTCAGAATCACTTGAATTAGCTCATATTTTTTCTCTCTTTCCTTTTTTTTGGAGGGAATATTTTCCTTCTTGTTTTCTTAGATACTTGTAAGTTTTATTGGACAACAGTCATTGCAAATTTTACTGTGTTGAATACTGGATATTTTTGTATGCCTATAGATACTCTTAAGATTTTTTTCAATGATGCTGTTATTGGAAAATGCATTAATCATTTTAGGGTCTGTTAGATGTGACTAATACCTTTTTCCTTTATTTCTGTATTCCTCTATTTTTAAATAATTTCATTTAGAATCTCATTTCAAAGATTGTTAAACATAGTTACAGTTTACCCAAGAATGCAGGGCAGTGGTTTTGTGTCTATGGATCCAAACTCTCAGTTGTAAATATAGAGAATGAGCATTATGGAAAACATTTGAATCTAAACTGTGGTTGGGGAGCTATTTTTCAGTGAGGCATTCATACTTTGATCTCCTCTCTCTCTCTCTCTGCTTAAAGGAATGAGGATAGCAATGGGGTGGAGGAGCCTGCACCATAATGCTAGGGTATAATCTAGCTCCAACCCCACTGTGCTTTGGACTTTGAAAAAAGATCACTTTGCCTTGTCTTCATAAAAGGGACTGATTTTAACACATGGGATGTTTGAAAGGATGAAGTAGGCTAAATCAGGAAAGGAGCTCGGAAGTGTGGAAGGCATAGAATATAACAAGCAGGTGCGGAACAATCGTGAGTTCCAGCCATTAGGGGATTTAGGCACTTCCAAAGGACAATACTTTCTGAGGAAATGAGACACATTAAAGATAACAGTTCAAAACACCAAACAGGAATACCATGCAGAACATTTAGAATTTACTTTCTCCTTTGACGGGTTAAATCCTGAACCACTGGGCCACTGATCTGTGAAGAAGCTGCCAAGCGGGTACCATCCACATAATTTCCTCTGGCCTTGGAACTGAACACCGGAAACTGCCTGGAATTAAAGCTTTAAGACATAGAAGTGCTGCCTCCTGCCAGCACTCTTGCCCTCCTGGGGTTCCACCATTTAGGACTGCCAGAGTTAGAGGTAGAGGAGGTTACCAAAGCTCATTTCTCCATTTTGGCAGATTACTAGCCTCTAGAGACATTCCTGTTTGTTTTGCTTCTGCTAACATGAGGAAGTGAGAGTTCTAGCCACTTCCTCATTAGTGGAGACTATGGCTAAGTCAAATAGGTCTTCCCCAGAAGTAAGTCTAGATTGGGAAGAGGCTAATGCTCAGTAGCTCTAATCAATGACAAGACCTGTTTCTCAGCCTTTGTAAGCGGTTATAAAGTAAGAAAGATCAGAATTCCCTACATGAAGCTCACAACAGTCATCTGGAAGGTGAGTATGGGGAACAGTTAACCTGCTGTGCTGGAAAATATAGGCTGTGATGTGGATGCTCTTTCTCTGCCACCTACCACCTGCTCCATGCTCTCTTGGCACTGTAATTTCCAAGGCCCGTTTCCTCTTTGCACTGTAGTTTCTTTACCTGTGGAACAACCCTTAGTTGTCATTCTCGGTGCTTACCATGTGTCAACAATCGTTGAGACTCTTCTTTTTTCACAAGAAAATGGAAGTTTGATAACTCCTTCATGATTACCTAAGAAACCAGTATTGAAATGTAGTCTGTCTCTAAAGAGCCAAATCCTGGCATGTATTCAGCAGTCAATAAATTATTGCTATTATTAATATTTCAAATGGACATTGAACATGATACGACGTAGAGAAATTTTAGATGGAGGGAAGTTGCACTAGGGCTTGCAATTGTCATCCTAAGGTTTTGTAGCTAGAACTAAGAGAGGAATATATTTGTTTATAACTACAACTTCATCAATGTTTTAACTCCATAAAGGACAGAAATTCCATGTGTACATTCTGCATTCTCAACAGAATACAAACAGAATACAGAGGTTAATGTGCTAGCAGTTAGTGAGCATACTACTTGTCAAAGTCTTTTTATAGTTAACTGAATTCAATTTTGATTTCAATCTTCTTTGGTGTACCCTAATGTAATAGATATACCGGAATCAAGTTCTGAGTGGAATGGTGGCATGCTTGACTTAACTCAGTACTACTGACTTTAATAAAGTCTAAATTCAGTCAGTAAGCAGTCCTGCAATTTTTGACAACATATTTTGTTTCTCTTGGCCCCAGGGTCATTTGCTCATAAAATATGATTGGAATGTGGTTATTTTGACTTGGAAGGCTTTTCTTCTCTCGGCCTTGACATTTTGTAGCCATTAACACTTGCTTCAGTGATAACCCCTTCCCAGGATGAAATTCCTTCACTTACCATTTAAAATTATGCTATTTCTATATCAAGAAACTGTATATACATTTAAGTATTTTGATCACTCTGAGGGGATCTGCTGTCTTTCTATTTAGTCTCCAAAAAGTTCTCTTTGACTGTTCCAGTCTAGGAATAAGCAAAGCAGGGACCTCTAGATTTCTTCATGGTCTTCAGGTGCAGTGTACAGATACTTGTGGGGCACTCCTGCAATCAACTACGTTGACACTATTGACTTGGAATGCATTTGTTTTGCAGATAAAATTCAATGGAGTTGCTTTCTGCTGGTCATCGACATCACCTTGAATAGAAAGCAGACTTGGATAGGCTGACAAAGCATAGGCTGTGCTGAGTAGAGATGGCTGGGATTTTGTGTGTTGGAGAAGTTGGAAGTTTTGTTTTGTAGAAAACTACTCTTCAACTACTCAGGTGAACTGAGAGCATAAACCCAAGAGCAGAGAGGATTACTTTAATTCTAGCTTTACGGGAGAGACCACCTGTAAGGTTCACTCCTGGATGGCGAGCAGATTCCACCCTCCTAGCAGCAAAGTCTCCACCCAGTACCTGCATTACCTAGGCAACTGGAAGAGGTCACATCTGCATCCGCTGAGGTCACATCTGAATTTGATGTGGCCACACCTTTCCCCGCCCATACCCTAGATAAGGCCTAGCCCAGGCCCAGACTCTCTCTGTTCTATTCTAGCTCTCTCTCTGTTCGTTTCTAGCTCTCTGCTCTCTCTGTGTTCTATTCTAGCTCTCTCTCTGTTCTATTCTAGCTCTCTCTGCTACCTAGCTCTCTGTTCTTTTCTTGCTCTCTCTGCTCTTTTCTAGCTCTTTTCTCTCTCTTTCCTCTCTTTCCCAGCCACGTGGAGTGCCAACCTTGCCTGGTCCCAGCAGGTCTACTGAATAAACCTACCCCTTACCTGAATACCACGTGTGTGCTGGTGCTGTTCTTACACTCGGCTACCTCTTTTTAAAAACCTAACACCACCTAGAGGTCCTGAGCACACAGCTCTGCCAGATATCTCTAAAGTGAAGTAATATGGGGCTTGCACAATGATTTTTTTTGTTCTATCTTGTCATAAAGAATATGAGAGTCTTTCCAGCATCAGCATTTCTTAGTTAAGCGTAGGGACTTGTAGCCGGTTGGCCCAAAGGGATGAACTTGCCCAAAGCAAGATGACAAATGGAGCCCCAGACCCAGTAGTAACACAGAACCTTAACAGGCCATGAGGTGACCTGGCTCTTTGCTGTCTGGTACCAGAGCCTGTGTCAAGGGCTCTTCGATTGGATGGCTTGAATGGATTCTTTCCTATGAACTGATTACTTACCACAGAGCAGACACCTGCCATGTGGGGATCCGTCCCCCTGTACCTCCTGGATGCATCTCTGATCCAATTTTTTTTAAGCTAATGCCAAACTGTGTTTATAATGAATCCTTGATATTTACTGGGGAGGGGGGGCATATTATGAGTATCCCAGAAAAGACGTGAGTGGGACTCGCACAGGACCCGGATTCAAATAACTGCACATCCAAGACAGAGCTTTGAATACGGCTATGGTTCCGAAGGCACGCCGGCAGAACTACCCAGGAACGGCAGAGCTACCACCAGCCCCAGCCCGCGGCCAGTCCCGGCCCTGGTGTCCGGTCCTCGGTTTCCCGGTTGGAGTCGGGCACCTGAGGGGGGGGGCGGGGGGAGGGGGGGGGACGCCCGTTGCCATGGAGACGCCCCACGTTCCGTTCCGGAAGCCGGCGCCGCCTCCAGGCAACCACAAACGCGGTGTCCGCGGCCTGCGCGGCGCTCGGAGCTCGGAGCTCGGCCCCGCCAGGCGCCGCGCGAGGCCGTGGCCATGGCTTCCAAACAAGCCAAAAAGAAGGAGGTGCATCGCATCAACTCGGCGCACGGGTCCGATAAGTCCAAAGAGTAAGGCGCCTTCCCCCGCCTCGCCGGGCCCGGGGCCCGCGGCCGCGCACTCGAGCCCGGCGCCGCCGCTCCGCCGCCCCGACGAGGGTCCCGCCGGCCTTCCCGCCCGGCCTCGGGAGCCTCCTCCTCCCGTCCTCGCCGCCCTCCCAGCCCGGCCCCTCCTCCTTCCCCGGAGCCGGCCTCCCCCCCCTCCTCCCCCCCTCCTCCTCCTCCCCCGGAGCCCGGCCTCCCCCCTCCTCCTTCCCTGGAGCCCGGCCTCCCCCCTCCTCCTTCCCCCTCCTCCTTCCCTGGAGCCCGGCCTCCCCCCTCCTTCCCCCCTCCTCCTTCCCTCCTCCTCCTTCCCCGGAGCCCGGCCTCCCCCCTCCTCCTTCCCCCCTCCTCCTTCCTTGGAGCCCAGCCTCCCCCCCCCTCCTTCCCCCCTCCTCCTTCCCTCCTCCTCCTTCCCCGGAGCCCGGCCTCCCCCCTCCTCCTTCCCTGGAGCCCGGCCTCCCCCCTCCTCCTTCCCCCTCCTCCTTCCTTGGAGCCCAGCCTCCCCCCCTCCTTCCCCCCTCCTCCTTCCCTCCTCCTCCTTCCCCGGAGCCCGGCCTCCCCCCTCCTCCTTCCCCCCTCCTCCTTCCTTGGAGCCCAGCCTCCCCCCCCTCCTTCCCCCCTCCTCCTTCCCTCCTCCTCCTCCTCCTCCCCCCCCCCCCCCGGAGCCCGGCCTCCCTCCTCCTCCTCCTTCCCTGGAGCCGGCCGGCCTCCCTCCTCCTCCTCCTTCCCCGGAGCCCGGCCTCCCCCGCCCCTCCTTCCCCGGAGCCCGGCCTCCCTCCTCCTGCTCCCTCCCTCCTCCTTCCCCGAGGCCTCCGGCCTCCTCCTCCTCCCCCTCCCCCTCCTCTTTCCTCCTTCCTCCTTCCTCCCTCCTCCTTTCCCGGGGCCGGCCTCCCCCCCCCCCCTCCTTCCCCGGAGCCCGGCCTCCCTCCCCCTTCCCTAGAGCCCGGCCTCTGGCCTCCTCCCTCCTCCCTCCTCCTTCCCTCCTCTTCCCTCCTCCTTCCCGGGAGCCGGGCCTGGCTCCCTACTCCCCAGAGTCTCCACCGTGTCTTCCCCACCCCCAACTCCACCTGTGAGATCCCAAGCTCTTGGCCTGATCGTCCTGGACTTCCTGGCCCACTGAGGCAGGGCCCTAGACAAAACTTAAGTGACCCCAGGTGTGTGTGTGTGTTGTGTGAGTGTGAGACAGAGACAGAGTCAGACAGACAGACAGTCGGAAAGAGAAAGACAGGCAGAGGGCTGGGAGGGTGGCTCAGTGGTAGAACGCTTGCCTTGCATGCATGAGGCCCTGGGTTCGATTCCTCAGCACCACATAAGCAAAAAGAAAAAAAAGCCGGAAGTGGTGCTGTGGCTCAAGTGGTAGAGTGCTAGCCTTGAGCTGAAGAGCTGAGGGACAGCGCCCAGGCCCAGAGTTCAGGCCCCACGACCGGACCCCCCCCCAAAAAAAAAGACAGCCAGAGACAGATAAGAGACAGAGACACACAGGCACAGAGACACAGACAAAGACAGACAGGAGAGAGAGAAGAGAAGACAAAAGAGAGGGAGGAAGAGAGAAAAAGGAGTGAAGGGGAGAGAGGAGTGGGAGAGAGAAAGAGGAGAGAGGGGAGAGAGGAGAGAGAAAAGGGAAGAGGAAGAGGGGAGAGAGGAGAGAGAAAAGGGAAGAGGAAGAGAGGAGGGAGGAGAGGAGAAATGACAGGGAGAGAGAAGAGAGAGATGGAAGAAAAGGGAGAGGACAGAAAGAGGGAGAAAAAGGAGAGAGGAGGAGTGGGGAGAGAGTGAGATAGGAAAGGGGAGAGGAGAAAGGACAAGGAGAGAGAAGAGAGAAACAAAGGGAGAGGAAAATACAGAGGAGAGAGAGGAAGATAAAGAGAGCTAGAGCACAGAGGGAGGAGGATGGAAGAAGAGAGAGGAGAGAGTGAGAGGGAGAGTGTAAATCATCCTCAAGGGATTGTGAACCATGGTAGCTACCACTAAAGGAGTGGCAGTCTGGGTTCCTTATTCTCCACTTTCTTCCTTTATTCAACAGCTTTCAGTGACTGCTTCCGCAGTGTTTGTGCATAGGCAGGGCACAATTTAATACTCACACAGCCATTCTCTTTCCCTCATTCCTCCCAACAGCTCAAATTTGTATTCATGTTTTCTTTCTCTGTCTCTACACACACACACACACACACACACACACACACACACACACGTGTTTATCTTTTTTATCTTTACGTCTTAACATATGAGAGGAAACGTGACCTTTGTCCATACATTTTACAATTGTATACATTTTCCTGCAGATGATGCATATACATAGATGTATATATGTGTGTATGTGTGTAACAAAAATATGTGTCTACACACACGTACATATAATATTTTCTTGATCCATCTAGACTGCTTTTGTAGCTTAGCTGCAGTCAATATGAAGAAATTCTCAACACCCATAGCAACAAAGGCAGTGCAAATCAAAATGATATTAAGGTTAGTCCAGTCAAAATGGCCATCATCAACAGCACACACCACAAATGCTTTAAAGGGTCTGGGGAAAAAGGAACCCATACTCTTCTGTGGGAATATAAACTAGTGCAACCACTGTGGAAAGCAGTATGGAGATTTCTCAAAAGAACTAAAATTATACCTGTGATCCAGCAATACCACTCACCACTGGAATGTAATTCAGGATACTCTTTCCTATGTTTATGTGATTTTCACACTGTCCTCAACTACATCCAAATCTAGACTTCCTCCCAGCAAGCTCTCAATTGGAAGCAATGTCCATCAGTTCTGTTCAGTGCTAATCAAGCACTTTGTCTTTAACTTTGTTTCCCATAACCTTCTTTAAACTTCTTTACTTTCACCTTTGCAGTATAGTAATTATTTTGCTGTTTGTTCTTACTATTTCGTTGTTTCAGAATAGAAACAATCTTATTAAATCACTTCATTCACTCAAGAACAAATGCATTGGAAGAAAAGAAAAATTTAAACTTTTAAAACCCATTGCCATTTAAATAATTTTTCTAGAAGTAGAGGACTTCAAGGTCAACACACCAAATTGGCTTTAATGAGTCTCAATTTAGAAAACATCTTTTAATTTGCAATTTGTTTTCATGCATATCTGATTATCTGAAAAGTATAACTTAAGATACTCCTGACTCAAATTAAGTCCATTGTGTCATTTTATTCAAAAGTTTATTTATTTATTTATTTATTCAGGAGTGTTTTAGCCCACATTCTGGATTGTATAAGGCAGAAATAAATTGCCTCCCGTTGTCCTCAGGAATACAATCATGTGACTGCACAGCAGACTTTATAGAAACAAAATTCCAAGCCCTCATTTTATTGAACCTTTCCTATTCTATAATTTGTTTCTCTTATAAAATAATCTAATTAAAGCAGATAGAAACATATGTTGGTCTCTGTATAAACCAGCTGCTTTATTTTTCAATTGCTTAAAATTTTCAGTGGCTCTTGGTACTAGCTAAAGTTTTCCTTGAAGTTTTTTTTTAATCTCATAATATTTTTAATTTAAATGCATAATCTTATTAATACAGATTTTTATTTTGAGATAAGATCTCCCAATGTTGTCTAGGCTGCCAGGCCTGGCTAACTTAGTTTTTTTTTTTTTTTTTCCGGTTGTGGGGCTTGAACTCTGGGTGGGGGCACTGTCCCTCAGCTCTTCAGCTCAAGGCTAGCCCTCTACCATTTGAGCCACAGGGCCACTTCTGGGTTTTCTGGTGGTTTATTGGAGATAGGAGTCTCAAGGACTACCCTCCCCCCCCCTCCCCCCGCTTTGAACCATGGCTATTTAAAAAAAAAATACTTTTATCATCTTTGCAAAGTACATGGTTAATAAGCGTTTTTGTTCCAAAAAGTTATTTTGTTGATAAAAATGGTCATTAAACAAATGTTTGCTAACTATGGACTCATTTTTAATACATATAAGGACAACTTTGACCTTGCCTCAGTTCCAAATTTTGCAAGGTATTTTTTTTTTTCCAGGGCTGAGGAGCGAGCCCAGGGCCTTACTTGCGCGCTGGGTGGGCGCCCTTCCGCTGGGCTAAACCCCCAGCCCCTTTTGCAGGGTATTTAACAAACTAGATCTCTATGCAGACAAAGCATATCATACAGAATGTGCTGTGTCATTCAAATATGTAATAGAATATAGATTTAAATGTATTTTGAGTCTGAAGCAGATAATATTGCTGTCATGAAATGATGTGAATTTTTTTTATTATACTTTAAAAAATTCTCATAGTCCTTCTCTTCCCCTCGGGTATCTGTCCCTCTTCCCCTCCTCTTTCCTCTTCTTCCTCCTCCTCTTCTCTTTCTTTCTTAAATAGGTTTAGTGATATGAAGTTAGCATAATAACTTGCATGATTTGAAGTATGCATTTTGCTAAGTTTTCTAAATACTTGTATTATCTTTAAGTAGTTGTACAGAGGGCCCCTTGGCATTCAACAAAACAGTTCCTGAATTCGCTGTGTCTTGATCAGTGTCTCCCCTTTTAACATTCTCACCTGCCCCTGCCAGCCTACTCCTTCCCCCACTTTTCTTAATTTTGTGGGATATGTATTAATTTTTGTGCCATTCAGCAAAGCAGTTTATAAATACAATGCCTCTTGATCATTAGTATTCTCCCAACCCTCCCAACATACTGGTTCCCTCATTTTTCTTAATTTTGTAGGATATGTATTGAACTTTGGTTTGCCATTTAATGAAGCAGTTTCTCCATGCAGTGCATCTTGATCTGTGTCAACCCTGTCAACATTTTCACCTTCCTTCAACACACCTCTTCCCCAAGGGGAGAGGGTTAGACAAATGAAGAGGGGAAGGGGAGAGAATGAAGTCAAGAATTCATTGTATATATCACAGTACACAGGAAAGCAAAACCATATCCTAATAATGGACCGTTCAAACCATTTCCTTCTGTCCTTGGCAATTCCTCCTTCTTGTCATTTTCTAATCCTGTTCCCCAGTATTCTGTTTTCAGTTACTTTTTAGCTTGAGTTTTATATTGATGGATATAAAATTTCTTTCACCCACAATGATTTAATATTCAAAGTCCACTGTACAGATCTTACACAGTATGTGTAGGTAGGTACCTTCTGATGAGCATTGAGGTTGTTCCAAACAAATATTCTGTGCAAGTTCTACATATGTTTTATATGAATAAATATGTACACTTTTCTTGGATTAAAAAATTAGGACTGAGATGATTGGATTTTGTACTTGATATATGCTCAATTATTTATTTATTTTTTTGTCAGGCGTGGGGCTTGAAGTCTGGGCCTAGGCACTGCCCCTCAGCTCTTAAGCTCAAGGCTCTACCACTTGAGCCACAGCACCACTTCTGGTTTTCTGAGTGGTTTATTGGAGATAAGAGTCTCATGGACTTTTGTGCCTGGCCTGGTTTTGAACCGTGATCCTCAGAGCTTAGACTCCTGATTAGCTACGATTTCAGGCGTGAGCCACTGGTGCTTGGCTGCTCAGTTTTTTTTAAGAAACTCCCAGACTCTCTTCCAAAATTCTATATTTTATCTTCCCACCTGTAGTATATGAAAATTCCAGCTGTTCTACCTTCTTGCCAACTTAATACAGTTTTTTTATCTAGTTATTGTAATAGTGTCTCACTTCAATTTATTTTGCATTTTTCTAATGAATAATGAAGTTGAGCATCTATTTATGTGGTTTTAAATTTTTTTATTTGCATTGTGATTAAATTAATTTTCTATTGCTGCTTAACAAATTCAATGACTTAACACATCACTCCCCTATAATCTCACTACTTCATAGCTCAGAATTTCTAGTGGGTTCATCTACATTCTCCTTTAAGGCTTCCAAAGCTTTGCCAAGGTCCAGAATGTTCTGTTTCAGCTGTAGATTAAAAGTTGCAGTTCCTTTCTTGTTATCAGAGGTCCACGGCATCCTCAGACCTCCAAGAAGCAGATTCTAATGTTTCTCTCATGTTCTCCTTCATCTTCAAGTCAGCACCAGAATGGTGAGTTCCCATGCTTCAGATCCTTTCCTCTTTCCTCCCTGCCTCTTCTGTCAGCCCATGGAAAGCTCTTATCTTTTAGGTGTTGATGAGATTCAATCAGACCTACCAAATCTCTGTATTCTAAGCTTAGCAATCTCATATGGCGACAAAAAATAATAGATGAAAAGTCACATTCATGGCTGCCAGGATGAGCGTTGGACATCTTCAGAGGGTCTTATATACATTCTGCACATAACGCAATCCAGGATTTCTTTAAGCATCAGGCCAAATTCCTTGCTAACCACATCTCCAGCTGACATTTTTTAACTAAATAAAATTCTGCATTTCTTTCTATTGTATTTATCTTTGAACTCTTTTGAAAAACTTGTGATTTGAATGAATTGAATCACTTTGTAGTACTTATGTATATTGATAGATGACAAAACTGAATAAATGAGTTTTCATTGTTGCAGGTATGAATTTCTAAAACTTGACATTTATTTCCCAATATTACCAGTTCCTAAATCTTCTTTTATGACTTCTGTGCCTCCAAAATAATAACTTCTTTGTCCTTTTAGAAGATTATAATTGCATTTGTGCTGACACTCTTTTTTTTTAATTTTTTTATTTTATTTTGTTTGTGAACATACTGAACAGAGGGGTTACAATTACATGGGCAGGATAATGCATACATTTCTTACCAAGCATTGCAGCCTCCTCCTTTGTTTACCCTTCGCATCCCTTCCCAGCCTCCCCCCTCCCCCGCCCCAACCCTTCCCCCCTCCCTTTGTGCTGATATTCTAAAAGCTGTTAGTATTTTTAAATGCAAGAGATTTTCATTAAGTATAAAACGTGTTTAAATGATTTTATCTGTAAATGATCATACATGATAGTGAATTTGTATCATTTTGAATCTTTCATTAGTAAGCAGAAATTAATATATGAAATTTTCTCATAGAATAATCTCTGTGGTCATTGCAGTCTTCAAAATGCCAGCATCTTATAGACAAATGTATTTAACTTGCTCTGCTAACAAGATAATTAAATTTAGGGCCTGCAGTTTATCCAGTATTGTTTCACAGAGATTTTAATTAAAATTATCCCACCTTCATACTTTTTATCATCTCCCCTTTTGGCAGAAATGCACCATCTGGTTCTGCTGAACAAAAGAGAGGTAAATTCCCAATCTGGCCAGAGTGGAGTGAAGCTGACATCAATGCTGAGAAGTGGGACTCAGGCAAAGGTGGTAAAGAAAAGGACAAAGCCGGCAAGAGTCCAGTATTTGTAAGTAGACTTGGTCTGGACGAACTCTCACGTTGGTCTCCAATAAGACTTGTAAACAAATGAATGTATTCATTCCTCCCATGGATCTATATATTCTGGTTTTACTTATTGCCAAGTAATATTCCTAAGAATAAATGCTTGTCTGTTTATTATTTGGCAATGTGGTCATGTGGGCAGTTTCTAGCTTTGGGTTACTACTACCAATAACTCTGCCCTTAGAATTCCTGTAGATTATATATTCTTTTTTTTAATGAACACTGAGTTTCTACTTAGCTGTCTCAGATGCCCAAGAATGTAATTCATTCATTCTTTTTTTGAACCCTTGTATGGGTTAATTAGTGAGGTCCAAAGAAAGGATTATATTCAAACATGAATTCTCAAATCCTAGGCAGTTAGAGATATACAGAAGGTAAGAATTCTCAGAACTCAGAGGGTACTGGGGAAGGAAAATCCCTGAAGGAAAAGTTACTGGAAGTAAGAATAAAATGCTTGTGGGATATCAGTATGGAAAAACATTATGGAAAAACCATACTTTACCTGAGTTCAGGAAGACAGGGACAGTGAGCAACTTTGTGGTTCTCATGGTTATCCTGTATTCCCCTCAAGGCTGGTGAGGTCCCAGAAACACCCAGGGAAGGGATTGAAGGGACTCTTGTGATTGATGTATTAGTCCCAGACAACATCTTCCATGTCTCCAGCCCCAAAATATTTCATTAAGTATAAAATGTGTTCAAATTATTTGATCTGTAAATGATCATACATGATAGTGAATTTGTATCATTTTGAATCTTGCATTAGTAAGTAGAAATTAATATATGAAATTTTCTCATAGAATAATCTCTGTGGTCATTGCAGTCTAAAAAATGCTGGCATCTTATAGACAAATGTATTTAGCTTGCTCTGCTAAGTGTCTTATATTTAGCCTGATCTCTGGTCTCCACACTGTAATAAATGTTCTTGAGGGGGGAAAAAGGTGACTGTGAAGCTCTCCTTGTTGTGGTGCTTTTTAAGGTCAATAACTGTACTACAGTTCTACAGGATTTTAGTCACCACTGGAGAAACTGGGTGAAGGGAACGTAAGCATTCATTGTATTATTTTGTACAACTGCATACGAACCCATAGAGTAATTTTCTCAAAAGAACCAAACCACTTCTAAAACTTAATAGGTGGGCCCTGGTGGCTTAAGCCTATAATCCTAGCTACTCAGGAGGTTGAGATCTGAGGATTGTGGTTCAAAGCCAGACCAGAGGAAGAAAATCCATGAGACTCTTATCTCCAATTCACCAGCAAAAAAGCTTGAAGTATAACTGTGACTCAAATGGTAGAGCACCAAGTTTGAGTGAAAAACCTCAAGGATAGCACCCCAGGTCCTAAGTTCAAGCCCCAGGACTGGTACACATACAAAAATAATAATAAATAAAGATCAAAAGTCCTAATATTAAACATTCCTGTTTTTAATTTCAGCAGTTGAACATTAAGTCAGTGTTTTTTTCATTCTTCTCACTCACATTAAACGAAATATTTTCATTGGAAAGTAAAGCCATAACTGGCCCATTTGAAAGCATTTTCCCACTGTACCTAATTTGTGTTCTAAAGCAGCTCATGTCTGTCTGGAACACTTCCCTTACAATCAATATCCAGCTCAGTAATCAAGGTCACATGATCACAGAATTTTCAATCCAGTGTTCTGCAGACACTCCATGATACTCTCTAGGAACATCTGTACACATTGTTCTGTAGATGCTTGTGGATTGTTCAGGTCTATGCACTTTTTATTCTTTTGCTTTTACTTTCATAAAACTATATGAGTAAAAAAAAAAAACCTAAATTTATTTTTCTATAGCATTTTTTTGAAGACCCCGAAGGAAAGATTGAATTGCCATCATCATTGAAACCTTACTCCTGGAAACGTCCACAGGATTTTGTAATTAGTCGGGTAAGAAATATTTTTACTTTTAAATAAAATATTGGATTAGCTATAAAGATAAAACATCTTTGTGATAAAAAATTACCATTTTGAAACTTTTTTAAAAAGTTGTTCTTTGGATTGAGTTTGTTACCTTTGCCTGGGGCTAGCCTCAGACTGCAGTTTTCCTACTTATATCTCCCATCTAGCTTTGATTATAGACAAGTCCAACCATGCTTAATGTATTGGTCTTGCTAACATGTCAGTCATGGGGCTTGAACTTTGGGCTTGGGTGCTGTCCTTGCACTCTTCAGCTCAAGGTGAGCACTCTACCGCTTGAGCCACAGCGCCACTTCTGGTTTTTTTCCTAGTTGTTTATTGGAGGTAAGAGTCTCAAGGACTTTCCTGCCAGGACTGGCTTTGACCCATGATCCTCAGATCTTAGCCTCCTGAGTAACAAGGATTACAGGTGTGAGCCATTGGCACCTGATTTACATTTATTTATTTTACCCAAGTTTGGTCTCAAACTGTGATCCTCTATATCTCCTCCTCCCGAATAACTGGAATTGTAGGAATATACACTGTATCTGGCTAACCATATTTTAATTTTTTTGCATTTAAATCAGAAACGAGTGCTTTTCAGTTAATAATTTCACTTTCAAGTTTTGAAGCAGTTATTAAAATTTTATCTTCAGCTTTGCTGTTTCTAATTCTCTCCAAAATGCCAAGTTACAACCTTAAACATTGGGCACTGATTTCTTAAATTTTCACTGGCTGTTTTTTGCCTTTCTGCTTCTTAGTATGAGCTTCCTAGAAAGGAGATGCATTTTTTTCTGTAGTATTTATTACAATAAAGTTTTCATCCCAAGAGGTTCCCACTTGGAATCCTCTAAGAAATCCATTGAAGCCTTTTCTAAAGATATTATTTCCGGCCTCCCTTGTAGCCAGTAATCACACCAACAGCATACTCCACAAAACCTTCATTCACATGTTATACAACTCCACATCCTAGTCTGCGTGTTAAGTACACTCATCTCTTCTTTCCTGTTACAGTATACACCAACGCCATTTTCCCTCACTGATGCTCCTGTTTTCATTTATTATCCAGAAAACTAGTAAGCTAAAGTATTTATTACTAGTCCAATGGTTGTAGGGGACCTGATTGTTATACCTACTCATGAATTCTATTAAATTTATTTCCACACAAAATTTCAGCCTTCATAAGCATTGATATTCATGTAAGAAAACACAATTTGTCCATGCTAATAGATAAAATTGAAGGTACTCAATTCAAAAGGATCTACTAAAATGGGAAAACAGGTTCCTCTCAATCCATGAAAATATTTTAAATGCCTTCTTATAAAACATTTTAAATAAAATAAATGAAATAAATACACATAAAACTAGCCTTGTAAGTTAATTTTAGCATTAGATCACATTTAAATGATGAATCTAAATTCTGTATTATGTACTTGGTACTAATCAGCTATTAATACTTAGCCTGCTTATCATAAATGATAATGATTATGTTTTATGTAAGTAAAAATTTCACAAAGTGGGAATGGTAAAATTTAAGTAGAAAAGTTTTATGAACCATTTCCTTCCCATTTTAGTAGACTTTAGTTCTAAGTAATACATTTATACAAGAGATAAATCCATTCATTGTCATGAATGGATGAATGAATGACTGAATGATGAATGAATCTTCTAAGTACTTGACCACAATGCTGCCTCTGCTTCTGTGTCTCTACAATAATGACCATCTTAGATGATATTTGCTGGATGATAGCCTTTGTGTCTCTCTGTCTCTGTCTGCGTCTTGAACCCCTAAACCAATTTCTCTAATCACTAAATAATCACAACATGCATGACTAAAAAGAATACAGTCTGTCCAAAAACAAACCAGAGAACATACTGTACAAAAGACAAAATCAAATGACATGATTTAAGTTGGGTTTTCAGGATCTTAAACACAAGAGTGATCTGTGATCAGAGTGACCGAACAGACTGCTTATCTTTAAGCTCAGGCAATTAGTACCCCAAACTCCTCAGCATGGGTTATGTGACGCATTGTGCTCTATCCGAAAACTTATCCTGCCTGAGGTAAGGTTTAGAGAATAGAGATGCTAAAAAGCAATTGTAGAGACTTCTGTCTTAATATTTTTTTCTATTGCAAAGCCAGTTCTCGCTTTTCATTTCTCTGCTGGTGACTGCTAATTCTAATACTTCAAGCTTTAGCTATGTAGTTGTGAATACGAATTAATCTTACCGAGCATGGCTACTTGCTGGAAGGAATGGATGGGAAGATAAGGAGCATTGCATCATAAGGAGTCAAACTGAATTAGCTTTGTTTGTAGTTGATGTCCAGAAGAGTCAGCCCATGCCTTCAAAAGAGTTTAGGTAAACTTTTCTCAAAATATACAAAAGACTGGGGCTGGGGGTTTAGCCCAGTGGAAGGGTGCCCGCCCGGCGCGCGCAAGGCCCTGGGAAAAAAAAAAAAAAAAAAAATATATATATATATATATATACAAAAGACTATTTTATTGGCTTTTTTTTTTTTTTTTGCTTGTCTCAGGTCTTGAACTTTTAGCCATATGCTCTTGACTGGCTTTCTTGCTCATGGTTGGCACTCTACTACTTGTGCCGTTTCCAGTCTTTGTTGGTTGTTGATGGAATCTCAAAGATTTTTCTGCCCCAACTGACTCTGAATGGTTTGCTTCAGGTTTTAGTTACCTGATGTGTAGCTATGGCTACAGGCTGTAGCCACCATCAGCCTGGCTTATTTTAGTGACTTTTAGGATAGTTGTACAAGTGGTTGAGGATATTTGGTCAAATTATCTTCCATTAAAAACTAATCCTGAAATAAAAACCTATGTACATGCTAATTGGATATATTAATGATATGTTTTGACATGAATTAGAGCTTACTTTTTCAATATTATAAGTCACATTTCGCTATTATTTTATTATTTTATTATTGTACTAATTAAATAATGACCATGAAATGGGACAGCATTTAAAGTTGGACAAGCTCTTAAAAGCTGCCATGATTAATATGTTTCATCTAAGATGGAGATATTTTTTCATCTACCAGATGTTAGCTAAGCTTCAGGTTTAACGTGAGTGGTTAAATAATAAATCTCTCTCTTTTTTTTTTGTGTTAGTCTTGGGCCTTGAACTCAGAGCCTGGGCACTGTCTTTGAGCTTTTTTGTTCAAGTTTAGTGCTTCACTACTTGAGCCAAAACTCCACTTCCAGACTTTTGGTGGTGGTTAATTGGAGATAAGAGTCTCTTGGACTTTCTTGCCTAGATTGGTTTTAAACTGTCATTCTCAAATTTCAGTGTCCTGAGTATTTAGGATTACAGATGTGAGCTACCAACACCTAACTAAATTGTAAATCTCTTTATACTTACTTCTCTGTGTGCCTGTGAAACATGTAATATTGGATTATAATTTTATATTAAAATACTCTTTTATTCAGAATAATATAATGAATATCTAAAATGAGAGAACAGCATACTTATTTTTCCTTTATGTGATTGCTTTTAATTATAAGAAATGATGTCAAATTTGGCTTACATTAAGTTGTTACTTTCATCATTTTACATAGAGTAACATATATATCCATATTGTTTATTTCAGACTCCAGTAGTTGTGAAAAATGAAGTCACATTTGACTTGTTTTCAGCCAATGAGCATTTATTCTACAGCGAGGTAGGTGGAGATGTAGGGACTGTGGTCCCATTAAAAGGTACCTTTCAGACCTGTCCACACACCTCCAAACACCCAACTTCACTTCTCCCTAGCTCTTGTCTAAGTTCTGGTATAAGACTGGTTTTCCAACTTTGTAGGAACATAGTTGAAAACTAAAACTTACACATATTTAAGGCATATGATTTAAGTATTTGCTATGCTTATACAATGTGGTATATTTACCAAAAACAAGAAAATTAACACCTCACATTTTGCTTGGTTTGTGTGGTGAGAACACTCAGTGAACTGTATGAACTCACTTATTTATAGCAACCTTCAGTGTTGAACTGGGGATGTAGTTCATTGGTAGAATATGTGCCTAGCATGTGTTAGGCCCTGGGTTTGAATCCCCAATAATGCCCCCAAATTCAAGAGTACTCTCAGAAGCATCTAATTTCAGTCCCTCTTTCCTCTCCTCCTTCCCATCCTCCCTCATTCTTTCACCTCTTCTTTTTCCTCCTCCTCCTCTTCCTTCTGTTCTTTTATCTCCCCCCCCCCCCTCAGTTCCCACCCCACATCTACTTATACCAACACATACAGAGCTTAATAAATGCCAAATGGAAGCCAGTGCTATCAGGCATTTAAAGTTGTATTATGGGCTGGGAAGGTGGCTCAGGGCTGGGAAGGTGTCTCAGTGGTAGAGTGTTTGCCTTGCATGCATGAGGCCCTAGGTTCGATTCCTCAGCACCATATACGCAGAAAATGCCAGAAGTGGCTCTGTGGCTTAACTGGTAGAGTGCTAGCCTTGAGCTGAAGAGCTGAAGGACAGCACCCAGGCCCAGAGTTCAAGCCCCATGACCACCAAAAAAAAAAAAAAAAAAAAAAAGAACCTAAATTTGTATTATGACTGTATTTCCTAACAACAAAAATCACAGGATTTTATTCTTTAGGTTAGAAATAAGGAATATAAGAGCTAGAAGGTGTTGGTTAAGAGGTAGAGTACTTGGAAGTGGTGCTGTGGCTCAAGTGGTAGAGCACTAGCCTTCAGCTGAAGGAGCTCAGAGAGAGCATTCAGGTCCAGAGTTCAAGCCCCATGACCAAGGCAGGGAAAATTAGGTAGAGTACTTGTCTAGCAAATGATAGATCCTGAATTCAAACCCCAGGTCTGAAAATAAGGGGGGGGGGGTCAGGAAGAAGGGAAGGGAAGGAAGTATGAAAGGGAGGGAGGAGGAATGGAAGGCTAAAAGGAAAAAAAGAAGAAAGGAAGGATACATATTAAATTTACTACTGAAGAAGTTTTAAAAATTGTATTTCCCCCTAACTTGCAGTATCCATAATTTAATTTAAAAGTAGTAAATGGATGCTAGGTTGAATTTTTGCTTTCTTCAGCTGATGAGGTGGATAATCAGCGAAATCTATTCAGTGTGGAAGATATTCAATAGTGGAATTCTCAACAGTTACTTTAAAGGAAATACAGGAGAACCTCCTTTTCTCCCCTGGAAGCCCTGGGAACACATCTACTCCCTGTGCAAGGCTGTGAAGGGCCATATGCCCTTGTTCAACAGCTATGGCAAGTATGTTGTGAGACTTTTCTGGATGGTAAGTACAATTCCTGACATATTAATATTCATGACTTTGCTGTTGTCAAATGAGAATACCATTATACAGGTCTCTGGACATTCACACAGAGTGAGACCACAGGTGGATATTCTTAGGAGAGGCTCACATAGGCACCATAGCTATGTTCATCTGACCATATAACTTAATCGTTATCGAAATGAACTTCAGGAAATGGAAACAAGAGGTTTTTTTCTCTTTGTTTCTATTTCTGTTTTTCATTTCCTTTTGTCTTGTTTGTTTGTTTATCTGTTTGGGGAGGGTAAGAGGGCACAGAAATGACGGGACAAAGAGTAAACAAATGCAGCAGTCATACTAGAAGCTATGTTGAAAATAAACTACACAACTTGTGGGTGGGGATGGGCGGGAGTGCGGGACCATGTGACATTGTTCAAAAGAAATGTCCTCTTCACCTGACTTCAGTAACTGCAATCTCTCTGTAATCACCTTTACAAAAACAATAAATAAATAAGTAAAAGAATAGAAGGCTAAAAAAATGCATTACATCTACTCTGGAAATCTCAGTCTGTCCAATTGTTTAGCTCACCTCTAGGTGACTCAGCCCTCTTCAGGAGGGGGTTATAGCATTGTAGCTGTCAGAGACTGATCTCAAGTTTAGCAGTTCCCTCTTGCTCCTCATCAGACTCTGGGGATGTTATTTATTTATGTAGAGAGCATGGAGAAAACAGCAGGTTCCACATGCATTGCTTTAGTAAGGCATGTGATACGGAGATGACTGCCTGCTTTGCAACCTGACAGAAATTTGATCAGGAGAGAAACTTTTATTTCTTTTTGAGCAGTTCCCACATCAGGCCTCAATCAAACCCTGTGTGCATATTAGCTTTACTAAAGAATTTGAATACATTCTTTCTGACAAAATAAACTGTGTTTATTTTTTTCCTTTCATGTCCTTTTGTACACAGAGACTATTTAAGGTTTGATTTTTCCCCCCCAACTCTAGATCAATACTGCATGCGTCTGTCAGTATCATACATGTCTATCATTGGCTTCGTTCCACAAATACTTAAGAAACACATTTATAAAATTATGCTTTGCCTTCCTACTGTTGGATTGTGTGACCATTTCTTTGTATCTGCTACACCTTGAGTTTTCTCTGCACTAATCATTTCCTTCAGTTTCTCATTGTTTCTTATCTTTCTCTTCTTGGAGATTAATTTTCTCCCAGCCTCTTTCCTGTGAAGTATTCTTTTTATCTCCCCTTTGAAACAAACTAGTCTCCTTAGAGGCTATTGGCCTGACATTTAAAATCACACCAACATCTCATTTTGCATCAAAGTATTCCTTAGTTCAGGTTTGGGTTCTAAGCATATTGGGCATGTTTCTTTGACATCAGCTAGATAAATGTTTGTGGAGTATTAGGTAGAGGTTTTCTTTTTTTCTTTCACCTTACAAAAAAACGTGGTTCCAAGATGTATAACATCTTGTCAAGTACAGGACTTTCCAGTGTCAGTTCTCCCTTAGCTCCCTGTGAGGAGCTACTGAGCCATGGCTTTCTACATGAAATACGGTTCCTGTCAGCAGCCTCTCACAACTCTGTGCTTCCTGTGTGTCTCAGAAAGCACAAATGCACCACACTGGGACCAGTGATTTCCCTCTACTGCTGTATGTATTTATACGAAAAAAGGATTAACTTTCAGTTTTCATGGACCCGTATACTTCCGTTTTCTCCTTTTTTGCTGGGACAGGGTTTGGATATTAGGCAGTCAGTCCACTAGGCTTTCTTCATCACAGCTGGTACACTACCACTTGAGCTCCAGCTCCAGCCCAGCTTTTTGTTGATTAATTGGAAATGAAGTCTTGCGGTTGTTTCTGCCAGAGCTAGTTTTACACTTAAAATCTTCCAGTTCTTAGCCTCTTGAGTAGTTAGGATTACAGATGTGAGTCCCCGTGTCTTAAACAGTTTAATCACACATTTTTGTAGTAGTTAGAGTTTCTTACGCTGTGAGGTACAAAACCCCCATACCACGAGCATGTGTGGTGGTTTGTGAAACTCCTCCCTCCTAGGCCTACCCCAGGCTCCAGAGTTATATTTGTGGACAGAGAATTGCGAAATGAACTCTCAGTGACATTTTTGCTCATTAAATTTGAGGGAAAATATTTTCAAGATACAGACTGGGACAGATTGTTTTCTTACCGTTCAGTTACTTCTTCCAAAAGAAAACTCTAGTTTTTTTGTAATTACTTACTTGCCATATATGCATTTAGTAAAGCAACTTTAAAGAGTATTAAAGTATTCAAGATAGGAAATGAAAGTTTCCTCCAATTCTACCCTGTTGAGACAATCACAGGCAAAAACTCCTAAAATTGCTAGTGTTCTTATAAACCTATGTAAGCCTACTATATAGAAACATGGACAAATAACACTGATCATACTGTAAATTATCCCTTTTATTAACTATGGGCATTTCCTATGCTTGTATAGCTCAATATTTTTTTACTCCATTATATGAATATATAAATTAAACATATATATTTTGTCAAATTTAAATATTTAGGTTGGGATTTTTTTTATTAATGCTCACAAAGCTGCAAAACAGCCTCTTGGTGAGCCATTTTTTCCCCCTAGGATTCCACAGATGAAATTCCAGTGCTTAATGGTATAGAAATGATTAGTTTTGACATGTGCATATTCAATTCACTGTTACATTTGTTTTTATATATCATTTATATTTGATGTAATTGTAGTTTTGCCATTTTCATATTTGTTTACATTTGGGGCCCTTTCTAATGATTAAATTTATAGTTTTTATTCATGTTCCTATCTTCTGGCCAGATTCTGGAATGTTCTTCAGGATTCCACTTGACTCTAAATATAATGTTTTGAAAATAGTTCTTTATATACTTTTTTTCCTAAATAATTATCCTGGAAATTAAAATATACTTTCTTTTTTTTTATTGTGAGAATACCGTACAGAGGAGTTACAAGTAAATGGGCAAGATAACGAGTACATTTCTTCTCAAGCATTGTTGCCTCCTCTTTGTTTCCCCTTCCCATCACTTCCTTCTCTCCCCTCATCCAATACTCCCCCCACCCCTCACCGAAGTTGTTAAGTTCGTTTTTCGACATAACGACTTGTACATCCCGTTGTTGCAATGGGTCCACCTGTATCCCTAGTTAAACAATTTGTTTTTTTTTTTCCTTCCCCTGCACAAATTATACAAACATCAAATACAGTGAAAGTATGGGGTTATACTATGGAGGAGGGACATACAAAGCAACATAGAAATCATCTTATAAATATGATAGAAACAATTGGATGAAAGGAAAAAAAAAACAAAAAAAAAACATTTGAATACTTATCTTGGGGTTCATTCCCCTAACATCAACTTATCTGACCTTTTCTGCTTGACTTTGGAAAGCAGAATGGAGGTTCCTCAAAAGACTCCACATAGAGCTCCCCTATGACCCAACAATCCCACTTTTGGGCATTTACCCAAATGATCACAAACAAGACCACACTAAAGCTACCAGCAAGACTATGTTTATTGCAGCATTATTTACCATAGCTAAGATATGGAACCAACCGAGATACCCTGAGATGAATGGATCAAGAAAATGTGGTATATATACACAATGGAATTCTATGCCTCCATCAGAAAGAATGACATTGCCCCATTTGTTAGGAAATGAAAAGACTTGGAAAAAAATTATAGTAAGTGAAGTAAGCCAGGCCCAAAGAAAATAGGTCCCATGGTTTCCCTTATTTGCAATAACTAGTATATGTCTGAGTCAAGCAGAAAAGGTCAGATAAGTTGATGTTAGGGGAATAAAATATACTTTCACAGCTGTCATGGTATTCCACTAATAACATTGAAGTACTTACTTTGGAAAGCAATTATTTTACCACCAATTATGACTTTTTACATATTCCTTTTTGATAATTTTAAAGTATTCAATCCATCTATTTTCTCTCTCTCTCTCTCTCTCTCTCTCTCTCTATCTATCTATCTATCTATCTATCTCCCTTTCTATTTATCTATCATCTGCCTGTCACCTGTCTTTTATATATATCATCTATATATTGAAAGCTTCATATATTCAAATATAACTTTTTACATTTGAACTTTTTATATTCAAATATAAATTTTTATTTTCAAGGGAAAACAATGTTATATTTAATCATGTTTGCTCTTTCTTTGGCTTTTTAATCATGTCTGATGTTTTGTTTCCTTTCACTCTATTTTCTTCTTGAAGAATTTCTCTTCTGAGTCAACCCTCTTCTAACAAACTGGTTTACATTTCCTTTATCTGATCATATTTTCACTTCATCCTTATGCTTTCCTAGTTACAGAATCATAGATTGGCAGGACTTTCAGCCTGAGAAAAATAGTGTGACACTTTTGCTTTTTATGGTTTCTGAAGCATGCATATCTATTCTTCTTCTGCAGTTAATGTCTTTTCTTGCTGCCAGCTTTCAACATTTTATCTTTGTCTTGACTTTTGTGAAGTTCAAATTTGACATGTCCGGCTGTGGATTTGTTTAGGCTTATCCTATTTTGAACAGTAGAACGGAAGAGCCGCAGTCTCTGGAGCCTGTTTTAATGGCTCAAATTTCTTTTCTAAGGACTCCCACCCTCTCGTATATCCCCTTTCAAAGTCCCACACCCAATGCTATCATATTGATTGTGCAAAAGTTTCACATATCAATTTTCTAGAGTAAACTAACAGTTTGTAGAAAGTATGTAAATATATATGTAAATATATAAACTATTAAATTTCTTTATAACTTTAAGGAAGCAATCAACTAATGTGTAATATCAATGAGTGAGAAAATTCCCAAGAAAATGCTTCTAAGTCTGATAGAATTATTTTTTAGAAATAACAATAACACTAACGTCTACCCCTGTGTATTAGTTTCTGTTAAAGACTTTTGAGACTTATTTCCATAAAATTCACTTATTTGGAATGTATTGTTCAGTAGTTGAAGCATTCTTAATTGAGCAGCGTTATCTTTGATCATCTAAAAATAGATGATGCTTACTGAACTGATTTGGTTTAGTTTCTTATGCTTATTTAGAACTACCTTCATGGTAATCCTGCTAGCTCCTTCAGAAAATTGTTTTGAAAATCAAAGTGTAGGAAAGTAACTCCTATTGTTATTTTTTATTGTGGTGAAATATACAAAATGTGATATTTCACATTTTAATAATTTAAGAGTGCAATTTAGTGGTGTTAAGTAGTTTTGATGTTGTGCATCCAACACCTCTACCCATTTCCAGACGTCTTCATCATCCCATAATTAAATAATAAATCTACTCATTAAATAATAAATTCTTCTGTGCCCCAGCTAACCTCTTTTTATCTCTCAAGTCTGTCTTTTCGCAGTGTTTTAAATAAGTGAATCCAGTGTTTGTCTCCTTATACTAGTTCATTTCATGGTGGATTATTTTGGATGTTTCCTTTGAAATTTGAAGGAGGTAGCAGATCTGTGCCTCTAGCCCTGCCTGGCCTCAAGCCATGTATTAAGGAAGAGAGAAAAAGACATAGAACTACCAAATAAAGCAACACGGCATTCAGGGTCACTAGGGTTATTTAAAGAAAGTCTCTCCTTTTACACTACTGTTCCTATCTTCTTAGGGATAATATGGTGTTCCTTGTAGCTTCCGTTCAGACTTTACTTTCCTGAGCTGCTTCTCCTTAGCAAAACTAGTCAGATTTTCCTTTCAGGTCCTAAGAGTACTTTAGCCATATTGTATTTTATATGAAATTCATGCATGCCTTCCCCTATGAGACTGTGAATAACTAATAGTAATAGACCATCCTTACATACTAGGGGGTATACACCCCTTGATATCACTGCTGAAAATACTTTTTAGCAAAGGAATTTATTCATCGTAGAACTTGGAGGTAAAACTAAAGTAAAAAATATATATATTTATTTCAATTTGCAGTCATCTTGAAATTTTAGAGTAATATTCATGGGGTAAATATAGTAAATATATAGTAAATATTACTAACTCTTGTTACTTCTTGTTAAAAAATGGATCTCTGATTAGGAACAAGTATATATGATGGAAATTAGAAATCAAGGTCAGTGAACAATAAGCAATAAGCAATAAGTATTCAAATTATACTTGAAGAATTTATATTGTGGAAACATGAAGTAAATCAATAATACCAAGCCTATTTGTGGCTTATTAGTGTTTTAGTTCTTCTGTTTCAAGTATTTGTGAGCTCTTAAGACCTGGAAAAAATAAGAAAGGCATTGATACAGATGTAGATGTACTAATAAATAGTACATAAACGAATAGTAAATAAGCTAAAATACACTACATGATTAGCTCTGAAAAACAATATCTCAATCTTCAAATATGCTAACATAAATATATAAAACAGTGAATAGTGATATTAGTGGGCATAAATTTTGATGTTTAAGAAGAAAACTCTAAATCATTGATATTACATTCTTTCTTTTTCAAATTTTTAGGGTTGCTGGAGAAAGATAACAATTGATGACTTCTTTCCTTTTGATGAAGATAACAATCTATTGCTTCCAGCTACAACCTGTGAATTTGAACTTTGGCCAATGTTGTTGTCCAAGGCAATCATTAAGCTGGCAAATGTGGAGTATGTCCAAACTTTATTCCCATAAAAAAAGGCAGAGATCAGCAAGTATACACCCATATTGAGTAGCTTAATGTTTTTGCAAGGTGAAAATTTTAGCCAGGGTTAGTTTTAAAACAAGAAAGAGAGACAGAGCAAGAGATAGCAGCAGTGAGAGACGACAGAGCAAGACTGAGAAAAAGATAGAGGCGGGCTGGGAAGGTGGCTCAGTGGCAGAGCGCTTGCCTTGCATGCCTGGGGCCCTGGGTTCAATTCCTTAGCACCACATAGGAAAAAAAAGAAAAAAGCTGGAAGTGGCCCTGTGGCTAAGTGGTAGAGTGCTAGCCTTGAGCTGCAGAGCTGAGGGACAGCGCCTAGGCCCAGAGTTCAGGACCCACGACTGGACCCAAAAAAAAAAAAAAAAGACAGAAGCAGAGAGAGGGAGAGAGAGGGAGAGAGAGAGAGACAGAGAGAAAGAGAAAGAGAAACATTTTCTGTTCCCCATGTAGGAAATGGGAGTTAAAGACTTGTTTTAAAAATGAATGAAAAGAAAATATACTCTGTGTCCTGTATTCACACATTGGAAAAGCTGTCATTCATTCCATTCTGGCCCTAGCAACGCAATTCTCAGTGCAGACAAAAGTTAGATGCTTGGATTGGAAATGTACAACTTTATATTATCAATCAGTGAGAGACTCCTGTGCAGGCCTGGGATGTATACCTTCAGCAGTATGTCATAGCAACTCCATACTCTGTATTGAACAGCAAATACCACGTGCTTTAAGGAACCCATCCAATCAGCCATGTATTCCTGCTAAGAAAACACAGCATTGCCAGTAAGAAGCCAGGCAGGGTTACTTTGTGTTGGTATTCTTTTGGCTCAGCTTCCTTTTTGGCTCTCATGGATGCCAGGCAAAAACAATCATGCCCACTGCCATCTTCACATCTCTCTTCTTCAGTGTCTATTGAGGGCCTCCTTTAACCCATGACTTTTGTAGGAATTGAGGCCAGATCATTTTACATAGCCGAATACTACTGAGATTTACACTGGTGGCATCTATCTTAGTTTTGGTTTTTTAAAAATGTAATAAGAATAATATTATTGATGTTTCTGCTTTTCAGGCCCAACCTGAAGTTCTGAAGATCAGTGCTGTATTAATTATGTGTGGTATTTAAATATATGATCTGCATCGTAGCTGGAGCAGCACTGCATCTTTCTTAATATCTAAGTTGACATTAATAAGAACATGAATAATAGAGTTATTATTATTATTATTACAAATAAACAAATTCAGCTTGGAAATAAAATACCAAGCAATGTACAATATATTT
This sequence comes from Dipodomys spectabilis, assembly GCF_019054845.1. Classification (NCBI taxonomy): domain Eukaryota; kingdom Metazoa; phylum Chordata; class Mammalia; order Rodentia; family Heteromyidae; genus Dipodomys; species Dipodomys spectabilis. The sequence continues at coordinate 29,836,271 of NW_024870678.1, forward strand.
CTTAAGATTGCCAGTAGATACCTGCCTATATGATACAAATTAAATTTTTCCCTGTCATCTCAGATTTTATAGTATAGAGTGATTATCATTCTCCATTTAAAAGTTAAACACATTGTCATTCTTTATATATCAGTGTGAAATATGCCAAGAAAGGAACAGTAATTTCCATAGGATTTTCAGTGTCACTTCACAAATGAGATCTCTCAGAGCAGGGCCGACCAGACTGAAGGTAACAAATAGGTTACCTTTGACATACTTAGTCATGTGGAAATTCACGGTCCATAACAAAACAATACAAATAGATGAACAATGGAAAGTGATGCAGATGCTGTGAGTTCTAAATCAGTACCATCAGGACTGCCAACAATGAGGAATATTATTATTATTCCTGGATGACAGCTGGGACTCCTGGGTAGAAGGGCATTTCCACATATAAATGTAAACAGATGAAGATCTCAGGGGAAAGCAGGGACAAAATAACTGAGTGCAGTGATATTTGTCAATCACACAAAACCTGTGGCTTTATGTCATGTAGCCAGGTCCACTCGTGTATGGGATTTGTCAGGTGGATTTGCTTTCTCTGCAATTACCTAAAAATTTTATTTAGAACTCCTGCTGACCTTGACCAATCATGTATAAGACTGATTAAACCCACAGCCTCATAGCATCTCAAAATAACTACTGAAATAATTACTGACAAAAAAACCATGGCTCTAACTTTTACACAGAACATAATCATACATACATAAATACCATGATTATGTATTGACTATGTAAAATGAGTTACATACTATTTATGTTGTATATTTATATGAATATGATTATATATATATATGGAATTAATTTTAGGTCTTTGAAGAGTAAAGTTAATCTGCATGCTTTGTAAATACATTTGAAATTTTTTCATTGGACCAGCTAAAATGTTGTCACAAACCAAATCATCTGGCTGTTGAGAAAATATTTTCTTGCATCACAATGTATAACCAGTATGGCGCACACCATTGATTATTATGCTGCTGTTAAGTTGTGATTCCTAATACTTGTGTATTGCTCTGCATATCCAAATTGTGGTTTTAGCATTATGTGTTTTTCTTTTTAGTATCCACATGGCACAGAGGAGAGAACTGGGAGAGTTCACAGTTATTCACGCACTCACAGGCTGGCTACCAGAGGTCATTACTCTCCAGTAGGTTTGAAGATCAAGTTGTTCATGAGTGCTTTCTTTCTTTTCAATATTTTCTTAAAATATTCTTAGTCTAGGAAAATTCCAAGAAAGGTCATGTTTTGCAAACTGTTTGGAGAAAAATATTTTATAGTATTGTATTACATGGCTGGAGTTAAGTTCTTATACTTTCAATTTCAAGTTATGTGAGTGCCCAAGACATTATATGACTTAATTGTGTGGTGACACTTGAATATATGCTCTTCCTAGTATAGCATTTTGTATATAATAGAGAAAAAAGGGAACAATGATATGGATTCACAAACATGGTTCAATCTTGATACCATTATCTGTTAGTTATACAATCACATAAATTTATAACCCTTTAAAACTCAGTTAAAACCATAATACTTGCTAGAGTTGTGGCTCAGGAGTAGAGTACTTGCCTAATATGCACTAGGCTTTTGGTTTAATCCCCTATAGACAAACAAAGCCTAATCCCAATGCAGCAATAAACTAATCAGAAAATATACTTTCTGCTAGTTCCTAGGGATCTAATGATGAACAGAGAGCAGTTCAGGCATTCAAGCAAGTCTCACTCAGGTCCACAAGGAAATGATTGTTTTCAAACCATTAGTTCATTTCATTTTCCTCAGAGCAAATCTGAATGGATGAATGAAAGAATGAATGGTCTTCATACATTACCATCAGCACCGCATTTCCCAGTCTCCTCATCTGACTCCTGTCCTTCCTTCTCCACCACACCAGTGAATCAGCTTTCTTTGAAGTTTCTTTAAAGTTATTGAACCCACTATTCATGTCTCTTTTTTCTTATTCTTCATTCAAGTATTTTATCTTGATAAACTCATCTTGTAAACATTGATTCACTTGTTTATACAACAGTGCTCTTTTGGGCTTTAATCTGCTCTTACACTCTGCCCTTTCCAGGCTTTTTGTCTGGTTTCTCAATCACTAGATATAACAGGACTAGATGTAACAAGCTCTTTGCAGTGACTTTCAAGTTACATCTTGCAAACTTAATATCATACCTAATCTATGCATGTTTCCATGATCCCCATTTATCAAACTCTAGATTATATTAACATACAACTGTCTAAATTACATATATATTCAGATTTTAAAAATCCCTAAGCACTCATGGTTCACATCTATAATCCTAGCTACTCAGGAAGCTGAGATATGAGGATCAAGGTTTGAGACCAACCTGGGTAGGAAAGTCTGTGAAACTCTTATCTCCAATTAACCATCAAAAAGCTGAGCTCAAAATATCCAAGAAGGAACTGTTGATTCTGTTTCCCAATCCGGTACCCTAAGCATGCCTCATCTGCACATTGAGCTACCAACCACATCACTGCTCAAGCTAAAAAGTTAGGAGTCATTCTTCATAGTCATATTCCTCTCCTTCCACGTACAACCCCTCCCTGAGACCACGTCTCCACTTAGACTGAATCTCTTTCTATATGGCTCCAATATTACCTTCCTAATTTAGCTCACCATTGTTGCTTATATGTAATAATTATACAGCTGATCTCCCTGGGTCTGTGTTCTCCTTTAACCAATGTTCCACATGACCATAAGACTATGTTTTGTGTATGTATGCCAGTCTTGGGGCTTGAACTCAGGGCCTAGGCACTGTCTCTGAGCCTCTTTGTGCTCAAGGTTAGCACGCAGGTCTACCACTTGAGCCACAGTGCCACTAAGATTTTTCTGAGTAGTTTATTGGAGATAAGAGTCTCATGGGCTTTCCTGCCTGGGATGGCTTTGAGCAGGGATCCTCAGATCTCAGCCTCCAGAGTAGCTCGAATTACAGGTGTGAGCCACCAGTACCCAGCTTATAAGAATAATTTTAAAGATACAAATCAGATCATATCTGTCCTCTGTCTCCTCACTTAAAAGCTTTCAGTGGTTAAACATTCCACTTGGATGAAGTTATAAATCTTATTTTGGTCCTTGCATAATCTCTGAACTCATTCTTGACTTCATCTCCATCTTGGCAGCCCATTCACTGACCGCCTCACTGTTCGTTCTTCTCCTCACACTCAGGAAACTCCCTGTTTCACAGAAGCTGTATAGGAGCTATTTGGGAAATGGTGGATTTTTTTGTTTGTTTTGGAAAAACTTTTTACTTGAAATTATTTTAATGAGATATTCACTCTGCTGAATATGTCATAAAATTGGTGTCTCATTTAGCCTAAGTACCAACTCAGATAGGCCTCCTTGACTATCCAACCTAAACTTAATGTATTCTTTGTCCAGGTTCTGAATTACGCTGTGTCATCTCTTTTTTCATTTTCATCATAGAAGGTATCAATGCCTGTCATCCATTCACTCCTCCATTCATCCATTCGCTCCTCCATACAGTCTCTCCTCTGTTTTCCCTCCATTTTCTCTCTCTCTCTTCTTTCTTTCTTGACTATATTCATTTACTGGATGTTAGAGTCCATGAGAGGAGGGAGAAGGAGACTTTGTTTTGTCGTACTCAATATTTTGCTGTACACGCAGAATAAAAACACCAGATTACTGCAGTGGAATTTGTGTTCAACAAGTGTATATCAAATGAATAAATTGAAAGGGTTTTTTTTTGGTTTTTGTCAGTCATGGGCTTGAACTCTGGGCTTGGGCGCTGTCCCTGCGCTCTTCAGCTCAAGGCGAGCGCTCTACCACTTGAGCTACAGCACCACTTCGGTTTTCGAGTGGTTTATTGGAGATAAGAGTCTCATGGACTTTCCTGCCCAGGCTGGCTTTGAACTGCGACCTTGGATCTCAGCCTCCTGAGTAGCTGAAAGGGTTTTTAAAGGCTATAGAAGAAATATGTAATTAATATTCATTGATTACATAGAGAAGAAACATTTATCTTTCTCAGGCTTCAAAAATGATAAACTGACAGCAAAAGATTGACTGCAGTTGCTGCAGATGGTAAGATGGGAAACCAATTCAGAGAAGGAAGAACAGCCAGGAAATAGAGAATATAATTCTGTGAAATCCCAGAAAGCAGCAGTCAGTTCTCCATGACAGGATGATGAGATACTGAGTTCTACCTGGTGAATGGGCCAGGAGATGGAGATCAGAGGGGCCAAGTAGATCAGGGCATTCATGCCATGCTAAGGAATATTCACAATATCATTATAGGGACAGATGTCATTGAGGATTTTTTTGACTTTAGCAGATTTGTCATTTTTGGAAGATGGCTCAGGGGGAACTGGACCTGGGAGACTAGGAAGTGTGGTGTTCGGAGTTAGTTCTAAGTACCTCAGTAGAAACGTTGCTGGGAAGAATGGAGATCAGGTGATCTCGTACAGTGAGAGGAGGAAGGATCAAGTGCTGTCAGGGTTTTGGGGAGGGAAACTGGGTCATTTTGTTTGCATTCTTGAGTGCTCTGTAGAAAGAGACAGCAGACATTTTTATTTTTGCTCATGCTTTTGCTCCTTTACAGATATCTGCCATTACATGGTGGCATGCATGGGTGTGGATATCAGGGGCAGGATGTGAGCCAGAGCTCACATGGGGATTGTATTCCTGGTCAGGTGACAACATGTGTTTGTTTCTTCACTGAGGAAAGAGTACTCACAGTGGCAAGAACAGATAACTCAGAATCAGAAAAGCAATACTCAATGGTCAACAGTGATGAGAGGAAAGAGTGTTGAAAGGAGTCTCAAAGTAATTTTTGTAATAACAGAAAGCCAGGTGAACATGGTCTCATGGAAGCCTCAGGACAAGCTAAAAGAGAGGAAGAATACTCAATATCCACAGAGAAGCCATGTCAGACAAGAACCTTTATCGTGGGAAACTATCTGACCCAATATTAGATCAACAACATATTTTCCTGCTGTCATAGTTTTAAAAGGCCCATGTCTCCCACCAGACTAAGGTATCCTTGAGACAAGACTCAGGTCTGTGATCACTTTAAACCAGGAAAGCTGAGCACATAGTAGGCAGTCATTAAGAGCATATTGAATGAATACATGTAAACTAGCATTTTGTAACTATGCATTTATATAACATTGGAATAAGTCCTATAAATAGCAAGTGATTTTTTTTTGTCAACAACTTCTTAATGGGAAGTGAAAACACATCTTTTGGAAATTAATGCTAGCATCTTCTCTCTTAAGCCCAGGATATATGGACAAGGTCTGGGAGCTCTTAAAAGAAGTATTGCCTGAGTTTAGGCTGTCAGATGAGATCAGCTCTGAAAGCAGAACTGTAATGATAGACACCAAATTAAAAGAACCTGTGAAAGAGATAAAGAATGGCAAAGAGGTGAAGGATATAAAGGAAGCAAAAGACATGAAGGAATTTAGAACTGAATCTTCCTTAACAGTACTGAAATTTCCTGAGAAAGGTGAAAGAACTCCCAAAGGTAAGATGTGTTCCAGCGAAATGTCAGATATCTGCAGATTATGTATTAATGGCTTCATAGTCCTAGTGGAAGCTAATAGTTTGTGTGTGTGTGGTGTTGACAATTCAACCTGGGCTTTGCACATATTGGGCAAGTACTCTATCCCTGAGCTACTGCTTCAGCCATAAAGTTAATGTCTCTTGATAGTTGCTATCATTTCTTCTGTGTTGTAAAAACTGCCATGTCATTCATGTCTTTCCTAACAAGGTCATTAGAATGTAGAATAGTTTTCATTATATGTTACATATTGTTCTATAGCATGCTGTTCTTTCTTTGATGATATTAAATTAATCCAATATTAATATGGGAAAAGACATGGTAATCTACATTTCCATCAAGGACTTGAACTGGGATGGACCAAAACGACAAAGGCAAAATTTTACTGTTTTTTTTTTTTGATATGTGAAATGAGCATAGGCTATTTTATGATTCTGATACTTAATTCTAAGCCAGAAGGTCAAGTCTGAAAAAAATTGCAACCTAGTTTACAAAGTACAGAATTATTTCTCTTTCCAAAATGACAAGTAATTTTTATATATATTGGAATATTGCATGCATTTATGCATTTAAACAACATGCTTGTGAATGAGAATTAAATCTATTGTAAGTACTATTTTTCTATATATTTTGGTATTATCTAGAATGATATTTTACTATTTCTGTTTTGTAAAATATTTATGTTTTGTCAGAATTATTCTTAACTATGATCCTGTCTAACTTGAGAGGCAGAAGTAGGAGAAGCTCAAGGCTGAGCTAAAATAGTGAAACCAGAAATCCAGGAGTGAAGCTGGGTGCAGTGGTGCATGCTTATAATCTCTGCATGCTGGACAGTGAGGCAAGAGACTGGAGTTTGATATCAGCCTAGGCTATGAGGTGAAAATACCGTGTCAAAACAAGGAGAAGGGATTGGAGGAACTAGAGATGTAGCTTTACATACCTAGAGTGAGCAAGACTATAGGTTTGATCCATATCATTACAAAACAAAAAAGAAAGTATTAACTGGCAATTAGAAAAGTTTTTATTTTAGATCTTTCTTAATTGTATACCAAGATCAAATACGTGAATAATATCTGCCTACAAAGGCTGCTCTAGAAATGATCTAGCATGAATTAATTTACACCCCCAAAAGCAAATAAATCAGATTAAATTAACTCCGGCCAGAATCCTCCAAATTAATTTGCTCCTAGAAGCTTTTGCTCATGTCTCACAAATTAATACCCAGCTATTCATCCATTTTTAATTCACTCAAATATTCTACTTGCTGATCTGAAAACCAACCATTTTCCAGGAATTCCACCTCCTGAAGGTGAATTCCTAAACAGTCTAGTCACTAAACCCTAATGTTAATAATGAAAATAACATACACCCACCACAAAGCAAATAGGAGCTTTGAAGGTGGGTTAGATTCAATTACTTGTAAGAGGAGGAGCCTCTGAAGGGTGGAGCACTGCAGGCTGAGAAACAATGTGGCAAGAACCAGGGCCTTGTAAAAGGCAGCAAAAGGGGAGCCAAGAAGAAAGTGATTGATCCATTTTCTAAGAAAGATTAGCATAACGTGAAAACACCAGCCATGAAGCCTCAAAGAATCAGAATTGCATCTGATAGCCTGAAGGCTTGGGTGTTTGAAGTATGCCTCTTGGATCTGCAGAATGATGAAATCTCATTTAGAAAATTCAATCTCATGACTAAGAATGTTCAGGGCAAGAACTGCCTGACCAAGTTCCAAGGCCTGGATCTCACCTGGGACAAAATGTGCTCTGTGGTGGAAAAGTGGCCGATCATGATGGGTGCTGATGTTGATGTCAAGACTGCAGATGTTCATTTGCTTCATCTGTTCTGTGTTGGTTTTACTTTAAAAAACAACAAACAGATGGGCAAACCTCCTGTACAGAGCATCAATAGGTCTGCCAAGTCTGGAAGAAAATGATGGAAATTATGATCCAAGAAGTGCAAACAAATGACTTGAAGGAAGTAGTTAATAAATTGATTCCAGACAGCACTGGGGAAAACAGAAAAGGCTTACAGGTTAATTAATCCACTTTATGATGTCTTCACTAAAAAGTAAAAATGCTAGTAAAAGTGCTTCATGGTCAAGCTGGTAGTTCTGGAAAAACTCTGGATGAGACAGCTGCTTAAGTCAAACGAGCTGATGGATATGAACCACCAGTCCAGGAATCCAGTCCATTCAAAATTGAGATTAATAGTGACAAACTAAAGAACTATTTGTGAAAAGAAAAAGAATAGAATCAGGATCTGATTTGCTTTATCAAAAGCTGACACTGGCATCAATGGAAGTAAAGTTGTGTGTGGGCCAGGGGATGGTAGGTTGTGGGTAGATATAGGAAACTCAGTTTAGTGATTGTCATGTCAGCTCACATGGGAGAAGATAAAAGCTTGGGGGAGAAAATCTCCAAATGGAGGTAGAGATAAAGGTGATTAATTTGAGAGATGTTTTAAAAGCAAAAACAAAAGGCAGAATATGGTGAACATAATTTGTAGTTATATGGGTTGCAAAGCCAAATAAATGGTGCTACTGAGTAAGAGATCAGAAAATGATTTCACACATGCTGAATCTGAAGTTCCCTTGACAGTCAAGAGAATTTTTTATATTATGAATCGAGGCTGGTGATATTCATTTGGGAAGCACTGAGCTGTCCCTGCTATTTAAACGATGAGTGATACTTCCTGAGGAGACAGCATGGAGTGAAAGCAGTAGAGAAACAGAGATAGCCTATGAGTACTGAAACATCTGAGCTTGGTCCAAATTGATAAGCTGGAAAGCCCAACCGTGGTCAAAGAAGGAAAGCACACACAAGAGGCTGGTCTTAAATCAAAGAAAAAGTGTTTCAAATATCAGAGAGATTGGGTCAATATTGTTTAGAGATGAACTAGGATGAGAAATTGAATGACTCCATCAGAGATTGCCATTGGACTCTGGGGACAGATATGAGTAGAAGACAGGTTCAAGAGAGTTTATGTACTGGAAAACTTCTGAGGAGTTTGGCCTTCAAGGACAGAAGAACCACAATGTGGATGCACAGGGGCTAATGTCTGTCTTATGTGGGAGAACTTAATAGTTGTAATTGGTGATTGGGATCCACCTGAGATAAAAGCAGTAATGCATGTTTTCTGAGAAGGCAGGAAGAGCGGGACTCACAGCCCCAGTGGAAGTATTGGTCCGGCCCAGAGAAAGCAATAGTTCCTCCATGCTTGGTTAGGTGCCCATCATGGGAGGACGGGAGGAAGATTACAGATGTAGATGGATGAACAGCTTTGATAGAGAAGTTGAGGATTTCTGATAAAAGTCTTCTATCTTCTGAGGGTAGGCAGGCTAGCTGTGAGGTAAGTGTAAGGTAACAATGGAAGATGAAGCCTCATAAAAGCTTAAAATAGCAGGATTCTGGTGGCTCATGCCTCTAATCCTAGCTACTCAGGAGATCTACTGAGATCGTAGGATCATGGTTCAAAGCCAGCCTGGGTAGGAAAAAACCATGAGAATCTTATCTCCAATAAATCACTAGGAAACCAGAAGTGGGCTGTGGCTCAAGTGGTAGAGTGCTCTGCTCGCCTTGAGCTGAAGAGCTGAGAGACAGCACCCCCGGCCCACAACTGACAAAACAAACAAACAAACAAAACAAAGAAAATTATCCTCCTCTGGGGAGATTATCCTACTGAAAGTGATCCAGACCACTCAGCTACCCAGTTTGTTTAGAGTGGGGTTTGCCAAGTGGGTAGAATTAAATAACAGAGGAGCACCATTGGCTTAGGCTCAGAAACCCATATTTGGTACATGACAAGAAATTCTAAAATTTCTGTTAAACAGATTTTTTTAAATTATAATTTTATACATATTTATAAATTTTAATTTTCAATAGGAATTTGAAAACGAAGTCCAATTTAAAAATTATATATAATATCACATGTTTCATTGAAGTTTCATTATTAGTTTCATTGAAGTAATTCCCCCAAAGAAAATATTGATATGTAATTTTTGTACATAAGTTTCCCATTTAAATGTCTCTATATTTGAAGTTATAGTTATCTGTATTTTTATACCTAATGTGTTAAGTTTACTGCAAAATAAGACAAAATATATTTACTTTGTATGAAAAGTTACATTAAAAATAGTATCATGGTTTTATGTTTATAATTTTTTAAAATGAACAATATGAACATTGATGATTATACATTTATCATATAATGCAGACAATTTAATTTTTTATTTAGAATTAGAGATTACAAATTAAAAAGTTGGGGACATTTTTTTTAATTAGAAGAGGACCTGTATTATAAAACATATGCATGAGTGACAATTCAAATAGTGGAGAGAAACCTAGATATATGGCTTTTATACACTGGCATATTAATCAATGAAAATTGTTTTGGGGATGTTGATCATGTTTTGGACCTCTGGTATGAAGACTCCCTAAACCAAAGATCTCCATGGGCTCTACAGTTAGGTTCAGCTTTTAGTACCTACTTTATTACTTTTTTGTTTCAATTTTAAAATGAGAAAATTATAATTTTATGTCAATAAAATATACTCAAGGAAATAAATATAAATACATAATAATTTAGATTATAATAATATATAATAAGTAATGCTGTGTATCTTTCAGAGTTCATGTCAATTTTCAATTTTTTTCTTTAAATTTATTGTGGTATATCTAGTTATAGGAGATTACATTTTAGTAAAATAGTGGGTACAGTTTTACATTTAAATAATACTATTGTTTGGCTGCTTTTTCCCCCAACCCAATGATTAAATAGGAAACATAGTTTGAGGTTTACTAGTTGAAAGATTCACCATGTTTTTTTAATATATTAGAAAAATCAGATGCAAAAGACGTTGGGAAGAAGAAGAGTAAAGATGGAGAAAAGGAGAAGGAGAAGTTCAAATTCTCACTTCATGGTTCAAGACCTTCATCAGATGTGCAATACTCTGTGCAGTCTCTATCAGATTGTAAGCTCTCAGTCTCTTTAGAATGATAACTATTTTAGCTCTTTGCTAGAATATTGGAGCATGTTGGAAAGTAGAAATACATTTTTCCTTTTGAAATACCTAAGTAAGCTTATATGGTTTCCCATAAATATTGGGCGCTCACTTATTTGAGGAGGGGGGGGACAGGCGTTATGTAGGAAACAGAATCAAAGCTGTGAATCCTATGGTAGGTATAACAGTCAAAGGTAAAGTACAAATACACGGAGGAGGCTTCTGATGTTCAATATCAGGTATTTACGTCTTAAATTTATGAAGTAAGCATGAGAACAGTTACTTTTGGAAATATTGTTATACCAGGCACCCAGTTGAACATGAGGTATGCATCTAGTTCCTTCATCGTAGTGGCTCTGTACCTTTTTTGTACTATTTTGAAAAGAAAAGAAACTAGAGCTGTAGGAGCAGTTGCTTGTTTGTATCATACTATTGACACCTACACTTTTCCAGTATGATAGAGAATATAGACAATGGTTACTGTATATGTAATTTGCACTAAAATCTGTTGTTTTGTACTAATGCCTTAAGCAGCATTTCCTGATCTTGGCAGCAATATATTACCAGTTACTGGTGACTCTCCCCTTTGTGAGAATGGCTGAACCTTCCTCTGAATTTCTTCCTTTGTGAAAATAAAAGTAATTGATGCCCTTTCTGCTGAACTGAGTTAAGGTCAATATCAGTATGCAGAATGTGGCTCAGATTTGGCTCAATTCAGATCTCTGCTTCAACATTGAGAATATGGGTACTAGACAGTTGGTTGAGCCTCTTAAAATCTCAGGTTCTTCTCTGTACATTAACATCATGATGTCTGTGGGGTTTCTTTTGAGATTTAAGAGTTTGTGTTTGAGTAAAATATATGTGTGGGTAAGTCTAAGTAGTTTTACTAATGAAACCTCTGTTAATTCTTAAACGTGCCTAGAATTATTATAACAGGATTGTTCTATCTAACATAATATGGCCGTGTGGTCTTCTTTCTCCTATATTGTTAAATATAAGTAGAATTTGAATGATTTTGTTAAAATTCATTTCCTTCAATCAGCTACTTGATTTCACTTGTACCTAACGATCATAAATTCAACCTCTTACAGAAAAGAACTAATAAGCTTGGTAGTGGTACCCACCTGTAATTCCAGTAACAACATAAAGGACTGAGATCCAAGTGGTAGACTGATTGCTTAGCAAATATAAGACTCAGTCACAGGATTATGTATTTGCAGACATAATTTATATTTGATTTGATTTGAATATACATATATTATTTGTTATAGTTTACTCTGAGAAATCATGCATATTTCAATATAAGAGACTTCCATTTCACTAATATTCTGAGCATAGGGTATTTGTCCAGTTGTCATTAAATACAGTAATATGTTTAGTTTTAAAATGCTATACAGAAGGTTTTAAAGTAGCAGAAATCTTGTAGATATCAGAGCATATTTATACATGTATGTGTATTTAGTTGTCTATAATATATCTTAATATAAATATTTTTAAGCTTAATAGCTTAATATACATTTAAGGAATTTTTTTCATTTCATTATTTTCAAATAAATGTGTTCATGGGGTAATTTACAAATGGCTCAAACAGCATGCATATTTCTTTATCAGTAACATAAAAGCTAAAGCTAGTGTTTTTGACCACCAGGTATTCTGTTCTTATTAGTGTTTGAGTCTCTGTCTCATGTTCTTTCCATCTGACACTCTCAGCAAGGTGAATTGTAAAGCTTTGTTCCAGCAGAAAGCCAAAAAGGAGGGGGAATGCAAGTGTAAGATTTTATAAGGGCAAATCCAGCTGTATTGTGTATGACTTCTGCTCACTTTGCATTGATTATAATTGGCTTCCGTGGCTGCACGTCACTGTAACCAAAGTCTGGAAATATCATCTGGCTGAGTGTTTCAGAGGGGAAAAAAAAACCATTTCCTAAACAATGGTTAACATCTGCTACATCTCACTTTCCTGAACACTGGATGTCCATATTGCTTGTTTCCACATAGGTAATGTATTTACCACTCACTAGCAATCGCAACCCAATTACTGTCTAATAATTGCACCTAGTCCAAAACTCAGCATCCCAAGTCACATGCATGTGTACACACTTAGCCACATGTTTCCACCCTCCCATGGAGTGTGGAAGTGGAACAGGATGACTGCAGTATAAGCTCCCATTTCTCAGGAAAATGACCAGAACATGCACTGTATACCCTCGCACCCACAGGTAGAGATACACTGTGCACAGCTACATGCATATGAAACACATTCCAGATGAGGATCTGTAAGAGACTATTGAAGAGAGACATGATAATGGCAATGTAAGCTCTCATTAAAGGAAAACTAGGCAACACAGTGGTACATAACCACATCCATAGGAAGAGATGCACTGTACACACCCACACCCATATGGAATATATTACAGACTAGGATATGTGAGATATTGTTGAAGATCGACATAATAACTGCAATCAACACTCCCATTTCTCAAAGGAAAGAATAGGAACTATACTCATAGATCATTGGTGATTATGAATCTCTGCCAGAAGGCTGCTTTTCAGACCTTTGTCTGGCGCAGTGGGAAGCTCTTTAGTACTGGATGTGATTTCTTGCACAAACCTCCCAAGGAAATGTGAATTCGGCTATGAACGCAGGAGTTCCTGTGCTCAGGCTCATACTGCTCACTGCTGTGGTTTACCCCTGCTCTGTTATCTGTTGATACCACCAACATTTAATCCCGCTGAAAACTATTCTCTAAACAAATTTGAAATATAGCTTTAAGGGCACAAATTGTGAATTAAAAACCCTTACTTACTAGAAGTAAAGATATCTGAGACCCTTCTGATGTTAGAGAAAAATGAGTTTATCTGAGATATTACAGATTTGAGTTCTGTTGTAAGCTTATTGACTACAACATAACAGAATTTGTTTAATAAAGTTATATCAATTCAGTAGCATGGCAGCTAACATTTAAAAATTTCATTTCAAAGAAGTAAAAATCAGGAAGTCTATCTATACTAGGATTCTGTGGGATAAACAAGTGGGATCTTTTCTGACTATGAGAAAGCCTGTTACCTAGTCATAATTTCTCTTTCCCTAAGAACATAGTTCTGTATTTCCCCAACCTGTACTTGTACCCTAGCTTCTGGAACATGGACAGCAGTAACGCATACCACCTCTTGGTGATCCATGAAATGCTCCCTTGAGCCGTTTGCTTTTTGCTAGCCCTGTGTTGGTGAAAACAAAGTGCCCAAGATGGTACTTAAAGAAATCAACCTGTGGCTCATGGCTGTCTACTTCATACAAGCAAAGGTAACCAATATCGTGTACAAAAAGATCATATGAAGTTTAGAGTATTGTAGCAGCTAGAATTAATGATATGTGAGCCAAATGTTGAGTACCAGTCATATACAATACTAGTTATATACTGGAGATAATGTGGTATTTATTCCACAGTAGAGTAGTGGGCAATGAAAAAATATCTGTTTGAAGCCCAAGGAAACATAGATCTACTTATACCTGAGAAACCCTTAGATAAACCCAGACCTCCTTAGAAGGCAGCCTGAATTTGTATATAAGTGTTAGAATAACTACTAATGATAATGATAGTGTATAGTATCTACTCTTAGGAAGGCATTTTAATAAAAGATGAACTCAGACAAGAATTGTTTATTTTTCCAAAATACATGAACGAAGAGAGAAATTGTGGAGATAAGAAACATAGACTTGAAAAGATTACTTCCTAAACAAAAATAACTTGTAATAAGACTTTAAACCCCTTTAACATTGAATGCTAAGTAAGTTCTTAAAGGACTTGGCCTAGTCTTATGTCAGAGACGGTTGAGAATATGACCTCCCCAGAGGCAAAGAAGGAAATTACTCTTGGGAATTACCTAAGTTATACTTGTATCTGGACTGATTATGGGCCAATAGATTAGCCCCTGCCAGTGTTTCAAAGGACTTGGGAAATCATGATCCTGGATAACTTACCAGTACATTCCCATAAGAGTTAACTGAGGAGTAGTTTGGATGTTGCCACAGAGAACAAGAGATCATACAACAGAATTTAGAAAAAGATCAGGTATCATTTTATACTTTTTATACTTAATATCTTACACTTCTTATATGTACACCTTGACCTGTTTCTTAACTTATCTCTAACTCAGTTTGCTTATCTGAAAATGATGCTACTTACTACTACTTTATTTCATAGCCTATAAGTGAGACTACTTAGATCACTGCTGAACAAAGAGTAAGCATTCCATAAAAGTTAGCCATTATAAGAAATTAACTTAGGGCTGGGAAGGTGGCTCAGTGGTAGAGCGCTTGCCTTGCATGCATGAGGCTGTGGGTTCGATTCCTCAGCACCACATAAGCAAAAAAGAAAAAAACCGGAAGTGGCGCTGTGGCTCAAGTGGTAGAGGGCTAGCCTTGAGCTGAAGAGCTGAGGGACAGTGCCCAGGACCAGAGTTCAGGCCCACAACTGGACCCCCCCCCAAAAAAAAGAAATTAACTTAATGTCTCTACCTGAGTGAAATTTATGACCTCTAACAAGTACTTCTTAGGGATGTGTAGGAGTTCGGTAGTACTGTGGAGTTTATCTCACTGTGAGTCAATGTTTCAGGCTGGAATTGCCATTTATTATGACATTTAACAAAAAGGAATCAATGATAAAAGTCATTTTAAATATTTGTGCATATTTTATGGCAGAGTTTCTGAAATATTCTTTAGGAAAAAAGGTCTATCTTATCTCATTAATTATTAGACTTGATTGTATTTACACAGGTCAATAAATGGCTACTTCAGCATCTGGAAAGATAAAAATTCCATGATTTGTTTCATGTTCCTAAAAGACAGTATAGAGCTGATGGATTCAAATATTTGCCTTTGATGTATTTTGAAATCATTTTGCTTCACTGCTATTGAAAGCCAGAAAGCAATATAATATTATATTTGACAGAATCAGATAGTATACTTACAGAGGGACAATGGAGCAAATATGAACTACAAAGACTCTACAAATATCTTTTATGGATAACAGAATCTTGAGAATTTATGAAGATTATGAACTTTCTTTTCCCAAATAGTTAATATTATGTTTTAAAAAGTATCCTCCAGAGCACATAGATTAGAAATTTGATCCCAATAAAACATTGTTTGGAAGTGGAGCAGTGAATAAGCCATGTGGGCAGGGTAAATGGATTAATGCCATTATTGCAAGAATGAATGAAAGGGGGAGTGTGGCTCTTCCTCTCCTGTTCTCCCCTTCTCCCCTCCCCTTCTCTTCCCTGTGCAGTGTTATACATGACATTTCAGGGAGTTTCGGCATCCCAGAGCCCCACTTCTAAAACGAATAGAACCCGAACCAGGAGTGATGGCTCATACATGTAAACCTCGAATTTGGGAGACAGAGGCAAGACTCTAAGTTTATGCCAGCCTGGATTCCCTGGCAAGACCCCATCTCAAATCCTGTATAAAACTTAGCTTAAAAATTACTACCCAGATCTTATAGGTTGACAGTAAACTGATAGCACCAGTATTCTGATGCCAGAGCCTATAACCAGCTCCTATTCTGGTTCTTCTGTGTCCAGGGTATTCCACTTAAATATCTTAAAATTTACTCTTAACATTGATCTTTGGGGGTTTGTTTGCTCGTTTGTTTTGCTGGTACCAGGGTTTGAGCTTGCTAAACCTGCTTGCTTGCCTGATGTCGCACTTCTTAGGACGCATCTTCCACCTTGCTTTCATCTGGCTCTTTTGGAGATGGAGTCTAACAAACTTCTCTTTTCGCCCTGGCCTTCTTCAATCTGGGATCCTGCAAATCTCAGCCTTCTGAGTAGCAAGGATTACAGGTGTGAGACACCAGTGCTAGAAAACAATGAGGTTTGTAACATGTTAACACTAAATATTGCAACCGCATGTGAAATATATTATTTTCTTGGAATACAAAGCAGTGCCTCAGCAACACAGTTTATGTCACAGTTATGAATTGGGCATTGCTTTTGTTTGTTTCTTGAGACAGAGTCTCACTATGTACCCAAATGCATGAAAATGTAAGGTATTTGGCTTTTTAAGCTTGAGTTATATCACTCAACATAATGTTCTCCAATTCCATCCATTTTCCTGAAAATTATATGGTTTCATTTTTCTTTGTGTCTGTAATAGTCTGTGGTATATATGTACCATATCTTCTTTCCCCATTCTTGTGATGTTGATCATCTCAGTGGAGTCTACTGTTTGGTTACTATGAGTGGTACTGTGATAAATGTGTGCAGGTAGTTTTCATGTATATTGATGTATGTCCCTTTGAATATTTACCCAATAGGGGTGTGGGATTAAGTAAAATCAGCTTCTCCTTAGCATGTACAGTAAAGGATGAAAGAAAAGATAATTTGAAGAAATCACAGTAATAAAAAGGAACAAGAACTTGAAGATTTAAAAAATTCTCAGTCTAACCTTATTGTGAAAAATGAGAAAACTTGTACAAGTGTGTGTATTGAAAGTTACTCCATAAGGAAATTACCCAGGGAATCAGTCAGCCATGTCAGCAAAGAATAGGAATAGAAATTCATTATACCCTCAGAGGCACTGCCAGTTTGGGGACAGAGAAAACAGAATGTAATGAAGGAACACTACTGAACTTCTAGAATTCTACCAGACAAAACCATAGGACCATGGCTTTGAACATGAGCATGCGTTATCCTTCTAACCAAAAGATTACTACATTCCCAAGGAACAGAGCTGCTTCCACCTTCATTTTAGAGGGTAGAGTGACATATATCCTTGCTTCAGGTAGGTCTCAGAGCCATGGTTTCTGTGGGTGAAGCCATCTGTGAAAGGTTGCCAGGCAAGAATTCTACCCTTAGTCAAAGAGATAGAACTATGCACAAGACTATAGGGGAACAGTGGAGCCAGAAGACAGATAATCTAGCCTTAAGGTTGAATGGAACGAAATGGCAAGGAATCTTGATATTCTTGGGACCCATCACCCTTCCCCAATGTCCACCCTATGCTTGTCTCAGCACTGTGACTTGGAAGCTCATAATTTGTCTGTTATCACAGGTCTTAGCTGTGGAAGAATTGCAAGAGAAAAATTTGCCTCAGGATGAGTTATACCTTAATTCGTTCTCATGTCTTAAATGATATTCAGTGGAATGGAATGGAACAGTGCTGGCTGGTACTGTTGGGACAGGATAAGTGCTTGTGAGAAGGACATGAATTTAGGGCAGGGGGTAAAATGTTGAAGTCCTAACCTCCATTATGGCTGTATTTGTATATAATTCTTTAGAGAGGTAGTTAAGATTAAAGTCATATGGGTGGGATCCTAATTCTTCTAAAAACAGACACTAGATTCTTGCCTCTCGCCCCTTCTGTCCTGCTTCTCCCTCTTCCCCCTTTCTTCTCCTGCTCTCTCCCCTCCCTCCCTCCTCCTCCTGCTTCTTCTTCCTATTGATCTCTCCCATCACTCCCTCCCATTTCTCCCAACACAATACAGAGGCCATGTGAGAACACAGAAGGTGTCTGTGTAGAATCATTTTGATTGGAGTTTGCATGTGCTTGTTTTCCAGGTTCTTCTGCAGCACAGACCCCCTACATGGTTGTCTATGCTACCTTTACACCTCTCTATTTGTTTGAAAACAAGATCTTTACATTAGAGAAGATGGCAAGTATTCAAGATCAAGAATTTCATTTAAGTTGTATGTATATGTGCAGGATGGGAGTAGGATTACTTGATCTACAGTACATCCAAATTAGCTTAGATAATCACAGTACTTCCAACAGAAAAGCACAAGTCTACAGATGTTCAGTTTTCCTTTCTGAAGAGTTTTCTATTATATACAAAATGATAGGTACATACTTTTTTCTATTTCAGTGAAAGTCATAAAAATCAAATCATTCCTGAATAATTAACAGCTTTCCCATAAATAGATCACACATATCTCTTCTTTAAATTTTTTTTGTTGGTCATGGGACTTGAACTCTGGGCCTGGGTGCTGTCCCTCAGCTCTTCAGCTCAAGGCTAGCACTCTACCACTGGAGCCACAGCTTCACTTCTGGCTTTTTCTGCTTATGTGGTGCTGAGGAATCAAACCCAGGGTCTTATGCATGCACTCTACCACTGAGCCACCTTCCCAGCCCCTCTTTAAAGTTTTTATTGAAACATATTGAACTGTTTATAGTACACATGTATTTGCTCTGTGTGTGCATGCCAGTACTGGGTCTTTACCCCAGACCTTAGATTTTTTTTCTTAAGACTGGCAGTCTACCATTCTGGCTTTTTGCTGGTTATTTGGACTTAAGAGTCTCATGTTCTTTCTTGCTCAGGTTGGCTTTGAACCAAGACCACAGATCTTAACCTCTTTAGTATCTAGGGTTATAGGTATAAGCCACCAAATCCAGCTATGTAAATTTGCATATCAAAACATAGATTAATTTTTTCTTAGGCATGATAACCACAGCAGAATTTATCTTATCATAAAAATCACACAAACACTACTTCCTATGTTCCTCTAAATTTATCAGCTTATGGGAAA
Organism: Dipodomys spectabilis; assembly: GCF_019054845.1. Taxonomy (NCBI): domain Eukaryota; kingdom Metazoa; phylum Chordata; class Mammalia; order Rodentia; family Heteromyidae; genus Dipodomys; species Dipodomys spectabilis. The sequence goes on from NW_024870678.1 coordinate 29,855,369, forward strand.
TTTAGCAAATGTAGCTAAAGGCAAAAGGGAATGAATATGCAAATAAATATGCAAAGTATAAATACCTAGGCATAGGCCACTGTTGGCATTTGGAGATGGATCCTTTAATCTTTATTTACATATTCTGTGTCATAGGTGTATATGCTTTTTTTGTACATGCTTTTTAAAGAGTAGAATTATATTTTAGGCTCCAATTATAAATCATCTTTTTATTTAACAACATATTATTAGCTTTTTCCCAAGGTGTTCATTTTGGCCAATATAATATTTCAATTGGTAAATAATGTTTATGGAGTTCCACTATTTCTTAAAGAGTGCCTTTTGTTCTTAAGGGGAAAAAACTAATAAACATTTTTCTTCTTTTTTATGGCAAAGTGTATCAAATTACTGTATATGGGTTAGACTAGTACTTATTGACTCCTGTCCCTAGTAGGGAATTTTAGGTGTTGACCACCTTATTGCTAAGATTCGATGTGTTCTAATGCCACTGTGTGGCAGTTAAAGATTAGGTGGTACAGTGATGTCACCGCGTATAAATACTCCTTTGACTACATAGAAAGAGCTGAAGGGAAATTAGATTGATACATAAATATTCTAAGGGGATGACTAGCCAGTTACATCTGTGTTTTAGATCAGCCTGGGGCTGTAATGTTGTCCTTCTCATTTCCTCCTCCTGCTCCTTTGCTCTTCTTCCTTTTTCTTCTATTCTCTTGTTTAAGTGGAACACATTCCTATGAATAAAAATCCACCAGAATAATGTGCTAGAGTATATATTATGTTAATATAATTAACACTAATTATTATCATTAACACAATATTAAAGCTTTAACATGTAAAAATGACCTCATTTTGGACAAGCACAGATATTGGTAAGCTTTTTTCCAGTTGTTTTTAGGAATGAAATGTCCTAGTTCTAATTCTTCACTGTTCCAATAAGACACTAGGCCCCAGGAAAGTTAAAGGTGGAAGCAATGGAACTGGTTATCAAGCTTACATTAGGAGAGATAGCAATGTGGGCAGTTGTTTATTTTTTTGCCACAGTTGTGGTAATAGTATTTCTCTATTGATGAAAGTGTTGTTTCCAGTACCAGAGGCAACTGCAGGGATCATTTTGAGCCTCTTTCCATATTCTAGGCAACTTCTGCGGAGAAACTTCGAGAATATGGACTTTCCCACATCTGCAGCCATCCTGTGCTGGTGACTCGAAGTCGTTCCTGCCCCCTTGTGGCACCGCCTAAGCCACCGCCCATACCCCCCTGGAAACTTGTCCGGCAACAGAAGGAAACTGTGATCACAGATGAAGCTCAAGGTAAGCATTGTGTTGTCTGAAAATTGTCCTAATGACCGCCGTGACAGCCAAACCACCCAACATTACACCTAAAACCTACTTGAATCTTATGTCCAAATTATGTTGTTTAAGGATTCATTCTGTAATCTCAGAAGTCAGATAGTTTGATCCTGTCTAAATGGACGGATCAGATCATTCTTTAGGTGATGGCACTGCTCTTATTAGAAGGGCTGATAGCAGAAAACACAGAAACTTCAATTGAATTTATTAAGGTACTGGAATGACTTCCAAACACGAGTACATCACTACATGAACATCACCACCGACTATCATGGAGAACATAATGTGGAAATCATCCGTTTGTAATTAGAATTTCTGAAAGGATAGAAGTCTGATCCTAAATGGCTCCTGTTAATGCTGTTGCACTTGCATGGCCACTTAGTGAGTGACCCTTGTCCTCGAAAATAAGTAGGTTCCATGGGCCCAGGGCAAGGGATGGCTGTATTTTCATTAAACAGAACTAATATTTCAGATCTACATTCAAGCATAAAGGAATGGCTCAATGAAAGGAAGACTATGAAACATATGTGTATGTTCTAATTAATTTATTTTTTAACATTTTTATTAGTTTATGTAAGTTTATTTTTTAACATTTTTATTAGTTTATGTAAGTAATCATTCTTTGTAAATGAGGGGAGAACAATCTGACTTTCGATGAGATTTCATGACAGTGTCCCATCGTAGGGTTTGTGATACAGTTGTCCTTCTCTTCTCTGTGGAGCTTAATATATAAAGGAAAAATTAACAAAAAAGAGGGTAGGTGGATTATTTTAGTGCAGAATGATTGAGAAAATCTATGCACACTATGGGATAACTCCAGTTTTTTTTTTCTTATAATGCCCCTACACATCTAATTTCAGTATCCACCACAGTCTAGGGGCCACAGTATCTGCCTGTGTCTCTTTCCCACTGAGAATTTGCTACTTTTAGCCCAGCTTCAGACTAGAATTGTCCACAGATTCACCATGACCTTCCCCAACAACCTACACATTCATAGTTCCTTGTTGCGTTCTTAGCATCTGTGGTGTAAAGGTTAACTAAGGGAATATATATGTACACATTTTTTGGGGGGTCCGGTCGTGGGGCCTGAACTCTGGGCCTGGGCACCGTCCCTCAGCTCTTCAGCTCAAGGCTAGTGCTCTACCACTTGAGCCACAGCACCACTTCTGGCTTTTTTCTTTTTGCTTATGTGGTGCTGAGGAATCGAACCCAGGGCCTCATTCATGCAAGGCAAGCGCTCTTCCACTGAGCCACCTTCCTAGCCCAGGGAATATATTTTTAAGTAAATCAATGTTATAGGAAATTGTTTCTGCACTTGACAACAGCAGCAAATGCCAAGTGATAATCCAGTAAGACATTACTAACATTCCCCCTTGAGATCCATTTCAGTCACCATTTGGGAAGCAGAGAAGGTGCAGACAAAAACATGTAGCATTGGCAAGAACTATGTTCTCTCTCAATAAAGATTTAGATATCCTTGTGCATTCTACTAACATTTGCTGGGTAAATTGTCAATCTAATTAGCATTACATTAAATGCTAAATTTTGCATACAAGTCTGAAAGGCTAAAAAAAACCCTGTATATCACACTTCCTAATTGCTATTTTCCAGAAGCAGTAATAAAGAAGCCTGAACAGTTTCTTGAGATTTCAAGTCCATTTTTGAATTATAGGATGCCTCCATTTACAATTCCGACAGAAACGTAAGTAGATAGCATCCTTTTTCACAAATCTGCCTCTCTAACGAAAAGGTATTTTATGATACGTATGGTTAAAAATAATAATAAATAGAATTAAGAACTGAAGAAAAAATTTGAAACATAATGTGTGTATATACATGTATAAATACTTGTCATTGTATGTGTGAGTGCTGTACATGACATGCTTGATTTCTGATTTCTTTTTTTTTTTTTGGTACTGGGGCTTGAACTCTGGGCCTTGGCTCTATCCCTGCGCTCTTCAGCTCAAGGTGAGTGCTCTACCTCTTGAGCCACAGCGCCTCTTTTTCTAGTGGTTTTATTGGAGATAAGAGTCTCATGGACTTTACTGTCCAGGCTGGCTTTGAACCATGATCCTCAGCTCTCAACCTCCTGAGTAGCTAGGAATACAGGCGTGAGCCACTGACGCCCAGCTACATGCTTGATTTCTATCCAGATTTGTATGTTGAAGTCCTAACCCTGTGTGTCTTGATATAGAGAGCACACCTTTAGGAAAATGACTAAGGTTCAGTGTGGTCATAAGGGCTCTGATCTTGGAGATCTGTTTGTGTCTGTACTCGGTGAGACTGTAGACAGATCTCACTGTAGTGTTGGTTCACCTTAAATTTGAGATCCTCCTGCCTCTGCCTCTCATGGGCTAGGATTATAGTTGTGAATTACCATGCCTGGCTTCTTAGTTCTTTTTCTCTTGGTGCGCTCCTGTTCCATCATATTTGTTTTGTGTTGCTGCCACCTTACTGACTACATTCTCAAAGCCTTTTCTTTTACCTTCTTCTCCATGGTCTATGGCCTTTCAGAGCCACACCTGGGGACAAGGAGCCCAGCAGTAAAATGTGCTGTGTAAAGCCCATGAAATACAGGTGGAGGAGGGTTGCGGAAGGGCTTCTTTGAAATGGTTCCACTTCATTTACCAAGACTTCACACTCTGGGTATGGGACAAGAAGGACAGCAATGATCCCAAATACCTTTGGATCGTTCCTCCATTATCTTTAACAAGAAGTCCCAAGCTGAGTTTGGGCATTTTACTAATCTCTCCATTGTCTTGATGAACAGATAGATCCCAGCTTCTCTGGCAGAAAGAACTGACTTACACTTATCTTCTTGTCAAATTTGTCCACACTTCCTGTGTAGAAGCCTGTGGATAGGCTTCTTTATTTTTTTCCAACATCAACATATATTTTCAAAATTTTTCTTCCTGTTTGAGTAACAATTCTGTGATACAGTAATTTTCTCTCTTAGAATTTCACTGTAAGAAGCCAAGAGAAACTAATCCCCAACTTTAACACTTTGCTCAGAAAGTTCTTCAGCCAAATATCTAACTTCCTCTTTCATAAGTTCGGCCTTCCAGAAAACACTAGAAAACATTCTGTGCAACTTTATCAGCAGGATAGCTTTGCCCTCATAGTCCTATAGCCTGTTCCTACTGTCCACAGTCACCCAACTGTTTCCTGAGAAAATTAGGACTTTCTCTACATCCTGGCTAGGCTCACTCCAAAATCATCTTTAAACATATGTGCACAGTAATGGGCATTTTTAGCAGGGACCTCCAAACTCTTCTAGCCTCTACACATTACTGAACTCCAAAACAGTACCAACATTTTTAGGTAGTTGTAGCAACCCTACTCCTCAGCCTCATTTTGCTATTGCAAAATTATTGTATAATGCCATATACAGCTGGGCACTCGTGGCGCACACCTATAATCCTAGCTACTCAGGAGGCTGATGATTACGGTTCAAAGCCAGCGTGGGCAGGAAAGTCTCCAATAAACCTCCAGAAAACCAGAAGTGGAGCTGTGGCTCAAGTGGTAGAGTGCTAGTAACCTGGAGCTGAAGAGCTGAGAGGAACAGCAGCCAGGCCCAGAATCCAAGCCCCACGACCCAAACAAACATACAAACACAAAAACAGCAGGTCACTTGTTAATAATAAATATTTGCCTCATACTTCTGGAGGCCAGGAAGCTGAATACCAAGATTTGATAAGGCCCCATTTCCTCCTTGAAGGTGCCCACTTGCTGCCTCTGAACTCAGACAGTGGAAAGCACAAATGGGATCTGTTTTGATGGGGTCCTTGATTCACTAGAGTTTTAACTCAGAGTCTTGTACTTGCTGAGCAACTGCTATACCACTTGAGCCATACCTTTAAACTTGCTATTGTTTTTCTCAGAAAATCTAGCTTTTTAGCCCAGGCTTGCCTTGAACCACACCACCTAAGCCTCTCACATACCTGGGGTTCCAGAGAGATACTGCCATGTGCACCTTATTTTATTTTTCATTTTTTTTTTCATTTTTTGTTAGTCCTGAGGCTTGAATTCAGGGCCTAGGTGCTGTCCTGAGCTCTTTTTGCTCAAGGCTAGCACTCTACCACTTGAGCCACTGTACCACTTCCAGCTCTTTCTGTGATTAACTGGAGATAAGTCTCAGGACTTATCTTCTGCTCAGGCTGCCTTTGAATCTCAATCTTCAGATCTCAGCCTCCTGAGTAACTAGGATTACAGGCATAAGCCACCAGCTCCAGCCCACCTGATTTTTTTTGGGTCCAGTCGTGGGGCCTGAACTCTGGGCCTGGGCGCTGTCCCTCAGCTCTTCAGCTCAATGCTAGCGCTCTACCACTTGAGCCACAGTGCCACTTCCGGCTTTTTCTTTTTGCTTATGTGGTGCTGAGAAATCGAACCCAGGGCCTCATGCATGCAAGGCAAGCGCTCTACCACTGAGCCACCTTCCCAGCCCCCCACCTGATTTTTTTGAGATAGAATTTTGTTAACCTTTGGTGTTGGCTGGCCTTCAACTGTGGTCCTCTTCATCTATACTACCTGAGTA